>NC_140201.1:2740793-3340793 GCF_965226575.1 Pagrus pagrus | reverse complement strand
TGATGATGGTTTAATGTGTTCTTTTCAATCATACTAACACCATAATTATTGTTATAATGATGTATTGGTGTTAAAACACGACATGCATTACCTTTAAAAATCTCTACTCTTTCCCACTGCATCCCCAAAGGGCTTAATAAACCGCTATATTCTCTTAATAGGTGCAATCACAATAATGGCACACACTTATTATTGGCGTGATGGTAAAAGCGTATGTCACATTATAAAACCACTGTGATGCCAGCTGTTTGTAAATGTAGCCATCTCATTAAACGTCTGCACATGCATTCATAATCTATTGTTTTTCTTTTCTGTGCACATTCTCACAAACACATGTGAGGATTATCTGAATGTCTGCACACATAAAATCTGTTTTTACCGTGTCTCGTCCCTTTTATATGCATTTTCCGTGATGCGCCCAAAGGGCCTAATAAACCGCCATCTTCTCTCAATAGGTGCAATCACAATAAGAGCGCACACTGTTTGATGAAAACAGCACATGTTAAATTATATTGCTACTGTGTTGCCAGCTGTTTGGAAATGTCTTCAAGCTCATTAAATGTTCACATGTGCATCTATTATCTATATTTTTTTCCCTTTGCACGTTCTCACAGACATTAATAACGACACAGTCAATGCTTTGACTTCTACAACAGATTTCAATCCTCACTGACCTGTTGCTGGTCTTTAAAGTCATGCTGTGCAGCCAAATGTTGTCCAAACCAGCACAACTTGATTCGATTCTCTAGCCAACAAGTCTTCAAAACGGTCACTGGGTATTTTTAAGGACACCTGAGGACATTTCCATCCGTTTTGCGTCAAAAGTGGGTGTTTTTTTCAAGGATTTTTGTTGTGACCAAAACCATTATTCACAGGAAGTTGGATCATCTCCATCCGTGATAGTGGTGACCAAAACAGGTGTTTTTCAAACCCGAACCAAGTGTTTTTTGTGCCTAAACCCAACCAGAGACAAGTATGTTTCTGTAACACCACGGATATGTTAAAACTGGACATTTCGTAATGTTGTAACTTTGAGTCTAAAATGTGTCAATAAACTCTCACTGGGAACATGATTAGGCACATCTGCACAATGTAATGCCATCAGATACAGCAGCTCTGCCTTGCATTAACTTTATGACACTTCTACATGTTCAGTTTTATGTTGGCACTGTCAGAAAGGTGTTTCTTCTCACTAATGTTTATTATTGCGGTCACTGCAATAACAGCGTGTTTCAGTTGATTCGTATCAGTGTTTGTATAAAGACGCGGCAGGCAGCTACTCTCTTCAGTGAAAAAGCTCTGCACACTGTCTGCTCAGCAGAAACCAGCAGACAGACACAAGTTAGCGTCTAGACAGTGAAGATATGGTGGAGCGTTTAGCAGCTAAAGAGCCAGATATCTCCCTCTGGAGTTTGCGGAGACCAAAAACCGAGCTAAAAGCGAGTTAATACTGGGCTCAAATGGGCCTCCAAATGCTGCTGGATGTGTAACTATACCCATCTATTCGTCTCAACTTACCTACTTAGAGGGCGATGATTCGTCAGGGCTGTATTCACAGCTTATTCTGCAGCCCCAAGCGTTGCCAAAACGATATTTAGCTTTTGCATATTTAATGTTGTCTGATCACAAACCAACAAAGCCTTCTTCTGAAGCTGACGTGTAAGAAAATCCTGCTGGTGATAGAAAGTGCTGAGAAAAATTAGGCAAAAATGCAAATGAACCTTTGAATATGAGTTACAAAACAAATGGTTGAAGTCAAACTGTTTTCTGTCTGCTGTTTACCACAGTTTTTCTGTGTATTATTGATTTATTATTCTACTTTCACTCACTTGAAGTAAATAAGTTCAGACCATTCTCATCTGCTTTTGCTTACTTACATAACGCAACGTCACAAAACCAGGCCAGTCTCACTCCTAACACGTCAAATACAGCAGCCTGGTCAGCGGCTGTATGCTTCTGAGCTTGATGCTGTAGCTTTCCCCTCTAGTGTCACTTCTTGAAGCGCCCCTCGACTGCAGTAGTATAAAGTGCGAGAAAAGTCTAAGTCAGGGGAGGCTGGGATCATTCGATTGGTCTTACGTCGCAATTTCCCTCTGGAGAGTTCACGTTTTTAAAGTTGCGTTACATAATTGAGCTAAGGCATGTAAATGACTACTTTACGCTACGTAAGTGACGTACTTATGTCATTTAACATCACTTGTAACTCTTGTAATTTTTGTACTTGCCTAAGTTTCGCAGTTACTTAACTTGAGTATGATCTTTTCCTAAACCTAACCACGTAGTTTGGTGCCTAACCCTGACCAACAGTCCAAAAGTCTTCAATGCCATCATATGTTAACTCTCAGTTTGCAAGCTTTACTTTGAAAGACAAACCAGAAGTTGAATATTATGTATTTACTAACGTGACCACGAAGCCCTTCAGTTGAGAAACTGACCCTGTATGAGTAGGCAGTCATTGTGACATTAGGGTATCATACTTTTGAAGCTTAAGGCTGTTGACCAAGCTGCTGTATTTGATGAGTTGGAAGTAAGAACCCAAACCATGATATTTTCCTAAACCCAACCAAACTGCGACTGTTTTATGTGAACGTCTCATACCGTGTTTGTCTGCATGAGACACCGAGGGGGCGTCAACAAAACACTGTCAGTATGTGACGACCTGGGAATAAGAAGGAGTTGAATTCATCAGCATTCAATTCACAATCATGTTGTTTCTCATGAAAAGGAAAATAATGAGCTCTGAATATGCTGTTTGCTTTTAACCACCTCTGACACACAACATGACATCTGAATCACTCATGTCTATGATCTGTTCATCTCAC
This sequence comes from Pagrus pagrus, assembly GCF_965226575.1. NCBI lineage: Eukaryota > Metazoa > Chordata > Actinopteri > Spariformes > Sparidae > Pagrus > Pagrus pagrus. The sequence goes on along the minus strand of NC_140201.1, from coordinate 3,337,971 downwards.
ACGCTCATACTCATGTTTCTGCTCTTTAAACTTTAGTCTCTCTCATACACACACACACACACACACACACACACACACACAGTGTAAGACGTGTAAGCTGCTGTGTACACTCATGCCCTGCGGTTTGGGATTTCAACTACAACCCAGCACTTCACACACACATGTGATGTGTGCCCATCAAGGATTCATGCTCTGAGCTTTCAGCAGTTACAGCCTCTACACGCACACACACACACAAACACACACACACACACACACACACACACACACACACACACACACACATTTCCCTCATCTGAATGTAGTTAACTTCAGCAGCATGAGTTGCAGGAGGGGGTGTTTTTCTGTTCTGATGCAACAACCTGACAGTCTTGACACTGGTTTTTGTGTGTGTGTAACTATATGTCCTCTTTTCTGTATGTGTGTGTTTGTGTCTTTGTGTTCAGGTGAGTGTGTGTATTTAAACCTTTGTGCGTATGTGACTGTACTGTCTCTGCGTTTGTGTGTGCACACCCTTGTCTTGCCACACACACACACACACACACACACACACACACACACACACTCCTGCGTGCCTGGAATACGAGGCAGGGCATGATGGGAGGAGAAGAAAAGAGATCTCTCCCGTATCCAGGGGCAACGCAGGTAACAGGAGGATAAGCGACGACGACTCGGAGGACGCCTCTCTGCTGCGTTCCTTAAGCCTCGGGACACGCTGGAAGACTTCCACAGCCCTGACAGCTTCGTGAAAACACATTGCATCACACACGTAATGAAAAAAGGTTTATTTGTCTGTCAGATTTGCATAAAATCAGAGGAGAAAAACGGTTACCACGGTGTCTGCACACAGGTTTTCATCACACACACACACACACACACACACACACACCGGCAGCTGATTTCACTGATTAGTTCATCCTGTCTGGTTTGGCGATGCGTTAATCAGTGAAATCACCTGGTGGTCTGATGAGTTGGGAGTTTAAAAAGCTGAGGATTCTTGTCACTTTGCGACACATGATTGCCCAATCATAAACAATGCGGTAATGACACAGTTTCATAAATTCGTAGCGATTCTCACTCAACACAAAATCTTTTCCCTCCCGCGGGAGCGAACGCGTTCCAGTGAGCATCGATTCGCAGGTTTCCAAACATCAAGGTGAAACTGTGCACAAAGTTGCAGAAATGCAAAAGTCGTACACAGAATTGCAGTAATTATTTTTCGATCTGAAGCAGGAAACGATAGATTTAATCACTGTCGGAAAAAAGCTCACACTTATAAAACAACAGCACTGTGTTTGGTTTGTCCTGAATAGACTCCGTAAATGACCCTTCAGGTGTTTTCCAGTCAATCACTGAAACTGTCTCCGGACCAGACGACCTGTGGATTAATACAGCAGTCAGAGTTTCTCCTCTAATTGTCAGAACAGGAAGTCGTCCTCAGAATATCCCAGCGTGTCCCCCGAGTTGTTAAACAGAGATGGTCCTCCTCTTTTATTCTCCTTTTCCACTTCTTCTTCTTCTTCTTTGATGCAGAAGACAGTTGGAATCGTCTCGAAATGAAAAATGCATTTGATTGTTCTTCTCTGTCTTTTCATCCTCGTCTCTTAAATTCAATTTTTTTACCTTCTTGTGAAAGCTCATTAGTTCAATTTTCAAGGGAACGGAGAAAGTAATTATTGACCCTAAGTGAACCGGATCAGGCCTTTTTTCTTTCTGTCCTGAAATGTACGAAGAGCTTACCGAAGACATCGCTGCATCACATTACAGCTCGATATAAGCTCCTCGACACTGCCCATTAAATTTAAAGTCCCACTTACTGAGTCCCACGTCTGGATGGTGCACAGACTCCTACTCCCGCGTTTTTACAAATACATCTGGCGTTCTGTGATATCAGCTGATAGACTGCAGCGTCCCTTTTCTTCAGTGCTTCCTCTGCCGGTGCTAACGTCCCAGAGGTCATCTGAAATGCATCTCACAACATTTGTGTTTGTTTTGTTTGTGGTCTCCCAATATATTAATAATCTCATTCATCAAAACAAGATACGAGGGAGGTTTACACGAGTTTTGTGTGAGGAATAGTTCAGATACGGTCTTTAATATAAAAAGTATTTAGAAAGGAGGTTCGGCTGTCAATTTTATCTTTGCTAAAGTTTTGTAGTAACGTGAACGTGATGTAATATCTAAAATGTTTAAACAGTGAGTGTTGTACTTTATACTCTCAGATTAAAACAGTTTGCTTGTTTTGCTCAGGCTAAAATTTCGCATTTCTCATTGATCTCCAAACTTCATTTTGACAAATGATTCATGTTTCATGCTAACCGCAGTGCAGAAGAGCAAACAGTTGTGTCGAATGTTTTCAGGCTCTCGGGGGATGGTATCAACAAATTGTCTTTCTGTGCCAAAATCTGACATGCTAATTATTTAAATGCATTCAAATAACAGTTGTTTATGAGTGTGCTCCTCTTGCACTTCATCTCAGGTGGACCATCTGCCTCCAGGAGAGACAGCAATGTTGTCGTACGCCCGAAAAAAAGAAAACAAACGAGTTTAACTTCAAGTGGTACATTTCATTAAGTAATGAGCTGACAAGTCTCGGTGTGAGCTGTTTGTAGAGCATATATATATATATTAAAAGCACACATCCTGATTACGAGACAACGATTGCACCGGTACACGTGAGAGCAGATCCACCAAACAGGGGAGGGAAACACGGCTTGAATCTTACGTATTGGACCACAATGATTGAGGTTCAAACTGCAGATAAACTTTTTTTATCTCCATTAACAACAAGAACAAAAGTAAAGGTTAAGCAGCTATAATACATCTATTCTATTTGATGGAGATATAAGGTGACTTTAAAAAGTACTAAAAGTCACCCTTAAAGTCAGTTTTAACTGTTTGAAACGCTGTATGTCTCATTTTGTCACCGAACTCCCAAAACCCCCCAGCCGTCACACGGTTGACGAATGTGGACTGAGGTGGTACTACTACAACACTTTATACTCTGAGGATACGAGCTGGATCACATTGACAAATGAGAACCCATTGGGTGTGTCTGAAAGCTCCGCAAATCCCTTTTCTGTCCCTCCGCTGCGTCCTACTTCCAGGTGAATTGATGTCAGGTTGTTTGCTGTCCTGACAGTTGAGGAGAACAGAGGAGGAAATGTTTTCAGGAACTGTTTGGATTGTTTGGAAGATTTGACCTTGTTTGCTGCCGCATACGCAGAAGTATCAGTATCAATGACAAGACTCGAGAGTGGGAGTATGAGCCCGGCTGAACGAGGGATGAAGGAAGAAAAACAAAGACATTTCTGAAAGCTCGTGCTAATTGGACCCAATTCCAGGAATAATTCCCTCATAGTGGCAGCTGATTTTCTCAAGTCAGTATTTCCAGCACAGGTTGATGCTTATGAAGGAGAACCATGTAGTACATAAATCCACTGTTTAATCCCACAAGTTTAATCCTCTGTGCTGGCCCTTGACTCCAGAGGCTCTGGACTCTGTCTCCTCCAGAGCTCGCCAGCTCCAGCAGCTGTCTGCTGGTCAATGCTAACAGGGTGTCTAGGTTTGGGTTTTTAGTTCCCTGTTCAATTTTGTGGGTTCTCTCCTCGTGTGTCATGTTTAACTTTCAACTTCCTGTCTTTGGCTGTTTTCCTGCCCTTTTTCCTGCTCACCTGTGTTACCAGTTACCATCAGCTTCATTAGCCCCGCCCTGCTCCCAGTGTTTTTCCCAGGTTATCACCACCTCACCCCCTTGTTTAGTTTAGTTTAGTTAGTACACAGTGTTCCTGTGGTTTATTGTGGAATAAAGTCCTGCAACTGATCTGCCGTCTTTTGCATTTGCATCTAACTTTTTTGCTCTCAGCAAAGTTAATCCAAAACAACAGCGCCTGTCCCTCCACTACCGTCTGTTAGTACAATTAACCGCTCAGCAAGCCGTATTATTTGATCCGATATTCTGTTTAAAATTCTCAGAGAAGGCACCGACAACAACTGAAGATCAGTGACTGAAATTTGCTGAGATGAGGCCTGACAAACAGCTCGTGGCTAGCTGTCAGTCAAAGCTGGACAGTGTTTGGTACTAACCACATGGGCTTCATTTCTCAGCCCTGGAGGAGAACGTCGTCTGTAAATGCATTCAGATTTTGATGAGCGAGACATTTGATTGTCACCACAATAATTCAAAAACTTAACAAGGAGTTTTAGATTCACACAGGAGACCAAAAAAAAACTCTGCAGGCATAAAAGTTGAAGTCAAACTTTCTACTGAGGAAACAGATAGAAGAAAAAGTTGTTGGAGGTCCGATTCATCGGAAGAGATATAAGTTATAATATTCCCTGCATGCATTTTACCTCAACAGCAGTTAATCATAAAAGAAGTAGATTTTCCTGTTACCTCCCTTCTCGTTCAGGTGTTGCAGCACTTCTTCCAAATTCCTCTGATTTTTCACCTTAATATATTCAACGTGATATTAAGTCATAAATTCAAATCCTGGAGAAAACACTTTTTTATGATCGAGTCGTTACAGATTCATTAAAAGTCATAACTCACAATTTCATATCTCGTCATCGAGATCCTGGAAACCTCTACAGTTCCACAGGTGCTCGTGGACCTGAATATTAAATTAGGTTGTAGAGTTAAATATTAAACAGATCAGGTCTTCGCTGTCACCTTCGCTGTCACCTTCCAGATGTGTTGACCATCGAGGTTTCAGCTGTAGAAGCGCTCCTGGATGCTGTGAAGGCAAAATAAACTTGTTTCTTGGGTTTGTGTGAATCTCAGTTGGCAGAGGAACAGGATGCTTTGTAACGAACTAGACAAAAAGCAAGAAAGAAATAAGGAGTAACGAACTCCGGTATCCATACTGATGCAGTTAAAGCTTGTTATGTTGTTATTTTTTGTCCCGCTCGCTGAGCTGATTACACTATAAGCGTGATTTGATCATGATGACTAATCGGATCAAGTCTGTTCCTTCAGGATTGTGCAGATGTAAACGATGAGCAACAGAGAAAAAAAACAAGTGAAGGTGACAGACGTGAAAAAACAAAACGGAAGCAAATGGAAAACTGGTGCAATGTGCTGTGACTGCGAGAGGAGCGACTGTTTCACACAGTCCATTTGTGTGTACAGCGGATGTTTCCTCTGTTTCTTCCCCTTTAACACACAGAAAATTGGCAATTCTGCGTCTCTTTGAGTTTCTGTGAAATGTATGAATGTTTATGTTCCGACAGGTTTTCACGCTCGTTGCCTCGTGAAGCCGCTGCAATCATAGACTACTTATCGCTCGGTGTGTTGCCTCTGTTTCTTCCCAGTTTGTCCAATCTGTGTTCGTTTCCAGCTTCCAAGAGGAAAATACGAGGATGTTGGCAGAAGCAATCATCCATTCTCTGTAGGTTTAAATAGTCGTCAGGTGCATCAGACTTTTCCGCTTGGGTATGCACCGATCCGATAGGCCGGTGTTCCTCCCCCTGCCCTGCATGTTGTAGATGTTACCGTCGGCTTATTATCAAACACCGCTGAAGCCTCATGATGACCCGTTTATCTGAATCAGGTGCAAAACATTTAAGATGTGCAGGGCAGGATGACGAACACTGGGATAGTGACTGATCCACATCATCTATACAGTTTTCAGTCCAATTGTTTCAGATTTCAGTGACAAGACGACCCCTAACCTCGTTAAATATTACTCCAACGACCCCATGCAGTGACGTATGTAGATTTATTATGCAATTTATGTTTCCTGTTCAAGGTCAGCACCTTAATGCCAAGGCCACCCGGACACAACAGAGCGCCTGTTTCCATTTCCTACTTTAGCTCACTGCCAGAGTTAGAATTATCCATGGTAACGTTTAAACTTACAAAAACTGAGCTTGAAGTTGAGCTGTCAAAAACATGCATGCCAGATGAATAATTAAATTAAGAAGAAATAGATTGTTCCTCATGCTTCCCACTTCGCTGTAAATCTTGACCAGTTAGCTAGCTTTGTTAATGAATCCTCTGAAATGGTGTCATACTCCAACACGTTCTCATCTCAGGTTTTCAAATACCAACCCTGCATGTTCATGCCCCTCGGCATCTCATACAGACACATAAGGCACCTTTAGAGTCTGTGTGTAATGTGCAAAGCCTCGCTGATAGAAACAGATTTCATCAATCATTACTTAGCCTAGGTCTAAGCATAAAAAGTACTTGGTTAGGTTCAAGAAAAGTTAAGACATTTTGTTTCATGCAGGACATGGACCTCAGTCTCCTGGGTGAAGGACTTGTATGTGACCCACCACTCAACCCCATCGGGTAAAGACGTTGCTATGATTGTGTCATATTGCCAATAAACAGTCGGCAGTCTACCTCCTTGCAGAAGCTCAGAATGGACACAAATGTATTTTTCTTTTCTGTGATCACGAAAATCAGCTCCTGCATCTTCTGTCTCTCTCAGTTCCTTTGTGATAAAAAACAAAACAAAACGTGATCCTGAGTTGAAAATCTATTCTGCAGTCAGGAGGAAATAATTGTGGTCTCAGGAAGAAAAGACAAAAACACGCTTTGTTTCGGATCACAAAGCAACTTTTTCTCCTGAATCACAAAAAACAGAAAAACAACAAACCTGTCCTGGAAAAATCTGCAGCTCTTTAGTTCTGCTTCTAAACATGTTTGTATAACTAACACACCAAACTGCTCCACACCAAGTCTTCCTCAGCACATACAGTACACAAGACCTCGGTAAACCATTGTAAAATACGATTGTCAGTTTTGTCACATCCTCTCTGAGACTCTGCCGCCGTGGCTCTGCCTGCCAACGACAACATGTGCAGCTAAAAACAGACGACAACTACCGTGCTGCACTTTTCCCTTCATTGAGCGTATGAACGCCGTTCTGAGATTATGTATTGCTGGCAAAGATATATTATGTATTCTTTTTGGATATGGTTTTGGTGCCACAGCAAAGAGTTTTTAAAAAACACAAAGAAAACATGCTGTTCTTTGTTTTTACGACGGCTGCAAGACAAAGTGGAGAGGAAATCAGGCCACGGCAGAGACTGAGAGACTGACTGAGATAGATCGACAGAGTCAGAGAGCGACGGGAGAAAAGGGAATAGCAGAAATAAAGAGACCGAGATAGACCCGGAGAGTCAGAGGGAAGTGAAAAGAGATATTTTTGATTGTGAGAAATGGCTGATGGACAGATAGGCTGAGGCAAAGTGAGAAGGACGACAGGTAGACCGAGACACAAGGAAAAGAGGACGGCGGAAAGAAAAAGGAAAGGGCTGATAGATTAAGACGTGTATTTTCTCCTCATCATCTCTTAAAACCCTTTTTCCCACTATTGCTATTATTTGTCCTTATCTTTGCCCTTCCTCTCATCTTCTCCGTTACGTCTCTGTCTATTTGTCTTGCGGCATTTTTATTTCTTTATCCTTTATAATCAATGAAATGTCAGCAATGACTTTGAAAGTATCCGCTGTTTGTGTCCTTTTAATGACGAAAGAGATGGAAACTTTAAAATCTTTTTTTCATAACCTGGATTTCATATATTTCCAAGTTGATTATTATCATGTGGGAATTGATCCACAGTGTCACCGTTCAAATCGAAGGTGGAGGGGATGGTCGGTGGCATTATTACAAGCCGACAACGCCACCAAACAGCCGACCGCAGTTTGAGTCACACCCCTGGACATTTTAAAGGATACCCGGGGATATTTTCAGGGGAAGTCAGACGCTAACCTGGTGGTTTTTGGTGCATAAACCCAACCAGACACCCAAAAATGTTGTCTTAACTTATCATTTATTCTGGGGATTAGGTTGTAAGTAGAGCAATGTGAGGGCTTGTAAAATGATGCACAGGAGAAGAAAAAAGAAAGAAGCCTTTAAATGTGCAATACGTAACAAAGAGCTTTTTAAAAAATCTAAATTTAACCACAAATATGAACAGAATGAGAAGAAAGAAGAGGTTTGATGTTAATTCAAAGACGTGTATTACTCAAGTAAGCCAGCTGGTCCCGCCTGTCTTGTCTTGCAAAACTATTCTCAGCTCCTGGTCCAGACCACTAGCTGCAAAGCTAACTGTGCTAACTAACTACCGGCAGCTACAGCTAGCAGCAGTTAGTGGTTACTCTGGTGATATGCTGCCCCCTTTTTTGTTTGGGGTATGAATTCTTGTACATTACATCTTGACGCTACACAAGCGTATATATTTATCTCTTCAGACATTTCTCTATTTGCCTTTTTCTATACTTGATTTATGTGAATTATGACAATGGGCCATGAGACATTTCTCTGTTTTAGGTGTCAAAAGCAGAAAATATTTGAAGCACTGCTCTAAACTGCACATTTAGAGGCGTAACTTAAGGTTATGCACCTGAGAACACACACGTGTCAGGTGTATTTTTGCAATAATGATCCAAACATTGCCATAATGCACGTAGATGTCCCTGCATACCAAGCAGCCACTCATCCTGTCGTCACGTCGCGAGTCATTCACTAAAACATCACACTGCAGCTGCTTTAGTTTCCACAGTGTGCTCGCAGTGACAAAAGGGACATTTCGAGACGGGATTGAACAGACGTCGCTGCAGGCCTCGGATCATCAGGAATGTGAGAGGATTTAATTTGTTTACAGAAGAAGGTCAGAACAAAAAAAAGTTCCTCTTCCTCTGTCCTCCACTTTCAATCAGAACATTTCGGTACACAGACCTTCATCAGGTTATTTTACAAGAAAAGAAACTTGGATAAGGTTGGTCGACCCACGAGGACCAATGAGGTCAATGACTGATATCTAACAATACCACTATAGGCTATATGATAACTTCACGGCACCATGGATGTACAATAAAAACATTAAAGATGCTGTAAGAAAAATAGATTTTTGAGTCTGAGAACTCAGACGTCAGTTTGGACGAGTTGGGAATGAGACTCAGACTCAAATCAGAAAATCATCAAATAAAGGAAAAACATTTCACAGGTCACTAAAAATGTCCATAGTCATAATAAAGCTACAGAAACATGGTGTGCAGAAGTTGTTCTTTACTGTAGGAGGTAAATCTTTATCTCTGACTCTCGCTCCATCCAAAAATAAACCACTTACAAGAAAAAGGTGTCAGCGTCAAGTGCCGGGCCGGTCGGCAGGTCCTGGGGGTTGAAGGACTCGCTAGTTGACAACACGTCCTGAACCACTCGAACTGGAGGACCTGTCATGAGTCCTCCTTGAGGGTCTTTGTCTCAGTCTCAAGACAAAATATGGCAAATGTCATAGTCTGCTCTAAAAAACATGGTCCCTGAACAAGAAAGAAACATTTTGCACCACCGAAGGAAACGAGCGCTGCGATCTGATTAATAAGCTCAAGAAGAGGGGCACGAGGGTCCACCCAGAAAATAATTCAATAATGAGGCAATTTGGCACATATATCGTTTTGAGACTTCACTATTGTAGTATGAAAATGAAAAAAAATGGTGATTAAAAAATATTATCTACAAAAACTGAGATATCCAAAAGCTGTCGGGCAGAAACTGCAATAATAGAAACGTTAAAATCACTGCGATAGTGGAACAGTTTTGGTTTAAACATATTTTACTACTGAACCAGGTTTACACTGTCAACGAAATCTGCAGGTGAATCATTTGTCTCATCAATAGGTTTTTTTTCTGTGATCTCTTGTCAACGTTGTCAAGTAAATGTATGCTCTGTGTAGAGCTGATGTAATATGTGTTGGGTAAACATTAAAGATACTCTCTGTTTTTCCTGTCAAAATGATATTTTTCATACGGCTCAAAGCTTCAAACTCTTTTTTTATACGATTCCCAGTTGCCAGCAATCGCTCGACTTGACCCGGTGTCACGTAAATGCACAATTGAGTCGGACTGTTGGCGCAAATACCTAACGACCAGGGAAGTAAAGTGCTCCCTCAGAGCTAGTTTTCAACTAAAGCGGTAAGAGCTGGAAAATGAACTGAACTTATTGCAGCAGAGGAGATGAGACGGTGAAGGGTCAGCGAGTGCAGGGTGCCGAGCAGAAGATGAATGTAGTACAGAAAACTGGATGAGATGAAAGGAGGAATGAGACGGAGAGTGAAAAGGTTAAGACTCAGAGAGAGAGCGATGGGTTGGATGCACTCTTTCAGCCTCATTGGATTTTCATCTTTTTTATTTTTTCTATTAGTCTCTATGGTAACTCTGTTGAACCAGGACCTGATCTGAACATTAAACAGCACCGCAGACAGACAGCGACAAACATCGACGCCCGACTGAGGTATTTCTGAAAGACAGAACGTGTACGGATTAAAATAATCGTATCTGAATTTCACATTTTACAGTCCGATACTTAATGCAGGCAATTAAGATCATTGAATCATGTTTTAAGATATATTTCTAATATCAACAGTAGATCAAAAGATGTCTTGATCTTTATTTCCACTGAGGATGCTGAGATACAGATCTACTGAGGGTCCATCCTCTTTGAGCTCAGTCTGATCTGGTTAGGTTCAGACACAAAAACATCCGGTTCGGGTTAGGAACAGATCATGGTTTGACTTAAAATACATAAAAATACTTAAAAGACATAATAAAACCATAAATAGAGTGTCCAGATTTATCCAGTGGTGCAAAAAGTTTGACCTAGATTGTTCAAGGTCGCAGCAGATACTGATATTGCAATGTGCAAAATAAGAGCGTCTGTGAGGTGGTGACGGTCGAACTTCCTGTGAAAAATAACTTGGTTAAAGGGCTGAGAATATACCCAGGTGTCCTCAAGATGATCCACTGGTGTGACTCAATCTGCAGCTGGCCTTGTTGTTTGTAATAACTGGAATCACGACTGCATTTTCTACCACTTCATTTCTTTTTATAAATTGTATTCAAGTGGCCAAAATGACATGTTTTGCTGTATCATTTATGGAGAGCTCGCTGTGGTGGAACGTCTTTCTGACTACATATTAATATTTTTTTAAAGGCTGGACATCTGAGCTCTATTTCTGTTTAAGATTATTCAGTTCTTCCCTTTTTCTCCTCTTCTTTAAATTCAGAGCAGAACAAACAGCGCTGCCTCATTCAACAACACTGAATACATATTGAGCAATATGTCCCAATTCTTCGCTGCAGTACAATTTAAATTTTCATCTTCTGGCCACTCTCAGTTTTTTTTTTTTTTTTTTCCACCTTGAAATAATGGCTATGAAAGTATCAGGCTAAAAAAAAAAATGACTCACAATCTTTGAAGTCTGAACAACCAGCAATCAAAGCAAGACTCGACTCGCCGAGTGCAGGCGACAGGAGAGCGGAGACACATCAGTGATCCGACAGCAGAGCACTATACGCGGTGACACATGGTGAGGGGGGTGACAGGACCTCACGTTGGGGCAGCTGGCTGATGATAAGCAGAGGAGATCATAAATCAAACACCGAGCAGGAGCGAGGTGCACGGTCAAATAAAGGTGTCACTCTGAAAGTGCTGAGGTTTTTCTCGTGGTACCTGGAGGGGCAGAGAGAAGAGATGTTAAATGAACATTGACGTCTGTGTTGTGCTGTGTTGTCAATCCAGTGATGATTGTGTTCAAGTTATTATGTTTGGGTCGAGAAAACACTCTCCCATGATTGATTTCCTGAATGTTTAAACAGGATCGGAGACCAAAGATGTTTCAGATCTCTGATACTCTTTCACCTTTATGTCTCTGCTACTGTTTACACGATATTTTTTATTTAAGACTGTGTTATACAAGTGAGAGGAGTGATTAATTCTGCACAGCATACAAACTTTATTTATTAGCATGTCCGTGTGGGGACCCAGTGTGCGCACGTCCAGGCAAAATATTCAGGTGCAGGACGAAACAGGTGTTTAACCTGTAGGCTATTTTGTCTCTGTTTTTCCACTGAATCCTCTGCGGCATCTGCCTGAAAACGAGTTGAAAACTCGACTTTGTTTTATTTTACTTCTTCATTAAATGGTCAACTGTGATCACCATTTGTGTGGCAGCAAGTGGCGGCATCTTTTACAGACATGAATCATCCAGTTTCTTCCCTGATACCAGAAAACCTTTGGTTTGTTCACAGGAGAACAGTTACTCGACTTGTTTTGATTGTGATGGACTTAATCTGAGTGTTTTTCTCTTTAACCTTGTCTTGACACCACTTCTAGAAAAGGACGTCTTTTGATTGTTGTTTTTATGCTCCCAGAAACACATGAATACATCCTCTACAACACTGATTTATACCTGGATAATATTTACGGCGCGTTGCCTCCTGTGTTATGACTCACTGGTGACCTTCAGTAATTCAAAGTTAGTTCCGGGCCAGATAAACATCTGGTATTTCATGCACTTGATCACCCAGCGTGATTACACAAGTCATATAAATTTAAAAGGGGACGTGACCTCTCGTCCCCGGTTTACTGCGTCCGTCCGCTAAATTATTTCATCGTCTGCGTGACAGTTTGTAATTTTTAATGTGCGCGACCCGAAACCAAATGGCTGACCTCGCCTGATAATACTAATGATGTCTGGAGAGTGCTGTAGTCAGAGCCTCTACCTGAGTTTAATGACTAACATTGTGAGCCTGCTGGTGGACGAGAGGTTTGCATTTCACTAACTGAGTCCTACTTACTGGACACTCTCAGAGAAGTTCGTCAGACTCTTGAGACAGGGACAAACACTTGATAACCTCTGCACTAAGAAAGATTTCATCCAATATCTACTGTTTGATTAGCATTCAACATGGAGTGAGTTGAGGTTGGCATGAAGGAAAGTACCTGTCAGAGTCAGTTTTCTGACCATTTGGCTTCTGTATCCTTAAAATAAAGAAGTGTGTACTTCAACTTGCTGTCTCATACCACACAGGTTGTGTCTTTAACTTATTATCAAGGTGTGCGGAGTGGCTGTGAAGTATTTGTAGTTTTGTAATAGAAAGAAAAATATATAGAGAAATGTGATATATTATTAAATGTGTATCGAGGGGCCTTATTAGGCTGAGAACCACGAAGGTCAGATCGATCACCAGGCCTGTGCAGATAATAATTCCTTAATTCATGTTATCCCTGATGTTCCTGTTAATTTGTCCCTGAAGAAAGAACCTAAAAGAGTTATTTTACAGTACATCAGTCTCCATGTATATAATATAATATAGACTATTACTCCCCGCGGTCATGAGATAAATCTGACGGGTTGTGAGTTAATTAACGAGATAAGAACAAGAGTGAGTCTATAGCCGTGCTAACTACTCTACGAGGCTGCACAGTGACACCGTCTCACTTTGAGCTAAATGCTAATGGTTGCATACTAATGCTGGCAATGACAATGCTAACATACTGATGCTAAATGAGGACGAAATTAGTCTCAAAATGAGGCGGACCTCCACTGCATCCGGTATGAGGGAAAACGACTCCGGCTTGTTTGCATTTCTTTAAACAAATCACGATCATCTTGGGCGACGCTGAGGGATAGGATACAGGATGCAGCAATGGTGCCCCGCGCGAGACAGTGTCCGTGCGCTAGCATTAAAATGACTTAATCATCTAAAAAGAAGAGGTAACATCGAGCTTATTTGCGACCATGTTATTGTTCGAGTAACTTCCCATTTTCAGCGGTTGCTGTCTTGCAGGTTGTTGTTTCCATATATACCAACAATCTACATCCTGTGAGTCAGACTAGTACGTCTACCATGATCATCTTAGTTCAGCAAGTTAGCATGTTAACGCGTGCCAATTAACACTCAGCACAATGCACAGTTGAGCTGAATCTCATTAGTCTGCAGGGATTTGATCATAAACTAAAGTTTTAGTCAAACTGGTGGAAAAGTTTGTATCACAGAAGTCGGTAGGATTCATCCTCTGTGGACCACGAATGTCTGAGCAGATTATCCCCAGTGCGATCCTTATCTCTACCAGACAGACAGTCCGTCATGTTGGTAATTTGATTTTCCAGCCTCAGCTCTGAGCAGGAGCTCTCCATGGTGCTGAACCACCCTGAACAAATCCAGGTCCGGTCTAATATGACCCTCATCCCACTGTCGGTTCAAGTTGTTAACATTTTATTGATATTTTTAATGGCAGAAATATTTTCCAAGCTGTATCATTAACACTTTAACCTAACGCAGTATGAAGCAGACAGTGGTGTGTAATTTTGCTTAATTTCCTTTTTCAAAGTCAAAAGTCAACAACAGTCAAAGTCAGAGTGTTTAGAGGAGTTTTTATGTCTTTAAAGGGCTCAGATGGTATAATTCTCTTTAAAATTAAAAATTAAAAAACAGCGTGAGGAAATTCTTCTTTCTCGAGTTGACAGCACAGGTTTTCTTCCAAGGTGTTTAAAGTATTTAATCTGCAAACACCTGAAGATGACTCCAACAAGTGTGACTTTCATAACAGCAACTGCAGGTGTTACATTTGTTAAATAGTGGGATCGCTCTTTTTGGAGTGAAAGTTGTCAACTCTGTCAGTTTCTCTGCGTTCTCACAATGTTTCCTTCCTCAAAAACATCAAGCTCCTTTCTGTGTGTCAGGGATCCTGCGAAGGCGATAATTCCTTTAATGTGGGAATATGGTGAGAATAACTTTATCTAAAACTCGACTAAACTTTCTGCTTCTTCACCTTCCTTACCCTCCATTTTTGCTGTGTTGGAGAAGTCTCTGTTTTTTATTGCAGCATTTTTTTTTCTCTCCCTCCATTTTCCATCTGTGCCGTCTCCAACATCTCCCGTCACTCTCAGCTGGCTGCAGCCGTCAGTGTGTTCCCACCACTTCCAGTCACCACCGCTGCCTGATGCCCACACTCACCTGCACACCTGCACCTCGTTCACTCATCAATCCCTGAGCCGTCTTTCACGAGCACCTGGCTCAGTTGTTTGTTAGCCACAGCGGTCCAGCTTCTGTTCTTGTTTGCCTGTTTTTTTAGATTATATCTGTTGCCTCTCTGGATGTGTTTGCTTTTTCTGATTGTCTGCCTCTACCTCGAATTTAACCTCAACCTGCTCCGTCCCTGAGCCCATTTTTGAGTCGCCACAAAAAAAAACTTGAATGTTGAGCTACGGACAAAGACAAAAGGTGTACAAGGTTCGGGGCTCTCACAGCCTCGTGCATACTGATTTCTATTTTCTTGTCGTTTTTTGAGGGAAAATGTACTTGTTATATTTTCAAAACGTAAACAGTGTTTGAGTTGACAGATGGCATTGTCTGAAACTAATGAATCCCATTACAGCAGGCATCTAATAGGAATAGACCATAAAGAAATTTCATGACAGCAGTTTTGTTTTTATTGCCAACATGGACAGTAAACCATGCTGTGCAGTTTCAAAAGCATTTGTAGTGATCAATAAACCCATCGAGCTGCTGCAGATATAATAGCACTGCCGTTGTGAGCTACGGTCCAATAATGACCTTACATTTTCCCCTTTTAACTGAGCCGACCAGATAATCATCCCCACACTGACCAGATGAGGGCAGCGTGCTCTGAGTTCATGATCCCTATCAGCTCCTCGCTGGCCTCTGGGTGACGGCACACAGCTGCAGCAGGGATGTGAAACGAAGAAGAGCATCTAGTGACAGACTCATCACACACACACACACACACCTGCTCATGTACTGATGAAAAACCTCATGAGACATCCTCCTTCAAACCTGTAATTGAAATCCTCTCATGATACACCTCCACACGCAGGCTGCACATGAATAACAGCCTCCCGCGCTTCATACTTATCTTCATCATACACGGCCACCTATCCCACGGCTGTGATTGAAAACCTTATACAGGCACTGAGCTCAGCGTGACCTCCGACCCCAGCCGCTCCCGTGAAAGCTACGAGCTGATTTAACATTGATTGAAGTATCACGCAGCTGATGGGGTGTGGTGGCCTGAGATGTACAGCAAATGCACCATGAATGATCCATCTCTAATTACAGCGAGGCGACGTGAAATGAACATGCGATGATGGAGAGGCCCGAGGGAAACAAAACAATAAGAAAAAATAGAGACTCAGGACGTATCAGCACGAACATTAATCTGCCGTTCCCTCAGTGCCTCCACGCTTTTCCACCAGATGGTCGAACCGAGCTGCAGGGATTCATCCACAGGAGTATTACTCAACACTGACAGTGGTTCAGCTCACGGTCCATCCCAGAGGTGCTGAACGGGGGTTGAGGTCAACTTCTTCCACACCAAACTGGGGAAAACCACTTCTTAATGGAGCTGCTTTGTTCGATTATCATCACGTCTGACAGGAGAGAGACGAACACACAAACTGTTGCCACACAGCTGAAAAAACCACCGTGTTCTCACTCCCAACGTAACTCACATACAGCAGCTTTGGTCAGTGGCACTAAGTTTCAAACTACGACGCTCTACCCACCCCTCCAGAGGCAGTTTTGCATGTTCAGAGCTTTCACATATTATGATTTTTGGACTGTTAACGTTGAAAAACGGGCATGTTGATCAGATTTAGTGCAGGTAAACTACTTGGTCACAGCTGTAAACGGTTCAGAAAAGGACAGGCACTCTCTGAAAACACGAGCAAATCTGTCTGCCTCACAAAGATAAACTCAGTTAGGTTTAGTAAAATCTGTATGCAACTTTGTATAACATAAGTTTTGAAAAAAGTCAACTTTGACTTTTGGTGGCACGGGACTCAATCTCAGGTCTCCTGGGTAGAAACCCTTGATATAAACTTTTCTCTTCCTATATACTTCACTAGAGGGGCGCCTCCAGAAACAACGCTCGAGGGGTAATTCTCAGGAATAAGCAAAGATGAGACCTTGTAGAGAGCTATAAACAAAGACAGATGAGCAATGCATAAGCACTGCTGCTTAACAAGCTGCATTAAAGCTGCATAAACGTGCAGAACTTCATTGTTTCACTTTGTTTACATCAGTAAAGTCGTCCTCTGTTGACTTACAGGAATCCTGATCATCATCCACGAGACGATAAACTCTTGAAGTTTTATCTTTCAATAACAAAGAGAATATTGTAAAGATTTTTTTTAAAACATGCATCTGGTATGAAACCAAAACATGAACCAGATCACTTTGAGGAAAGCTGCTGACACAAGAAACTAATGCTGTGTGTACAGATACCGTCAGCCTCGGCCCTGCAGTGGTATATTCTCCTTTTTCCTGGTTTATTATTGTACTTTTTTCTACAGTTTTTCATCCTTCATGTGATATTTGTATATTTGAAATGTTGACTGCTGTAGCAGCTCAGCTTTCTCACTCCGATCAGTAATCAATATGTCACCACCTTACCTAAAAGGCACTTTCTCATTCAAAGGCACCGGGAGTTGCACTCCAGCGTTCCCTCCACTAGAGGGTGCCAGTTGCAGTGATTTTTTTTTTTCCCAGCCAGAGATGAATCCTGTCTGACTACCTGCTTGAGTGACTTACTCACTGCTGCAGCTTGACCTAATAAATCACATTACCGGGGCCAGCAGTGTAATTACTGGCCAGCTGTCGCGTCTCTTTTTTTTTTTTAACTCTGGGGCCGGACTGTGCGGACCGGACTGCAGGAGAGGCAGCCGAGTGGAACGGACAGAAATCCAATGGAGCGGACTGAAGCAGGATGCAGGTTTGTCACAATGAAGAGAGAATGAGCAGCTCCACAGCAGAGATGACTGCTGCACTGTGCTGTCACTGTGAGTGTGTGTGTATGTGTGTGTGTGTGTGTGTGTGTGTGTGTGTGTGTGTGTGTGTGTGTGTGTGTGTGTGTGTGTGTGTGTGTGTGAATGAATCAGACATGAGCAAAGACCTGCAGCATCATACATCCCCAAAGAAAATGGGCCTTTGGTAAAGCACTTAAATGTGTTCATACCTCAAATTTAACATTTAGCGATACTTTTGGTAACAGGTCTGCAAATTTCATGATTAGTTGGCAGTAATTAGTAACATATTCGTCACGTTTCTTTTAAATTACTCCCAAATTATCACAGTAATTACCTCAAAATTTATTGAAAATCAACTAAGTGTTTTTTTTAAATAATATTCTGCTGTTTTCCAATAAGCACTTAATCGACTCCCTAACTTCTACACGACAATAAATTAAAGTACTTTTTTTTTTTTCATCATTTAAGCAGATCAGTCCAACTTCGGAATAATTAAATAATAATAGTTTGCCACCATAAATTACTATTTACCGACAAATATCCTGCAACTTCATAATCAAGACTCAAATGACTAATTCCCCCCCCAACATCTCCATTCCTTAATTAATTACTTACTCACTTAGTTTTCAAAGCCAGACTTCACTGACAATAAAACCAGTCAATAAAAACACCAATAAAAACATGAAGATAGAAGTGTTTATCGTGTGTTTTGGATGAGATGAGCCAGGATGATGTAGGAGGGAGGGATTAAGGGACCTGAGGGAGGGTGGATGGATGGATGGATGGATGGATGGATGGATGCAATGATGGACCGGTGTCAGCAGAAGTCGGGACGACAGCAGGGAACCAACAGAGTCTGAGTCGGGGAGTCGTCTTTTTTTATTAGTCGTTTCCTATTTTATTTTGTAGGTTCATCCTCGTACTGTATGTCTTGTTGTGATTTCCCACCTCCTTCCCACCTTTTGTTGCTTTCCCGCTGTGTACACCTGTGTTTCGTTTCTTAGTTAGTCCCTGTGTATTAAAGCCTGTGTTTTACCCTTAGTCTTGGTCAGATACAGAGGTTTGAAACTGAGGGATGTGAAGGGGGAACAGGACGGTGTGTGTGTGTCCCCGAACTTAAAACTTAATTTACAGATTTAACCCGTAGAAACATCACTTTCCCGCAGCACAGCGATGCCACAGCGTGCAGTCTACACGAGGCTTTGACAGCTGAGTCATACACCGACACAGGGAGAGAGATCCTCAGACAGGTAGAGATGAGTCACAGAGAGGTTAAAGGAAGATTACTGTTTATTACAGCTCAAGTCGCAGCTGTTTACAAACGGAGCGGGCTGTAATCTTCACCTCTGTTTTCTCCTCTGAATAAATGTGTTTAACCCGGAGGTTTGTTTCACCTCTGTGAATGTCAGACTGCTCGAGTTTGTCGCCCCCGATCTGATGAAAATAAAAACCTGAGTCGTAATAAACCACTTTTTCTTGCCTGAAATTGGTTTTCCTTGCTTTGGCTGCGCTGATTTATTGAATAAATTGACTGATCTGCCATCGGTACTCCTGCCTCTAAATGTCAATTAGGAGGAGAGGGTTAGGTAAATTTCCCTGCTACATCGATGGAGCCGTCTGTTAACGAGGCTCATGATTCTCAATTCACTGAAAAAAAAAAAAAAAAGGCTGCAGGTGGAGGAGCAGGAGATGGATCAGTGCAGAAAACCACCAGTCACCTTGTAGGACCTGAGAGTTTCAACATGAATATGAGAACATCACAACCTTCTATGCATCACGCTTCAGGAACATTTCAATATGGACGATTCTTCTATAAACATCAAGATGTATGCAAACGTTTGCCGTGTTTCATGTGTCTGAACAGCTTATTGTTCACAAACTTGACTAAAGCAAAGACCAATGACAGTCCGGCCAGCACTGCATTTGTCCAATCACACCGAGGGGACTCGCGCTGATGTTTCCAATCATGAGTTCCTCGAAACGATGTCCGTCCCGAACAGATTCCCGCCGAGCCTTTCCCCGACCGAGATGAGTGAAGTGTGACTGCCGTCGCTCGGTCTTTATTACGAGGAGCTGCTGTCAGTTTGCAACTCGTTCTCATCTCTAACTGATGTTTAAAATATGCAGCAGAGTCAGACGGAGATCAGGACTTTAAGGACCTTGAGGAGAGGAAGGACAATAAACCTCCTTTTTAATCTGATCTCATGGTGAGGTAATAAAGTCAGAGCTGGCTGCCTAATATAGGCGTCTGCAGGAGGGCGAGAGAGAGAGAGAGAGAGAGAGACTGTGTGTGTGTGTGTGTGTGTGTGTGTCCATGTGTGTGTGTGTGTAGGTGAAGTCTTGCCTGATGACAGTCTGCAGGAGATCCAGCTCCCCCTCTGAGCCCGACTCCATCAGAGAGAGACGAGGAGCCGAGCAGCAATGAGGAAGATGGAGGGGGGTGAAGGTGTGTGTGTGTGTGTGTGTGTGTGTGTGTGTGTGTGTGTGTGTGGATGAGAAACCAGTGTTTACTTTCATCCGCCATGTCTCGGCAACTCGTGTACCAAAATTTTCTCTGACTATCCTTGTTGTTGATCTGACTCGAGACGGCATTCACGTCAGAAAGACGTGTTTCCGATAACAAACGCACAGCTTCTTCTTGGTGACGGTCAGGGATTGATCATTGTATTAATGTAAAAGCAACACATCCTCATACCAGCTGACAGGTTGCCAGTGACTCCTAACAACATGTATCACCATTGCAGAGTTCAGCGTGCTGGACATTTCATTAAGGCACTAAAACGTCTGATAAGGTTTAGGAAAACCATCGTGGTTTGGGTTAAAATAACTATATTACTTATGTAAATGTAAACGTCAACTCAGCGTTGACTTTTGATTGCACACTGGACACACTCAGTAACTCCTGGGTGAAAGTCCTGTGCTCCGTCGATGCACGTCCTCGTCCCTAGACGGGAGTTTGCTCTTTATACTAATTCAGCTGACTTCTTCCTTTGCTGCCGGATAATTACCACGACCACCAGAGGTCACTGCCTAACAAGAAACGTAAAAATGGGTCGTAATAAGCTCCTTTCACAGTCAACTCGTATATATGTGGTTGTTTTCCTGATGAGGACAGGCTGTTGAAAGAAACCAGTGTTTACCGTGAGTAGGAACGATGGACTCTGTAACCTACAGATGTCCGAGAGTTGGTCGTTACTCAACATGTCATTTTTGGGTGTTGGTTTGGCTATACAGTGAAATGATGCTGTTGTTCCTCTCATGGGGACGGTCTTGACAGTCTCTGACATTTAAAGGATAACTCTGGTGACTTATAACTTTGCTCTTGCTTTGTGTCCTTCATCTTTATCAGTTATGACAACGCTGTACCACCCGAGAGAAATGCTGGGATTTGGAAATAGACGTGACATCGCTGCTCGTTCGATGGGACAGGAAACACAAGCAGTCAGATGATCAGACATTTCGGAAATGACAAGACAAAACCAAAAGTGAGCACAGGGCCACTTTTCATTTCCCATTTCCATCTCGACTGAGGTTGTCATTTTTCTTAAAGGGCCTCCTCAAAGAAAGGATGGAAACAAGAAAAGAAAGGAAACTTGTGATGACGACGGGAAACAAACTTCAAGATCTGTTCGTCCTCGGTGATGAATACAAACCAATTTGATTGGACGCCGTCGGAAAACAATTTCACAATAGGAAGCACACGAGCAGACACACGATGAACTCAAGCGTTGTTGTTCTGTCTGTATTTTGATAAACTCAACAAAGCCCGTTGAATTTCTTCACACAAAAGACCTGCAGACACGTTACTTACAGATAATGATTTCAAAATGGCAGGAAGTGAAGGCAGCAGTTACTCAATACCGCTTCACGTCTGCTTTAATGGTTTATTGTTCGAACCTGGAAGAGAATGGAGCTGAGATTTCCTCTTGTGAATGCAGTTTTAGGAAAAACAAACACTTCCAACACTAAACGATGCCAATTTGCAGCAGCACGACGACGGCGGCGGCGGCGTCAGTGTGTGACGGAGTCGACTCATCATCCGCTCACTGCTGACAGATGCACCGGGTCGCAGCTTTAACTAATAAATGAATGTTCCTGTGAAAGTTCATCTCAAGGGCAGGCCTGCCTTTTAGGTGTGTGACACGACCATACATCACCACAGCAATTAAAACATGTTAATTAATGGACGAGTTAACAAGCTCCGGGTTTCATAACGGGGTCGTTAACCGGCCTCATCCGGGCCAGTAAAAAATGACTGACTTGCTATTTCAGTGTGCATTTGCTTGTGTGTGTGTGTGTGTGTGTGTGTGTGTTAAAGGGTGTAAAGGTCGTTAGGGTGATAAGACGGCCACCCTGTACACGTCACATCATACATGATCACCCTCACCTGGAGCAGCAGATGGCGGGGTGCTCGCAGTGACACCTGACAGAAGGTAAAGTGTCGTGGGCTCTGACCACCAGGGGGGGCTGCTTCTGGACCTGCAAGAGCTTCATTATACTGTCTGTCAGCTGCATAGTTTAAGATTTGGTGGGCAGACTGATTTCATAACTGCAAAAGAGGGAGATTTTCTGCTGTATCAGCAAATCAGCCTCCCCTCAGTGCCCCCACAACCCGACACCACAGATTAGAATAAATATGGTGTGAAAGTAAAATGACTTAATTAGTCTTAAATGATACCAAAAAGTGATCAGAGGTCAACATCTAAAATTCATCTCAATTCATGGGAGGGTGTCGCATCAAGACGAGTGAAAACAGGAAGAGAGTTTCATTCATCCATTTTCAGTGTCCAACTGGATTCTCCCTAACTTCTACGCGACAGGAAAGTTAAAGTACGTTTAAATCAATTTTATCATTTCAGCAGATCAGTCCAAGTTTCAGAGCGATGCACATCAGGCTCGGCCGTTTGTGCACGTTCACCTCTGCCTCTGCGTACCAGGTAACCACGACATGCTGATGTACTGGATCCACACAGAAACTGTGAAACACCCTTTTGATTTGTTTTACTATGAAAGTGGGAGATTAGAGTGTCGGCAGGTCTGCTGTGAACCGGAGACCTGATCCCTGGTCTGTTTGTGTAAAAAACATCCTGAGGGGAAGTTCAGAGGGTCAAGAAATGAATCTGAACACGGTGCAGACGGTGCAGGAGGAACAGGCAGGCAGAAGGTTTGAATAGAGTCTGTGTGGACTTTATTCAACATGCAGTGAAGTTCAGTTTCTTTCTAAAAGCCTCGAGGGCAGTCACTCTTTCACTAATTCATTTAAGATAATTATGGGCTGGAGCCTCTCGTGAGTCTGAAATAAAAAGTTTGAAATTAATTGACTTATGTAAAATTTATCATTGAAAAACACAAGAGAAAAATAAAAAGAAGGTTCAATGTAGAGCTGCAACAATTAATCGCTTATACAATGAATTGTCAGCTGTTAAATTAATCACCAAATATTTTTGTTTATCAAATTATCTGTCAAGGTCAAAATTGTGTGATTCCAGCTTCATAAATGTGAATATTTTCTGCTTTCTTTCCTCCTCTTTGACAGAAAACTGGAGATCTTTAGGTTGTGGAACAAACGAGACACTTGAGGACGTCGTGTTGGGCTTTGAGGAAACACCAATTGACAGTTTCACCATTATGTTACATTTTATAGACCGAACAACTAATCAAATCATCGGGAAAATAATCAACAGATTCATTGACAATGAAAAGTTGAGACAAGAATCCATCCACAAGGTGCATTTAGCCGTCACATGTCTTATTATTTTTATTTTCCACTGTTAGATGTAATTATTATTTCATTTATTTCATTTTCTTCTTACTTTTTAATGGTTTTAATTCCCATTTTTCCGTTGCAAGTCTCATTAATTTGTTTTCTTAATGGTTTTAAACTCACATGTAGTATTTATGTGTGTATAACTGTGTTTATTTGTGTCTGATGTATCTACTTGACTTTAGTGGCTGCAGCTGCCATTCAGCAACACGCTCTGTGCAGCACTTTGTGTTTGCACCTCAAATAAAAAGGTGTATAAATAATGAAAGTGTTGCTCGCTATGAGACAGAATACTGTACACTGTACATGACGAGCACGTCGAGAGGAAAATAGTTTGCTGCCAGCTAGTGGTAACACACTGCTACTACACCTTTTATTAACTTTTTTTCCCCCTAATGCATGTGAAATGTGAATGACGGTGGTTGTTTCTGTTTGCAAGGTAAACACACACACACACACACACACACACACACACTTATACACACACACACACACACACACACACACACACTTATACACACACACATTAAATATGCAGCGTTTTTTTTTGTAAATAAAAGAGCATGCATACAAATGTACAGAAATCTATGAGAAGCCGTTTAGGCCGAAAATACTTTAAACATTCACAGAAGTAAACGTAAGGGGACACAGGGGACAGGAGTTCACAAAAGTTCAAGTTCACATCATCCACACACTTCACACATGCACACACACACACACACACACACACACACACTGGAGGTCCAGCCTCCAGTCCTGCAGTCTGTCACAGATGTGCCAGAGCTCAGTGGCCGAAGGGTAAAAAAACATTCAGCTGCTCAGACATTCAGTCTCTCATCCGGCTGAGCAGGAGGCCCTAAATGGGTCAGAGGCATCACAGACCTGAACACACACACACACACACACACACTTTAGTATTCATAGGTCACATTTCATAATTTTCTTCGGGAGGTGACCTTGGAAATCATCATTTGTCATTTAAGACATTTGAAGTCTTATTTTTGCAGAACTGATGAAACATTCTCATGTAATTTAAGGCAGATAACAGCACGTCATCATGGTTTAGTATGAATGTTAGCATTAGCAAGCTTAGTTTTATATATATGTTAATATGAATAGCTTATGTTGGTCTGTCATTCTGTATGTGTGTGTGTGTGTGTGTGTGTGTGTGTGTGTGTGTGTGTGTGTGTTTGTGTGTGTTAGCAGGACTCAGGTCCCTTCGGGCCTCGGCAGCGTCTGCCGACTGAACGCGGCTCACGGCGTTTCTCTCACAGGAAGCAGCGAGGAAGAGGAAGCTGCTGTTTAGCAGACTTCTCTCTTCATGTAAATCAAAACACTCTGACAAACATAAAAACACGGACATCTGCTTACTGTTTTTTTCCTTCTCAAGAATATGAGGAACACACGTTTTGTGGAGATGGACTCGTTGGTCGATTCAACCCAGAAGTGATGACATTCAGACTAAACTGCCCTTTTATTACAACGGCACTAACACAAGCTTCCTCTTACCTCCTCTTTTGATCAGCAGGTGGGTTATTTTACCTTTGACTGATCACTAGCGTTGACATATTCTTCAACTGAAGTCATTCTCAGTTGATAAAGATGTTGCTAAAGCAGCAGCTTTGAGTTAACTTAACATCTCACAGTCTCCTTTATACACCGTCACCTCAAATGGAGAGCCTGGTGACTACATTTGTTCGGATGAATATACATTTCACATATCAGGCAGACTCAATCATGTCACCGGTGTGTGTGTGTTATATGTCAGCAGCTGTACAGAGTTAAGAGACACTAGTGCACAGTGATGGGCCGAATGGTGCAGATGTTACAGTTGCAAAGTTAGATGACATTAAAAGAGGATACAGAAGAAACTGTTTTAGATTTTCAGACGTAATTAATCGATGTTAAAGGCTGAAACTCTAAGAACAACTGCTGTGAAAGAATATGTAGTAAAGATCGTATCGGGGTTACAGGATCTATTAACCCTGAAGTGACGTCAGAACTTTGGCTGTCAACCTCTACTGGTGGCCAATAGAGATTAATGGAAATCAATATGACTTGACTTTTTAGTTTCACAGTCATTTTCTCCACATTAGTGAAGCATAAGCTTTACTTACTGTCTGCCTCCTCAGAGAACGTCAGATCTATGGATACATTCATATGTAGAGTCCCGGCCGTCCTTGAAAAAATGCGTGTCAGCAATGTGCATCATTGTTGCCACTGTGTGAGCTGTCAATACCGTGTCGTACGTCCGTGCGCCAATTATGACTGTTGCTGTCGAGCGAAGGAGAGAGGACGGGAGAGGAGGGAGGATGAAGGAGAGGTGAACGAGAGGAGAGATGGGAAGGGAGGTGGCGAAGGACGGAGGGAACAATAAGCACAGACGGCAGAATGGCTGCCAGGAGAGAGAGGGAATGAAGGCAGAGATGAGGTGAGGCTAAATCATCCAAAGAAAAAAAACATTGGCAGAACAGCATCTAGTGTTTTTTTCATTTTCCTCATCCCCCAAAGTCTTTAATAAGTCTCGAAGCCTTTTCACAGAGCAAGAAAATCCATTATTTTTCAAGCGATAATTACATTAAATGTGCTGATGTGTAAAGATGTCACACGTTTCTCAGGACAAATCCTCGTCCATTCACTGAGCAGAACATTTTGTGTACAGTTTAAATGAAGGAAATCAGCCGGCGAGATCAGCTTAGTCACAGGAACACAAACATCATATACATGATGTCAACACGATTTAGCATTGACATTAAAAAGCGGCGCAGGGAGATGAAGGCAGAGAGAGAGAGGGAGTCGCCGTAGGAGGAAGACAGATAGGGAGAGGAAGATGGAGAGGGAGGACGACACACAGAGGGTGAGTGGATTTAAGCAGAGAGGGAAATTAGTCGTCTGCAGAGGGTGCGGAGGATTTCAAAGAGGCATTATGTGTTGGCTCAGGCTTTTTCTCTTTCTCTTAATCCTTCCAACTTGCATGTACTGTATCACAGCGGGGAAGGTCTCTGCAGAAACAACAGCGAGGTTCTTCTTAATTTATTCACACTATGGCGTCGGCGCCTCTTATCATCTTATAACTTAGGAGCCTCGCTGATAAAGCAGTGATTTAATAGGAGAAAAAATGGTGCAAAAGTCAAAGCATGGAGCATGTACAGATACCCTACTGCTGGAGCTCTAATATGCAAACTTTGGGTGTGTGTTTGTGCGAGGACACGCTGTCACAGACGGCAGCGAGCCGCCTCGGGCCGCCTCTGTCCAAGAGCCTGCAAACACTTGAAGTGAAATATGGCAGCGATCAGACCGGAGGGAGAGACGAGGCGCGCTGACGCGGCCGTAGTTACATAAGAAGTGACACTGCCCCGTGTCCCCGAGTGTTTTCAATGACTCTAATGGTGCAGTAATGGTGCCAATCACAGCCTGGTGATCCAAGGTAACATTCAAGAAATCTGTGTGACCCAACACGTCGACTCCATCGACTCCAGCTTGGTTGCTCCATTAAAACTGGTGTTTTTCTGACAATAAGAAGTGATGTTAATGCTTAAAGATATAATCTGTAAGAATCCTGCATTAAAAAGTCTGAAAATGACCTTTTCATATATATTTTTCTTTTAGTTGTGCACTTACATAATCTCAAATGTTGCAAAGGGTGTAACATAACAAGGACAGTCCTGTACTGAGTGTGTGGACTACCCTTACTGCCGCCACCATCTTGGTTTTTGGAGCCAGAAGTGACCTTTTTGGACGAGAGGGTGGAGCTGGGGAGGATATCCTGATATCCTGATTGGATCCGATGGAGAACCAAAAGACAGGTAGGAACGTGTCAATCACAAGGAGGCCACGCCCGAAAGCATATCTTGCTCTATCGTCTGTTTAAGTCTAAGAAGTGTTGACAAGACTTGAAACCAGAGACTCAGAGACCAGAGTCCATAAAGTCATGAGGAAACTGTTTACTGAGGAGAAGTAGGCTCATTTTCTCATAAGCTTCCAGATAATTCGACTTCTTTTTGCAACCAGAAAAAAATGTAACCAACTTCTGCATTGGCTTTGCTTTTCAGACCCAGAAGCTCCGTTGATATTTTATACAGTCGATGACCAAGACGCTGACGAGGTGCAGTGAGGGTATTTTAACGGATATTACCAAAAAAGATTAATTTTACTTTCGATGTACAAAAAAATGGCAGCGACACAAAGTTGTTCTCGATCGAGTATTTACAGGTACTGTAGTAGTTGTACCTGCACAGTCTCACCTGTCTGTGCTTGTAAACATGGTGTAATCTGCACACACTGAACCACCTCCCTGTCCTGCACCTCTGTTCTTCTTATCTTCTCTCCTCCTCCACGTTTCTTCTCTTTTTTTTCCCCCCGACCGTCCTTTGAAGACGCTGACCTTCCTGTTTCAGACTGTCGGAGCAGCAGAATCCCTCCCAATCTGCCGCTGTCATCCCTCACTCCCCTTGATCTCATTTCTCTGTCCTGTACTTAAGCGGTTCACTTCATTTGCCAGTTCAGAAAGTACAGTGCAGGATTGTACAGTATGCATTTTAAAAAGGACGGAGGATGATGTGGAGCTTTTTTTCGACGTCGCCTCATTTGATCTGATACAATATGGAGATTCATTTCAGTGTTGAGATTTCAGTGTGCTAGAAACAAACTACGATGCATCTAAAGACAGAAATGTTCACACCTGATCGAATGGCCACACTGAACGGTGGAGCGAGAGGCCGACCGTCTCTCCTCAGAGGTTTTCACCGTGTCGGGCTCGGCAGAACACAGAAGAAGGTCTTTGAAGACAGAAAAGTAAAATTGAATCCCGCAAACTTTCACCTCAGCTAACCCGGCCGGTCCCTGCGTGAAATCGGTGTGATTGTCAGACTTTCGGTTTCAGAAAAGTTAATAATCTTTATTTAACCTCATGAACTACGACTGAAGACTTTTTGAGAACACATCACCCTCCACAGTAACGAGAAAATGGATTTTTCATAATTCCTACATCTTTCTATCACTCAGCCTCTCTACATCTGTCTGTCAGCCTCACTCGTGTCTAATAAACATAATTAATTCTTCTGTTAGTATTCGGCTCATGTTTTCATCTCAGCGTTTTGTTGAACGTTGTTCCCGCTGCTCTTCTCTCCTCCCCAACTGTTCCTCATCAGCCTCCTCTTGTCCTCGCATCACCCCGACTTTCTTCCGTTCATTTGTTCAACTTTCTCTAATTCAGTTTCCTCCCTCCCTCCCATTTCTTTTCTTTCTCCTCCTTTCTTTGTTTTCTACTTCATCCTCCTCCGTACACAGCACCTCCTTCTCCTCTCTCTAAACTCTTCACTTCCCTTTTTTGTTTAACATAATTTTCTCCTTCCTCTCCGTAATCACATAAACACCTTGTTCGCTCACTGTCAGACCTTCTCCCTCTGATTTAGTAATCTCACCCTCGCTGCCTCTTCCCCTCCGTCCTTCACCTCTTCCACCCGGTCTTATTTTTCCTGGTGGAAATTTCTCCGAAGTCGCTGTTGTCACAGCAACCAGATAGTGGAAGTTTTCAAAATAAGCTTCCTACAGGAGCAAAGGTTGTGATTTGCACCCAGGTTTACTACGTCTGGAGTATGCAGCGTCAGACTCAAGTGCTATTTTCCATATTTATAATAGTTATCAATCTGAATTTTTTGAGACATCACAAACATCTGACACGTCTTCCGTCCCCTTGGAAAGTTGTTTGGATGACGTGTTACCAAGGAATTGTGTGAACCATAAAGAGAACCATAAAAAAGACAGTTGCCGGCCTGATGAATGCATATTCTCTCTCCTTTTAGGTCTCTCTTGGTTTCAAACAACAAACAAACCTAGCCTTTGTAGCTGCTAAATGTTACAGAACGTCTTTACCAGCTAGTCGCTAATTTTGTCTGTCTGCTGTTTGGTGCTGGACAGGTCGCACGCAGTGGTTTGGCTGAAAACAGCTCCCAGCTTCTCCTAAAAATGGGATTCACAAGAGTGCTGAGACACACAAAACACAAACAATTGACGTAAAGAGGCTAAAAAGCTCCTGAAAGCTGAAGAGTTATTACCTCCAACAAAGAGGTTATGTGTTTGCCTGTGTCTGTCTGTTGGTTTAGGCAAAAACTGCTGAATGGATTTCCACAAAACAGAATGGAGGATGGGACCCTGCCCAGAATAGACCACCTTAACTTTTGTTTCAGATCCGCATAACAGGATGGATCCAAGAAGGTTTTCTTACTTTCTTTAACATCATGTTTTTCCACATTTTCCTTGATTTCTCAGGGAATAATGCAAATTATATATTTTTTATATTTGTATGCTTAAAGATGCTATTCGTAAGATTTTTGAGTCTCATTCCCAATTGGTCAAATACTGACAAACTGGGCTTGTAGGTCAGTTTCAGTTTTTGACAAGTTGGGAAACCCAAAGCGTCGTATTTGACGAGTTATGGATGGTTTAAAAATTTTTAATGGCTCTGGCTTGAGTCAGAGTGGACTGTTGGGCCTTGGTGGAGGTATGCACTCTACTCGATTTTAAAGTACTATTGCATAGATAGAAGAGACTCATTTCCACACCAACAGAAACCTCAACGCACCAGAATGCAGTGCAGACACTAACAGGGAGGGTTTGTGTGACATGATGAGCTATGGCTTAAAAACAACCCTCAGTTTTCTTTCTGCATCAACAAATAAAACCTTGCACAGAATGCTTCTCGAAACCCTTTATTATTTTGACTTATTCTAAAAGCATTCTGGGAAATGTATGCTATCTGACGGAGGTAAAAACCATTCGAGCCTGGGTGGTTTAACATAAGGATCTAATGCGTTTTGTTCCGCTTGAATAGAGTCAGATCACCCACAGGGTGCATGTTAATGCCACGTGCAGGCAGTCACACACATGCACACACACACACGAAAGTGCAGCACAAATACTGTAGACACTGAGAGCGGTATGTACAGTAGAACAGAGAGAAACAGTATCTGACAGTAATACTACAAGCTGTCAGGATGCGTTCCCCCTGTTGTAAATGGTCAAATTTAGAGATATCAGCCTGAAAATCACAGGACTTGTCTGTTGTGGGGAAATAAGTCAGCAGTATGAATTTGAAAGATGTGTGAGCATCTTTCATATTGAACAGAGGGGGAACAGTATCTGACAGTAATACTCCAAGCTGTCAGGATGCGTTCCCCCTGTTGTAAATGGTCAAATTTAATGATATCAGCCTGAAAATCACAGGACTTGTCTGTGGTGGGGAAAGAAGTCAGCAGTATGAATTTGAAAGATGTGTGAGCCTCCTTTCATATTGAACAGAGGGGGAACAGTATCTGACAGTAATACTACAAGCTGTCAGGATGCGTTCCCCTTGTTGTAAATGGTCAAATTTAAAGATATCAGCCTGAAAATCACAGGACTTGTCTGTTGTGGGGAAAGGAGTCAGCAGTATGAATATGAAAGATGTGTGAGCCTCCTTTCATATACTGTACACATGCAAATACCAACACGGGCACACTTGAGTCATCTGACATTTAGTGAAATTATCCTGCTGTCACGTCTTTTTTGTGTGTGTGCATGTAGCTTAGCGTGACATTTGCTATCCATGTACTGAGACCCCAAACTACAGTAATAATGGCTCAGAAGTGCTGGAAATATGAATAAATATTTAACATTAATCATTCTCAATAATTGGAGTGTGTGCCTGTTTTTTTTGTTTTTTTACTTTTTGTTATGATCCCATATTCTGCTGGAAATGTTATCTTTCCTCAGTGCATGTTTTTCATTACATCTGCATTTTTGAAAAAGGATATTCGGAGATGGCAATATCACATAAAACTCAATATATGAATGAATATGTAAATGGTGGTAGACAAACGAGCCAGCAAAGTAATAAATTAACAGTCTGAAAACGAGAGAAGACAAATGGATTTCTAAATACAACACGTAAATGACCACTCAGAGTGATTAGTGACCGACGATTAAGTGTTTGTTGAACTCTTTCCAGATGGCAAACAAAGCTTAAAACCCACTGAAACAGGGTAATATACAACATACATGTAGCATTTCGAAAAATAAACCCCACACAAGTAAACGTACATCACTGCACCACACCGATAAACTGCAGATGCAGCCGTCCCTCATTACCACACCACCAGTGTCTGCAGTCCATTGATGTAGAAATCCCTCATTTCTGCACAATCGCTCACATGTGTAGATCAATGTACAGCAGGCTATATATAGCAGCGCTGGCGTATTGGATTTCCCTGGCAGAGAGCTAAAAATAGAGCGAGGGGCGAGGAAAGAGGGGGCGAGAGGGACCCCATAGGAATAAGACACACACAGAAGGATAAAGGAGGAGGAGGGGGAGGATCTATATGGACTCTTGTGCTTGCTATGCAGCTTTTACTTTACCTTTTTCCTCCCTGCCAAGATTTTCTGTTGATACATTTCAGTTCAAAGCATATGAGGAAGTTAAACAGTGAAAATACAGTTCAGAACTGCCTGTTTTTAAAAATCTAAGCATCACAGTTTTCCTCTCTTGTCTGCCATTGATGTTTTTTCTGAGAAAACAATAAAATTGTGAATGACACTGATGTGTGACGGGGCTGTTAACCCCTGGACAGAGTCGCATTTGTGGATCGGTGGCCACTTATCCCTTTAGCACCTCGGTGCTGAGGGAGTTTTACTTCAGTTACTCTACCGTGGAGCTCTTAAAGCGATGCCTTAGGCAGAAGTAGTAGGTTTCTGCGTCCACTGGGAGGTTTTTTTACGAGCTGTGCTAAGCAGAAGCTTGTGTTCAGCGTTGATCGAGCTGCTGCTGCCGCAGCATTGAGGCTCCCTGTCTGCCAGTCGAGGGTTTCAGCTTCATGTTATTCATCTGGGCATCAGGATGACATGGACTCAGAAGTGATAGTCAACCATGTATCATTTCTTTGAGACAAATTGTCTTGACGTGGACGTATGTGTAAAGATTGAGCCTGTAACTAATTATTTTAATTATCACTTAATCTGTAGATTATAGTCTTGGCTATATTTTGTGATGGTTTATAGGCTACATGATTTCTACAGAGCATAAAGTGACAATATTTAAACATACGTTTTGTCCTACTCCCAAGTTCCAAGTTGGACCCGAAATACATTTTTATTTTGTTGATCCACAACCCAATCTGACCAACAGTTTCAACAAGTGGATCACAAGAGGCCTCACTGAAAAACACATTCTCAGAAACTCTTACCAATAATTAGTAGAAACAGTAACGAGATATTAAATAGTTATACACAAATAGTAAACAATATTTTCAAAGCTACTTCAGGTGAAAGTTGCAACATCAACCTATAAAGAGCAACTCTGATCATAACGTGTTGATGGTAAATGTGGGGAAGATTTCAATGTTTACAACTTGTGACACACCATCAAGAAAGTTCCTTGATTAGAGTTGGTGATGAGGATAAATAAACTGTGCCTTAACAATACGACACAACATCCATTTAATCTGGGTATAATTACACGGAAAGACTCTGACTGATGTGAGGCGTCAACATTTGGTGTTGAGACAGATCTTCAGAGATTTCAGAAAAATCTGTTTCCCAACCATAATTACAATTTAAACTCATAATTACCATAACTCCAATACGTGCCATGAGTTGACTCCATTTCTGACTGGCTCTGAATGGAGAAAACAATAATAAAGTGGCCAAAGATGAGGAAAGATTAAACTGAATGGACAACCACACCTACCAGTTATCTTCAAGACAGAAAGGATGAACCAACAAGGTATACTCAGGCAGGCCAGAGGGCCATCACACTGTGTTTAGACCCAGAGTTCATCTTGAAGACTCAGACAAGTAAAGGTTACAACTGGGCTGAATTTGGTTTAAAATTAAAGGTAAGTCTAAATACTGCTGCTGGATTTACAATTAAAATACTGTTGAAACTGGGCGATATGAAAACATTCAGGCATCTTTTTACCTGCTAATCAACAAGTCAATGTTAAATATCAAAAAGACAAATGAAAGTCACTAACTAACATTAACATTAAATCCATTTAATGTTTTCTCAAACAGTGGGGCACTTTCTTGCCGGAAACCAGTTCTCCGGATGCTGACATGTTAGTTACCTTTCTCATGTATCATTTCTGATTTTATTAGCTTTGGATCGATGAACGCATCGATTGTAAACAGCCATTTTAAGATTCCCACTGATCCAATACAGCGTCCTGCTCTGAACTCTACCCTTTGTATAATTATTGATTATCGCTCTGTCTTTCAAAATAGACTTCTGCCTCTCTGAAGGGATATAAGTATTGATTCAGTGATATTTACTGTTGCACTTGACAGCAGCCCTTTCTCTAACTCTCTAACTGTACAGAAGAGAGCCTGAGGAAAGGAAAAATGGAAGTACTAAAGGGGCAATAAGTAGATTTTCAATACAACACAGCAAACAACATGTTGTATTTTGCATCATGATATTTTCTATATATTTGATATGAAGCATGTTGTTTTAAGCAGATCCAAAGAGAAATAACTCACCTCCAACAGCTGAGACCTCATCCCTAGAAACTGAAATAGAGCCTTTTAAAACACAATACAGTTCAGTGACACCACTGGCTATTATTTCTGCAAATGCAAGTCAAACAATGAGTTCTCACTTCCATTTCTGGCTGTCAGTTTGCAAAATTGCTTGCAAGAAGCTGGGTGCTTTCAGCTATATCGAAATACTCCATAAAAGTGAAGGTACGTTGGATTTGGGGCAGTTGTGAAACAGTAAGACTGCAGCAAAGTGTGATGGCTGCATCAGTAGTTATTTTTTCCCTGATCTGTGCAGCAGCAGAAGGCAATTTGACTCAGGACCAGTTGGCCTGACTCGGGAATAACCAGTTAAATAGGCCATGTGCTCCCTCGCTATTACTATGTTTGTGATTATGAGTCACACATTACACCATAAATGGCAGGAGGTTCCTTAACCCTCTGTTTTTCTGGGCCTCATTAGAAATGTTTTCACTGGGAAGTTTCACTTTATGTTCCACTGTGTGCTTTCCACCATGAAAGCACGAAACAACTCAAGTTAGGACACTGTAAAACATTGAGGTTTACATTATTTATAATCTTCTATATCTAATGCTTCTATTCAAAGCAGGTCGCAATGAAAGGACAATAAGTAATATATTCCAAAATAAGAAACAAAAATCAAAGTGTACTTCCCATACTGACATTATATACATAGAAAGATCAGACGGATCAGAACAGAAACACATGTGATCAAATACAAACACAAATTATATTTTGTAGATTTGATAAAAGGATGTATAACACTTTCTGGCCTGATTTCAGTCCTATAAATGTTTGTAAAATGATCCTAAAACGCCCATCCGAGTCTGCAGTTGTTGAACCACTTGGAGCACAGGCATGGTTTTGGCTCTTCTGAAAGGTTATAAGCTGAATTTTTCTACCAGGCTGTCAGAAGCTCTGTAAGTGCTTCTGGCGTTTATCTTTAGGAGTTTGAACACACTGAATTATTCATTTTTTTCTAGCCTAACATTTTTTAATGCAAAAATAAGCCTGCAGATGACCTGTAACTGCCCCTATTAAATGGAAAACACAATGGGGCCACATCTTATAGTCTCGCATGGTACAAGTTCAAATTAATAACAATATCACTAAAAAAAGGAACACTTACCGCATGTTTTTCTGGAGAAACATCATCCAGGTACCTCGATGAGACTTTTTTCCCCCTAAAAATACCCCTGCATGACAGTCACGGGGTAAAAACTCATTGGGGTTCTTAATTTCCTTATTTACACTAACTTTAGCATATAAAATAGTCAAAACCAAGTGCTTAGGTGAAGAAAAAAGCCTATATTAAGAGCAAAACACGTAAAACTACATAAACTTGCATAAAGTTTGGAGCTTTAAAAAGTGATATAAACTATATATTACTATTAAATCTCATTGGCGACATGATGCAATCATCATCTGGAGGCTGGTGTGTAAGGGCGGATAAAGAGGGGAGGGTGTGTCACTTGTCTACCGGATCACTTATCTGCTGTTGTAGGCTGTAGGGCGGGCATGGAGGCTCATATCTGCTCAAATCAGATCCTCATAGGAGAAACAATTTAAATGTTTAACACTAGTTACTTTTTACAGACCTTTATAGTAATTAGTTATTTGTTAACACAGTTCAAAAATTCAACCTTGATTTCTTGATGTGAAGCTTCAAATGATCCCAAAAACATTTGTACTTTTTTTTAACTTTGGATGGGAATCTATGGGGGGTTCAAAGTGAAGATTTTGGACTAACTCTCATTCAGCCTTGAAAGTTTTTCAGCCATTTGACGTTTAAAGTCCTCAAGGTGATCACCACAGGACATAAAACATCACTCAGTTTCAGTGGAAGGTACAGCGGAGTATCATCAGCGTAACAGTGAAAAGGTAATTCCAGTGACTAAAGTAATATAATTAAATTAAATAACTAAATGGGACCTAAACTGGAAACTTGTGGTACTCCAAGTCATGTAGTCTAAACAAATCATCAATCAAAGAAAATAAATCATTGTGCAAAACCTACTGCATGAGCCATGCAGATGATGAAGCCATTTATCCTCAAGCACTTTTCCAGCCCTGGATAAGAAGTTAAGAGTTTTCCCCTGGAAACAGGATTTATGGATGCAGATTATTCGTCCTGTAGCACTGAGGGATGAGAGCCCACCTGAAGTTGGGACGACCCATTTTCCAAGCTGAACTGATCTTTGTTTTCCTGGAAGGCAGATATTATTGAAGCGCGAGTGAGAATGTAGGCCAGTGGCCGGCAAGCATCAACATGCTCTGAGGGATTGACTCTGTATCCTATAGAGGCCACATGGCACACATCAGCTCACATTAGGCTCTCCTTGCACTTGAAGGGATGATGATATACAGACCCTGGCATGCAGTTTTTTAAGATGATATGGATCTTTCCTCATGGTTTTTCCACTACATCACTGGCTGCTTTCGACGGGAGTCTCATTGCAGGAGTCCTCCAACAGCATCCATGCAGTCATTAAACCCTGATTATACAGTTGGGACACGTGTAAAACGTGAATAAAAACCGAATGCAGTCATTTGCAAAATGAACCGTGTTTTGAAAAACATTTTTATGAAGTCTCCGTGCGCCCATAGCAATATCCTTTCTACAATCATGTGTTTTTACGAGGAGTTGTGCTTGTGAACGACTGACACTTTCAAGGATGCTCCTGTCATATGATTTTTCTTCTATAATCAGCCAATCACAGTTTTAGCCGGGGATGCTGCTTAAATAAACACCAACAAACAAACCAGTGAACAATCTTTGTCTGGTTACAAACAGTAGGCCCTCTGAATGTGTGTGAGTGTGTGAAGTTGGCAGGTGGGGTGAATTCCCTTGTTACCCACACATACACCCCTGCATTTACACAAACACACACACACACACACACACACACACACACACAGTGACTCACAGGGCAGCACAGCCTACTGTATCAGTCTGTGGGTCGCCAGGGGCTGATGGGGCCACTCAACCATGAAAGAGGGTATGGAGGCATAACAGACAAGCACACAAACACACACACAAACACAATATCACATGCAAAAGCACGGGGAGACACATGCACATGCATTTTTTTCTTGCTCAAGTAAATATGTGACATCCTGTTCTCTCTCTCTGCCTCTCTCATGTGTGTTTTTGAGATTGTTTCTTAATGTCTATAAAACGTGAACATAAGCTGTTCTGTGATAACGCTGCTTTATGTCTATAATTAGGCTTGAAGTTGCTGCGTTTTCCCTTGTAATTAAAGCATAGTGATCATTTTAATGGGATAGGGAACGTCTGTGGTCCCTGTGGCTGACCTGAAACACAAGACTGGATGTGTTCATTCTTCCAACAATTAACCAAAACCCACTTTAAGCTTCAAACAATGACTCTACCCCTGTACCCCTTGCTAACAGTTAACACATAATGACATATTATGACCTTTGGACTGTTAAAAACATTATGAAACAATTGAGGTTTGGTTAGGTTTAGGCACCAAAACTACTTGGTTAGGTTCAGGAAAAGACCAACCCAATCGACAGAATAAAATAAAATGTTACGTTTCTACAAAACAGCTTCTTTATATTGCAACTTTTCATTTGTTTAGGTTCAATTTTGTATTTCTCCCTTGCCACAGCGCTGTGCTGATACTCAGGGCGGGAGATGTCCTGAGGTTTCATTAAAAACACCCAATTTTGTCGTCACAAACACGGCTGGAGATGGCCAGACTTCCCATCATAGATGTCCGGTTTTGGTCACCACAAATACCTCTGGATCGGTCAGCTTCCCTTACAAATAACCAGTGGCGACACGCTAACAAATGGCGCAATGCAGACTCAAACTGCACTCACCTGTTCGGCAGCCTCGTGGTTTGTAATTGCGCCATCATCCTCTGGACCTTGTGAGGTGGAAGTCAAGTCAGTCAATAAACATGTATTGTGAAGGTGACATGGCCTGAAGGCACAGAACAGGAACCCTGGTCTCTGGAGAGAAAGTCCAGTGTATGTCAAATAAACCCCTACCCCCTGACTCGGACCTTTCTTGCTCTATTTATACTGCACTAGGGGGTCACTGAAGAAGTGACGCTGGAGGGATAACTACGGCGTCAGCCTCCGAATTGTAGGGCCACTGCTGGGAGTGAGAATGAGGCCGCAACATCACACCACAGGCAGGATGCAGGTTGTGAATTCTGGTCCCTGGTGCCGCAGTCTTCCACCTCTATCTTACCCAGGCAGCAATAATTTGGAAAAAAGCATCTTAGTGGTATATGAACAAATCTTGTGGGAGATGGAGCTGTCCAGTCCGATCAGTCTGAGGCACTTTACCTTGAAATTCTCCATTTCTGCTGTTGGCCAGTCGGGGTCGAAGACTGCCAGGATTTGAAAACGAATACTATGGAGCCTTCGAATCAAACCGCTCCCTTAATATTTTATAAATCCATGCTGTCTGCTTATACAGCAGCCCGACTGGGTTTAACTCATACCTCACCGGACCAGATTAACTCGCTGATCAAAGATGAGCCGTGGGTCCAGACTGAGATTGAACCTGAAGCCGGGACGACCGGTGCTTTGCCTGGTTGCCTTTCAAATACTTTGTATAATCCTATGATAATCAATTATTCCTTCATATATGTTTTGAACATGTGATGTAATAATAACAAAACAAATGTGAGGTATTACTCTCAGCTTATTCTTTCACTATATTCCATTAATGTTCAGTATTTTAACATCATCACATTAAAACATGCAAAACACCTCAAATGACATAATTAAAATAAAGTTCTTTCTGTTCATTATTTCCAGAAGAATAGATCGATCTTTTCTCATGAGGTACGTTATGGTACAGAGAGATTTCAAGGCGTTTTGATCATTAATTAGTTAAACAATGCTAATTACTGCTGTACCTTTCAATTAGTCGTGGTGTTCCTCTGCTGTAGAGCCCTGATTAACTGTATTATCAGAACCAGCCAGCGCTCTCTGACGTCCGTTTAGAGTCCATTAAATTGGACTTTCATATAACAATTATTCTCATCATGTATCCTGTACATACCTCGTTATGAATAACGATTGCATTATTCATCACTTTTTTCTTATTATGTTACATCGCTTATTATCTAAAATTATGTAGTTGAACTCACACTATCCATCAGATCTGTTTCTCACCATTTCTTTAATGCATCTCTTTCTACTTATCTTCAATCAACCTGCTCCTTTTTCTAATTAGAGATATAACAAGGCCTGTGAGAGCTTTTGTCTGTATGTGTGTCTGGGTGTGAACACAGTGAAACATTGTGATGACGATGACATTGTATTTAAGGCTCGGAGGGGGTTGGTTACTATGTTTTTCTGCATATGAGGTAGTGGTTTAAGTTGCTTACCAGCCGAACCACTGTGGTCATCGTGTTTTCCCCAGCAGAGAAAATGCCTCCCCTCACCAGTGGAGGGAGCACACAGATAAACCCTCGCATCAAACGTGTCCGTAACCTCTATGATATTCAACCTCTGAAGCTTGAAACAAAGTTAGCCGGCTAATTTAACAGAGGAAGTTAAGCTAAGAACACAAATAATGGTGCAACACTGTCATCAATGTTTCAGAGTGTCTTTGGTTTGTCTACCTGAGCAGATCTACACGGGACATGGAGAGGTAACGTTAATGTATCGACCAGCAGCAACTACTTCTTTTTTTATTCTCTCCCACATGTCACGCCAACACAAACAACTCTTACTGCACGGCAACTCAGAAGGGACACACTTCCGTCTGTGCTCTCTAGCGAGAGGCAATTTAAATCACAATGTTGCGATGGCGCGGGGCTCAGCAGTCGACGACTGTGAGCCATCGGCAATGGACCTCAGGAGGACAGGAAAATGGTGGCGCTGTTATTACAAGCCGGCAAAGCTGCCAAATGGCCGACCACAGTTTGAATCACACCGCTAACAAAAGCGAGTGTTTTTTTAGGGGGACCTGGGGACATTTCCTGCTGGTTCCTGGCATCCGAACCGGGTGTGTTTTTAAGGAGAACTGCGAACATTTCCAACTGTGATTGTGATGACCAAATCAGGTATTTTAAGCCAAACCATGGTGTTTTCCTCTCCCCAACCAAGATGTTTCTGTGCCTCAACCCAACCAGAGCATAAACACAGCGTTCAACCCAAACAAACGTAAAGAAACGTTCAGTTCTAACTTATCTGTAGTTGATTCTGGCGATCTGGTCTCGTCTATCGGCCCAACCCCAACGTGTGAATGTACTCACGTTGATTTTTCCTAATGTATTCTGTGTACATTTGTGCGGATCTTGAAAACGTGACGGTCCATCTCGAGGGGGTTCACACCATTTTCCAGCACTTTGTCAAGTTTTGATCTCGGCGGCTTCACGCGGATACAAAAACAGTCGAATCAAAACCAATCGGAGTTCGTTTCATTCTTCTGGCTCTCTGCTGGAGATCTGCTCGCTGCTGTCAGTCATCTCCTCCTCCCTCAGAGATTAATGTGGGAAAAGACTTGAATGCACGCTCCCACCACAGACCCCTGTTTGGATGTTTTGCTCATTAACGAGTTACACGATGCTAATTGTTGCTGTATGTTTGAATCAGTCATGCTGTCAGCTTTCATGATGTGTCCTCAATTCCAGCCAGCATGCACGCTCTCATGCCATGCTGCCTTGCGTGCGTGCACGTGCGTGTATGTGTGTGTGTGTGTCTTCTCCCTCTAGCCTACATCACTGTAACCCCCCCCCTCCTCCTCCCTCCTTCACACACACACACACACACACACACCAGTCCCACCTCCCTATACCCAAACTACAGTGAAGCCCATTCAACCGATTCTCCGCAGTGCTGGAAGAGCAGAGTGAAGTAAAGAAGGAGAAGGAGGAGTGAAAGAGGGGGAGAGAGGAAAGAGGGGAGTACGGGGAAACACGCAAAAAGAGAGAGAGAGAGTGTGTGTGGGGCGAGAGCAGGAGAGGGAGGGGGAGAGAGACAGAGAGAGAGAGGGAGAGAGATAAGGCGAAAACTGCGATTTTGGTGGCCAGGCTTCCCAGTGCGCACAGATCTCTCGTCGGCTGCACCGTCCGAGCAGCTCTCCGCTCCGCAGGGTGAGTAAAGCTTCTGCTGCCTGATTTTTCTTTACTGCAACCACACGAAAACAACAACAAGCTCCTCATTCCACCCGTGGATCCCTCATCCTTCCACCTCCCCTCCCCTCCGCTCCGCTCCGCTCCCCTCCCCTCCGCGCATCTGTCTCGGAGCCACTCGCACTCTTTGGGGCTTGTTGAGAGGCGAGCTCCGCTTCTTTTGGCTGCGCACGTTCAGGGACTTTCTGTTTGAGGAAACGACGCTTCATCATGCATGTGGCTGTGTGTTGACACGCGCCTCAGCCTCAGTCCTCCTCCATTAAATAAGAAAATGTAATTAAAAAAAAGAAAGCCAGGGATGTTGTGTAAGAGAGGAGGAGAAGTCTCCCTGCTCCCCGCTCGGTGTGAGGAGGGAGGAGATGTGCGCTGGGGTTTTTATTTTTTTATTTTGTTGTGTTGACAGCCGCTGATGAGTGTGTCTGCACGGCTGTTTCCCGGCCTGTTAGCGGAGGAATGTACTGTACAGTGATTAGTGTGGCGCATTTGGGAGGCAGCGCGCTGAAACACCGTACAGTTAATACAGAGTCTGGAGAGGAGCTCAGTGAAGCCGCTGCGCTCCCAGCGGCGCGTGGAGGGGAGGAGGGAGGGAGGGGGGGTGAGGTGAGGGAGGGGGGGCGAAGTGTGTGTGGATGATGTGATTGTGTCATTACAGTACGCGCGCGCGTGTGTGTGTGTGTGTGTGTGTGTGTGTGTCAGATAAAGAGAGAGAGGAGAGGATAGGGAGGAGACACCGGAGTGAGGCAAACGTGTGAGGGTGAGACAGTGCGCACATTTGTGTGTGTGTGTGTGTGTGTGTGTGTGTGTGTGTGTGCGTGTGTGTGTGTGTGCGTGCTCTAAAAAAACTCTTGGCTCCTTCTTGGGGAACCCATCCTGTGATACTGTTCCAGCAGACTGCAGCACTTCTTATTGGGTCCATCTTTCTCTCTCCCTCGCCCCTTCCCTCTCTCTCTCTCTCTCTCTCTACTTACATACATATGCATAATGTGTGTGTGTGTGTGTGTGTGTGTGTGTGTGTGTGTTGTAGCAAAGGGGGGAAAAAAAAGGGATGACGAGCTGACAGGAGTGAGACACAGGGGAAGCTCCTTGTTTTTCTTTTTCATTTCCAGCTATTTTTTTCCAGCCTGCATCTGGTGATAACTGTGAACCGCTGCACACACACTGCTGCTGCTGCTGCTGCTGCTGCTGCTGCTGTAGAGACGGAGGACAATCTGCAGAGATGTTCCTCCTGGAAGGAAGAATCAGTGCAGCATATGATGATACAACAGTTGTATATACTGTCACATGTCAAGATTATGTTTTTCACCTGTGCCCGTGTCCGTTGGTTGGTTTGTCAGCACGATTACACAAAAACCACTGAACAGATTTCCACGAGGCTTGGATGGAGGATGGGTCACGGGCCAGAACAGACCCCATTAACCTTTGGTGCAGGAATTTATATCTCGCTTTCTATAAAATTGCAAGATAAACGATGAAAAACTCAGATGTGTTCAGGTGGCTGGTATCTATGAGCGAGTACAATCTGTTGCAGAGCATAA
The DNA here is from genome assembly GCF_965226575.1 of Pagrus pagrus. Lineage (NCBI taxonomy): Eukaryota > Metazoa > Chordata > Actinopteri > Spariformes > Sparidae > Pagrus > Pagrus pagrus. The sequence continues at coordinate 3,295,453 of NC_140201.1, read as the reverse complement.
ATAATGGGTGGTTTAAAATGTAGAGTGATACAGGGCTGTTGAGTTTGATATTGGATTAGCTTGATTGGATTTAAGTGGACTGTTGTGCCTTGGCGGAGGTATGCGCTCCACTGCGTGCCATTCTAGTTATGAAAGTGTTAATCTAATGAACGGTCTCAATAAGCTAAATTCCTCTCAGAGCGTTATCTAGCTACACTTCATGCATTAGCAAGCGAGTTGGGAGAATTTGCCCTCCGCCCCCAACGTTGACTCCGTGGTTGCGGCCTTGACGTTCGTTAAAGCACGAATAACAAAACTTAATTGACCAAAGTTTTACGAAAATCAGTAAATGTATGCACATTTTCATCCACTAGTGTTTCATGCACATGTTCTGATTTGTTTTTAAGCAACAGGTGAAGCTAAAACTCCTGTCGTGCCGTTATCCAAGCGTAGAAGAAGAGAGTGCAATGAGATGACGTAGTTGAAGGAGCAACACTCGAACCTCAAATGGTGGAGAAAAAAACATGTTGAGAACGCGATGGAAACACGCTGTTTATGTTTCACGTATTAGTTTAAGAAAGTCTTCAGCGGGCGCTTAACTCACGTTTCATCTACGTCATGATTTATCTGCTTGCACCTTGTTCGCGATATTTCTGTTTCCACTCAGGTTTATTCAGGTGGATGGAAACCCACCTACAGATGTTGTATATCACCCTGGAATGACTTTACCTTCAGCTAGTGTGTGAAAGCTTCAGCATTAGTTGTTCTAATGCAGCTTTCATGTCACGTGGACTGAAACACAGTGACAGAAAAGATTAGTTTATTCAAGCCATCGTACCTTCATGATGGACTGTCAGTGTTACCAGTAGAAAGTGTTTTAATCACTGAGCTGTGGTTCGATGATGGGCAGAGTTGGTCCCACGGGCGGATGTAAGATGGTGTACATTTTTTACATTAGCATTAAAGTTGTTGCCGTTGGCTTTAAAAACATATTTGGATTTTTATCAAAGCTTTTCTAACAATGGGAGATTCTATTACTCCGTGTTATAGTCCGGCTCACATTGTCGAGAGGCTATCCCTTTGGAAAATGCTTTGCACCAATGCCACTTGCGATACAAAGACATAAAAAACTCTTCGCCTTAACTGTATGTCCAAGAGAACAAACCGTCAGTGATTGGTGTCGGCCCTCCAAAACAAAAAGACAATCCAACACAATCAACGATCCAATCCAACAAAAAGACCAAAGCTGTCTGAGACGAGAACACAGAGGTCACTTCTGGGTTTTCTTGAAAATAAAACCTTCCTTGCTGTCCCGCTTTTCATTGTCAGTACTTTCTTTTGCTACAGCTGCAGCATGAAGCCCAGCTGCAGTAAACGCACAATGACAACAAAAGTACAATTAAGGAAACGTAGTAAACCATAAACCGAGGTAGAATTAGTCAAGGTCGGTTGAGGGGAAAGCGGGTTTCCGTTTAAGACCCATTCTTAAAATGCAGCAGTATGCCTTGTATTAATAATTAGTTCCTCTCGACAGTCGGAGTGGGGGCGAAATTATGAAAGCTCAGAATCCCCGGCACAGCGGGTTAGAAGGTTCTGATAAAATATACAAACGTTTAGTTGACTGCAGAGCTGTTTACAGATCTGAGCACTGCTCGTATGAGACGTGAAGTATCATCCTCGTCAGATGGCGCGCAGCCCTCTGAGGTGAAGGGATATGAATCACACACTAACTTCAGTTGTTTAAACGGCTGATTGATGGTGTGAGTCACCGACGATGGCAGGGTCAGTGCTTCATTTCCCACTCGGGTTACTGGAGGTACTGTGAAGTCCTTGAGATACATTTGTCCAGCGGAGAGACAACAACACGTTTCTGCTGTCATGTTAATTCCTTCAGACTTCAGATTTGCAGATTTACAGCAACTTCAGCCAAAACTCAACTCATGATGACCTGTTTTGCTGCAAACGTTGAAGTACTTTCTGGATTTAGTGGTTCAGTACGCTTGACACAACTAAATCTAGAGGCAAAGTGTTTTTTGCTCTGAATGGCAGTTGAAGGCACAAAGCCCGTCACCACCGTCTCCCTTCGGCTGCAGCACACCGTCTCTCCGATCTCTCTCCAAGAGCTGTGTGTTTTGCATGTTTGTTGTCTCAGCACAATTAATCCTACAAATGAGGACAAGGGAACACACTTTCGTGCAGTATCTCCTCTAAGGCTTTCATGCTGTTGCACTCGGTTGCTCGTGCAAAAGGTGACATAAGTAGTTGTGTGAGGAGTGTAAAAAGAGTGCTTGAGTGAAAAGATGGTCAGTCACTGCATGATGAGGATGTTCTCATGGGACTGTTGGTTTGGGAAAGTATTAGGACCCCAAGGAAGAGCAAATTCCTGCACACGTTTCACCTCAGCATTGATTGATTTGTTAAAAAAGGTCAGTGTTTCAATCACAGACCTTTCTGAAGACATCACTTGGGCCAGAATTTACTCTGTTTTGTAGAAACCTGAGGCGGAGCAATAAAGGCAGCATCCCTCTCCGAGGACGGACAAACTTGAACAGAACAGTCCAACCAAATCACAGATTATACATATTACAAGTTTACCAAGTTTCTGATGCAAGTAGATTGTGAAATATACGTGAAGAGTGTGGATCCAGGAGGCCGACTGAGCACACTGAGGAGTCGCCAAAGGGCGTATGCTGGTCGACACTGCTCCTACTGTTCATATGCACATCTTTCGGACATGTAGCATTAATTTCTGATGATATGCACAACCAACGCTCCAAACTGACCCAGGATACGCGAGGCACCCATCATGCATACGTGAACACGTTGCCAAAAGCAAATATATCTCCATGTTGTGACAATGCTCTGGTTAGGTTTAGGCACAAAAGCCACTTGGTTATGTTTCGGGAAAAAATCTTGTTTTGCCTTAAAATAACTGGTTTTGTCGCTACAAACAAGGCTGGAGATGTCCCAACGTCTTCTCAAAAATATCTGGTTTACCCTGACGTAAACCATTCAGTGGTTTCACACTTACGAATGTCTAAACACCATCTCGACCATTGGTCTCTGGTTTGGCAGCCATCACTCAAAGCTGTAACACCGGCACCATTCCCTCGACATAAAACTCGATATGTATGACATGTACAAATGTGATCGTATCTGAGGTCTGCAGAAATGTTTACTGTCAGCCTCACTTGGTTAACAGCAATATTCAAAATCTGCTGCAACCCAGCTCACATTCACAAATTGAGTAGGGTCTTTTCAGGTCAAAGCGGAGAATCTAAAAAAAAAAATCAAAGCATTCAAGCTGTTTTTTCCTGACAGGCAAACATCCTGGAGATGCAAGCTTCCCACCCAGCAGCAGTGATGTATTTTCAGTGTTCGGATCATGCACAGTTAAGGTCGATTCCCCCTCTGGCCGAAGCCAAATGTGACCTCAAATTACACAACATTCAAACTGAGTGAAGGTGAATGAAGCCGTGTGTGTGTGTGTGTGTTTGTGTGTGAGACCGGGTGGTGGAGGGTTTTTATGAATACTGCACATGAACAGGCGTGTAGGATGTGTCACACTTAACACTGCCTGCCTGCCTGCCAGCCGTGGTGCATGTGTGTGTGTGTGACGTACAGTATGTGCGTATGAACAAGGACTTTCCTCTGTTTTTGGGCCAAGGTCTTTCCCTGTAAGCTCCCGTTCCCCTTCCTCCTCTCCCCTCCTTTATTCTCCGACTGTATCTCTGCTTATCTCTCCCTCTATTTTATCTCCTCGGCACATTAACACACAGGCATTCCCTCCTTTTTGCCAGTGTGTGTGTGCATGTGTGTGTGTGTTTTCTTACGCGCCGCATAAGCTAATTATCTTTATCAGTCCAGCAGTCGTTCTACAGACTACAGGACGAGGGTTTGTTTCCCAAAGCTTTCATCGTCTTAAGTACCGCTTTGAGGAACGAGAGTCTTCTGGCGGCTCCCGGAGACGCAGAACGTGGTTCAGTTCTCGTCTGGAGAATTTGATGCTATTTTTAAAAAAGATAACTTGTTATTTTTTTGGTGTTTAAGAGCTAAATGTCCTTCAATTCTTCGTTCTCTGCTCGTCCTTTCATTCCTTACTAACTTAACTGCATTCAGCGTTTAGCTCGTTTCGTTCTATCGCTCCATCCGTAATCCCTTTTTCTTATGTGTCATGGCACTCGCCGTCCTGCCCTCCCCTCCTTTTCTTCCTTTCTCATTCCCTTTTACAAATGATTTTCGGGGGTTATCTAATCCAGCGCATGTATTTGACCTCATACCCCTCCTCTCTCCATCGTTTTTTTTTTTTTATTCCCTCTGTCCTCCCTTTAATCATCCCCTCCTGCATGACTCCATTCTTCCCATCTTTAAATATCCATCTCTCTTCCTGCCAGTTGGCACGAGCCTCTCGCTGCTGACAGAGGGACATATTGCCTTCTCAACAGAAAACAACCCCCCCCCCCCTCATCACCCCCACCCACCCAACGCTAGCAAGCTAACCTGGGAACGCCATCTGTGGAGCCCCGCCCGGCACCATGGGACGCGTAGTTTTCGTGATGCTCAGCAGTTGCTCTGCGCCGCTCCATATTGACCCGTGGTTGCTGCAGAGTCTTTCATCTCTGTTTCATCTGATTCACCTTTTTGAATCTTCGCCACTTTTCTTAATTTTAGGAGCCAAGATTTCAAAACCATCTTGAAGTGCGTATGGTATAGCTGGTTTCCTCGAAGTCGCAGGAGATGTACTTAAATATTGATCCATATTAATGTCGGGCTTTTTTTTTTCCTTTAAGAAAACTTGGCTTCCTTTGGAGCAGAGCAGGCGGCAGCCAAGATTTTAGAGATACTGGGAGCATGAGTCAAAAGTTTAAAACTCTTTCCAGCTGAGCCCAAACAAATCCAAACTACTGAGAAGAAGAGCAGAGGAGGGGAATAACGAAAAGTATTTATTTTTCTGACACTTTTGACTCTTCCTCTCTACATCCGAGCACAAATATCTGAACTTTCTCCTCCTCACATTTTCAGAAAATGTCCTTCAGAGGAAGACTTTTTACTTTTGATATAGTCTTTATTTACACAAATATCTGTACTTCTCCTGGAGGAAACAATGTGTGAGCATGTGTCACCCCTGGAGAAGAGCATGAAGAACCAAGAAATACATAAATGTTTAAATTTTTGCAGAAATGAGTGTCTTCAAGTCGGATCACTTCACTCATTGTAAGCTGATTAAGATAAAACATGTCAGGGGCTTTTAATGAAAGGACACAGTTTGTTTAATATGTCCAAATTCTTTCTCTCCTTTCTACATTTTATCTGATTACCAGTTTAATTCAGTCCACATTGTTCTTCTGCCACAGACACAGTTACAATTGTGTCATTATTCATTAAGTGAGACGCAGAATAATCCAACGCAAACCCGTCACAATGATCACCAGTGAAGAGGCTTGTTGATGGCAGATAAAGACCATCTCTCAGACTATATACCGCACAATGGGCTCTTTATTAAGTAAATGGCCTATTTCCGGAAATTAATTCATACGTGCAAAGCTCCTGATTAAGGGAACTTATTATCACTCCCACTCTGACACCCCTGCTTTAATGCCTTAATTAGCAACGCACACTCATTCATTAAGTTGGACTTCATTGAGGATGCTTTTAAGCCTCCAATAAAATTAAACAGAATTAATAATAGATCCAAATAAAAAATTTAAATCGTGCGGGGGGGGGGGGAGACTATCGTGTCGAGCCTGTTGTGTTGTAATGAAGAAGTGGATTAAATTTAACCCCTCGGCGATTGTTGAGTTTTTACTTTTGGAAACTGTGCTGAAGGGGCGCAGACGACGCACAACGCTTCAGGTCTGTGATTATGTAAAGTCATTAAATGTTCCATTTTATAGTCATTCAACAGGGAAAACAGACACGTATTCAGACCCTGATATAAAACGAGATGACAGGCAGCGGAGGGAATAAAAGATAAATCAAGTGAAATCAGTGACAGCGTGTGTTTGCCCTGCTGAGGTGCCTCTGAGCGGGAAAAAATAAGCACTGCTATCTCAAGAAAACGCAGCAACTGGAGCTGACCTCAACCTCCGACCTGCCCCGTCCCTCCTCGCCTTCAGCTAATCAGAGTCCTTTTATGCAAGTCTTGCCACTCAGTAGCCATCTTGGCGACGCCCAAGGCAGTTCTTCATTCGGCTTAGGAAGACAAAGGTCCCCGTCGTAATAGATGGAGAGAGAGACATAACTTCATTTTCACTGCTCATTGTGAAAGATTTAAAACACTCTTTTTTCCAGATCTGACCTTTCCTAAGCAAGTTTCAACGATTTATTACACCATGCGGACGTTTGTAATCAGGTGTAATCCTATATTTAATTTACTGACCATGTAGATGTGTATTTGAAAGCAACATATGATCCAGTACCTCGACTACAGCCACTGCCCGCTGGCCCAGAGAAAGAAACGTAACGGCTGAACATGATGGCACAACCACGTTCACTACGGAGCCCCTGAATGCCCAAACAACACGTGAGTGTTTTAAAGTGTTTGAATCGCCTCACCTCTCTCGGTAATCCTGTGTATCAGCGTCCAGTCCATCTGCAGGTTTCAGTGCAGCGACAGGATTGGCTGATATGTTCCCCAATCATTGGAGCTGCAGACTTTTCTATAGAGAATACTTAAAGTGACTCGTCTCCTCTCTGAGCCTGTTACAGAAGAGTGTAAATACCAGATGTTTGCTTCTCGTGGTCTCCTGTGTTGGAGTCAGCAGCTTTGTTGACCTAACTATCCACCCCCCAAAAATACTTCATGAGAGGTTTCATGGTGCTGTAACAACATCTGCTTTATTCTCAGCGTCAACAGTCACTTTGTTCCACCTTGTTTGTTCTAAGAGTGCAGAGTCTCAACGTCGTACAGAAACTGGGTCAACAGAAACATCAGGAGGGGACGTTTTGAAAGACACTCATGTGTAAAACACCAACAAAAAAAAAAAGGCCTGAAGAGGAGGAGGTGAAGAGAGAAGATGAATGAGTAACAGAGGCAGTGTGTCTTTGTCAGGGCTGTTGGGTGTAGTGAGGGCTTCAGCACCACGGTGGTGGACAGCTCCTCCTGTTTTCACAATGTGTCCATTGTGTTTGTCGGTCGCTGGTTTGTCAGCAGGATAACACAAACACTACACAACGCATTTTCACGAGACTTGAATGGCGGATGTGTCTCGGCCCAGAGTAGAGCCCGATAACGTTTGGTGTGGACACGGATAAGGAGACGGATCCTGGACCTCGCTTTCTTCAACATTGCGAGATGCGGTGCTTCTCAGGGAATAACACGTGGATCTTGGTATATTTTTATGTCTGTTAGGTTTCACTGAGTTAGAGCAATTTGATCCGGATAAAAGGGACTGTTGGGCGCTGGTGGAGGTGCGCGCTGACACAAAGTCCCTTGAAATGCCAAAAATAGCTCTTCAACCGCCCATTTTCTCCTCCCTTCTTTCATTTCTTTCACCTTTTTTACGCTCTTCCTTCTGGTCTCTTTTCACCAAACCCTTCTTCATCCTCTCGTCCTATATCCTTCCTCCTTTCTGCCTCACGCCCTTTATTTATCCACATTCCCTTCCTAAATCCTTCGCCAATTCTCTTGCTGATCTCCTCTTCTTCTTTACTCCCTCAATCATCCTATCTCTCCTCACCTCCTTTCACCCCAATTTTTTCCATTTCGTTCACCACTGTCTCGCTCCTTCCCCTCTCTTTCCTCCTAATCCTTCCCTGCGAGCGTTCACCTTCTCCTCTCCTTCTACTTTTTTTCTCGTCCCACCTTCCCTCACTAACTCCTTCTTCTTCCCCACATCATTACCTCTGACTGTTTGTTCCTAAGCACCGGCGCTCCATTCATCTGTAATTCATTACATCGCCTCTGCTCCCGGACGCTCCCAGCACACACACACACACACAGTTAGTTAGCGGCTGGTGCGACCTGGGAATTGTGGTTATATTCTCAAGGCTTAAACTACAAAGAGAACCTCATCCCGGCCCATTTGTTGTTAGCTATCTCAGCAAACACAGGCCTGCCTCGGTGTGTGTGTGTGTGTGTGTGTGTGTGTGTGTGTGTGAGAGAGAGAGAAAGCTCTCTACAACATTTGGTGCGCTGACCCATTACAACAGTTCTTGTCCTCCAAACCCACATTTTTCTTCGGCCTTTCCGTCTCTCATTAGTCACGAAGCCACAGCTCTAAGAATAACTCTTTTTTTTTTTAAAAAGACTGAATCTGGACTGGAGATTATTTCTGGTGTTTGTAGATGCAGATATTGCGTCATTCACCACATGCCGAGACAAACTATCTGTAATTTTACAAAAAGATAAAGCTGTGAACAAGAAAACGGGGAGCAGGTCGGCCAAACACATTTTAATAACTGAAGATCTCTGTGAGAAACTGACAGTGATCATTAAACACTTTAAGTAAGAATCAAACTGACCCAGAAAATGTTGGTATTCTCTGGTATCCAAATCTTTGCTGCTGAGAAAACCAACAAGACGGTTAGAGAAATGGCTCCGTATCAGGGTAAAGTTTTAATTTTAAATTAGCTGGCCACCACTAGCCTCAGGTGAAGCTACAGGTAAATTAACTTTGTGATTTATAATTTAAAAATATCCATTTTGATGAACTGAAAGGCCAAATAACTTAAATCATGATGGAGACTGAGCTAGCTAAACTCCTAACACGTCCTCTCTCCCGACTCCTCAAAAACAGCAGCTTGGTCTGGTATCCTTTCAAAATAAGAGCTTGTGGGCAAACAGTTCACATATTAGGACACATTCTGATTATTACGTTCCCTTATGTTTTAAACATTTGAGGTTAAGGTTCAAAAACTACTCGGTTAGGATTAGGGAAAGATCCTCCTTTTTTATTTTAGTTAAAATAACTAGTCTTGTAACTAACGTAACGTGATGTACTTTTGTCGCTTACGTGATGTATGTCAGTCACATACATTTGCTTAATTTACGTTACATAATTTAAAAATAAATTTTGATTCTTGGGGTCCGGGTGAGAACAGGCACGTGTGACTGCATAGTAGTGATGTTTACGCAGTTTGTTGGTGTTAAAGTACTTTTTAATCACAAATAATAATGTAATGTATTAAATAAAAATGTAATTTGTTTGTAGATGTTGTATTTTCTTCTCTCATTCCCTCCCGATGATGCACAGACAGGCTGCATCACAGCGTGTTGATTATATGACATTGATTTGTTCAGAGAGAAACAGTCATCTTGAAAAATAAGACGTTAAACCCTGATTATGTGTTCAACAGTTTGCAGCGTGAAGAAACTTTAAAGCCTTTTTCTCCTCAAAGTCACCGCTTCTGTAATTAACTGCTCTGTCTTTAGTTTTTACTACAGTAATTAAAGGAACGACTGGATCTCTGAATTTAACATTTCAAAATAAAGCAGCCTCCTCCGTCCGCAGTGTCCTTCAGTCGCTCTGAGATTTATGTTTGTTTAAGTGAAGAGAAACAGCGTGAATGAAGCAATCTGAGAGCCCGCCGGGCGAGACAGTTATCTGAGTCCTGCAGGTACTCGGCTCTGTCTCCTCTCGTCTAAGTGGAGGACGGATTTGTGTGTTTTGACTCAGCGGCGTCTGACTGCCGCTCACGTTGAGCCCTGACATTTCCAGCACTAAGACTGATGCTTATTTACACGAGCCGAGCACAAATCACCTTTGTCTCGTTCGGAGGATGCGACTTTCCTGAGGCGCTGACGTCTCTCTCAGAGTGTCGGACGTCTCTCGGTGACGTCTTCGTGTTTGACTCTGCAGACGTGAGAAAGTCACTGCAGAGGGACTCTCTCCTCCTCCTCCTCCTCCTCCTCCTCCTCCTCCTCCGGGCCAACTTGTGAAACTCTGAATGATCTGTTGCTGTTCTGATATATTTCAGGGGATTGGGGTTGAGTTGTAGGCCCCTTGCTTTAAAATTCATGTGTTGCCTGAAAAAATAATACAAGTTGTACTGTCTGGCTCCACACACACACACACACACACACACACACACATTCCCTTCTTGCTAGTTTTAAACATTTATAACTCGTCCACAAGCTCAGGTTTTGGGAGATTAATGCACGGTCTCTGGTCGAGGTCGGACCAGAAACTTCAAATATTTCCAGGACCCTCTGTCAGGGATCAGGCCTCGTTTTCCGTCTGCGCTTTGAGTTTTGGCACGTACGCCACCACATACCTGACGCGTCCGCCGTCATCTCCGCGGGGGGATTTGGATTGGCCGGGGCTCACCCGGGGCGAGAGGTGTTTCACCACAGCTATCAAAGATGTGCACCGTGTGACTCATGTGTGAGTGAGCGGATCGTCTGTGACACCGCTGAATGTGCTCTGCAGCGTTTTCGCCTGAGTGATGAGGTCACTCGCTCGCTCTCGTTCCTGCCTGACAGCGACTTTCTTTTTTGGCTTCTTATCTGTTCGGTTCTGATCTTGTCTGCTGAGTTCATTTTGTTCTCGGCGGTTTCTCTTATCGGCCCCTCGCTCCTCTTTTTTGTCAGCCTCATAAACACGGTTTTTAAAAGTCGCTGAACCTCCTTCAACGTCCTGCTTTAAATGTCAGTTATTGGTGGTAAAACACAATCATCAGTTCAACTGTATAAATACTTTAAAGGATAAATATCTGTGCTTTAAATGTATTCACATGTGTACATCCTTGAACTGCAAATATTTCTGTCACTTATTCTTTGATTCAGACATGATTTATGATCTTGTGCTGTTTATTTATATAACCTCTGTCCTTTTACTCACATCTGTGATACATTTCCACATTAGTCCCTCGTTACAGTAAGAAAAACATTTCTGTTAGCTGGCAGCAGATTTGCTTCTTTATAAATCATTTAAGTTTTAACCTGAAGCACTTAAGCTGACGCAGTTTCTCCTGCTGGGACCTTTTGTCACATTGAGTTAAGTTCAAGATAAGAAGTTGACCTTCACGTCCGTCTGTGAGGAGGTTTTTAAAATGTTTGAATTAACACAGAGACGTATTAGAGAACACTTCTTCGCTGTGTATCTTTTTTAAAGCTTTATAAAGTCACATCCTGGACGAATGTTACAAATCTGCAACTGTATTTAAATGATAGAAAGGTTTGAGCTTGATCAGTTCTGTACATTGTCATGATAATAATAATAATACATTATTTCTAGTTATTTACATGAAAAGGATAATTGCATTAACATTAAATCAAGGATTAGTGTTTTGAAATAGGTTCAGTCTTTTTTAAAAGACAGAAAAATTGGAAGTTGAAGTTCATTTAAAGAAAGCAGCGTTGAAAGGTTGTGTCTACAGATGTGACATAAAATCTGCCCTATAATCTTCAACAATAATGATTTCTCTTCATCTTCAGCTTCCTGTTTTTACTCCTCCGCTCTCCTGTAGGTGTAGGTCAGTTATTACATATAAGTGACCTGGATGAGACACAGAAAGACAAAAAACAGGAAAATAAGGAACAGATGACTTCACAGTCACATCTCAGCACATCATATTGATAACATACAACGTACATAACTCACCTCAGTGCAGTATTTATAAATGCACATGAAGCAGCAGGTTTAATCGAACATGTTTCAGCTCCAGTTTTAATGAACAGTTTGCAGCTGCTGCAGGTGAGGGGCTGTAAACACACAGCGGAGGTGTGTTCATATGAAAACAGGTTTAATGTGAGACAGTTAAGAGGACGGTCTGAGAGGAGACTTGTGGTTTCTGTTCAGTCGCCTGTGTTTAACCAGCAGAGCAGCGTCTTGGTGTGTGTGTGTGTGTGTGTGTGTGTGTGTGTGTGTGTGTGTGTGTGTGTGTGTGTGTGTGTGTCTCCAGCAGGGTGGAAGTGAAGCAGGCGTGAAACATCACAGAGACCACAGCCTGGTTGAATGTGACCTCCATTTTGACTGGATGGATGAGACTCTGTGTGCGTTTGTGTGTGTGTGTGTGTGTGTGTGTGTGTGTGTGTGTGTGTGTGTGTGTGTGTGCGTGTGTGTGTGAGAGAGAGAGAGGATGTTTCTCAGTGTGTCAACAGCTGATATGATGCCACAGCAGAGGCGGCGTTTCTGCCACCTAGTGAGTGTCGAGCTGCACTGCATGTTACCTGGAGCTCTGATGAGCTGGTGTCGCCTGCTGGAGCTCAGCAGGAGCTCGTTAGACGAGCGTGTTGATATTTGATCACGGCCAAAATCTCTCCTGTTGATTTAAGATATTTTACACCAGGGTCCATTCATAATTTGTTCATTTTAATGGACATTCTGTTTGCCTTACATTACTGCACAGCATACCAGCCTGTACAGTTTTACATTGTTATTGTTTTTCCCATCTTCCAGGCTCAGTTACATTAGATTTATTAAAAAATATATATATTATTGATCCTCTCTCAGTGAAACCTCCCAAATGTCCTGTTGAAGGTCGGGCTTGAGCTGACTGTTTTTCAGAGGTGGGAAGCAACAAAGTACAAATACCTCATTACTGTAACTAAGTACATTTTCCAGGTATCTGTACTTCACTTGAGTATTTATTTTTCTGACAGCTTTTGACTTTCCCTCTCTACATCTGAACACAAACATCTGAACTTTCTCCCCTCACATTTTTCAAAACAGGCTCGTAACTTTAGTTTGAATTATTTTTATTTCCCAACATCAGAAGACTGATTTCAGCCTATCAGCACACGTCACGCACGGCAGACGTGAGAAGACGTGAACAGACAGAGAGGGAGGCTGGAACGGGGAGAAAAGGCGTGTTAGTGTCTCGTATCTGCAGAGAGTTTCTTATTCTCTCTCTTTGTTGCTGCTCGGGACGCTTTACCAACCCAACATGTGGCTATTTGACGTCCTGGGAATGAGACTCAACAATCAACTATCTTTGTGGTGCGTTCAGGAACAGCTGGGACAAATCCTACTTTACTACTCTACTATCCTTCTACCTTTAAATTTAATAGTCTTTGAATTATATTAATATGACGTGAGCTTCAGTTAGCTTTGACCACAAATGTCCTTCAGAGGGAGACTTTTTACTCTGAGGACATGTCAGAGCCTGTACTCTATTACTCCTGACCTCGCTCCCGCCTCACTTCTTATCTTCTCTCCCAGTCCTTGAGTTTTACTGGTCTCTCCTGCTTCTTATAAAAAGCTTTCAGCTTGAATCCCCTGACACGTGAAGAGAAACATCTTGAGTCCTCTGTGCTGGTATGAAGAGGCTGTTCAGCGCTCTTATACTTGAAATGATGACGTGAGCTGGATTTTTTTTTTTGAGTTTTATATTTTCAACATGAAAATGGTTCAGTTGGGTCCAAGGTTGCTCCCTCCTGTCTTCTTTCATCTCTTCTCCTGTTCAATATAACATACATATTTAACAGCTCGAGTCAATGAAAGTCAAGAGAGATTTCAGTCAAAAGCCCTTCAGCCTTGTTTTCCTGCCTCTGTGATCTGCTGCTGCATATTTTAAGAAGTATAAATCAATGAATTAAATCTTTGTCTGTCCTCACGTCGCCTCTTCTTCTCTCTGATCCTCAAACAAACCGGACACTTTCCGTCTGTCCTGCTGTCCCCGTCCGTCCTCTGGTTACTGAAATAACTCCCTCGTCCTCGTCAGCATGCCGGGCTGAGCCGACGTCTGACAGGTTCGCTGTTTTCTTTCTGTTTCTCCTCAGATGAGTTCGTTCAGCACGAGGGCTCTGACGCTGCTCTCGTCGATCTTCGGGGCCTGCGGTTTGCTGTTGGTCGGCGTCGCCGTCTCGACGGACTACTGGCTGCTGATGGAGGAGGGGATCGTCCTGCAGCAGAACCAGACCACCGAGGTCAAGATGGCGCTGCACTCCGGCCTCTGGAGGGTCTGCTTCGTGGCAGGTCGGGAACTGTTCAGCGTCACCGACTTTGTGATTGTGTGAAGATGTTCTGTATTTTGAATGATTTTCTGCACTGGTTTGATTCGTCATTGTAACCCTGACCCCTGACCTCAACAACAGATCTCATGTTGGATGATTAATATCCAAAGATTGTGTTTAAATTTGAACTTTTCATGTTTTAAACACAAAGACAGTGAGACAGTCGGTGAAGACGTGGTTGGATTTTTTACGTTTAAACATCCCGGAGCCCTAAAAACAAAAAAAGATGAAAAGGTTTTCATTCATGCCTGCATTCAGACACACACACACACACACACACACACACACAGGCGGGTGGACAGCACAGATACAAATAACTGTCCTTACTGCAGTGGCTGTCTCTGTGTCTCGGGTCATGATGGTGTTGCTCTGGGGAGGCGGCCATGTTTGTGTTTCCCTGTTGTCTGACGCCTGGTACAAAAGGTCATTGGAGGAAAACGCTGGTGGCATTTGGAACGGGCTCTGTGTGTGTGTGTGTGTGTGTGTGTGTGTGTGTGTGTGTGTGTGTGTGTGTGTGTCTGTGGGTGTGTGTGTGTGTGTGGGTGAGAGCGAGGGGGGGAATCGTGTTTGTCTGTACATGTATGCATCAATTTGTTGACATGTTTTTGTGTGTGTGTATATATAGATGTCATTTTTGTGTTTTGTGTGTGTGTGTGTGTGTGTGTGTGTGTTTGCGTGTGTGTGTGTGTGTGTGTGTGTGTGTGTGTGTGTGTGTGTGTGTGTGTGTGTGTGTGTGTGAGGTTAATCGTCTTGTGTGTTCAGCTCCTCCGTCTCTCGGCTCAGACCTTGTTTTCCTCCCGACCCTCCTGACCTCCATCTGTCTCTACCTCTAATTCACTTTTTCTCCCACTTCCACTCTCCGCCTCGCTCGCTCTCCTCTTTCATCATCTCTTTCGGGGTCTCTCCATCGTCTCTCACCTCTCGTTCCATTCGTCCTTTTTTTTCTGAACCTCTTTGTTTGTCGTCGCTCCATCTCTGTCTGCCCTTTATCTCTGTTTCTGGTTTGTTTGTCTGTTTGTTTGTTTGTTTATTCTGCTTTTTCCTCTTCATACGCTCACATTTCCATATTGCTTTTGACCCAAAGCTGGACCCGAACTTCTCGCTCTCATCACTCTGCTTTCCTCTGTCGTCCATTCGTTCTTTCTCAGTCCGCTCTCTCTTTTCTCTCCCTCTCAGGACCAGAGAAGGGCAGATGTGTGGCGTCAGAGTACTTCACCGAGCCAGAGATAGAGATCACGACAGAAAACACGGCCAACATACTCAGTAAGTCACATCCACACAATTTCTAACAATTTGCACTTATAGAAGATGATGTTGGCGAACTTAAAGATGCAAACAACATGTGTGTGCATGTAAGAGTTAAAGGAACAGGTCACCCAAACCTGAAAAAATGCAGCCATCATCTGCTCACCTGCATGCGTGAGGCATCGTAGTCCTGCAAAACTCCTCAACAACTGAAGCAGCTGGAGACTTTAAAATGCAAATGTAATAAAATGGCTCCATAAAGCTGAATCAATGTCTCCTGATGCCCAACTTGATTTGAAAAGATGCAAATAACGTCTTTTCAAATCAGCCATTTTATATATATAGGCCCCCAGATACTGAAGTTTAGGGGAATGCTGCGACTCTGAAGTTTCAGACTTTCATCAGCATGGAGGTGAGTGAATAACGACTGAGTTCTCGTTTTGAGATGAACTGTTCCTTTAAATGTTTCCAAATGTGATATACAGAAGATGGTGGATCTCTCTGTGATACTCTCACAATGTAACGTTGATACGTAATTGTTTTTTTTCCTGTGGAAGATTTTGCTCGACTGCCAGCACACAAAATAAAAAGTTAAAGTTTGTATCCTTCAGCTTTACATTTTATCATCACTGTTTGTAGCTGAATAAGATAATGTCACTGACGGGGGGAAGCTACACAGGTTTATTATTAACAGCTTCATGTCTGCAGGGAAAGTTAAAAAGTTGGAAAGTCAAACTTACAAAAAATGTTGTGTGTAGAATCTAAAATGAAAGAAAACGATAAATCATACATACAAATCATTACACATATAAAAACACTTCCCATTTTTCACCACATGAAGTAAAAGATCAGGATTAATTCCTTCAAATTTTGAGGAGAAATATATTAAAATCCATGTTAACCCATCCACCTGACAGGTGCAGCACATCAACATGCTGATTACACAGCATGATTAGTGCACAGGTGTGCTTTGGACCGGTCACAATAAAAAGGCCGCTCGAAAAACAAGCAGTTGGAAGGTCCACCAGACCTGTTACCTGTTAACTGAATGTTTGCACGTCACCTGTTATCCTAAGAAATACACAATATATCTTCACCTCTTGAACGATGTCAGTGAGGTTCTTGATGCCTTCTTGATCAGCAGCCCAACCTGAAAAGTGTTTACAAGGTGCTGGAAGGACAATCGCATTTAATTTCATACAATCTCATCAGACATACAAGACACGTAGAATGAACAAACACCTGAAAGATCTCGTAATGAGCACAAATGTAAAACACAAACAAGTGATGATAAGGAAGAAGACTGAGGTTCTCTGTGTATAAAATCACCTGTGAAGAGCTTTATGAAAGCTGGAAACACCGAAGTATTTGTGTTTTACTCCTCGTCCATCTTCTACCTACTGACAGGACTGAACTTTGCATCTAGCAGGTGAGACTTAATAAGGATCAGGTGTCTCTGATTGTCTGAAAAACAAATCTACTCCAACCCTGTTTGATTCTGCTCACATTTGCTTAAAATCTTAATATTCGTAGAAGAAACCCAGACTAAAAATAAGTTGAATAAAGTATCAACACGACCAGAACTTTCCTAAAGGCCAAAGAACCTGTGATGAGCCGTATTTATTTTTAAGGAGCCCTGTGAATGCTGAACATACGTCTCTTTGCTCGAACAGTAAATGAACGTCGAGTTGGCTGAAGTTCCCCACAGAGTTATTTAGTCTCGGAGCTGTTTTAATGATTTAAGATGTTGACACTGCGAACCGGCCTCTAAGTGCTCCGTTTGTTCTGTCTCTTTGAAGTGAAACACTGAGTGTTGTTGGGGACACCAGGGGGCGAGACATTTGGTCCGTTTAATGCTAGATAAATGTCCTCAGGTGCACAAGACAAGTGCACAAGTCATAACACTGTAGTGGCACAGTGGGAGAGGTTCGCTGAATAAATCATACACACCGCCTCGCTCAGCATAACCCTGCGTGGGCTCCAGCAGGCCGCAGGTTATTTAGAAGTGTGCAGCGAGAATTTTAAATGAACTTTTTCTGAACATACTTTGAATTTATAACGAGTGTTTCATCAGAAAATACGTCTTCTGTTGTTGAAATATGGGTACGCTGTTAGATTGTCTATATATTGTGTTCATGATTTGCAAGAAAAACACTTGGGATGTCCCTCGGTGCGGGTAAGTAAGAAACAAAACGTGTTTTCGTAGAGTAAGAGCAAGAATTATAAGACAAGGACGGGTCAGTGTCTTCACACAAGCATGCTATAAAACTAAGAACCAACGGAGGACAAAGCAACATACAGATCCTCATGTTTGAAAGCTCAGATTTACACAAAAACTGTGAAAACATAATGTAGATACAACAACAGCAAACCAAACATGTCTGCAGCTGATCTGAGTTTGACTTTAAAGCTGCACTAATGAATATTTTCATATTAATAACTGATCAAATGAGTATGTGTGGTGTGAATCGTGTTCCCTTGTAGTAATAAACCCACAGGAAATGATCAGTTCCCATCAGCTTTTTGGAAGGTTTTAGTGTTTTTGAGTCCTTTGTTTTGGTTTTTCTACGTCCCGGCAACTTTACAGTTCAGTCTTTGTTCTCTCGTTAGTGTTTTAAGGCACAAAAAAAAGCCCTAATGATGGCTAAAAAACATTAGCAACTAGCTGGAACATTTATCAGGGAGCTGATATAACCTCAGGAGTTGGTGGAGACCAAAACAGAGCAAAAAGAGGAGTGATTTAAACCATTTTCTCCTTGCTCTTCACCTCCACCTCTTCGCCAGTTACATTTTTAATCTTTGATCAAACACTGTCTCGATTAGAAGTGTCTACATCAGCGATCAGAGTGGTGACGACGGTGGCAAACGCAGCTTCATCATGACAATGGTTTGTATAGCCACTTACTGGGTTCTTCCAGTTTCCCCTTTTTGAATAACGAATAGAAAAAGACAGAAAACCTGAATTATCGCTGCTGCAAGAGCTAGAACAAAGAACTGGGTTTGACCACCAGTGAAGGCAAATAATTATAAATCCAACAACATTGTAAAAGTAAAACACCTGCTGCACCACAAACACAAAATAACCATCTCAATGCCTTTTAAGATAATGAATAAATAAAAGATTACAAGCAAAGACTTTGCTGGTTTCCTGGCACTCTGCTCACTAACGCAGGCAGATTCAATATTAATAGTCATAGTTTGTCATATCAGACTTACATCTTTGCCTTCAACTGTTTAAACACAGTGGAAGTAACTCGAGAAGCGAGCTGATAACAATTTGAATTATTCATGATGTGTTTCCTGCACGTTGGACTCACAGCAGAGAAGAAGAAACTCTTTGAAGGGGGAAATGTTTTATTTGAATCGTTGGAAAACTCTCTGAGATGAGTCCAGCTGTCTTTACATCCTGTTCTTAATCATGTCCGTCCTTGTCTTTGTGCTCTCCCACAATCCTCCCTCTCATCAAAGAAATGGTCCGAACCGCCACTCCCTTCCCCATGGTGTCCCTGCTCTTCGTCTTCACGGCCTTCGTCATCAGCAACATCGGACACATTCGGCCGCAGCGCACCATCCTCGCCTTCGTCTCCGGGATATTCTTCATACTGTCAGGTACCGTGAGCACGTGCACGGCGAGTCTTGTTAATTAAGTGGAGTTGTACTTATTTTTGTGCACAGGGACAAGGTTTTTCCAAACAATCAAAAACTCACAGAACACAAATTACACTCCTGTGGAACAACTTCTGTCTCCAGGCTTTTTCTTGTCACGGTTTGTTTCCATATTTTCCAATTACTCCGCCGCGTGTTGTAGTCGCAGCAAAGCAGCCTGGGAGACAAACCTCAGCTGTGGGAGAATCTGTGAAATGAAAGGTCTGTGGAAAAACAAACACATTTTCCAGGAATACAAAATGCGTCTTGCTCAGTATATTTATGCCAAAAGTCAAAATCAAGTGAGCTCCGTCCAATTAATGGGACAGGTGCACTTCCTGTGAGGAGTATTTTCTCCCAGACGCTCTCAGAAGGTTTATGAGCGAGTGATTAAAAAGTCGGCCGCGAACTCTCCTCGGCTGCTCTCGGGTCACTCTTCTTGCCTCGCTTTTAAATTGCAGGCTTTACAGTTCGGCACGGCGACGATGAAAGACTCAAAACATGAAAAAAAACTTAAAGAACAGCGTTGCAGCAGAGATTTAAGAACGGCTGAGGTTACACTTTCTTTTATTACTGTTTGACCTTCATGTCCCCAAACTTTTTATTGCCTTGTTGAAAAAAAGTATTTTCTTTGACATTGTGCAGCAACACAAACACTAAAAGTTTAAAGCTGGTTCGTCCCTGAAGAACAGGATGTATTTGTAAAAAGTAAAAGCAGATTACATCACAGCTGACTCCTTTAATACCACAATGTGTCTGCAAAGATAAGTTCGTAACACCTCGCAGAGTCAAACAGGAACACTAGTCTTACTATAATGCAATAAAAGGTTATTTTACAGCATAAATACTGTCCAGTCAGTGTCTGTAGATAAAAACAAAAGCAATAGTTGTTTGTCAAGCAACATTAAGACATCAGAAACTTTGAAAAATTCAGATTTGCAACGCAGTGAAAGTTAGCACTAATACGTACGCAACATCCGATTTAAAATAAAGCTTCCTGACGAACAGTTCAAATATTATGACGCTATGACTTTTGGACTGTTTGGTTTACGTTCAGGCACCAGAACTGCTTGGTTAGGTTCAGGAAGAGATCATACTTTGGGTTAAAATAACTACGTTGAATCTCGAAACTTTCGTAAGGTGAGTTATGAAAGATACATGAACCACGTCACGTTGCGTAAGATGATGTAAACGTTAGTTATTTACATACATTTGCTTACTTAAGTAACAAAACTACAAAACAAATCAATCTGGACTCCATCGTAGGACCCACCCAACCTCCCCACAAACTTGGACTTGACACTAGCGGGGTACCTGCAGCGTCAGACTTCGAAGTGTGTGGCTGTGTTTGATGCAGTGAGAGTGAGGCTGGGATGCACATGGACATAAGACAGTTTCACTCTGATGGGATGCGTTGACGTACAGCGAGTCATTCCTGCCGGTAGTCCTCGATCAATCCAAACTGAAAACAAAAGACGTAGTTTGATTATGTTGCAAGGTATCATGGGATTTGTTGTGTTCATTGTTTGACAACCACCACTGCGGATGACAATTTGACTGAGGCAAAAATGTTCACATAAGAAGTTTTACATCTCTATGTTTCACCACGGTTGCTGACTTCCTTCCTCACTCTCTGACGTAGGATTACTCTGGGTTTAAACATGGCTGGACACATTCGGGATAGTGTAAGAACACAACTCAACAGAATATATAAAGAAAAGGTCTCGTTGATTTCAGACTCTGGTCTGTGCTGTGTGCATCCACCCGTCCAGCTCAGCCTCCTCTTTATCTCCTCTATGCAGTGCAGGCGGTCACACTGTCTTGATTTGAGGAACCGTTGCCAGGCGGCAGTCTGTTTCCTCCAGACTGTACATCAAATTAATATATGAAAGTATTTTGCAGGAGACAGAGCCGGTCATGCATGAGAACTCGCTGGATCGAACGCTGTCAGTCTGAGTGATGAACTCTCTCCGCTGCCTAAACAACCGTCGCTGCAGGACGTCGGTTCATCACGACTGTAGGAGCAGACAAAAGGATCGAGGTATGACTGGATACCTCATCCCTCACCTGCCGGCTTAAATAAGATGTTAAAGAAGCAGCCGAGCAGAGGAAAGAGGAGTGAGCTTGTTAAAAGTCAACATCCTTCAAGGTTAATGATAAAAAGACAGCTCAGTGGATGGAGCAGCTCCTCTTCCCTTCTCCCAGCTGACGGCCTGTCAGACCTCACCTTGTTCTCACTGCTAGCTGAACAGTGAAACGGGATTTAATTCCGAATAATTGCTCTCTGCGAGGAAGCTGCAGGGCAGCACTGATTGGATGTTTCGCTGCAGGCTTTTGTAAAAAAAAAAAAAAAAAAGTTTGAACATAAACCAAACAGTCTGGAAAGCTGCTTTGTTGTAAGTTTGACATATCAATCAGAAAGTCTGTAATGAGGAGGTCGGCTTTTCTTCAGGACGACATCTTTTTGGTCTGAGCCCCAAAAATCTCCCATACTCCGGATGCAGTAAGTGGACCGGACACCAGGCTTCAGTGCAGACACACTATTCCAGACACGTAGCTGAAAGTGGAAAGTTACCGGCTGGGATGTTTGATCATATTCTTTTTATAGACGCTCCCGTCCACATACTGATCAGGAGCGCTGTTTGTTTGGTCTCTTGGCTTGAATCCTGAACAACAGTTGAGCTTCTTGTGTTTGTCTCCCTCCTGTTTCAACAAAACAACGTCGGCACGAAACAAAGCAGCTCTGTGCAGAGACAGTTTTCCCAGTTTGCTGAGGATGAACTTGACTGTCCTGCACAAATCAGAATCCTTCAGGTCCGATCCTGCGGGATGAGTTTTATTCACTGCGCACAGCTTTTTGAATTCTCTCCGACCACAGTGAGTTTCTGGCACATTATGTTAAAACTGAACATTTCTTTATGTTGCAGCTACGTTTGTTGAGGTTGGACTTTCACTCTAGTCACAACAATGTGTTCATGCTCAGTGAAAACGACAAAAGAAAGTAAAGTTTGTCTCTCGCGTCAGAGTTTGCACCTGTGATCCGTCTTCCTGTTTCGCTGAGGATTAACATTTAGCTAAACAAAGTCTCCTCCTGTCACATTCGAGCTGTGATATCCGTCACCGAGCTCGTCAGAGTCACGTTGGGACGGAGAGTCTCTGCAGCCAACAGGGTGACATCACTCCCTCGTGTCGCTGCAGCGCGGCGGGGTGACGTTTTCCGGTCGGTTACCTCAAGTGCAGGGTCGAGCGTTTCGCTGATGAAGCGGACGTTGGGATTTTTTTGGACCTCGTTAGTCTCCCTCTCTTCCTCTGAGCAGACAGGATGACTTCACCTTCCATGTTATTTTTTTTTTGCATGAGGGAGCTTTACCTCACAGATGCTAGCTTCGCATGGTGGACTGCTGACTGGACATTTGGACAGACGTGACAACTATGGTGTCATAGAAATGTCACCGAGCCAAGACGGAGAGACACGTGCGATGCACATTTACTCAGTTTCCAGGGATGAACACATCGATTCACATTGTGTTACCATCAAGACTCAACATCTACAGTCTTGTTTTGTACATCCAAGTTCTGGGGTCTGCAGTCCTGCCGGCGGTATTAAACAATAATTTTGACAAACTGCTTTGAAACCTCTGCAAAAAATCTACCGAAACCTACAAGAGTCCACTTCGGAAGTGAATTTCTTTTGTAGAGAACAACTGTAGCATTTCTGCCTGAGAGTCAGGAAGCAGCTCTTGAAGGCATTTACAAACAGAGCTATTCACATGATAACAGAAATCATTACCGGGTCATTATGAGGCCAGAAATGTGTGAAAACGTCCAATTTGATTCTGATAAACAGGAGCACAGTGATCGTCCTGCAGCATTCACAGTGTGCTGACACCTCATTCATAATACGTGTTGTGAGGTCGCTGGATACGAGGAGCATTTCTGAAGGATCTAATCACCAACGTGTAGCTGACACCTTTTGTTTACATGGTTCAGAGCTCAAATATGTGGATTTCTAATATCTCGGCACTTCTGAAAACAGGTTTTTGTCAAGTGCATGTTTAGAGGTTAAAACCAAAAATAGATTGACATTCTCACTCCTCTCAGACTGAATGTAATCATATGAACACTTTGACATTTCTTTATATTTCAAAGCACAAACTACCTCAAGAGTGACTCACAGGCCTCGGACTCCAAATTATTCCACTTTATTTATTATGTTACATATTTTTTAGTTAATACATAACATTAGTATCACAGTTATATCCCATGTGAAAACATTGATTTTAGACATTTCACATTTAATGGAAAAAAAAAAGGAACGTGTTTTTATTTCTGTTTAAAAAGCTTAATTAAAATAATAGAAATCTTATGAAGGTTACAGTTTGACAATAATAAATGATAACAGATGTGGGAGCATTATTCTTACAGATGAAGTGAAAAACAGAATTAAAGGATAAACCTTTTATCTTTCACAGATCTGTGCGCAGCTTCTGAGAATAAAAGAACAAAAACAAAAACGTATTGTGACTCCCAGTCACAAAGCTGCTGTCGGAGAAATCGTAGCGCGAAGACAAGAATTGAACGGAGAAATCGATGATCGGCGTCTTCACATCTGAAACACTTTTTTCTTCTATTCTTCTCTTTCTATTCTTGTTTACCATAAAAGAGACGCTGCAATTATGTCACGCAGCAGCAGGGAGAGGACAAAACAGGAATCAGTGGAGGGATTCTGCAGGAGAAACACAGCACAGTTTGGTTCAGTCAGCATGAAAACTGCCCATCGTGGAAAAACTGCTGGTCCTCGTGCAGCCCGAGGTGACAACATGGAGGCCGTGGACCAGCTGTCTGTCCATCCTCCAGTAATTTCTCTCCTGCAATTCTGTCTCTTTTGTTGCCTCTCTGGTTATTTTCCCCCTCACCCTCTGTGTGAATGTGTGTGTGTGCCACATTTACACACATGTGCCGTCCACACAACTAAGACCAGGCGGCTGTCGCTGAGATGAGCATTCAGCCACAACGCTGCCATCTGATGGCCAACATGGGAAAGTACAACACTCTGTCTCATGTTCTGTCCCTGATTTCACAGTTAGATCGACCAGTTTGATGTTTTCTTTGTAGTTTCTACGATGTAAATTACACAGAGTTTGAGTAGACGTGAGAATACGTTTACATTTTTATTACATAGTCCTATTTATATTATTATATATTATTATAACACTCTTTTTGTTGCCTGGTTTTCTATTTGTAACATCGTCTAACGTTGATTGAAAGGAAAAATAAAATGTAGATTATGTTAAAGACACAGTGCAAGAAAACAAATCTTTAAAAAGGACTTTATAATGGGCCAAAAATTCGAGAGGCTGGGAGCTGTCCCACTTCTTCTTCTTCAGTCCTTCCTATGCAAAGGATTTGTTTTACTGCCAGAAACCATGGAGGCTTTTTCTTTTTTCTTGCAGCTGTATATCTGCTGCACCACTTCAGTATTTTTCAGCACATCACATTGTCTGAATTTGGAGCAGAACAATAGAAATGTGTCCGTATCCTCTGCCAGGTCTCTCCAAGCCATCACTTGAAGCTTTCCAACAAATCCTCCTGCGTGCCTCCTCGAGGACTTCCTGTCTCTCTGCTTTGATTAGTCCCAGTTTTACACAGCTGTGATACCAAACAGTCTCACTGTTGAACAGGTATTTCCAATCAGGAGCAGATGGCGCTCTGTCGGTCTGTTTGCAGATAAGGGCTCTGTGTTTTCTCCTGGTTTTCTGTGTTGTTGTCGATCAAATATCAGCCCCCAGTTTGCTGTGTGTCAATTATTTTGTGGTCATGTTACTAAACACAAATTTAGACTGACATATGCTTCACTTATCTCGAACAAGACAGGCTTCAAAACTAGATGCAGGGATATTTGAACCTACCTCAGGGCCTTTATCAGATCAGTCGGTAATGAGATAAAAACCAGTCAGCCACGATGCATCGTTGTGTTTCTACAGCAGCCGTAAAAGGACAAACCAAACACTGGCTTCAGAGAGCGCCCTTCGTGTTTTTGCTGCCACTGTAAAAGAGGCCGAGATGAGGGGTGTTCAGTTGGTCGCAATCTGCACCCTTATTGCTACTAAATCCTATGGGTGCTTTAACTTTGAGTATCAAAAATATCCTGAAGCACACGTCACTCTTTAACAAATCAACACCAGATGTTTCTCCATCAACATGATTTAGCTCCTCGGGAACCGACTGAACTGAAGCTGATGCAGAAATGTCGGCTCCATACGCTGCAGGTCCGGTATTTTGACCACTGGTGGCTGTTTCTGCATTCTGAGTCTTGTAGAGAGGTGTGATTAAGAGCAGGACTGTCTTCTTCCTACAGCTTCTGTAATATTTCAATGTAGAGGCTGAAAAATGGCCACAGATAACTTTGATGCAGCTGTACAGACTGCACGTTATCAGAAATGATCACTTCTCTGAGGGCCGCCACCGCATTACCTCCTGAATAACGACTGCCGGCAATCATCACATCCTTTCTCTCAGTTCTGTCGGAGAGTGACAGGTGCTGAGGGAAAGTTTGCACTGGAAATTGCTTTTCCGGATCGTAAATTAAAATCCGTAGAGAAAAAATAGCCTCTGTGAACAGAGCTGCCTCTACTGGCGCAGGAACAGGAGGCACCACGAGCAGCAGGCTGACCAGTCGGCCTCGTTGCGGTGAACATGTCGTATCTCTGCAGCTCTGACTCGTAGCTACATGTTTGAGGAGGAGCTCCGCTGAGCCACAGAGCCTCTGCGACACCCTGACACAGAAGCCTAAATCCGGCTTAACACGTTTTTCGAATGAAAGTCCGACCAGAGCAGCGTTTAATTATTTCTTTTTTCTGTTCGGCACAGTGGTGTATGTTGACGTGTCAGTGATCAGTGTGTGTGTGTGTGTGTGTGTGTGTGTGTGTGTGTGTGTGTGTGTGTGTGTGTGTGTGGTGAGTTGTATAGGGGAGCATCGTGGTTGTGTTTAGTGTCAGAGTTTCACTGCTGGAGGATTTTGGAGGTCAGCTGCGGTGGTTAGTCTGTCGACAGGGGAGGAAGCACTGACACACTCCTAATGAGGGTTCACAGTGTGTGTGTGTCAGTGAGGATGTGTGCATTTATGTGTGTGTTGTGCACAAATTTGACCGCGAGCAGAAGTGCATGTCGTGTGTGTGTGTTTGAGTGGATGTCCTTGTTTATCTCTGAACCGCAGCACAGCCTGTTGTTGGGGTTTTCTCAGCCTATTTACTGTACAACGAGGACACGTTATCATTAGCTTTTCCAGCTACAGAGTGCACACACACACACACACACACACACACACACACAATAATACAGAAATACAAAGAGACTAAAGCCCCATTCAAACAGGATTGGTATTACAGGGTAGCGGGGGTAATGCCACATTAGCTTCGCACCTCCTGCTTTTCTAGTTATTTGTGTTTTGTAGGACTGTCAGACGTTTGTGAAGGATGGAGGACACAATAAAACTAAATGTCATCCTCAGTCCGTTGAGCTGGTCTGACGTCTCCTGTATCTGTTTTGTCTTTGGCTTTAAAACCTCTTTGTGTGCCTTCCCTCAAATAAAGCTTGGAGAAAGTGCCCCTCTTTAATTCCTGGATGCCAGTGGAGTCACGATTATTAATCTGAATCTGATTTATCTGAAGCTGCGTTTGTGGTATTTTAAGCCAAGACATGACATTTTCCTAATCTTATTTAAGTGTGTTTTTGTGCGTAAACCTAACCAGAGCATGAGCAAAGCCTTACGACAAGAGAAAAAATGATAAATGTACCTTAACAAGCAAAAAGTTTCCAACATTAAGAACATAAAGTTTAAATTATCTGTGGTTTTGCAGAAATGTACATCGCCAGCATTTGTTCTGGTGGTTGGGTTGAACTTGTGTCCCATTTTAAAGCCAGTATATGACTGTAAATGTATTTGTGGTAATAAATTATCTGTGTGTGTGTGTGTGTGTGTGTGTGTGTGTGTGTGTGTGCAGGTCTCAGTCTGGTGGTCGGTCTGGTCCTGTACATCTCCAGCATCAATGACGAGGTGATGAACCGACCCAGAGAGCCGGAGCAGTTCTTCCACTACCGCTACGGCTGGTCCTTCGCCTTCGCCGCCTCCTCCTTCCTGCTCAAAGAGGTAATCGAAGAAAAACGATACACACCAACGCGCACACACTCCGATGTAGTCGTGCTTGAAACATTTGAGTGTACTGCACACAGACAAGAGGCAGAAGCCAGCATGCAAACAAACACACACACACACTGATGTACTCAAGTAAACACACAAACACACAGAGTTCATAGTGACACTAATATGTACTGATGCATAACATTTGCAGGATGTGTGTAACAGGCAATAGAGCTCATGTGCACACACACACACACACACACACACACACACACACACAGATTGTTTGAAATCGGTCTTGGATGTCGACCAAACCGCCGTTTAGCTAAACACACTCCAGCATGTGTATAAACACAGACGCACAAATCGCTTGTAGCTTACCGAAATGCAGACTTATTCAGCTAAACACACACACACACACACACACACACACACACACACACACACATTTAAAAAGTGCCTGCGTAGGAGCCCGTCATCCTGCCTGCATCAATATTCATAAATGTTAATAGCTGGAATACTTGAGGGCAGCAGCTCTGTCGCAGCACAGCTTCATATGCATCAGAAATATTCCTCGCTGGGAGGGGCTCTGCTGCTCCTTCCACTCCATCCTTCACTCCTCTCCTTCTCCTTCCTCTTCTTCTCTCTCTGCATCTGTCCTTCACTTTCATCTTCACTTCTTTAATCCGCTGTCGTCCCTTCCCCTCTCTCTTTCCTTCTCGTCTGATCTCCTCCTCTCTTCTCCCGGCTTCTGTCCTCATATCTTATCTCCTCTTTGTTTCTTCTTCTCCCACTTCTTCTTGTAGCATTTCTCTTCCCTTCTTCCTCCTCCTTTTCTCTCATCTGTCCCTCTCTAATCCTTTTATTATATCTTCCTCTCTTATCTCCTCTGTCCTATTCTCATCCTTTTGTTTCCTTTTCTTCCCACCTGTCCTCTCGTGTCCTTTTTTTTGTATCTCCTCCTCTCTCTTCCTCCTTCCTTTTCTGTTTTTCTCCCCCAGCTCTTGTTTCTAATCTGCACCAGCACTGCAAAACATGGGGTTTTACACACACACACACACACACACACACACACACACACACTCACACACACACACTCACACTCACATTCATCAGCATCCTAAAGTTTAAAGGCGGTTGTCGCGCTGATGTTGTGGATGAATAGTGAATGAGCTGCGAGCGCTCCGGCGGATGCCCGAAGTGAAAACATGAATACATTTCTGATAATGGCTCATTCCACCGAGGAGTGCCAAGCTCTTTTTTGTCAACTCGCTGCAAAAATTACTACAGATTGATTTAATTTTGTCTCCTCCTAATGGCTCCGCGTTGCAGTTTAGGAGGACGGTGCTGATTCTGATGTTTCTGTAAAAGCTTTTTGCGTCGGAGAATTTGCTGAAAAGCCTCGTTTTGATTCCCTCTGGTGACACAAATTGAATGTTCATGGACGGTCTCGTCTCTCTACGTCTCAATTTCCGTCTCCCAACAGACACTCTGAGCCCTGTGTGATGTGTTTATTCATCTGTCGGATCCACTTTATTTGCACGACTGTCCGTCAGAAACTATATGTAACCAGATCTGTTTAAAAATGTCTAAACACAAATAAAACTGTAGCCAGAAGATAAAACGAGTCGAATTATTTATTTGATTTGACAGCATGTGTATTTCTTACAAAGAAGATAACTTCTCGGCCCCCATGTTGGGGAATTTGTCTTGAGTATCCGCCCATGCTGCATCTCAATGTGCTATCAATATACATAAAACAAAAAAAGAGCACGACATAGCAATAAATGTTTTGTAAAAGATGAAGCGCCTGCCAGCAGTAATAAAATACGAGAGGCGTACAGCCAAACACATTAAAAGCAACACGAAATTAGCAATAAAAACTAGAAAGCGCCCAGACCGTCCCTGGGGCTTCATAATCCATTAAGCTTTCTTAATTAACGGAAAAATGTTTGAGAAATATTTAACTTTTTATTCATGAAAAATTATAATCTGCATCTGGATCCGGTTCTGCTCGACCATACACAGATAAAATGCAATGACTGCATAAATTTGGCTGATTTCTTTCAGTCAAGTCAGCACCTTATTTTATTAGAAAGTGTTACTCCAGCAAATGAGTGTTGCATTTCTATGAAGTTGGGCAATCTGTGAGTGAAGAGTTAGAAAACGATCGGTCAAAGATGATGCAACAAGGGCCAAATCGTCCTTAAAGGTGCCCTGTGGATCGTTCCTGACAACAGAGTTTCTTACCGAGTTTCCTTCAGCAACAAAAAACATTTTTTTCAGTTGTTTACATGCCCGTTCACTGGCTAACAGTCTTCTTCACAGACTTTGTAAGCACATTGCTACGTTTCTTGGCGCACAACGACAGCTGCTGATAACTACAGTAGCATGGAAAAAAAGCCTGTTGTCAGCTCTAGTTTGCAGGGTAAGGGGATAATGAGGTGTGTTGCACTTACTCTTAATCTGTTACCAGGAAGTTTATGTTTAGCTCACCTGGCGCCTGTGGCCAGAAGAAGCCATTTGAATGTATTCTTAATGGTATTTTAGAGTTCGCAATTTCCTGGAAAATTGTTTTTTAAATGTAAATGACTCATCCTGCACTCAAGGGCGTAAACTCATTTAATTTCCAGTAAACGCTTTCTAAATTTGTGAGATGTCGCTACGCATTTATAAAAAGGACTGTGCCAAGTCGGAGTGTATCTGGGGCAGAAACCTCACAGATTACTGATCTTCGGATGTCTTCAGTCTGCCCGACCCTTGAAAGATAGCTCTACTTGTTGCTAAAGTACCTACTGCTAACTACTGCTAACCAGCAGCCGCCTAGTGAACGCCTTCAGGTCTCAGTCTCAAGGTTGCCAGGAGCCAAACGGCACAAGACGACCACGTTGTCATCTAACTGGCCTCCTGTCTTCTCAGAGGCTGTGTTGTTCGGTCCTGGTCCGGCCCCGTTCACTGGAGCCGGCAGACCGGCTAGAGTCAGCGCACCGCTAGCTCCACGCTGGGGGGTTTAACACATAATCAGTGCTATTGGCTACTGTAACCGCCAATTAACCAGGAAGCACTCCACCAGCACTTTCATGGGAAGTTTGAGAGAAATATTTACAAAAAGCAAAACAAATTGGACTAAAAATGGAAATGCTCAGGCTAAGGAACCAAACTTGACATGTATAGCTGATTATGTAAGATTGCAGTAACCATTTATCTTCATCATGTTGTGCTGTGTCTCTGTCTCAGGGTGCAGGAGTGATGTCCGTCTACCTCTTCATGAAGCGCTACGCTGAGGAGGAGCTGTACCGGCCTCACCCCGCCCTCTACCGCCCCCGCATGTCCGACTGCAGCGACTACAGCGGCCAGTTCCTCCATCCAGACTCCTGGCCTCCACCGCAGCGGGGCCGCAGCGCCTCTGAAGTCTCCTCCGACATCTCCATCCAGCTCAACCAGACGCCGCCGCAGGCTCCACCCAAGGGGGGCAGCAGCTCCCAGCCGACGCCCTCTTCCTCTGGGCCTTCATCGGCGGCCAGCTACCAGCTCCAGCCAGCCTCCTCCTCCTCCACCTCCTCCTCTTACCCACACCCCCTCCACATGGCCGCCACCTCCACCCTACCCAGGGCCTCCCATGCCCATGCCCACCCTCACCCTCATCCGAGCGGGCCCCCGCCCCAGTCCCTGCCCATGGCGGGGCCGCCCTCAGCCGTGCCTCCTCCCCGCTATCACACGCACATGCGAATGAGCGCCTCGCCATGCTAGGCTACATACGCAAGTGGAGGGGAGGGAAAACACAACCGGGGGGGGGGGAGATTAGATTGGCTCCGTTACAGCTCTTACACACCACAAGACAACACACACACAAACACACAAACACAAATCCTGCATCCTCGACGTGTGTGGGAGGAGGGATGCAGCAGAGTGGATGAAGGAGAGAGGTTTATGGAGATCAAAAAGAGGAGAGAGGAGAAAGGAAAAGAGGGGAGGAGAGGAGAGGCGGGTGGGCGGAGGGATGACTCACTGCCGATGTCGAGGCCGAGACGAAGACAGACACTTAACAAAACTTCTGACATGCTGGGAGGGAACATGGGAGGGGAGGAGTGAAGGGATACGATGATTAGTAGCAACAAGACGTTTGTGGGGTTTCTGACGGGTACATTCATCATCAGGGCCGTGATACACAGGCGACAGTGTGAAGCAGCGCGGGAAACAGGAAGATGAATCATTTCCAAACACGCCGTCCATTCACAAAAAAGAACAAACAAGTTAAACTGTATATCTGGATATTAATGTATAATCCTGTCATCAAACAAGGACTAAGAGTTCCTACTTTTCTTGGGAAATAATTTTAAGAAGTTGTTTTTTTGTGATTCCTGGACATGGTTGGGAAGGTTCACTACATTTTCATTATTTTTGTATTTCTTTCTCAGTAAGTGAGAGCGCAAAACCACGAGAAAATTAACTTTTATGGGAGACGCTGCAGGTGAAAGCATAATTTTTTTTTTTTCATGTGCTGGTAAAGTTTTTAGTCGATTTGTCGTTCAAATTTCTGTCCCGGACATTTTTACAAATTAGCACATATTCAGTGGTTCAAAGTTAACCCCGTGTGACTATTACTTCCCAACCCTGTTCATGGAAAACCGTGTTCGAAAAGAAACGGTAAAAATACCAATATGATATAAATATTCTGAATAATCAGTATTGCTTACAACTTTTGCCCATGTACCATGACCTACAAACACAAGTACTATATACACAACCAGAGGTGAATTGTACATGCATAGAGATTTATACTTCAGCTGTATAGAAACTCTCCTTCCCGCCTCTCTCTCTTCCTGAAAAGAATATTACAAAAACTTTATCCTGTACGACTATCATGGGGTGTAAATACTACAGTATGTTTTAGGTGTTTTAGCTATTGGATTTTCTAAGCTGTTTGTATTTTGAGAGGGAAGCTTCGGGGATGAATGTTTAAACATTTCGTGCAATGAAACGGGAAAAACGTGACGGAGAGACTTTTTTCTTCCAGTGCAGTTCGAAAACGCCTCTGGTGGGAAGCTTCAGGAGGTTTCTGTAACATTTAGCACTGACCGAGCAGGGACTGTCTGTTTCCGCCCCATGCACAATCAAAATGGATGCCTTTGGAGTTGTGATGTTGTTGCCACGTGTACATAAAGATATATGAAGATACGAGGAGCGCGGACGTTTGAAAAGCCAGGTTCAGATTTGATTCCATTTGAATCCGTTCAGGTCAGAAAATATAATAAAATTCTACATTAACCTGACTTACATGTTACTCTACAGCTCAGAAGACAAAATATATGAGAGTGAAAGTAGAGTGTTGGTGAAAAGTTTCAGGTTTTGAGCACTGCAGCGTAAACTAAAGTTAATTTCTGTTTATCTGAGTGACGATGTGCTTCCTGAATTGACAGATTCGTAATGGAATCCAATTCTTCCTGGTTTTTTTACACAAGTTAAAAGAAGGTTTATATAAAGACTATATAGGAAGTAGAGATACAGCACTTTGATGAACACGAGCTTACATGGGAGGCAAACTGAAAACCTGAGTGCGCCGTGACAGATGGCTTTGCATTCCAATTTACGTCCTGTTATTAATTATTAATGCAATTAGCTTAGCTTACCATTAATTAGAGTAAGATTATGCATCTTTTTCCAGAAAATTTCACACAGTCGTTAAGTCTTTTTTGGCCTTCATTAGCAAGTTAAGTTTTGGTTCCATGGAGTGTAATGATTCTGATTCTCACAGCCCAGACGCTAGAATAAAAAATGTTGGCATTTTACATTTCCGTAAACCACGGCTCAATCAAAACTTAAATTCAACATTTCACATTTACATTTTATGTGAGCTGACATTCTGATCAGGAGGAGGGGATGGAGGTGCCGTGGCAGCTAGCGAGAGCACACAGTTCGAGACCATGATGTTAGCGACCATCTGGACATTTTACAGCCATCTCTGTGGCAACAAAACTGAGTATTCTTAGCGAGATGTCAGGCCATTTTCCAGCTGTGTGTGTGTCCCAACAAAAAACTGGATCTTGTAGCATGATGCCGGGACATTTTGCCCGCCGTCTTTGTGACAACAGAGGTACGGGTATTTTTAGAGAGACATGAGGCCATTTTCCAGTTGCGTGTGCGGCTACAAAACCGTTTGCACGTTTTCCAGCTGTCTTCCTGGACACATGATCATCTCCAAACCTTTGGTAGTTTGTCATTGTAACAAAATAAAATTTTAACGAAAAATATGTCAATTTTCAACACAAACGACAGAAATGTAAAATGCCAAAATGTATCCTGGCACCTCCTGTCCTTGTTAACGCAAAAGTTGAGGTCATACTTGACACTGACAATGACATTGGAAAATACTTTTGTATACGTTAACATATATCTCCACAGAGAGACAACACAAGGTTTTCACTTCGACTCCCATGAAGTTCACAGTTGCACAGTGACTTAACGTGACAAACTTAAAGATTGCTTGTTTTTGTAGCATAATAAAATGGTGCCCCGCGTAGGGCATTGTTTGTAGCCATTTTTAGACATAGAGGGAAACAGTGTTTAAGCTTACAACCTGTGGTACTGTTAAAGAAAACACAGTGTAGCAACTTAACTGCGGTGTTAGCATCTTTTATGAATATTTGCTATGTGGAAATTAACTAGGGAATCATTTAGCAGCTGAGTATGAGAGCTTTCGCTGATGTTTTTTGAGATGTTTATTTTAATTGCCAAAGCTGAGCATTCATGCTGTGTAGTGAGCACACACACAGACACACACAGACACACACACACACGCAGAGATATATTTATGTAGCCGACTTCTGATACAAATGAATCAGAGCCGTCACAGCAGAGAAGCAGCGCTCTGACGCAGTGAACCATTTCTGAAGTGTTTGCTTCCAGACATTTCTTCAAACTGTGAATCAAAGGTGTAAATATTCATACTGAACACGCTGTACGCAGTCCGCCAAGACGTGTTTACACTATAAAGGTAGAGAAGTTTACATGGTCATATATGTTATGAGTCTAATGACACTTGACTGACTCAATACCTGTCAAAAAAAAGACCATATAATTCATGTGTGTTTAAATAGAGTTTGTTTTCATCATTCCGGCAAACAAGCTATTTGCAGGAGTGTGTTTTTTTTATCTGCCAGCAGTGTTTTGTTAAGTTTGAAGCCAATAAAGCTTGCCTGGTTCCAGCCTTTCCTGTGCTTAATTTCTGTTTATCATATTATTTCATTTAACACACACTCATGGGAATTCAAGCAGTGGTTTTGAATGCACGGGAAATTCAAAATCACTTACGTCTTAAAGTTGTGATGGCAGTTTATAGATGAGAGGAGGCATGCCACTTGTTTTCACCCAAAAAGGCAGCATGGTCAGTGAAAGTGCTGTCTTCAAATTGAAAAAAAGCTAGAAATACTGTGCCTAAAAGCTCCTGTGTTGCATTATGGGTGACACTTCACAGTTTCCTTTCCTTTTCAAAACAACAAAGGACCGTATTAGAAGAGATCTGTGGCTTCAGGCTGCCCGCACAGAGGATGAAAATGGGTAACACTACGACACTACTTGTGTCAATACTTGTCTGTGGCTTCATAAAAAGTTTGTTAATGATGTTGAGTAAATTACGTGTGAGCCGATTGTGCTTGTACACCGTAAATAATCTGATAAAAGTCTTATGATGGTGTAACTACAGAATTTGATGTGAAAAAAACATTTCCTACTTTAAAATACATGATTTTAGAATGGAGTTTGGTCTGTCCACTCAAAAGACTATTTTTTATAATAATTCACATAAACTCAGCTGTAATGCTGCTAATAATGGACCTTGTTAAGTTAACAAAGGAAGTGGGACTAAAACCCACCTGATCGTCTTGACTCGTAGTAAAAGCTCAAGAAATCTGCATAAACGGCAAAAAAAAAAAAGACAGTGGCCCTGCTTTGCCACAGTGATTTAATTAGTTTATAGTAAGATTACCAAAACAGCCAAATAAAGTGTCTTAATGGTAGGCTTTGGGCTCCTAATGGCGAAAAAGCACAATATGCAATATGCAACTATTCACCCAAAAAGGGGCGGGGACATGACACAAGAGCAAAAAAAAAGTGTTTTTAATGTCATGCCTAATAGTCTAAGTGCACATGAGCTCTATTAAACAAAGAATTAATCACATGTTCAGATAGTAAAATGATGGTGTCACTGCTTGTATGCATTGTGGGGCACATGAGGTATTTTTGACCTTTTCAATTAATCCCCCCTACAATTAATTACGATTAAATTGTTTCATTTTGTATTAACTACATGGCTTAAGCACTTAGAGAAATACATCAGGGCCACAGTGCTGCTCTTCATTAGAGGCGCTCAAACTCTGTTCCAGATTTATTTTTACCCGCTAATTACTCAAACGGCTCCTCTGGTGCACATGAGAACAGAAACAGAAACTGATATTAGTTGATTCATTTCAAGTAGTTCACATTGTATTATTATTATTATTCGTATGACTAACCCGGCTGACGACGTTGGAAAGTGTGTGAGATGAAGGGGGCACGACTAGGAATAGGTTAGAAAATGAGTCACGGATTGATTAGATCAACAAACATATTTGCATATGTTGATACTTATGTAACAATGGCAGGACAGAAAAATTAGATGCATTATGGTGCATTTATTACAGCGTGAGTCAGCGTTTGCATAACACATTTGAGCTTGTGTATGTATGTGGAATATTAAGCGGTTCTGAAGCATTGTGTTTTTTTATTAGACAACATACCATAGAACTGCATTTACATATCGCTCGGAAGAAAAACAAATCACACGTAAATCTCTGTCTCTCTCTAAACAACCTAATGCTTGAGGGGGTTGATGTTGTATGATGTCAAGGTAGTAAATGCATTTGTGAGAAAACGTAGAATAAAACGCGTTTACAATGAAATCCATCGGGATGTGTTGCGAAAGGTGCTGCAGGTGTTCAGCTAATCAGACCATCTTTCAGCTGAAACCTGGGCCCGGTCCTGGCTGCTGAGGTCTGAAGAAATTATTTGTCCTGCCTGACGCAAGAGGTGCAGCAAATCTTCCAGTGCATTTAAAGAGATGTCAGTCAGGCTTTTTTTTTAATTTTTTTTTTCACACCTTGATGTTCCTGAGAAAAAAAGCAGCCCAAATAACGGGAGCCCACCTGTGGCGGTGCATCGTGGGGTGTTCAGGGGCTGTAGGAGCAAACAGAGCTGTTGCTAAAAAATCCTCTGGTCCAATTTCATTTTGGACAACCTTATAATCCTTTTGTGATTTCAGATAACTGGTCTGACACTAATTATAAAGTTTGCAAGTTTCCTCTCAAACTTGATGTTACCGGAGAGTGATGTAATGCTTTTCTGCAGCGCCGAGCTCACAGCTGCACTTTTCATTTCAGGAGCGGGAACAGACTCTTCTGATCAGAGGAGGAAGTTCTGAGCATTTTGTGGGGACAGATCCCTGTTTGGGCAGCTGGTCCGTCCCAATTTAGGAGAGAGTGGCTTGAACACAACTTAGCCCGAATGAAAAATAGCTGCTTATAAAGTTTTAGGCACCGTGATGAGCCAACAAGGGCTGAAGGAGGACACCTCAACGGGTACAATATGACCGCTATGGCCTCATTTAAAGTATTTCAAACCTGAATTCAGTCCAGATGAGATGTTAGACAGTTTAATTTATGCTTAAAGGTGCAATATCGTATCCAAAGTTTGGTGTTATGTCAATGTCTACTGAAGTTAGCTAACCAGCTAGTCCTGTCTCTTTATGCCACTCCATACTCCTCAACCGGAGCGTTAGCTGCACGGCTAACTGAGGTAACAGCAGCTACAGTTACTGTCCGAACTGCATGTGAGCGTCCAATGTGACATGATGTCGGCCGCTGAACGTGAACGACGTGCCTGCCAGCTGTGCACTGGAGATCAGATGTTTGCTAAGACCTATTTTCCTACTTTCAGCTTTCTGACAGACTCCCTCTAGCCAGCTCACACTTTTATATAAGACCGTATTGATAGATGAGTCCTTCCATCTTTAGTTTACGAGTTGGTTTGCTACATTACAGTTGCGATACCTTCCAACACCTCCTCTCTTGTCGTGCTCGTTGTGTTGATCCTCGGTGTAAAAGAAAGTGATGTTCTAACAGGAAGTTGTTCAAACAAACTCTTACAAACTTTTACCTTTTGAATACTTCAGCGCATCCTGCTGCTGATATTTGTTTACATCCACCTGAGTAAGAAGCTCTTCAGCGCTCGGCGTGTTATGACAGCGCTCCTCACTGTTGTGTAATCTGCTGCAGCTCGCTGTGTGACCGGACTGTGAATGTCAGCGGAAGTTCTGGCCGACTGGCTTTTTTACTGTCGCTACAGAGGAGGGGGGGGGGGGCGACTGCACTTCATTTCTAAATGTTTGTCTTTCTGGCCTGGCCATTGATTTCCTCTCCGTCTGTCTTTATTACTCTGGCTCCCCTCCTGTGTATAGCCCCCACCACACACACACACACACACATACACAAACGTCTCTACTCCGCCCGTCCCCTGGCAGCCTTCTGATCCATATTGACTATCCGTCTTAGTTTGGCTCCCTCACTGTTCCTTATTAAACCTGTAAAGGCTGTCTTGTTCTACCTGTCTGTTCTCCTTCCTGCACTCATTCTTCTCTCCGGCCTTTATTCTTCCCTTCTGGCCTCGCCGTCTCGTTTCTTTGCCTCTGAAGCCGGCAGAGAGAATCACAACAGTGTGTACCTGACGGAGGCATTAAACAGTTACACACACATGATGTCACATTGCATCTGATCACCTTCCAGCTTCCAGAGTCCAATTCAATATTCATCTGATCTTTATCAGATAGAATGAAATATGTGACAGCCAAAAACTTTTGTGCTTACGTCCGACACATTTTAACATTTAATATCCTTGAATCTGAATTTGTGAGCCCCAAATCCATAAAAGTTTTTGTTGTTGTTGCTGTTTTTAAAGATGCAACCCCAGCACCTGCCTCCGCATCCCTCAGTGATCATCAGCCCCCCGCAGACACACACTTAAATATTAGACACTCCTGCCTACTTCTGACTTTTACCCCACTGTGCTTCATCCTCACCTTGATTGTGAAGAGGATTTTTTTTTTTAAAAAAGAAGCCGACTCTTTGTCTTCGTCACCTCTCTTTCATAACAGAGGTGGGATGAATGATGCAATATGTTGTTTTGTCCACGAGAAACATTTACATGATTCCCAATATGAGACATTGGACAGTTCGTGTCTTCTCTCTTCTGTCTGCGCCCCCTACTGGCAAGGAGGCCCTAAGCATGCCTGTGCCCAGTCTGCACACCGTGATGTTGGAGATATGACTGAACAAGCCCAAGTTATTTGTCAGTCCCCCGGCTGCTTCATTGTGTGTTTTTGTTTTAGAGTTGGAAAGACTTGCAGAAAGAGGTCCCACATGCTGCAACACCACAGGCTGTAATGTTTGCACGGCATCAACACTTCAACCGAAGACACCTGGATAGTTTAGAGGACAGAAGTGCAAGAATAACAAAACCAAGCCAATGACATCAAACTGCAAAGTACATTTTCACAGATTTTGTCTTGATTTCACATCTCAAATGGATTAAAAAGTGTGTGGTCTGGATGATTGGGCACCAGGAGATCAGCAGCACGCCAGATGTTTTGGAGCAGCAGGTTACAAGTTTGTCGGGGGACCCAGAAAATCTTCAGCAGCCCTCCTGCTGTTTGTGTTCTGATTTCCACATTTAGAAACCCGAGACACATTTAGACGTGGACTTTGAGCGAGCTGCCTGAAGACGTTAGAACGATCCGGTCACACTTCTGTCTGCAGCTCGTGTTAATAAGAAGCACCTGTTTCCCTGCAGCCTGCAGCCTGCACACCTCATCTTCACCTGAGAGGATGAAAAACTACAACATGTCTTTCTGTCCCATCTGTGATCACATCAACACAACAACACAACAACAACAACAAGTAGATGCTTTTAAACCATTCTTCAACACAAACACACACATGCGCACAAAAACACATACATCCTCCCTCTCTCTCTCTCTCTCTCTCCCTCTCTCTCTCTCTCTCTCTCTCTCTCTCACACACACTCTCCCTCCCTCCCTCCCTCCCTCTCTCTCTGTGTCGCCGCCACCTGCATCAGCACCGGCTGCAAAAGTTCCTCCTGCAAAGGTAAGCTCACAACTGATCGATACCTTCATCGAACCGATCGGCAAATATGACCAATTATCGTGTTTCCGTGCGTGCATGACATGACAGCGCATCAGTCGAGACCGGTGTACGCATGCTGAGAGCCGGAGAGGCGCGCAGCACATGCACATGAACACACTGTACTCTTGAAAATGATCATCTGGGAACGAGCGCGCACCGATTGTGTTTATTAAAACTGTTTAACGACCAGGAGAAGACAGTGCGTGTGTGTGTGTGTGTGTGTGTGTGTGTGTGCTGGGTAAGAGGAGCTGAAATATGTGTGAAAATTTAAAACAGTTAATGAAGATGTTTTGTAACAGGAGATGGAGACATCCTTCAGGGTCACCCTCCCTAAAGACACATGTTCAGCCTGTATCCATGCATTTCTTTTAAAAGATGACGTGATGCATCAGGTTGACGGCTGTGCCTCATTTGTTCTGTCCTCTGTCAGAGAACAGTCTTTGTTATAGTATGTGTAGGATGTGCAGGCGGGGATGTACAGAGTGAGAGTGTGGGCTCCAGCTGGAGTCTGGATTTAGATTTCTCTGTCTGACTGTTGAATATGAGTGAAGGAGGCAACTTGATCCTGATGCTGATCCTGATCCTGAGTGTCCAGTGTCACTTTGCTCCAGCTGGAGTTTGTGCACAACATCATTATCTTTGACACATAACAGCAACATGAAAAAAGTTGAATTTATTCCCTGCAACATAATAATCTTGTGAACAAACAGCCAAATAACTCCAAAAGAGGAAGACGGGTCATTGATATACTATATATAAAAATATAAGCCTATATTCTTGGTCTGTCACAGATATACAGTATCAGTATGAGAACTTTATTAGAGATTATAATGCAGAAAAAGAAGCTTGGGGTGATTTATTATTATTACACTCTCAGTGAAGTTTACTCTTTCAGTGCGTCGTTGTTAAACTGTAACATATCTGGCCTCTGTTACATGTGTTCGCTACAAGTGTACACTGTGAAGAAAGATGGGAGCTGGAGCAGCACAGTACACGCAGTAATGTTTTTTTTAGCTTCAATTATACACAAGATGTTGTTCATTTTTTGTCTTTAATGAGTAATTAAGAATATTTAAATATGTAAAAACTATGAAATTACAGATAGATGCCAAATTGTAATTAAATGGTACACCATCAATGAAACATCTGATTTTCATTGCAGTTGAGGAAAAACATGACTAAAAAGTTTATAAAAACACATTTATTCATTCTTTTGAAAAAATCTATGTAAAACTACACAACCAAAACCTCTTCACTGCTAATTTTAACGTCATTACAGAATCAAACTTCAATGTGAATGTTTAATCTATGAAATGATGATAATTATGTGTCAGTATTTTTATGTGGAAAAACAAAAATTCAGTAAAAAAGATTTTATTGATTGATTAAAAATGTTATCTATATATTATTTAGTAAAAAAAATACAGGAAGCAAACAGGGGAAAATACAGAATATTACATGTTTTGTACAGTGTATGGTAACCACACGTAAGGGATCACTGCAAAAAAATGTGTGTATGTAACACAATATTCATGTAAAACCTCATGTACCCCATAAAATCCTTTACTATTTCTCAATTAACTGCATCATTGTATAGTCTAAAAACACACAGACACATACACAGGAACATTCACCCCCATCGGGCCTCTGGTCTCTCCGGAGACCTGGTTCTGATGGTGGCTCACCACTGTGGTACATTATAATCAAGCCCGAGCAGCTCCTCCACCACGTCCATGTTCTGCTGCTGCTCTGTATTCACGGCAGGATTCATACCGTCGCTGCATTCATGATGCTGAGCATGGCTGATTTGTCCTTGAACTTTTTATTTTCTGCGTTGCATCTGTGCCGCCGCCGGCCAACCTCCTTCGAGCATGTGTTTGTTTCCATGTTGTGCTGCAGGAGCCTCCCTCATAATCCACACCGTCAGCCTGAAAAAAAGCAGATTTATTTTAGGAGTTTTGAGCACAAAAATAACAACGTCTGAGTCCCTGGTTTTGTTTGGTTCGTTGTCACTAATTACAGCCTCCCTCGGGGGTCCTCGGGGCGCTCGAGGGGTCCTAAAAAGCAGCAATCAGATGAATGCTGAGTGTAATACTGAACTGTTGCCAGCTGCAGTTCCTCTAATCACCACTAGATGGGCCATCCAATTAAACTCAGATTGTATGACTGTGTTGACACAACTGAGAATTTCCCTTTTGAATGACAACATCAAAAATATTTTCCAATAGCTCATTCAACTCTTTTTAATTGATTAGTTTGATGTAATAGAGACTTCCTGCAATTAACTGCCCCAATTCTTCATGCAAGTCCAGATGCAGGCTTATTAATTTAAAGTATTCCTGCAACATGTTGAGAGATTTTTCTCTGTGCAGCTGCATGATACATTTAAAATACCATAAATCAATGATGCCTTACAAAGTTCAATATTTTCAACATTCCCTGATTTGGATATTTCTCAAAACAAGTCAGCCATTAGCCTCCTCAGCTTTCAGCACCAGTCTGACAGGGCTTGCAGCAGTCTGTACTGTAGACACAGGCACGTATATGGGTCTTAAAATATTGTGGAAAAAAACTCTGCAGTTAAGTTTAGAAATGAAATATAAGATATAACTGAAATCTAAATATGTATCTGATGGTGGCACAAACATCCATGTCAGTGTAAAACTTTACATTTCTTTTTGTTGCAACTTTAAAAGTTTCTTTCCGTTCAGTTTTTAGTTTTATGTCGTGTCATCGCTGTGCTTATGGACTGTTTAGGTTTAAGGCACCAGAACCACTTGGTTAGGGTCAGGAAAACATCATGTTTTGGCTTTAAATACATGGTTCTGTCGCCGCAAACATGGCCGGGAATGTCCTGACATCTCGTTAAAAAAAACAT
The DNA here is from genome assembly GCF_965226575.1 of Pagrus pagrus. Classification (NCBI taxonomy): domain Eukaryota; kingdom Metazoa; phylum Chordata; class Actinopteri; order Spariformes; family Sparidae; genus Pagrus; species Pagrus pagrus. The sequence continues at coordinate 3,253,439 of NC_140201.1, read as the reverse complement.
CCATTACAAGAAAGTCAGCTCATATACATGCATGTTGATATGGTACAATGACACGTACAAATCTGACTGTATCTGTGGTTTGCAGAAGCATAAAATGCCGACATTTTATTCCTGCAATTGGGCCGATTGTGGAAAAGTTTGTTTAATTGACGAGAGTTTCAGCTTGAGACTCATCCTCAAGCAGGAAACTTAATTTAATCTTCAAACTTCCTCTTTAGAAACTTGAGAGTGACGTCAGTGCTTTCTCCGCTCTCTCTACGGGTCCCAAATAAAAGGATATGTCTAAATGCTGCGTGAGCAAACTTCACACTCACACTCGGTACTTTCACGAGGACTTTTTAGAAAGTTTCAAGGGTTTTCATCGGCCAGAACTCCTGCAGAGACACATTAAATGTCTTCTTATTATTTTCTGGTGGGGGTGGAGGTGTTGAAGAGTTTGAGCCAGCGCTGGTGTGTACAGTTTTTCTCTGGATGGACTCCTCGCTCACTTGCTGCCATGAAAAGCTTTGATTTCTGCCTGTAATTTTGATTCACTAACAGGAAGCGTAAGTGACTTCACAACAGCCGAATCTGCCTGGTCTCATTGGAAGTGGTGAGATGGGAGCCTCTTTTCTGTTGCAAGCCTCGGTTTGTGATTTAGACTGATGAGCTGAGCATGCTTTGATTGAAAAATAGAGAAATTAAAGAGTTTTCTCTCCAGAATGAGAAGAGAAGTGACACATCTGCTCACAGAATAACTGTCTGGCATCAAAGTCAGTTTTGGTGATACTGGATTTGTCTGTTGACCAAATATTGTTTTAAAGTCTGAATCTGTTTTTGCATCCAAAGCAGTTCTGGTTGAAACAGTTTGAATCTCAAATCTTTGCCTACAGCAGCGTCAGTGTTGATATTTCATCAAAAGTGGACTGGCAGAGAATGATTCCTGATGTCACACCTTTCTTGGTGATGATCTTCCACCAACAGTACAGACTAGAGGTCCTCTGGGGTCCTCGTGGTTCGAAAGGAACCAAGACCCAACCCAGAACCCAACTGGGGCCAGGCCCAAATTATCAACTGTCACTGTCCGGTCCTTTCAGGTTTCTCATCCCATCAGTCTTTGGTCAGTGTGTCAGTATGTCTCAACCCAGTCGGCAGAATAAATGTGGGCAATGTACGTTTCTGAATTTCCGTTTTTACGTTGTGACTATGCTGTGCTTATCGCCCGGTTAGGCAAAGGCACAAAACCCACTTGGTTAGGGTTCGGAAAAGATCATGTTTGCTGGAAATTGTCCCGAGGTATCCCTAATATCCAGTGGTTTCACACGTACAACTGTTGAACTACTGGCTGCAGTAACCCCACCGCCATTATCCCTTCGGACAAGTATGCTGCATACATCGGACTGTGTGCATCCTTTGTCCGCTAAATGTAAATATCTTGGTTTTCCTGGGTGAACGTCCGGTGTATGAACTCCCACTCAACCAACCCAGACTTCCACCTCTCGTGGGGCTTTCTCCCTCTGTATAACTTTTGGGGTGAAGCAGTCGCTCCAGTCATCTCAGGTTCACCTCTACTTACAGTTACTTCAGAGTAACTAAAGGAAACCCTCTGTGTCTGTTTGAGATGCAGACAGATCTGACAGAACTGTGGTTTTTGATACCTTAATGAGACGATCCTGCAACACATATTTAGGCATTTGAGTGTTTCTCTTTTGAGTCTCCAACTGGGAGTTTGTGGTCAGATACGCCTCTAGATGTGCTGTTGACGTAGGAAAAAAAACACTTAGGATCCCCTGCTGTGTTGCTGCGGATGCCTTTCATGTGGATTTTTGGGTGCCCTTCAGTTTTTGGCAACAGCTTTCCAAAAAAAAGAGAAAAAACCTGACCCTGCGTCGGTGCTGTCGGGGATTTTCTCTTCAGGAACTCTCTGCCTGTTCCAATGGAGAGCATGAGAGTTCAAGCAGGAAAGCAGCTGCTCTGCTGAAATGCCCCTCGAGCCAGGCATCGCATCCCCAACGCGCCGCGGCTTCACTCCGGCTTTGACGAAATCTGCATTGTGCACGTGAAAAACCGTCTCACCGAAAAAAAAGTTGGACGGATGAAACATGACGAGACGCCGTCACCGCGGTGCTAATGACTCACACGTCTGTCATCTGACTGTGAATGTTCATTCTTCACGCACCACACACAACCCTGCATGTGCGCAACATAAACATGTGTGTGTGTGTGTGTGTGTGTGTGTGTGTGTGTGTGTGTGTGTGTGTGCGTCCGTCACGCATGACATCCAGGCTCCTCTGCACACCGAAGGAATTCACACACTTTTTTTTTTTTAATCTCAACAAAATCCTCTCAGCTGTTACATCCATCCCTTCACTCCTCCGACACACACACACACACACACACAAACACGTACACGCACACACATACACGCTCGCCAGCTTCACCATAGACTTCTGAATTCACTGTTGCCATGGCGATGGAATAGAGCACGCTCTCTCGCATCGCCTGTTCTTTTCTATTGCTTTATATCTCTCTCTCTGTGTAGAAGCAACCCAGCTTCTCTTGTTTGACGGGGGGGGGGCTCGTTTTCTAGCCGTCAGCATCAGGTTTTTGGATGTTTGTTTGCTTGTTTGTTTGTTTGCTTGTTTGTTTCAGTCACATATCATCATTCTCATATAGAAAACATGTTTGTTTGGGAGATGCTTCCGTACAGGAGCGTCCCCCGGTTTCAAGACTCATGTCACGTTCGTTAATCGAATCCATCCTTTCACCCCTCCACCACCTCCTCCTCTATCTTCTCACTCTTTCCCTTCTCTCTCCCTCATCTTCTCCTTGTCCTTTTGCTTCTCTCCCTCCTTTTCTGTCTTTTCCTCTCACTCTCTCTCATCTGCTCTTTACCCCCCCCCCCCCACCCTGCTTTTCTTCCCTCTCTCAGTTGCTAAGATGACTGCCATGACAATTCAATGAGAGGAGAGGACGCCAAGTGAAGCATCCCCCGCTCGCTGGAAAAGGAGAGAAGGAGCGCTCAAGGTAAAGAGAGGAGAAGAAGAAGAAGAAGAAAGGAAGAAGAAGAAAGGAAGAAGAAGAAGGGCTAAGAAAAGAGGGAGAGGCTGAGGAGTGAGGGAAGGAGAGAGAAAGTAGGATAAACGGTGGATGGAGGCGGCTCGGACCGGGGCTACGGAGCGCTCTTCACCGACGAAGAAGAAGAACAGCAGCAGCAGCAGCAGCAGCAGCAGCGGGGGGGAGAGGAGATGGAGGCGAAAGGCAGAAACATGCCCTCAGGTAACACTCACACTCTGACACGTACACACACACACACACACACACACACAAGCCTACGTGCACACACTGACAACCAGATGCACATGTGTATGCAAACACACATAGATGACACGTACAGACACGTACGTAGATAATCAAGCAACATTTAAACACACAAACAAGCGTGGACAAACATAATCATTCAGGATGCCACACACACACATCAACACACACACACACACAGTGGGGTGTGTACAGAGGTCTGGATTCAGAAGTGGTTGTGATTAATCTGCGCTGGCATTTGTGTAACCAAGCTAAACGTCTGATGAATGAGCGAGCGCTGACACAAAAACAGTTGGGAACATGCAGGGAACACGCTGTAAAGAACAACTGAAACAGCTGCAACACCGAAATCATCTGACTCGAAACTTGAAATGTTATTATGTTGTCTTTGCATGCACTGTGGCTCTGGACAACAGATTATTATTTATTATTTATTTTTTTGTCTTATGCAAAAAGCAGCCTCGTTTCATTGGGTCCCATACATTTGACAGTTGATGAGGTGAACCAATCAGGACACTAAGCGTCGTGTCACCACTTTGTCGACGCCGGATGCATCTGAGTTTTGCTAGCTTCAGTAAAAGTAGAACGTATTATATTTAAATGGACACTTTCTGCATGTTTACTAAAATGATGCTTCTGGTCAGAAACTTGACATTTAACTTGTAACTCCATCAATTTTACATCGTAAAGTGTGTTTACAGGTTTGTTTTTGGGAGTACTGCTGCATATGTAAAAAACAAAACAGAAGAACCAAAGATAACGTTTTTTATTCCACACATTCCTCTTCCATTTCCAAACCTGGCACCTACATTACCCACAATGCACCTTAGCCTCTGTGTGACATCACTGGAGGCGATTTATCAGATTGCATGCAGCGTCCTCTGGAGCCACAAAAGGCTTTATACTACTGTTTTTTCAAATATGCCACAGTACTCCCCGAGACCTAAAATTGGCGAGTAACCCTTTAACTGACTTAATATGTTATAGTATTTGTTTAGTATTGTATTTTGTTATGGATGGAAGCAATTAACCACATGGCCCCCATCAATATGCTCAACAAATACTAGCAAAATTACAAATGTAGCCAGTGAATCTGCTTTGACCAATCCAGTGTGAGCATGGTGGACACCTGTTGCTGCTCACATGATGAAAACGTTTTATTTCGACACATTTTAGAGGTTGTTATATGATGTACAGATTCAAAAACCCTTTGAGACAAATTTGGGAATCATATTTTACCTCAATAAATAAAATTGATTTGACACGATTTGACAAATTCAGCAAATCCTAAATCTAAACATTGTCATCTTGACAAAATACAATTTGAAAATCTACATTTTTTACAGCTGTTATGTGAAATTCCTTACATATTAATGAATCAACCGTAAATATTCAACATTAAAATTCATTATTTTACCTGAATTGGACCATTCTGCAGACACACACCGGTACGTTAAGTTAATTTTGATGCTCATCCTTTGCACAGTTCATTTAAGTTTAGTTTATTTTGCCTGACTTTGACTTTTCCTCCACCGTGGTACTGCTACCACTGGGAATGGCGTTACTGTACCACCCTATACAGCGATGTCCGTCCGTCTGCAGTCTTTTTGGGACTTACCTTATGAATATTCCAGCAGCTCGGGTCAGGTTCAGGGTCAGAGTACCAGTGGGTCTCTGTTATTGTGGGATTTGTGTTGCCATGGAAACACCCCTCAGGCCGTCTGAATTATCCAAATAGTTTTAAAAGCCAATGCTGGGATTGATATTGTGCGATCGATTGTTTACATTAACCTTCCATCTGTGCTCGTATGAATAGAAAGTTGTAGTCCGTTGTTTTCCAGAACACTTTATGCCAGCATTTGTCCACCATTTCTTTTTTTTCTTTCTTCAAAGCTAAATGGTTGAGTGGAAGCCACCCTTCCTCCTCTCCCTCTCATGCTCCTTGGATGTTTCCTTTATGTTTCCTGAAGCACAACAGATGTGTTGTATCTCAATTTCCCTCTTGTCCTCCCTCTCACTGCTCGCCTCTCAGCTTCAATTCACATCTCTCCTCTCCTTCTTTCCTTTACCTCTTCAATCGTCTCTTCTCGTCTCATCATCCACTCCCCTCTCGTCTCTTTTACCTCCTGTTTTTATTAAGCTGAACCTCCGTACCCTACTTCCCTTTCCTTTCTCGCTCCGCTGCAGTTGCCCTTTGGTGTCTTTTCCGCTTAAGACGTCGTGTTGATCTTATCGGCATCCATATTCACCCGAAGAATCTTCTACATCAGCATGCTCGATTGATATTATCACCTCTTAAAATGATTCTTCTGGAAAAGAAGGTCACAATCTAAACCTGCTGAGAGAATCCACTGATCTGTGAAATGTTCTTACTTTATCTGAATTTTCTTGGGAAAAAAACTCATTCACAGTATTACAAAGGAGGATTTTCCCCTCCGTGTCTCCCAGCAGTCCGTCCCCTGCAACAATATTTGATGTTTTACATTTTTTGTAGATGCAGCGGGGGGTCGGCATTTTGTTCTTCTGCCGGCCGCCTGCTGCCAACATTTCTATCCTGCTTCAGGCTGTTTACGCTGTTTTTGTGATTAAAAAAACACTCCAGTGTGCTCAGCCAGAATGCAACGGAAAAAGACTCGACCCCATCAGCGGCTCCCACCAGTCACCCACAGCAGGCCACGGGGGACGGCAGTGCTATTAATGCATAAATATTTGACAATTCAATGCATGGATTGTGAGCGGGGCAGAAAGCAGCATTATCTGGAGCATCTCAGTTTTAATTTCATGGCTGTTCAACCTTTGAGGGCGTTTTTAAACCTTGTGGTTTCACATTAGCCTGATTATTGAAATAAACCTTGTATTTACTTAGTTTAATCAATCAGTAACCCGTGGGCCAACAGTGTCATCAGCAGTGGTGAGGATAAAATAAGATAAGATAGAACAAGGAAATTCTTGTGTCAGAGTTTGCAAAAAAAAATACAGTAAAAAAAATAAGAAAATGTAAAGGAATATCGTCATCAGTGCAATAACAGTAGCAATAGTAGCAATAAAGTAAGATACAGTTACTTACTTGGTCAGTTTTTTTATTTCTGTGTCATGCCAATATCAGGCCCATCTCACATGACACAAGACACCATCGCGATACAGAACATATGTCATTTTTTTGTCATGTTTTTACAAATATCAGCAAAAGTAAATAAAAATACACAAAAGAAATTACATTACAAAATACTGTTTCAACAATTGCTCGCAGGGAAAAAAGAAAAACACATATTTGAATATTACGGTGAAAAGTGCATTTTAAAAAATCTACAGTTTAACTTGACCCAAAGGGCATTTTTTGTCATCTACCATGCCTTCTCCAGGTAACTGGCTAGTCTAAATGTTTTATATGTAAATAGCTTCCTCTTTGTGCATCATCCACACAAAATCAATATCTGTTTTTGTGTTAATCAACAAAATTATACGCAGCTGCCCATAAAAATAAGTTAAATAAGTATTCTAAATATTGAAAAATCAGAACGCAAATTATATTCAAAAGCATGATTTTGATATTATTGTTCTCGTCAATATGTGGAAAGGATCAAACTCGTAAGTGTAATGAGATCACTCACTACAGTCAGTGTCTCAGGCTGAGTACACATCAGTGTACTGACACGGAAGTGAAAAATGAGCCTGTGATTGTACTTGTTCAGATTAGGTATAACTGCATCACTCTTCATCTGCTGTCAGTTACTACTGGATGAAGCTGTAAATAGTGCTCTTAGTCATCTTGAGCTTTAAACCTTAACTTCAGCTCCGGGAGGATTATTGTCATGTTTAGACATTTTCTTCAGCATCAGACATAATTATTATCATGAGAAGAAAACAGGACAATACTTGTTCCTGTCACTAGTTTAAAGTATTATCGCGCACTGGTCTGTACTGAAGACATGATCTTGGTTTCTGTGATCTTGTCAGATATCAGTTTCCTTCCGCGCCCGGCGCTGGTGTGGTGTGAGCGGGGCATCCAGGTGCTGCTGACCACCATGGGAGCGTTCGCAGCCTTCGCCCTGATGACTGTGGCCATCGGTACAGACTACTGGCTGTACGCCCGAGCCTTCATCTGCAACAGCACGGCCAACTCGTCCCAGGAGGACTCCAACAACAAGGACAAGAAAGACCCTGGGGCTCTCACCCACTCCGGCCTCTGGAGGATCTGCTGCCTGGAAGGTACAGCCGGTTCTATTTCCACATTATTGTTCATGCAAGTGGGTGTGTGTTTGAGGCCTTTGGTTGAGGGTTGCATGTGTGCGTGTGTTTTTTGTCATGCGCTGGTCACTGGAGGGTCTTGTTGAGGTCAGTGTGCTCATCACTGTAATCAGAACAGACATAAATAGGTGTTCTCTTACTCACAAACACAACCCAGTATCTCATTGGTCTACTTTTGTTTATTTGTCCGTTCTGCTGATCTGCTCTGTAACCTCTCAAACTTTTATGAGGTCAGTTATCACATGTCGTCCCATAATTGGTCAAGTGCAAGCTGTGGTCATGCTTCATTACCAGACCCCGCTTTCTCCCTAACCAGACCCGGCTTTCTCCCTAACCAGTCCCCACTTTCTCCCTAACCAGACCCCGCTTTCTCCCTAACCAGACCCCGCTTTCTCCCTAACCAGACCCCGCTTTCTCCCTAACCAGACCTGGCTTTCTCCCTAACCAAACCCGGCTTTCTCCCTAACCAGACCCCGCTTTCTCCCTAACCTTAATGAAGTGCTGCAAGCGTCTACACATAGCCACAGAAATTGTATTGCAAGAATGGATATTATAAATTCATTGTCAGTGAACATTTTCCTGATTCCTTCATTTTCAATGTTTTTGCGACTTTACAGATATGTCAGTTGAAAACATTTCCTTGTTATGTTGATGAGAAAATGTAATCCTGTCTATCGCGTATCACTTTATGGTTCAGGTCATTGTTAGGACCAGATATAGCTACAAGCCACATTAGCAGCATTACACCCGGATGCAGCCAATCATAACACAGAACACCAATGTCACTGAGCAGTGGATGTATATCGATGTCTAAAAACACCTTAAAACCTGCAGTGGCCCCACGCAGATAGAAAACATATCTGCACTTTAGCTAGCTACATTTATAATGCGTTATGATGTCATGACATGCTGTCAGCATGATAATGAGAAAGAGACTTTTATGGTACGTCTTGGCATCGTTGCACCGTTCATATAAGAGGATTTACATGTATAGATCTGAGATTTGCTCATTTTTTTACCCTGCTGCACTTGTTCTTTTACTTTAAAGCACAAACACACACACACTTACATATATGCACTCATAGGCGTTCGACATAAAGCTCATCATAATGCCCCACAGCTCAGATATGAGTGGTGACTCATTCTGTGACTGATTAAGTAGTTTTTTCCTGCGTTGCTGCAGCTGACAGCAGGTTTAATAGGAGAGGACACAGATACATATACACAATAAACACTCTCACACAGGATGAGGTTTTTCAGAACCATTTATTATGAAGGTTCTTGTATTTTAGTTGAAGGTGTGATACGCTGTATTTTAACGCTAGTAATAAAACCACATTCATTTTGAGGCGTTAGTATAATTATGATAAACAAGAGAACAGCATCAGGAAGTCTGTGTTTTTGTGTGCAATCAACTCTGACATGGAAAGAAATCTGTTCATCCAGAATGACTCCATCATGTTTAATAGTTAAGTTTTGCTTCCTATTCCGTAAGAAAAGACCTCTTGTTGTTTGTTTCGATGTTGCACAATATTGACTTTTGTTGTCACCTGGCTGCATTTTTAGGAATTATCCAAGTTTTTAGGCAGATATTCTGCCCTTTAATCCTGATCTGCTGTCTGCTGGGTCAATATGTGAATTTCTATCCCCTCTTTAAACCAGTCTCAGTCCTGTTTAAGATTAATAATTCTGCCTCATCCCATTCAAGATGTATGTCATAGTCTTGTCTTTAAAAGATCTGATTTTGCTGCAGGTTACCTTGCCCTGACTTTTGTTTGCACAAGTGTGGGAGCCTGAAGTGTCCTCTTCATGTTCTTTTTAATGTTTTTTTTGTTTTTTTTCTTGTCTTTCATTTTATTACAAGAGAAACATGGGATCTTTCTTCCCGCTTGATGTTTATTTTGTCCGTGAAACGCACAAATAGCTGTCAAGGTAAACAAATATTCCCTCTCAATAAGAAATGTAAGCGCTCAGATGCAGTTTCTGTTTTGATTTACGAGACAAAAAAACAGAAGCAGGCTGCTGTTCTTCCAGAGCTGAAGCTTTCAGAGTGTCCAGTAATCGAAGATGGTGGAGGATTAAAAAAGCCAACATACTGTATATTCCCATATAGAGGAGAGGAGGTAGACAATGTAGCATTTGAGATGAAGAGATGATCTTTACTCCTATTCGGTCAATCGGGAATTAATAATAATTATTTAATAATTAGCATTCTTATCCAATCAATTCCATCATCACCATCATGATTATTTAAAAAGGTTTTTTGAAGCTTTGCTAGTAGCCTGGATATTAGGATTGACTATCTCAACATGTCTCCAAGATGATGAATCCTAATGACTTTTGTGATTCTCTGATATCTGTTATAGCACATACTGTGCATGCGGTTTACTTTTGGGGTAAGGAGTGAGATGTCTCAACTATGACTATGGTTGGCCAAAATTCATCACCGCCGAACGGCACGCATCAAAACATTTGCCCCCATTATTATACATTATTATATGTACAATCCCGCACGGGCGCCAGTTAGCAATGGTGGTCGTCAGCACGCCATGTTGTGACACCTCACATGATTGTCCTGGAAAATGCTCTTTTGTTCTAGAGAAAAGTTGTTTTGTACTTCAATAGAGTGTTGGCCCAACTGCTGACATTATTCACTAGCTTGTCGCCTGCTCGTATCTGCAAGACATACATTTTAAAATCAAATGGATGAATAATCTCCTCTCGCTCCCTGCTTGTTAAATCCTTCTGTGCTCCCATGGCAGCTTGACTTCCTCTCCACTTTTCTTGCTGTTGCTGTGTTGTTTGTGGAGAATAATGCTAATGGAGATACTTGTTGCTATGTTAGGGTTTGGTGTCGTATGATAAAGGGTTATGGGACTATGTTGTCCGGCTCGGTGTGTGGTCTTCCTGTCGAGGGGCAGCATTTGACATGTGTCATTTCGGTTCTAGTCGACAGCTATTCATCAACTATTGCTCTGATTGGCTCATGGTAATTATGACAAAACATCATAATGAATTCTACAATTGTCCTTTTTTCTTGTTCTTGCTAATCATCAGATTAACTGTTTGTCTTTACATCTGTTTTCTTGTCTACCTCTCGCGACATCCTCTTTCTCCTTCTCTTTCTCCATCTCCTATCACTCCTACTCTTCTTTCCTATCTCACCTTTGTTGTATTTTTTTTCCATAACTAGTAGTCCTTCCCATATTTGTCCCCCCATCATTTTCTCTCTGCTTCATTCTGCTCATCTCTCTCCTCTTTTCACCATTTCTGCATTACAGTCTCTCTTCCTTGTGACCTCTACTCTTCTCTACCATCGAACTCACTCTCTCCTCCTCTTCCTCTTTGTTATTTTTTACAGGCTTGAAGCGAGGTGTGTGTTCGCAGATCAACCATTTCCCAGACGACGCAGACTACGACCAAGATGCTGCAGAGTATCTGCTGCGTGAGTGGCACGCACACACTTACAAATGAACGAGCGATTGCACACACACACACACACACACACACACACACACACACACATTCAACTGTACTACACATGCTGCTCACACACACATCTCAGCAGAACACAACACACATACACACACTACAGTCTCCATCACACACGGATACAGAAAGGACAGAAGGGGATGGTGGGCGGACATCAATACACGGATGTCAGATTCAAGCAAAGCGTTCCTGGAGGTGTGTGTAAGTGTGTGTGTGCCTGTGTGTCTGCACAGTGTGTGTATGTGTTTAAATGCCCAGGTGCATGGGGTTGGGAGTCTGGGGGTGTGCAGAAAGCTTTTTTTTCACAGATGGATTGAAAGAACAACCTTCACTAATGGATTATTTTCAGCTCAGGATTCAGGTTTCACATCCTGCCTCCATTGTGATAGAAAATTCTGTTCGTACAGCCCCTGAACCATTTGGTTTACAAAGTATATGTTCCATCCATACATTACGTAAAGATATCTATTTCCACGAAGGAGGCTGAGATGCTATCTTTTTCTTAGATTTTCATGTCTGCTTTGCTGTGCAACCTTGACTGAACAAGAAAGCTTTTAGTTCTCCAAAGGCAGCATAAACATTTGGATTTGTCTCATGTTGGTGTAGACAATCAGAGGATACATGCTCTAAATTGTTTGTAATTCGAGTCACTGCGATAAGAAAATAATGAAAATGTTTTAAAACGCCTCACGGTATCTTTCAGCTGAGAAGAAAAAATTAACCTTGTCAACCATCTTACCTGGCTGGCACGCCACCATAATCTCCTAGCTGGCACGCCACCCTCGTCCCCTCCTCCTGACAGTCAGCTCATATACATGTAATCTGAACGTGATATGACACATACTGTAGAAATGTTGACACTATATGTATAAGACCTACAAATTTAAAGTGTCCGTGGTTTGCAGAAACAGGTTTGGCTGACATTTTGCTCTGGCAACTGGGCTGAATTGTATCTGAATTATATCTCTTAATTGACAAATCATTTCAGATCTACACTCACAAACAAAATGGGACTAAAAATTCCATTATTTCGAGGAGATAATAATACTTGACTAATTAAAGTGCTGAGACACACAGTAGGAGTGTGTCACCTGAGAACCCAGAGATATTACAAACCCCCCCACAGCTCTCTTCTTAACATCAGAAAATCAATAAATTGTGTTGAAGATGCATAACACCACCCACACAGTCCCTTTTCCCTTTTAAAAACAAATTCAGAGAATCATTTGCAACCACTGTTTGACACATCTGGCAGACGCATCTGAGAATATATGCTTATCACAGCATTATCTCTTCCCTTCAGAGGCAAACAAAAGCTAGCACGGCTTCAGAAGTCACCTTGAAAACTTCAAGGCTCTGCTATTCCACGTGTCGCTGCCAGAGACGGAGCTACTCAGCATTTTAATCTCCTATAATGTCTCTCTACGTTATCACTACTGCTTATAGGTTCGAGGTGTCTGCGAGGAATATAATGGAGACGGGTTTTAGGTGATGTAATGTAACCTTGTGCAGTCACAATGAAGGTCCTGAGCTGTTGGATAGCGATGGCTGATCTGCTTATTGAAAGTCAGGAGATAAGGATGAGTAAATTATCATTTTGTTGCTGATATACATAATTAATTTAATGTTTTTGTTACATGCTGCTGTTGCTTATAGTCAGTACAGTTGATTTTCCAGTCACAAATATCAGAGATCTACTTTTATACAGGATCGGCTGGTACAGCTCAAGGGCAAACTATCTCTATTAGTCATTTCCCCAGTCTTGACAAAGAGACACTGCCTGCTAAATATTTTGTAGTAAACTTATATAAATACTGTAGATAGCTGCTGATCCAGAGCCAAGTTGTAGTGTCAGCTATAGCACGTCTTGGTAACACTTTTTCTCCCAGGGGTGTCACGAGGCTGCTAACTTTGCACCTTCAAACGGCGTTGAACCTCAAAACAAACCTCACTGATTGTGCTACATGAGAAGCACCAAATTAGTCATATTTAACAGAGAAAGTTGACGAACTTGAGAAACCAGTTCAGTACACGAGATGATGTATTTCTGTCCTCGTCTGCAGGTGTGGTGCGAGCCTCGAGCATCTTCCCCATCCTCAGCGCCATACTGCTGCTGCTGGGTGGAATCTGCGTTGCTTCCAGCGGCTTCTACAAGAGCAAGAGGAACATCATTCTCGGTGGAGGGATCCTCTTCGTAGCTGCAGGTAACACTTCATCATGTGCTATCTACTTTAGTATTTCAGCTCTGTTTGTCTGCCGCTTTGCCATCATTAATGCATGCCTTTGTCCTTCCTATCTGTCTTTTTCCACTCAAAACTAACATTAAACTGCTATTTCAACTTTAGTTTCGAATCCATCAGTCAAGCACAGGCATAATAAGAAGTTCTTATGTATGATATGCAGATTGACTTTCATATTATGCCCGCCTCCTCACTGTATAATTGAAAGGAAACAGTTCCCATATCTCTGCCTGGAAAACAATTTAATGAAGCTGCAGGTTAATTTGTCCCAGAGGAGCACTTACAGTAGAAGTCTTGTATATTTCTTCAGGGCTCAGCAACATCATCGGAGTGATCGTGTACATCTCAGCAGCACTGAGTGACATCTCCCCGAAGAAAGATGAGGACAAGAAGTGGCACTACTCCTACGGCTGGTCCTTCTACTTTGGCGGCCTGTCCTTCATCCTGGCCGAGATGGTGGGCGTCCTCGCTGTCAACATCTACATTGAGAAGAACAAGGAGCTGCGTTGCCGCTCTCGCACCGACCTCTTCAAGAGTACCACACACGCCATGCTGCGACTGCCCAGCTACCGTTTCAGACGGCGCTCTCGTTCCAGCTCACGCTCCACTGACCCGCCACACTCACAGGAGACCTCGCCCATTGGTGCCTCCAAGACCTTCAGCCTGCCGCCCTCTGCTCCACCGTTCTCTGTGGCCACTCTTCCCAACCCGCACCACACCAGCAGCGGTGGAAGCGGAGGAGGCGGCGACATCTCCATGTACACCCTGACGAGGGACTCCAAGTTGGGCAGCCTGGGAGGCGGCGCCCCACCTCTCTATGGCACGGTGGACCGCGCCACACTGTACCAGCTCCACAACTACTTCCCAAAAGATTCCAGCGGCAGTGGCGGAGGAGGAGGAGGAGGAGGAGGAGGCGCAGGAGGAGGAGCGGTGATAAGCAGCGGTACACTCCCATCTCACTCCAAGTCCAACTTGGCAGCAGCAGCGGCTGTAGCCCAGAATTCAGCACCGCTGAACACCTCCACAGCGGCCGCCACACCGGCCCAGACGGCTCCGATATCTACAGCCACCATGGAGAGGGAGAGGGACAGGGACAGGGGCAACGTGGGAACCCTGGACCGACTGACAGCCAAAAGGGACAGGGATAGCAACTCAGATACACTGAACAGGAAAACTACGCCAGTTTAAACTCAACCTCAGAGAGGAGGGAGGGCGGGTAAAGAGAGAAAGTGTTAAAGATAAGAGATGAATCTGAGTTGAAGGAGAAGTAGGGCTGAAAATGTGCGGGTGACACTTCGACGGTCTCTGTCCTTGAGCCTGGGGTATAGCTGCCATAACTATTTACTAATATCATAAACAGTCATAAAACACCTGACGTACAAATTCATGACACCTGCCTTAAAATGGTCATGACTTTTTTAAGTTGATCATACAGCAATGGTGCAGTGGAGGCTTCAGCACAACAGATTTTTATTTTTTAACTTTTAACTTTAGCATCACTCCATTTCACTTTGGTAAAACCATGAACACACAAGTGGGAGCTTCCCAGTAAAACCAGTCTCCCTGTGCAGCAGTTGGGGGGATACAGTAAGTGCCTTGCTGAGGAGGCAGGGGAGCTCAGTAGTTATTTACTCTCTCCTTTCACATTTTGTCAGCTGCCACAGAGATTTAAACTGCAACTTCACTTTAGCAAGAACAATCTACAAAGCTTTGAGTTTTTCGATTTGTAAGTCACAAGACATACACGTTAAAAACTGAATCTGGTTATAAACGCAGACGTCTAGACGTCCAGTTTGGACCATACAACACTTTTGAACATCCTAACTAACAAAATTTGAAGTGTCCGGATGGTATAAGCCACAATTCTCTGTTTCACTTCTATTTTAAAAAAGAACAGAGAGCCACAAACGGGTACATTCAGCCAAGTAACAAGCTGCTCAGTGACAAGTTGACTGCCGATTGTAGGTCAACAGTAGCTACGTAACCTCTGGTCCTGAGATGATGACCGCAGCCATATCTAACCTACTGACACACACACGCACACACACACACACACACACACACACCAGAGGAGGCTGACACACTGTGAGCCTATTTATTTTTTATTGTGTGTCAAAGGTAATTACAGTGACAGATGGGCATTCTCCACCAGAACAGCATAGACTTTAAGCTTCACCCTGTACGCCTCCGTTACACCACTGCTGGTTGTCACAGTTTGGTTAAACACTGCAACAAATGTCCATCTGAACAAGTAGCTTCATCTGACGTTCAGATCCTCGAGTCATTGTTCAAATGTGTGAAATGTTTGCCGAATCCTGGCCAAATGGAACAGGACGGCTCTTTTTTTGTTTCAGAACAATCTCACTTGTTTTCTTGTTTTCTTGAACAACAGGAATTGCATTATCAAAAGTTCAGCATTTCAGTTTTGCAGGACTTTATTTAAGCCTGCTAGTGAGAATCAAATAGTTTTCATCAAACCCTTTAGCCAGAAAATTAACGGCTATTAACGATGTACAAAGTGATGAATGGATGGAAAAGCACTGTGATCAATAAAGTTGGAGGTAAAGGTCATGTTACTGTAGACAAGAAGAAAACGGAGTTGCAGTTCGTAAAAAACGGATATACGTCACAATCATGACCTTTAAAAATTAGTTGAGAAGCCAGCAACTAAAAAAAATGCCAATAATCGAGCTTTTTGGAAAAATGGATCTCAGAAATGTCTTTAATTATCAGTATTGATCAACAGTAATCTTGAATCACGCTTATTTTGTGTCATCAGATAGTAGAAAAGATGCTAAATGCGCCTTCGAGGTCGATGAAAGTACTTGTGAAGATGGACTCTCACACACTCTACGTGATGTTTATTTACTGAAATTGATTCCAGGGTTCGTATGACTGTTTACGATGATGATTTGATACCGAAGGCTTCAAAGCAGTCATCCGTTGGGTGTTCCTGCAAAGGGCTGCAACCACAGGCAACAGGGGGCGAGGGTCAATTCAGTTAACACTCAGGGGGCGGAGTTTTAGTTAGGACTTAGATCAAAAGCTAAAAATCAAAACCATATATTACTCCAGTATATCAACCACTTTATCAAACCAAGCTCCTCACTTATTCTCGAAAAATAACGCTAATTAAAGCACATTATTTAGTATTAAAGAGGCTGTAAATTATCTGAATAGAATATGTAGAGATAATTGGTATTTGAGCACAATATATTTTCAACGACGGAGGAAGAAATTCTGTAATGGATGTACTGCAAAGCATTTTGGACTTATACTCTTCACACGTCCTGAATCTGACTATTGGACTGATCTACTGAACTCTGAATCAGCTGCGTTCGCAAAACGAATTCAACCCGACCCTGGTTGACGACGAGTTGGAGGAGGAGGGAGAGAGAAAAGAGCACAACAGCTAGCTTCAGTTCCCCTTTCTCTCCGTCTCTCTTTTAGCTATAACTATATCCTATTTCACAAACTAGAATAATAAATGTATTATTGAGTATATTATCGGTCCATTCACGTCAACAAAAGCACATAATGTCTGTAAAATGGTAATCTTTGGGTTGTCTTTTTCATTCGGAGTGAGTGATCATCTCTAGGTTACACGAGATTGTAACTCCTTGAGTATTAATATCATGTTGCTGGTGTTTCTATGATCGTAATGGTTATTGCAGGGTATTTATACATTTGGAAATTTGTTTCTTTTTGTAATTTTTTTATATTTCTTTCGAGGACTTTTGAATTTTCTTTCTCTTGCTTATGTACACTAAAGTCAGTGGTGTCACGTGGAAAGCATGTGCACAAAAGTCGAGAGGGTGATAACGTGTAAATTCATCCTCGGATCATCGTCATCTTCATGATTTTTTCTTAAATGTGTTTGTACAGGGAGAGTTGACTGAGCGTGCATGCTCTTTTTTCAGTAACGCCCTGCTTCACCCTTACCTGCCCATTCACACTGGCAGCCGCCCAGTAAAACCAGTCTGCCGCTGGTTACTGAGCTGGTGGCTACGTGCCTTCCTGAAGGGCACATTGATAGTTGCTTAAGTAAGCAAAAGTGGCATTTTTTTCCTCCGTCTTGGTTTTGGATCCGTCCTTGGATTTCTTTTTTTTATTCTAATGTGTATTTTACAATAAATGTTATTATTGCACTGTTCTTTCTTTTATATTTTCATGTATTTATTCTCTTCCTTTAATTTTCAGATTTTTTAAATGTTTCCCTCCTGTCATATTTCCCAGTAATGGTTCTTCACTCTGTCCTTTTTTGTAGTTTTTATTCCAGCTTCAGCTTTTATTGTTTCCTCTCTCTGACTTTGCTCTTCCATCATCATTTGGTCCTCATTTCCTTGCAGGCTCTTGTTTTTATTTGTTGTTTTTTATTTCTAAACATTACCAACGTAGCCTAATAATCAGTGTTTTTTAATGTTCAGACTAGTGTATAACTGTAGGCGATAGAATTTATATTAATCTATTTATTTTCGTGGTGGTATGTATAGGTATTCTAAATGTTATATTGTTTCAGAGTTCCTACACCTGTAACTTTGGGCTATAAAGGCTTCACGCCTGTCTGTGACATACTGTCAGTAGCCTAACTGCTGGGAGACAGTGGGCTAAATGTGGTCTGTGTTGGTAGTGTCAGTGGTTTTTACATGGTAAACAATAAGTACGACAAAAATAAATCAGCCTCATGCTTCTCAGAAAAACGTGACAATATTGTTACAAAATCACTAAACAGCGTTCTACCTTTTATAAAGTGTATTTGTGAGAACATGGTCAAAAGAAGACGTTATGTTCCTTTGTTTTCAGTTCATATCCTTGATGTGAAAGCCCTTTTTTTTAAAGGCAGTGTAAGTCACCGGCTCCTTTTTTTTACCAACACTTAGACTACTGACACGAGTCAAACCTGAAACTCTTCAAATGGAAAACTGGTGTACTGCCACTCACAGCAGACCGATACATGTCAAGAACAGTAAGGAAAAGGGGAAAGCAATACAATATACTGATCCTCACTGGAAAAGACAAAAAATATAAGGTATATATACACATATATAAATATATAGATATATTCAATAAAGTTCTATATGAAAATGTGGTTGTGTGATGTGAATTATTGAGTGCAACTTACATCATGAAATGCTGTTTTTGATTTATCGTGGTGATTCACCAACAACTCCGAGGTGTCAGTAGCCTTGTTTGCATCAACTTATTATTATGCACATTTTGTTATGCACACAAGTATTGTTACAGTTTTCCAACTGCAGAAATGACTCATCTTGTTAAACAAAGTCCTAAAATCGCAAAATAGCAGTGGATGGAAAAAAGTATTAATCCGCTTATTATTTTCCATTAAAATATGTGATATATTTGGATATAAACCTGGCTAGTGTTTCTCAAACAGACCCGTTTGGCCGTTACAAGACCGATTCATTTGGCCTTGTCTTATTTGCCACATCGGGTTGACATTTGACAACTACAGCTACTCGGTAAAGGTTAAAGAAATATTAATTTGAAAAAAAATATTGTTGAGTGGTAGTGGAAGAATCTGTGATCTCAAATGTTGCAGTCACACACTTTTATCCACCCCTTCATTAGTTGACACTCACTGCGCTAATTTCTCAGTTTAGATGCTGACGACTTACCGCTTTCTCTCTCCAGATGCAGTAAGCTTAAGTACATTTCAGTAGACAACAGTAGACATATGACTCATTTGGTCCAAGTCTCAAGATCCAGTCCATAGTCAAGTCAAGTCCTTAGTTAAGGCACGCCACCATGCGTCAAATAAAGTCTGACGAGTTTTTAACGTCCAAGTCGAGTATCAAGTCCTTTGTTTTCTTGCAAGTCATCCAAAATGCACGAGTTTTGTAAGGTCTCTGCAACAAAACTACAATGTCACGTACTATATATTAGGTACGTACATTACACAAGTTAACTACTTTAGAAAATAACAGGTGTGTGAGTTAAAATAAGTCAACATTGACTTTTGGTTTGCGGGACAAAAACACCAGTCAGCAGTACTATCAGTAGTTTTAACAACCTTTAACATTCCTCCACTGTTGTCATTTCTCTGCTGAGGACCAGCTGGATTCATCCCATTCACTGCCTGGTTTTGAGCACATCCAGCATCCAGTACCTTAATTAATACTTCTGTCTGTTTGGAGTGCGTCATACGTAGGCGTCAGTTGATTCAATGGTACGTGATGTGGATGGTGTTGGACAGTAGTGGTACAACAGCGTCATCCCGCTTCTACCTTTTGCTGCTGACAGACAAGAGTCATTCTTCACACAAATACAAGAGGCGGCTCATCAGAAAACATAAACATAAGTGTCATTTTAGGCATTTGAACAAACAATAGATGCTGTTATTAGATAGATAGATAGATAGATAGATAGATAGATAGATAGATGTGAAAAACAATAACTTGGCAAATCTGACCTAAAAATGGAAACAGTACGGAGCATGACAGGCAGTAATTAAGACGGTGCGGTCTCTTAATAACGCTGAGACGTCTTCTCTGGAGGAAACACAGACAGAGGGACTGTCAGCCCAGGGGAAATGTGACAGTTTTTAATCCCGCTGACAATAGATCGGCTGGCAGAGCACACCGGAGAGACTGAGATGTGTTTGGTTGAAGCAGCGACGAATGTGATTTGGTGTCAAAGTTTTAATTAGTTGGCCTCTCTCGTCTGCAATCCTCCTGACGCTACAGTGTCGTCTGCACGTCTTTGTGCAGCAGGAACGAGCTCTGCACCGACAGCCTCTACAAAGCGAAGCGTCGTCTCTGTATTTCTGCATTCTTACCGTTTCTTTGTGACTATGCAAAGTCATAATACGGCTAATATTTCTGTGGGTTCACTGCGCTCAGTCATTTTGTTGAGAATGCCTTAGTCTGCTCAGTACAGACTCGTAGTTTCACAATTGAACACTGACTTCTTATGTGTTATTCATCTGGAAAATGTTTAAAGTGGGAAAAAGCTATTCTGATTGAATCTGTATTCCTGACTCTTGCTGCTTTCTCGACTCAGCAGTTTGGATGCAGAGTCAAAGGCTCATTGATCTAAGATGAAAGGTTCCCTTAAAGGCAATCAGAAGAAAGATTAAGGTGGCTGAGGTTAAGCTGAACCAATGGTCACGTGTTAAGGGTTAGTGACCATGAGCTGCGTTCTCATTTAAAAGCTAATTTACCTGCTTTGAGAAACAGCCACATGTGTGACAGCAACATAAACAGCGATTTGTCTTGAGCGA
Organism: Pagrus pagrus; assembly: GCF_965226575.1. Taxonomy (NCBI): domain Eukaryota; kingdom Metazoa; phylum Chordata; class Actinopteri; order Spariformes; family Sparidae; genus Pagrus; species Pagrus pagrus. Next base: position 3,232,919 of record NC_140201.1, on the reverse strand, counting down.
TTACAAAAATGGCTAGTTGGCTTTTTTGCTAAGATTTAGGTCTCAATCCATCCAATTCAGCAGTTGACACTTTCAGGCACTGGACTTATTATGCATTTCACCATAGTAGTTCCCAGTAATCTGTTGAAACTGAAAATATCCCAGTTTTAGAATGATGACTGAGCACAGAGTAAGACATTATGGTACGAGTTAACCACAGCAGCCCTTTTTCCATTTATTTGTCGAGCTAATTGGAAGCAAACATTTGAAATGTCACCAAAAAAAAAAAAAAAGAGAATACAGTTTAGGGGTTAGGTCCAAGACAGCTAGATACATCATGGCTTTCTGCTGAAGTTTAGAGGCTGATTGTTTTTCATTTATTTCTTTTTGTGGGCGTATGCACTGGTTGAGCTACTTTTGATGGATTACTGGTCACCATCTTGGAGTTCCCATAATCCACGACCCACAACCTGGACACAGAATGGATGAAAAACAACCTCTGTCATATCACCACTGTGCGGCCAATGTCCAGCATCTAATAAAAGCCAGATAACCCTTCACCGCAGGCCAATGTCGACACTGGAGTTCTCCCATGGTGCACCTGGCTCTCCTTGTATTATTATGTCTGAAGCTAGCAGCACCGTTGTTGTACATACAGCACGATGTGATAATAGCTGCCGCCTTGTGTCAGCTTTCATGAGTCAACAGGAATCTGCCACCTGTGAGGACATTCTGCATTTTAATTTCCTCTCTTCATTCAGCCTGATGCTCGCTTGTCCAGCTGTCTCTCCTTCCAGGGCTCTCTGCTGGTGGAGAGCGCATGCCTGCAGTCGCTGATAACGACTCCGGGCTCGCTGACAGACGGCCATATGCCGGCGGGGAGGTCTGTCAGTCAAGATTACACTCTCATTTCCTCTAGTCCTCAAATCCTTCCTCGCTCTCCCAGAGTAGGGAGATCCCACGACAGGAAACCTGGTGCTGTCTGAGCGGCACTGTCTCTCCTGGAAGCTCAAACACACACTGAACTTCATAGACAGGGTTCATTTTATTAAAAACTGCAGGTATTTCCAAAGTCAGAGATCAAAGTTTCAGACCAGAATCAATCAGGGTAAAAAGGCACCCCGGAGGCATTCATTGTGATGCTGATCAATGTCTCAACAGAGGTGTAATCAGATGCATGAGTTGTGTTTAAAAGTCAAAGAATCACCATGATATTTAGTAAAATGTCAAACAGGAGTGTTGTTCAAATGATCCCAGTGTGTGTGAATCAATTAATTAATCCTCTTTTTAGTTCTTAGGCTCTCTCTCAGGATTAAATCTAAACATGACAGTAAAACAAATAGTATATATCTATATAATAATATAATAATAATATATATACGTCTGTTGTCACTGACTGAATCAGGAGCTTGATAAAACATATAACCTTATATACCTTAACTTGTATAAACAAAGTGGACGTAGCTTCAGCTTCAGAGTGTGAAAAGTGAAGTCAATGTAGACTCCCACTGGTTGCAAAAAGAAGGCTGATTGTATGTAAGCTTAGGAGGAGATGACCCTACTTCTCACCTGATTTATGACCTCAGAGATCAGTTTCCTGATGAGTTTACGGTCTTGATCTCCAGTTTCAGGACTTCTTAAAGGAGTCATTTTTTCCTGGTAAGATCATTTTGCTTGTCGTAGCCAAAATTAGCATCCAATCTGGAAAGAGACGAGTTATCTTAAATTGTAAAAAGCACAGAAAGATCTGAGCTGTTGTCCTTGTTCTCTACTGTTGGTCTTTGGTTGTTTGGTTGTTTGGTTGCACAGGTGTATTAGTTGTTTGTAAAGACATCTGATATTACCTTAGCGACCACCAGATGAAGCTGTATTTTACAGACGATGCTTTAAAGGGTGCAATAAAATCTTTTTTTAAGCTTGTTGCACATTTTCTCTTTAAATTTTACGATGGTTGTCTAGACGTGTGTGACATTCTGGAGATCTTAATTTCCTGTCTCTGATACGGCAGTCATGCTCATTAGTGCGTTAAAGTCATGTTTGAGTTGGACAGTTTCAAATGTCCATCTGTGTGTGTGTGTGTGTGTGTTCGCTGGTGTAACCGTAGAGAGACCAGTTGGGAACGTCCGACTAACTTCTCCCACACTCTTCTGTTCTGAATCTGAGCCACTAAAGCTGCAAATATTTAAGGCCTTGTATCAGTTTTCGTTGAGTACACTCTGTTTTTTCTTCCCGGTGGATTGGATGACGTTGAGAGTGAATGACTTTTTGTGGGTGCGGCATAGTGGAGGTCTGGCACTCAGCACCTTGATATGTGGAAGTGTAGAAGCAACATGAGACAGTCCTCCATCGTCCAGACCATCTGTACTCAGACACCAGATGCATTAGTCAAAAAGCTTTTTTGACAGTCTCTATGTGATTTCTCATTTCTTTGGACTGTGACCACCATCCACTTCACTCCCATCATCCAGACCTCTCACTCTTCTCTCTGGTATTTCAACCAAGCCAGCAAAAAGGTGTCTCTTGCAGATGTTTTTCTTCTTTCTGCACAGGGCAACTATGAGTCAGTTTCGGAAATAATGTATGGCAAATAAAGTATGGTTAAGATCAACTCTGCCTGTCTTTCCTTGTTTGTACAATCTGCTAATCTGTGCATTACATATTTCCTGTTTTATTTTTTAAAAACTAATATCTTTTGTCATTTCAGTTCCTGCCCTCGTGTGTCTCCTGCCCCCTTAATCATCAGCACCTGCTCCCAATTACTCACCTGCTCATGGTCTCGCTATCAGCTAACCTTGTGTATAAACTCCCCTGGTTTCCCCTGTTCCCCTGCCACAATGTCTTTGTTTATCTGTGTGTTCACCATTTTCCAGCGTTCTTTCCTCTCATTCTCTCTAGTTTTTACATGATTTGTTTGCTTATGTCAAACTGACCTGCTGTGTCTGACTCCCTGGTTACCAGTGAAGGCTTAAGTCTTGTGAACTTAACCTCATGTCCAGTGTCTGTCTCAGCTATGCCCAGACACATTTGTCCAATGTGATCAAAATCTTTAGGGCATTAGGTTTGTTACATTTGCGACCACATGATGATGATGATGATGATGATGATGATGATGATGATGTGAAGAAACATTTATCCCATCAGTGATCACGTTACTTTACAAAGACTCACTGTTAGTATGAACGTCTTTTATGTGATCATGAAATTTTATTTGTTGCTTCTATTTTGTGTTTTACTTGTCGTCTTGTTGCACGTAAATGTCTTTGTGCCACGGTCACAAAGTTTACCAGAGACTTTCATTGACATTGAAGACATTCTGAGTTTACTGGTCACTGTGGATAGAAACATTTTAGGTGGTTTGTGGCAACAAAGTGAAGATACTAGCCATGAAAATAAAGCCATGAAAAACACCAGACATGTTAAAACACCGTCTCCAGTGATCTATGGATTGACAGCTGTCTCACCTAGTCATCACAGCACCATCCCCTCCTCCTCCTCCTGACATTTAAGTCAGCTCATGTACACGTCATGTGATGTGTTATGTATTGATATCATATGTGTGACACGTGCTAGTTTAACATATCCAATGGTTTGCAGATATGTACAATGCAAACACTTTATTCTGGCGACTGGGCTGAATTTTCTTAAAGAGCATCATCTTCAGGTAAAATGGCTGACGCAGCGGTGGCTTGTTTACTGATACACCACTTGGATATTAGCCAGTTTGCCAGGTTACTCTGCACATTAGCATGAGTGACAGGTGCTGTGAGTATGAAACTACCTAACACGGGGGGGCTGGTAGCATACGCTGCTGACTCAGAGAGGAAAGTTGTAGCTTTAACAATTTAATATCCATGCTCGGTGCGCTTCATGACTTCCCATATTAATTTGAGAGGGACCATTTGATACTCTGCGGTGCAGTTAAGTGGATTGGATGACGTTTGGGAATGTGTGACGTCAGAGCTTCAGTTTAAAAACAGGCTCCTGCTGTGAACACTCGAGTGTGTATCTTCATATCTGTGCGTTCTTGCGCGCACAGTTCAGAAACACTGCGTGTGAAGGAAGCGCACACATGTGCACTTGAACAAGTGAATTTTGAGGGCATGTTTGTGTGCGCAGCTCGTCTCCAGGTTTGTGTTTCTCCTGCCACGTCAGTCCTATTTGCCACGGTCTATATTTAGTGAGGAGGTCGCAGCCAAACAGCATGGGAGACGCTTCAGAGAGACGTGAGCCTGGAAGGAGGTCAACTTGGTGACTGAGATGTGCTGCGAGCAGGATAACAAGAACCGAGACGGCGGTAACGTTAGCAGAGGCAGAGGGGGTCGGAGAGGGGCAGAGACCTCGAGTGAGAGCGATCCAAACACTTTGCATGAAACCAGACACGACGAAAAGTTTATCTTATCACTCAGTGTAACTCGATTTTTAACTTAGTGATCCTCTGTGTCGTGCACCCAGCCTGGAAGCTGACAAAAGACCACAAATGGTTGATTTTGAAAGTAATAATCCAAAACGATTCACTTCTACTGGACTGTGATGATACTGCAACATGCCTGTCATTTACTTTTTCTGCTGCGTTCACATGCTGTCGGAAATATCACAATTCTAACTGCTCATGGTTCACATAAAGGAGAAGGTAAAAGGGCCATGCTGGTGGTCTGGCAGTCTAAGTATGTACTGTATCATATAACGGCATGTAACATGCTACTGCAACATCCAGAGGGCAAATTTAGCCTGGACCTTTGTTGTATGTCACAGTCACAGGGCATTTCCTGCTGCTTTCCACAGTTTACTGTCATACAAAAAGGAAAAAATGGCATAAATATTAGACACAAAAGAAAGCTTGTAAGAAGGAAGTTGGATTTTCATTTGATTTCTCGTGTTTTTGTGGATTTTTATTTAATGTGAAGTAAAAGACTGGAGCGCTGTGCCCAGGACAAATCCCCCCTCAGGAACAATAAAGTGTACGTTTCTCTTCTTTTTTTCTTTTTCATGGGCAGAGAGCAGAAAAGCTATGGCTGTGTTAAAAGGCTTCAGTGATCTGATCGACAATAGTTCATTAAAAGTTGAGTATACATTTTATTTTATGTTAAACATTTAAAACCTATCAAATTCCCAGAGAAACCCAAAGAGGACGTATCAAATATGTCACCAGTTAGCAAAGTCATTTTTATCATGAGGTGTAAAATGAGACAGTTCATAAAAATTAAAAAAAACGATATTGAAGAGGCGTCGACTGTGAGCCGAGAACGTGTTGAGAATGAAGAATAAGAGAGAAATGAAACCTGAGAGAGGGATGACATTAAATATTCATGTCATGTTTAATAATAAAATGAAGTCATTCATACTCAATCGATTCCAGTTCAAAAAAAAAAAAAGTTGCAGAGACGCTTCACCTTCCATTCAGGCACAGAGAAGCACTTTACATAAATCATCCGAGAAAAACAGTGAAGGTAAAAACAAAGCGGCGTGCCACACGGTGAAGCTGATTCAACACTGTGTACCCTCGACTCCTCGACAGATCTACAACGTCTTCTGCTATCTGCACCTCAAACTATTCACCCACCATACACCCGATTTAAAACATCTACTATATAGCATGGTGATGAAAACACAAGTCGTGTTTATGAGCAGACACAGATATAAAATAAAAGCGTGAAATACATGAAACAATCTGAACGTTTTTGTATCTTTACAAAAATTAGAGCCCTGTCACGTGACTATGCAGGAAATGAATTTCTAATTAATGTCTATCTCAGTGTTGATTTAATGAACAACAAAACATCCACATAGACAGTATAAAGGCAGCTTTGAAGACAAACATAAAAATCAAACTTTATTTCACACGTCACTGAGAAGAAAAACAAGTTTCTTTAACGAGGTTCTGTGATTGGAGGTCAACAAACTGTTCTCTTCATTCATTGTAAGTTTTTTTTGTTTTGGAGTGTCGTCTAGGGAACCCTAGAGGGCACTTTTATCATGTTTTGTCTGTAATTGGGGAATTCAAGAGGGCAATTTTGCAGCGTTTTTGCAACTGTTGCATTGCCTCACGTCGCCGCAAAGACTTCTAGCTTGTATGTTCTGGCACCGTCGGGTTCTGCCACAGGTGATCAGTTGACCGATAAGCGGCAGACTGGTGTCATTGGTGCAGACACACCGACACTCACACAGACACCTTCAAACAAAAAAATTGTGTTTTATTTTAATTAATCTCTGTGAATGAACTAACAGTAAATTGCCTCCAAACCCTGCAGGATGATTAGTAAGACAATACAGGACTGTTTCCCAAACACATCTGAGCGTTACCTTCACCACATTTAATAAGACTGAAAGGGAAAGCTCACTGTAACGTGGCACTGCAGCTGTTTAGACCAAGGTGGCTCCGTTTTAGTGAACAAGATAAGTTTCTATGGGGTCATAAATCAAAGTCCAGAACGACTCGCTGTCAAACAATGAGAAAAGATATATCTTCTACCAAACAAGGATCTTGTGATGAAGACCTACAGATACAAGTTCTGTGAATCTACCACCAGTTTTCCATAAAAAAAAAAAAACAATCCCTTTGCTCAGACGTCTTTGGGAAACATCCTCGCCCCTCTGCACCCTCCCTCCTCACCGACAGAGAGAGCAGATTAAAGTGCGACACCACCTCCGGGGCCACTAGCTGCTGCTGTCCTTCTGAGGGAGACACCTCTGCCAGGGGTTGTAGGGCAGCGCCAGCAACACAAAGAGGACCCCGCCCACGATGAGGACGGCCCCCGCGCAGCCGATGCACGACACCGACCAGGAGAGCTCGTGGTGGAGAGGAACCGTGTGGTCGCTGGCCAGGAAGGCCATGACGGACTGGTGGAACACCATCAGACAGAGAAGCACCATGATACCTGGTGGAGGAGTTTACAGAGGTCAGCCTCTAGTAACATCTACTACAATCAAGAAATATCTCATACAGTGAAAAACGTATGAGATAGCCTCTGCTGACCTGACAGAATAAAGCAGAAGGATGCAGGCTTGAGGAAGAAGATGATCTCTTTACTGAGAGACATGGTGATGCAAATGGCCCCCATCACCATCAGGAACAGGCTGAACAGGGCCAACATGGCTGCCGCTACATTCAGATCTGCACACAGAGGGAGGACAGCGCTGTTATCGTAAACTCTGTAGGAACATTATTATATTAACATCAGATGTGATAAGTAGATGTGCAAAGCAGGAAGTAAGGTGACATGATTTAAAGAAGTCCACATGGGGAAGAGGTTGGGACTGTTGCAGCTCGAAAAACTACTTGGACAGGTTTAGGAAAACATTGCGTTAAAGTACCTATGTGACCTCTGTTACGTACGTGAAGTAACTTTACTTCAGTAAGTTAAAAGAACTCACCGTTGACTTCTGGATTCACACCGAACATGAACAGCAGCCATCTGAATAAAAGTCCTGTGCTTGTTTGACCCGACCTACTTCGCCTGACTATCTCCTTTGCAGCCGTAATAGTTACTACAGCCACAAGAGGTCGCCAACACAAGAAAGGTAAATATGGGTCGTAATAAGCTGCTTTGATAGTCATTTCAGTCCACTACGCTTGTCGCTGGAACGCTGTAACGGTCACGTAGTTTGGGATCAGTAATATAGTCATTGTGAGAGTCACTGACAATTGACCTCAGTCGTTTACGTACGAGGATGTGTTTTATATACCTCTGTGAACTTTTATGAGAATCTGATAAACCTTCAAACTCTTGGATAAATGATTTAAACTGGACTTTGTGGATTGTATTTCATCCATTTATTTCCATCCAGTGATTTTTTTAGTCTGATAGTGTCCAAATTGCTTGGATCTACGAGAAGAAGGGCATTATGGGTAACCAAAGCTGACAGAGCCGAAGCTCAAACCTCCTAAATCTTAGCAATCAGCTCGTTTGACCCTGGGCATCAAACAAGCTGATTGGTTGATCCGACCCCGGAATGGAAGCGGACCCAGAAAGAATAAACAGCGTTTCTGAAAGGCAACATGCCGGATCAGAGTTAAAGATCATAACATCTCCTTTATAACTGATCATCTGACATCAAACTGGGTTTTAAATGTGGAGGTTTTTGTGTTTGCTCGTCCTTTTCAAGAAAAGAAACGCCGACTCGGAGCTCTTGGATGTGACAGAGTTGCTTTAAGATAACCATAAAAGAAGATTAACATGAGGTACGACAGTCTCTAGTACACTATTTGATACGCTCACGGCTGTATTTATTAAATGCCTACATTGAGCGTGACAGTGCACCAGCGAAGAATGGGATTCTAACGTACGTCTGTCTGTCTTCATCCAGCGTACGGCACTCTGTGATCTTAATACATTATGGAGCTGCCAGCGAAATGAGAGGTTAGACGGCAGCTTGGAGACACTTGAACGCAGCGTAGGCGGAATAGATTTCAAAACACTCACAGCAGACAATGGCCAAACCTGAAAAGAGTGCGGCGAGGTGAAGGGAGACGGACCGGGGAAGGAAACGGACGGAGGAAGAGAGGGATGGATCGTGAAGAAATAAAGAGAGAGTGTAAGGAAAAAAAATGAAGGGTGCAGAGAGAGAGGGAGGGAGGGAGAGGGAGAGCTGGGATAAAGAAAAGAGGGAGTGGGCGGATAAGGTGGGACAGCAGCTGAGAGAGGCCAAAGAGGTGTGTGTGACTCACTCCTCTGCGTTTTCTTCTGGAACATCACAGCATTTTCCCCCGTGGTGAAAAACTTAAAGTAGGTGCAGTTGGATTCTGCAGGAAGGAAAGAGAAACAGCTACTGTACATGACAGAAAACCTAAAACAGCGACAGGTTAATCTGCCGTGGCAGCAGACGAACATCTTATTGAAATTCAAGCAGCCACACATCTCTCTCAGCCCCTGCACGCTTTGCTTTTCAAAACGATTCTCCATCAAACATTAATCAGCCGTGAACGTCAATGACGAGCTCAAGGTGACAGTCCAATGCTTCCTGCACAATTAGCATTCTGCCGTCCTGATGATGTGTTACAGTAATTAGACTTTGGCCGTCAAACAGAGTGTGACACCTCTATCTGTTCCCTCGCACCTTTTGTGCACACAGGCAGGCAAAACACGCACACGCATCACTCTTAATTAGTGTGATCAAAGCTAAATCCTCAGAGTGTTCTGGGTTGTTTTTGCCCCCACGATAGCGATCAGGGTTACAGCGCTGACTCTGTTGAGGAGCTGCGTTCAGGTTCAGGTGGATTTATCAGTCAACAAACAAGAGGTTGACGTTGCTCTGAAACCGGCCCGTCAGACAATAATTAGACTTTCTTTTTATTGACCGCACAACACCTTGATTCATTAAGCGAGACGTGGTTCATGTCGTTCCATCGTGGGTGCAGTAACAACAAGGATGTGTCACTTATCACTGCATTTCTTCATCGTCTCCGGACAGCATGCAACACGGCCAATGCCAACTGACATGCAACAACAATTACAACTCGCCCTATTGAAAGCGGTTCCTGAAGACCTCTCTCCATTTTGTCTCCTGGTTTGTTTACCTCTGGCTTCTGATTACTTCAACACCGCGCGTGACACAGCCTACAGCCCGCCATCCAAATTACGCATTACGTAGCCTAGTTCGATCACTCAAAACAGTTTGTGGACAAGCACCAGATTCGCATTTTGATATTTACATTTTTCTGGACACACACTGGTGTCACCTCAAGTTTCCACCATACTGTGGTACAATTATGAATGTGCAGTGACTACATTTACTGTATGATGCTAATCTGAACTTGTAACTAGGTTTGCTGTCGCATTTAAAGCAACAACATGCACTATTTTATCTTAAAATCACCTCAAAATCATTTTGATGCTACACTGACTTGTAATAGGGAGAATGGTGCCTCTGTTAGTGGCTGTTCTTGCACTATGTAACTTGGGTGGGCAGCTATGATCTCCCACAAGAAGTGTTTAATGCTTTAAAGCACCACATTTCACACGCCACCAACTATGAACCTCTTACAGAGGAAATATTTTCCGGTTCCTCCTCCGACTGCTCCGCCTCAACTCTTTGGGGCGTGTGCAATAAATTGCCATGTGCAATGTGTTTTACCATGGGGGTGGGTGCAATATTATGTGCAGACTGACACAGCTGGTGCTGTTTTGTTTTATGTAGTTTATTTTACTGTAACTTGGAGGCATTTATATGTGCAGCATTTGAGTCCAAGATAAAAATTTCCCTAGGAGTTTCCTGATGGACAGTTAGCTTTACTTGTTGCTAAAGTAACTGCTACTGCTGCTAACTGTAGCTTCCATTAGCTAGTTAGCTCAGTTAGCCGTGCAGCCAGCTGTCTCGGCCTGGACCGGAGCACACTGGGGGTTTGTTGGTGTTTACGACAGTAGCAGAAGAGCTTTGGACCCGGAGGAGGAGGTTTCCACGCCTGCAGTGGGGAATGCTCGTCGGGAGCAGAACTGGAGCCCAAGAATAAGACTTGGAGTCGTTGGTGAGAGCTTTGAGAAATAAAAGACAGCAAGACAGATGCCGAGCTGGACCTCCTGTCGGACTATTAAGTAATATCAGCTGGCTTGCTACTGCGTTGTTGCACTTGCTTCGTGTTTGGCTGTGTTGGCGAAGTTGTCCCAGTCCCAGGACTCGCACTAAACCAGCAGCAACCCTGTGAAACTTTCTCTCTTGTTTTCATGACAATCAAACGGGTTTCCCTGTCTGACCCTGATGACAAACACACACACACACACACACACACACACAGAGAAAGGTCCTGGTGGATTTTGCTTGTTATGTGAGTCATTCTTCAAAAGGGGAGTTTATACAGGTGAGTCATGGAAAAAGCTGAGCCATGCCGGCAATGGCTTTATTAATCTTTGCCACCCTCGAGTAAAGAAAGTCCAGTTAGAAGTCTGAATGTCATTTTCAACCCACGGTCGTTATTTCAATTAGTCGTTCTTGTACAATGCAATTAAAATAAAGACGTCAGGCTGAACACAAACATTTAAAAATCACTTGATTAGTCACCCAAACCAGAAAATCAGGTATTGTCCCAAGAGCCGATGACTTCCAAAATCCTAACGGTGTATCCCTTCACTTGTCCCAAAAGCAGCTTGTGGACATCTAACTATGACTCAGGCTGTTAGTCAGCCAGTACATTTATCCAGCCAGCCATCAAGGAAAATCACTCATTCATGCTAACTCGCTCTCCTCAAACTAAGCGGTCCAACAAGCTTGTCGGTTTGACAAACGTCCAGTCAGCCAGCCGGTCTGTCAATCATCTTGCTTTAAACTCTCTCCCTCACACAGACCAGTTTGCCATCATAAAAGTTCGACAGCCACCCACCCACCCAACCAGTCAGTAAATCTGAGTCACCTCCGGGTAGTTCAGCAGGTCCGCAGCTCTCTCTCTCCGGGTCGATATCAGCCACCCACAAGGTCTTGGTGCAGCCCTTCCACAGGCCGTAGTGAGCTGTCAGACATGTCTGCAACACCAACATCAGAGAGGTTTGATAGAGACGAGATCAGCAGTGACATTATTCTTCCGTCCATCACAGGGTTCAGACACCAAACGGTGGTTTTATTTCAAACAGGAAATTGCTTTTTTTGTACTGCAGAAAACATCCCTGAATGTGTCTGTGAGTCAGTGAAAATACCTGTTTGTTGCTACTTCCAATACTTCACCTGGTTGTTGTAGAAATGTTTAGGAGGTGCCAGCTCCACCCAGAACTCAGTCCCCACCCCGAGGACTGTCAGGACTACGCCCACGATGGCCACGAAGAAGGCCAACTTGATCTGGTGACAGGACACAACACAACAACAACTCGTTGGCACAAACTGCTTGGGTGGCTTCAAACAAGTTCATCATGTACATGACTTAAGTTAAGGACTCTGACCTCCTTCCTGTGCAGACTGTGTAGCTCTTATTGTGTAATGTCACCTGACTGGCTATGAGTGTCTAATATTGTCATGGATGGGTTTATATTTGAGTTAGATGAAAGCCCGGTGAATCTCATACAGACGCTCAAGGGTACATTGTGTTGCTGGGTACCTTTGCCAGCTCAGGAGAGATAAGCCTGTGGCATGTTGTAAAGCTCAGCACTCAGCGCAAATGTAACATGTTCATACTCATATGAGCTCTGTATGAACATGTTAGTGTTGTGACTTATTGATAGGCTTCTACAAAGTGGAACAAGTTGATGTCACGTATGTTTACATGCCAATTCAGTCTCAATACTTGAAATAGTGCACTTGGGTGTCAAGCTATGACGCTAAAATAGCTTTTATAACAGACCAGTATAGACCTATATATTGTGTTCCTATGCAGAGAATAAACTGCAGCATAGAAATAGACCCGAGCCTCCTGTCCATCATCCCTCCACCCAACACAACACAATGCAGAGTCGGGGGGGGGTTGCTTTATTGTAACGAGCAAGTTGTAAAGGTGTCGGTCTCTTTTCTTTTTCTGGAAGTGCCTCAACCCAAGTTAAGTTGATTTAATAAAAGTCATTTGCTTGTACAACATTTACGCCCCTGCAACCTCTATTTCTTCCAACGATCACGTTCGTGACGTCATTTGATGTCTGTGGAAGTCCGGTGCATAGGGGACGGACATTGGACTGGGCCATGTTGTGTGTGGTACTCACAAAGAGAACCAGAGAGCTCGGTAATTAAGTTAGGCTGAGAGCAGATATCCTACAATAATGTGCAGTGAGGCTGTAACAACACCAAAGGGACAGAACAGTGTTGTTTTTAACGTCCTCAACAGATGAAATATCAACTCTCCGAGAAGCAGCTGAGACGTGTGGGTGAGAGTGGGAACTTTTCTGTCTGCTCTTAACTTCCTCAAAGGGTTGTTAGAGAAATATCAGGGACTTTTTTTGGTTTAGAGTTTGTGGAGAGCAAATGCATTATGTCACAATGGTCCTCGAAATCTCAGCTGGCTAAGTTTTCTTTGAGCGTCCCTACTGAACTCCTGCAGATTATTAAGATTCTTACAGTTGCATAACAATTTATCTCCTTATTGTCAAAGAACTGCATTGGATCTTTTGCAAATACTTTTTTCTGACATCAGAAGTCCTTCATCTGCTCTAGTTTCTTGTTTTCTCGCCCTGCAGATCACCCTGATTTCAGTCGGAAAAGGCGACGGTATGATTGATTGGTTCCATTAGCTCCAGAGTTCGTTCATACAGCCTGAAGGAGAACACACATTGACACAATATAAATCCAGTCACCTTCCCTTCCTGGGCCTCACTCATGGCGTTTCCTGTCGATGTTGTCCTGCGGCGCTTGTTCCCCCCAAACGTGCTGCGTCCACTCATCAGGTTGGCCAGACCCACCGGGCCCTGGGCCGGTCCTCCGGGCGGAGGCCCTCCCACCGATGCTGCCGCCGCCGGGCCCACCGTGCGGCCCTCCTCGTCGGTCACCAAGAAGGTAGACCACATGTTGTGACGAGACGGGGAAACGACTAAGACAACCGAGTGAGTTTGGAAGTCAAGCTTGTTTCAACGGAAAGAAAAAACTGAAGACGGGAACAAAAACAGAGGAAAACTGTTGTGTGCTGTCAGTTTGTGCCCATAAAAAAACAGGGTGATAAAGACTGTTAAAGTAAAATGTCACGCAGGCGTATCTGTCGGAAAGGAAGGGGAAAGCAAAGAAAGACAGAGGTAGAGAGAAACTGAAAAAAAGGATAGATAGATAAGAACAAACAGTGAAAAAGCGTGATAGAAAAATAGAAGGAAAATGTTTTAAACCCTCCTTGGTGATGCGATATCTCTGAACACTTTAGCAGGAAGAAGCAGGAATCAGCCTCCTCTTGAGAAAAAGCCTCAGAAAAAATGGCGGCTTTGACGACAGATGCAAAACTGATAAATGGCTCATGATGAAAAGAAAAGGACAGGAAATATGTGTAGAAAAGTGAAGGCGCTGAGAGTCTGTAGAGGTAGAAGTCAGGAGTGGATGAAGTGAAGATTCCTGCAGATGAGAAAGGAAGGAGAAAAGTGAGAAAGGAGGAAGTTAAAGTAACGATGTGAAGAGTTTAGACACATAATCACCTGAAACACGTTACAGTTCATCACCCAGCGTTTATAAAGAACAGAAACGTATAGACGGAGGAATGCTGCAGGCGTAGAAACTGCTGCGTGTTTGACATTTCATGGTACAAAAATAAACCAAGAAACAGAAACATGAACGCTGGGAAACAGAGTGCATGCACTATTGATGCTAGCAGTGTGCTAGCAGGGGCAAATCAGGTCTTCTAGGACTCCTGGCTGCCACAATCATAAATGTTAAAGAAAGACTGGAGAGCAAAACTGTCATGGATCCAAGTAACTTTCCAATCAGGCGAGACACAACAGATGAAAGCATATTTTTTTAATGCACTGGTAAACTTTGAGACTTTGGGTCGCTTCATTAACAATAGGACAGCAATGTTTACGTGCGTCAGTACGTGTGAATAAAAGTTGAATAACAGTCCTGATGTATGAGGGATTGGGAATATCCAAGTGTGCGTCAACCGGTATTTCATCATTGATTTCAAGTTGAAACCCGGGTGATACTGTCTGGATGTCTTTTTCATCAAGTAGTGAAAAATGTGGTTACAACATCAACATGTTACAAAACACAAATCTGTGTAATAACTTTGATAATTTGTTCATTCGTAAGTTGAAAGACAGACGATATTGATTAGCGTGAAGGTATTTCTCCAAAGTCATATTCACTATTTGGCGATTTATCATCTACATGAAGACGTAAGTTCAACGCATTTAATGTCACATATTAAATGTTAAACATATGGATCTATAAATAGGCTGTGAGGTGCAAACAAGAAGCATCCAGGACAGGTGAATAAGACGTTTACGCTGCTGTAAAGCTCAGGCGCAAGTACTTGGAGCGTTACAGCTCTGACTTCTCCGAGACCGGACTCGTCAAGCAAACTGCACAACCTGAAGAAAGTGAATGAGACTCTTGTAGCAGGTGATTAATGGTTCAATTCCCCGACTCTGCAGTTACATTTATCTATAATGTGAAAATAAGAGCATATCTTCATTTTGGATCCTGACAAAAAGAACCCAAATTGCTCCGTTGAATGCCAGTATTGCAAATGCTGATGAAATATGGTCCAAATGTCGACGTTTAATCTACGTTTTCAAATAGTCAGGAACCAGTTTGAGCCTCAGAGTAACAGAAATACATGCAAATTTAAACACAAACTTTCAGAAAATGTGTTATACAAAGAATAATTGTCTTAATATAAGTAATAAACTTGACATCCGTTAGTTTAAATGTTTACCCTGTTCACCCAGTGTCTCCCTTTTAAATAAATCGGTTCCTCTGTAGCTGCGCAGCGTAGACAAAAACAGGTCGAATCTAAAAATGTTCCAGAAGCTTCATCAGAGAAGAAACGCACAGAAACTGGAGAGAGAGAGCTTCCTCCAGTCACATATAATCATCCGTGCTTCCTCATTAGTACAGAAAACCAATACAGAAGCACTTAGCATAGTGAAATCACAATCACTTATCTATTTTGAGATGTTATGTGACAGCAAACACGTACAGAAAAACAGTCAGCATACTGGAATCACAGCCCGCTGTCTATTCTGAGAGGCTTTGTGCTACCTCGGCGGCACAAAAAAACACTCATCATGTTCGAGCCACAACCAATTATCTGTTCCGAGAAAAGCCCTGTGATGGAGAAGTCACGCAGATACGCTTTGCCGATGAATTGAGTCCTTAAAAACCCCTTTATGTCTGAAGGGTGAACGAAGCAGCTGTCCTGCTGCGTTCCACCAGGATGTGGTGACAACAGACATGACATGCAGCCCTCCCTCTTGTTAGCAAAAAAAAATTAAACACATCCCCCCGGGGAGAAGGCATGACTTTACTCTCACATCACCGTCTGTCTTGTTAACGAGCTACACAGTGTAAGTTTAGGGTTGTTTTCCAGCAAAGTTCTTCACAGAGAACAGAAAATAATAACAAAACAGCACAGAACGATGCATCAACTGTAGACTTTCACATGAGTTTACCTCACACCCTGATATTTATGCACCATATCTTATCGGTAAACTCAAACGCTTGACCAAGGACCTCGTTAGGAAAACCCACAGATGTCATGCTGGAAAGTATCTATTAAGATGTTTCCACAAACTGATTGTTGGCAGAAACCTTCACAGACGAGGTGACGTTTTAAAGATTTATGCTACATTCATGCAGCAATCGATGTTTCCAAGTCGGTATTCCCCCGACATCCAATCTAAACGTGTCCCGGTGCATCTGCATGGAAAACATACGTAGACGCCCGCAGCAAACAGATGTTTGAATGGTAAGACTCTGAGCCTCACGAGCAACTTCAGCAGCAGCTGATTTAAGAGATTAGCACACTTTAAAAAAAAAGAGTTCAGCATGCTTGCAAAGACTAATAACATGCATATATAAACAGCATGGAAGTGAAAATGGAAACTACAAACAGCAGGTGACACAACACAAACACTACGTAAAGTAAAAACTGATGTCGGAGGTTTTCCAGAGTGCGAGTACAGTGCAATGCAGCATTAGTCACGTTCGCCGACTTCCTCCCTCACTCTCTGACGTATCATCTAATGTTTCCCAGGACGTGATCAGTGGCAGGTCACCTCACGAAACACCTTGAATTACGTTCCAGGTTTCTCTGGTCTGAACAGTGTTGGCAACATTTGATATAATGTCAGAACACGACTCAACAAAATAACTTTATCACAAAGGTCTTGTTGTTTTCAGATTGGCACAGTCTGTATGTTTGACTCTTTATTACTTATGACCATGTCATGTCAATGTTTGATCTATTCTTATGTAACAGACACCAAATTAAGTCTTTCTAAAAAGTGTCACACTACAGATGGCTACTGCTGCCAATATGCACGCTAATAAGAAACTAGTTAATGCTTAATATGTGTAAAAATTAAAATAAAGTGTTACCAATAAATCTTCTAATGAATAAAATATGTAGATAAACTGAAATTTTACAAAATATCATGAAAAATTTACCACTTTAAAAAACTGATAACAAATATTTAACACTACTGATCTTCTGATTCAAACGATATTAGGATATTATTATTATTATTATTATTATTATTATTATTATTATTACCGACGCCACTAATGCTTCTTCCTCCTCTTCTTCTTCTACATGTAATAAAACAAATATATTTTACATTGTAGGTTTTAATGGTCTAATCCGAAGTGATATGCGTCGAAGGGGCAGGTCGGCATCACGCATCTTGCTCAAAGGCACTTGCAAGCGCATGCATCAGACGCAGGAATCAAACCTGCGACCTTTTCTGTTACATGAGAGGTCACGTGAGCTCCTGGTTGTAGGTTTATTACACACTAAACACTGAAACAATGGATATAGAAATATAACACCATAAAATACAATGTATGTAAATATGTTAATAACATGTGATTAAAAATGGTCATTAGTGGTTTTACATGCACGAAACCACAGCACCAACACAACATGTACATCCATCACCACAGAAGTTAAAGTTTAATATTAGAGGTCAATAAAATCAGCTGTTCCAGTCAGGGTACCTGTTAAGAGTAATACACAGAAGAAGTAACTCTTCAACACTGAACTCGGCTCTCCTTATACGGCATCCACTTGGTCATGCTTGGAAATGCAGCACTTGAAGAAACTCGAGGAAGAAAAGTCATTACAGCGGCCGTGACCGGGCGACAAACACACTTTGACAAAGTTCACTCTCTTTAAAAATATATCCTCCTTACCGTCTCCGAGAACAAGCCAACATGGAATCAACCCTGAGGAGAAAATACTTCCTGTGTTCACTCGACTCCATAAACACTTTGAAGAAGTGTTCAGCTTTATTCCCCCCACACCACCAAGCAGCCAGACATGAACATGCTGTAATTAGACACATTAGTTTTATTTTCTCACTCTTTAACACGTGCTGCACGCGCGCTTTCACAACGCCCGCCGCCGCCGCCGCCGCCTCACAAATATCACAACAATGATATTAACAAGTTGCTGACCTGGTTTTTGTGTGTGTGCTTCTGCTCGGAGTGACGGAAGGGCGAGGAGACGAGAGGAGAGGGAGTGACCGAGGGGGAGCGAGGAGGAGGAGGAGGACGGGTGAGGGAGGGGAAAGAGAAAAAAGGGGGTGGAGGTCAACGTGGGAGTCGGTGTCACACGTCTGAGGGAGGATGTGTGTGTGTGTGTGTGTGTGTGTGGAGGTGAAAAAGAGCATCAGCTAAACGCCCGTGTGTGTGTGTGTTTGTGTGCGTGCCGGTGTATTAGCTTGCAGGCCCCCATGTATGTGTGTTCCCGAATGCTTAAAGTGTGTGTGTGTGTGTGTGTGTGTGTGTGTGTGAGAGAGAGAGAGAGTCAGTCACACTGTAGCTTCTGTAAGTAAATCTGTTTGTTTATGCTAACTCGGACAGTTGTGCTGGACGAGTCTCTCAGCTTCAAAATGCACTATGTGTGTGTGGAAATGTGTCACTCACACACACACACTCCTTAGCTGTGTGTGCATGTGCGTCGTTGTGCGTCCGTCCGATCTATTTTTGCCCCCCACCTGTTAATGACATTAAAGCCGACCCGGGGGGAAAGGGCTGCAGCCGGGCGGGGGTGGGGGCTTGTGTCAGCTCCACCCTGGCTGTGAGCCTCATGTCTGCGGCCACCGCTACGATCCCGCTGATTGAAGAGGGAATTGTAGATTCAACACCTTCGAAAACAAGTTACGCTGCTGGTCGGGCTCACGTGGTCGGGTGTCGGAGCCGTGAGAGACAGTGGACGCCTCCTCGCACCCCCACGACGTGCACGGCAAAGACGTCTTCATGTCTGTTGGAATCAGTTGGGATTAAACAGATTGAAGGGATCCTTCTCACATTTCGTGTACGTCTGCCAATATATTGTCATCTGATCTTTTTAATCCTCGAACATCTATATTAGTTTTGGTCGGGCTCCAGTCTCAACTCACCTTTAACGTGCAGATCAATTCAGAGACACTAACCGTTCCCTAGATCCAAGTGCCCCAAATTCATGCTTGAGTTAACGTTAAGTAACGTTAACGTCACTCATATGAAAAGTATCTGAATGCTGATTATCAGATCCAACATTCAGTATTTTTATATCATTGAAATCTGTTTTTGTTTTTTAATCCAATTGCTGATAAAGTAAATACATTTAGAAACTTACTCCTTTGGCTCTGATGCAGCATGAAATCTGCAAAGTAACTAAAGTTATCAAATAAATGTGGTGGAGTATAGTTATATTAGTTATATTGTTAGTTGTGTCCAAAGTGAGAGAATCTTCCACTTTTCATCCTCTTTCCCATCAAATCGGCTCTGGTTCTGGAGCTGGTTCCACTCAAGATCCGTGATACCTCGGTGCTATCAAGCGTAACCTTTGTAATCATGAATGCGTCATCAACATATCACAACCTGTGGGATATGATACACCCTGGGCTGGATCTAGGCAAGGCCTTCTTGCCACTAGGGTACCAGACAGAGAGGAAATCAACTGAATACATTAAATAATATTTAACTTGTGTTTGGAAAAAGTATTTCAGTTGTTTCACGTCATGGAGAGTCAAGAGAAAAACATCTGTAATTTGTTTGGTTCCCACTTCAGGTCAAGGTCAAACCTGCTGTCCAGACAGGAACCAACTTTTGAGGATCCAAAGCAATTTATCTTGTGGTCGAAATGCTCTAAATGGTACAAAATCAGGTGCGTGAACACATCGTAACCGGTGCCATGTTGGTGGAAAAGGGGGGAAGAAAGAAAGAAAGAAAGATCAAATGTTGTGACAGTTCTTTGCTTATGGTCGAGTTGAGTTTAAGCACCAAACCCACTCGGTAAGGGTTAGGAAAAGATTGTGTTTGGGCTTTGTTGCCACAAAAAAAGCTGGAAAATGTCCTAATGACTTAAAATATCCTGTGGAGTCTCTGGCTTGGCAGCCATCTCACCTGGCTGCAACACCACCGGCGTCCCGAGCACCTCCTCGCCATGAAAGTCATCTCATATACAGGTAGTATGGATGTGATATGACAGCTGTTGTATGACACGTACACATTTAAAACCTATCAGTGTTTTGCAGGAACATAAACTGCCAACATCTTATTCTGTTGACTCGGCTGCAAGAAGACAAACAAAAAGGAAACTCAGGCTGAAAAATGTAACTATGATAAAAGCGTTAATTCAATAATTTCTCCATCCATCTGATCAGAGGGTCAGCAGCTGCCTGGTCCCGTCTGCTGCCTGAGAAACAGAGAGCGAGGCGGAGAGAGAGAATGCTGCAGTCAGATGTGCCTGGCATTGTGATAAATGTTGTGTGTGTGTGTGTGTGTGTGTGTGTTCAAGCAAGAAGGTCAGACAGACAAAGACAGACAGAGGAGGGAGTGACAGATTAAGTAAAAGCCGAGAAGAACGGAGAGGAGAGAGAAGGAGCGGAGGATGATGGACACGGAGACGAGGCGAGCTCAGACAGTTACCTCACCGCGGAGCCGGAGCAGCCAAATTAAAATGCACAGCGTGCCGAGCCGGTCGACGGAGGCTGATGTCGAGCCGTTCACACTTTATCAACTGATTACATGGGAGGTTTTAGCCCTGAAATTACTGGGAAGTGCGGGATCAACAGCAGTTAGCAGCTGTTTAATGTTGTGACCGGTGAATACGAAAAGAGTTTCATGAAGTGCTGAAACGAAAACGACATGATTCAGTACTTTTAATTTGGCATTTTAACCTTCCAGCCTCTGTTTCGTCCCATTAAGCAGATTTATGCTTCATCTGTTGATGCTGAAATGTATGAAATATCTCATTCATGGTAACAAAGTGGATGGTTTCGTGAGCTGGGCATGAAAAAGCATCAGATTCATTGATTAATTGCTTCATTTGTGATGTATTTTTGCGACTTTGCTCCACCTCCTAACTGTTTAAAAGTACTTTACCCTTTATTAAAGCAGGTGAGCAGACTTCACAGTTTTCTGCTTCTGGCTGACAGGAACAACTGGAGGTTGAGTGCTTTGTCCAAGGACAACTGGACGTTAAGTGTTCAGGGAAAGGAGAGAATTATTTATTCACTCTCTACTCCCAGTTCACCCAGCCAATCATTGGATATGAACCAGTGACCTTCTGGTGTTCCAGCTCCTCATCAGCTTAATATTACTTTCCATTAAATGTGTGTGCCAAAGGAAATGTAGTCATGGACCTTTTTAAGGGAAAACTGCGGTGCTAAATCTGCCCGGTGCAGTGTTGAACCCAAACCATAAGATGGCACCACCCAGCAGGGAGGCCTGCAGAGAAAGGAGGGGTCGAGGGCGCGATACTGAGCCGCTCTGATCCGTCAGACATGCAGCAAGTCAGGACGCTCAACCCTGAACTTGTGTGTTGCAGCGAGGTCTGATGAGATTACAGCAACACAAAGGGGCAAGAGGATTCATTAGGACGTTTGACCCCGAGAGGGATGAAGCACGATCAGCACAGGTTCATGTTTACAGACCGAGAATCTACACAACTGCAACTCTAGTCACATCTCGTCAAACACAAACTGTATTAGATGGACGGGTGTTGAGTTGTACACCTTTTGCGAACACAAAGATAATTTAAAGAGCTTTACAGCGACACGTGAGACCACAGTGGAAAGGAAACGATTGAAACAATAGTCAAGCAGTCATGTTGCAGAGCAGTGGACTGTTTGTTTGAATTTAATAAAGGAAGTAACCTTGTGGAAGAGAAAAATCAATAATTCAAAGACAGAAGAAAACAGGTGAATTTTTATTTGTTTGAAAGGTTTAGCCTGGCTCCAGGCGGCTTTTTGTTTAGCAATTTAAATAATAAGTCTGGTGTTATGTTCTTGACATCGAACAAACAGCTTTGTGGGTTCATCATACTGCTGCAGCAAACTAGCCAGCTACTTTATCCATCCATCGTCTTCCACTTATCCAGGGTTGGGTCTGGGTGTCCCAGGTGTTCCTCTTCCCTAGCAACATTTTCTAGCTCCTCCTGGAGGATCCTGAGGCATTCTCAGGCCAGAAGAAATATATATAATCCCTCCAGCTAGTTCTGGGTCTGGTCGTGATCCCGAAAACCACTCCAGACTCAAGGAAGGCTACTCTTAGCTAACAGCCTAAAGGGATCGTAATCAAGTTCTTAACTTAATCTGAATCATTTCAGACATTAATAGACAAAGTAATGGTTGAACCAGATGCAGTTTGTGTCTGTTTGATTGTGAAGAAGGCTTCAATGAGGACTTACTGGTGGTTTGGCAAATGCATGTCTGGTTAAACCTTCCTGCCTCCGATGAAGACCGGCACATGACTGCTTCAGAAACGTTTCTATCAGAAGGATTAAGGAGGTCCGAGTGGTGCATGGGATGGATCCACAGCCACAGATGCCAGGTGTGTGGCCATCATCTTGCAGCAGGAGCTCAGTTGGTTTGGTCCAGGCAGGATTCATGTACATGTTGGTATGTTTTCCGAAGACTTTCAGGTCATTGCGTTACCGCTCCGGTCGCACCGTTACTGAAGCTGTTTTTTGCTTCTTTTCAGTCAGTGTCTGATCAGAGGGAGATGGGATTTATATCAAAGGTGAAGACTGCAGAAATGAGGAAATATAGTTTGGAAAGCATGAAGGAAGTTTTGAAGAAACAACGGGAGGCGACGGCAGCCAGCTGGTGTGTCTAATTAAGCTCACTTCTTTCCTCAAACTGTGACTCATAACGTACAGATGTAGGCAGATGCACACCTTGTTATTCATCCGCTCTCCCTCCACCATCTTTTTGTCATTGTGTAAAAGACAATTAAACGTAATAATCCGCCTGCGTCAGCCACGACCTGCAGGGTCACCGTCCAAATCATCACATGTGGAAAGTGTTCCCGGGTCTTAGCGGTGCGTTATGTAATTACAGCAGACAATGGGAGCATCGTGTTGTCTGTGTTCTCGACTGAAGTCTCTCTAAATATACAGCAGAGATAACAACTCTTCCCATCAGTGTTGAAATAAATGTACGTAAGTGCTGGTATCTGACACTTAAAAGTCATTTAGACACACTGAGAGGAAGCAGCAGCTATACAAAGAATGGCAAGAATAAGTATTTATATATCATGAATCAGGATATATGAGCAAAAGGACGACTCGTGTTATTCCTGTCAGTCACTGTGTCTCCAGCCTGTGGTGATAATTGCAGCTCGTCCTCATCAGCAAAAACAACAATATAGGTTGACAGTGCATGAAACTTATTACCACCTCATTATGAGTTATTGTAAGGAGGCTGCCTCTCGTTGCCATAGTAATTATAACATCAGCAAAGGAGGAAGTCAGGTAAAAAAAGTCACATAAAGGTATTTCCATCAAACCAAACTTGACATCTTTACTTTTGAATGAACGGAACGACAACAACAACAATTTCATGCAAATGTCTCCGGATCAGGTGTTCGAATAATATATAAAATAAAACCTCAGTCAAACTCAACATAGCTCTTCTTATTGAAATGTCTCGGCTCGTTTGTGAATCTCAAACAAAAATATGTTAGCGAGCAGCAGCGCTGCAGGTGCAAACTGTCATTATGCTAACAACTGATTTTCAAAAGCAACAAAAGCTTCACGTACTTAAATCTCTTTTTGTTTTTTTACAACTTTGCGATCGAATTCAGACGATTTTATTCAAAACCTCCCGTTCTCGTTCACCTACACATCCCCTCCGTCACTTAACAAAAGGCTGAACTTTTAGAGATTATACATAAGGCCATTTGTAATAGCACTGCAGCTCCTGAGCTGTCAATCAACATGTTTCATCAGATGATAAAAAGTTTTTCTAATCCACAGTTTGAGCAGAAATATTCAAATTTATTCATAGTTTCATTCCTGTGTGGTTGTGTTAAAAAAAAAAACGTGCTTATCTCGCTGTGAGAACTATTATGTATCTGTCAGTCGTACACGGGCTGAAACGCTTTAAGCCCGTGAAGAGCTTTGTTTCATTCTGGCATGAATACATTTGGGAATAAAATCATTTTTCTGACAGCTATCATTCAGCAGCACTGGGGGAAAAAAAAACGGGGGGGAGCCGGTCTGTAAAAGAAATAGCTAATTTTGCTGAGAAGGGTCTGAACACAGTCCCGACAGGACTCATCCACAAGAGTCCTTTCATTTGCATGTGGAGAAGTGAAATGTTTTTGATGGTTTCTGATCTTATTATAGCTTATTTTCCCCCCGTGTACAGTTTATAGTGTCAGAGCCTCGACGAAAAACAGGATGACTTAAGTTCAGAGTCGGGCTTCGTTTATTAGAAGAGCGATATGTAAGAATGTGAAGCAATTTACATGCAGACGTGTGAAAGGATTGTGAAGATTAGACCGTCCTGGACTCTAACGGCCTGCGGACTGATTGCTAAAGGACTTGGGATGAATTTACAGAGAAAATCCAATGGGTGCAACATTAATGATTGCCTTGCCTCTCTTCCATTCCCTTACAATGCTAACAGTGTGTATCACTAGCTTAGAGTTAGAGTCCACTAACAAAGTAATTTGCTGATGGCAAACATGCCAATTTACCAACGAGATCAGCCCGGAGAGGCACGACGACTCAGCCGACTTTCCACTACAGACTATCTGCTCCAAACTGTGTTTTGTGTCCAGGATGCTCCTTTCATACCCAAACATGACACTATCACCTGTTACCTGTGAACCTGTTTACCTGAGGAATCATCCAAACAGGTGTTTTTGGAGCGTTTCACATCTTTCCCAGTCTTTTCTTTTGTTGCTCCTCTCCCAACTCGGTTGAAATGTGCTGCCGCCATCAAATTCAGCATATATTTACAAAAAATCAATTAAGATGATGAGATAAAACATTGAATAAGTTGTGTTTGCACTGTTTTGCTTAACATATTAGCATAACAACTTTATTAGGTGAAAAATCTGTCAAGGTCCGTCAGCAATTAAGAGTTTTTCTGCCCCCTATGTGCCAAATATTGATTAATGCAGCTTTGAGAATGAGACACAGTTGTTTCATTTCAGAAGGCAGAGGATACTTCAGATCATAATTCATATTTCCAAAGATAAACTGCAGTTCATTCAGAGTTGGTTAAACACAGCACCTGTTATTCTGGAGTCTCAGGTTCATTTCCTGCAGCAGTTCCTCCGAGGAACGACGCCAAACAATGAAAAAGCCGAGGGCCCTCCACCCCGATCAAATCCTTTGAGACGGTTATTTTTAAGACACTACATCATTTTCTTGTACAGTAAGTGTATTATCACTTCTAAGAAGCTTTCTAGACCCCGACTAAAAAGGTTTGCAGTACTTAAAGCCATTTAAGATGCTAAGTTGCAGTGGGTTTGTTTGGGCTTAGGGGTTAATGACCTTCAGGTCTAAGAGACTTAAAAGATGACTGACACTTTCACTTTTTCTTCTGCGACATACGGCCGATCAACTCCGTCAACTTTACAAAGTAACCGTGGCCACGAGTCGACGTGTAGCATATTAATAGATACGGGTTTATGACATATAAACATATAATAAGCATGGTAATAAAAGTGTGACACACTGTGCGGTGCTTTTAATTTGCTAGCTTTAAGAAAAAGTTTTATATTTCCAGTTAAACGTGCAGAAATAACGGACTAAGACACTTAGGACATTTAACGTGTTTGTTACAAGCGTGTCACCATGTGTTCTTATGGGTTAATAAGCATTAGAGTAAAAATAAAAGAATTAATATATATATAAAAGTCTCTATTAAGATGCTTCTTAAATATTCTTACTAAGGAAATATTCTTATTAACATGTTTAGTGCTCTGAATGATTACTTTTATTTGAATATTTGTTAAATGTTTTCACACTGAGCAGCTTTCAGACACAATATCAAGCAAAAAAAAAAAGTATATTTATTTATTAACAGTAAACAGACGCCTGTTGTGTTCTCGTGTTGTGGATGAAGGGAGCTCACAGCAGGTTGTTACTGTAACAGTTGTCAGACGGTCGACACATAACAGCCAACAATCCGCTTCTTTTTTAACTACACTCTGGTCTATTCTTAGCGCTGTTGGGCTTTTCTATGATGACCTAATCTGAAGGTGACTATGAATGCAGTGCAGTGGCCCGGCTGAGCTAAAATAACCAGAATAACTGCGGGTCAGAGCCGGGAAAAAGAACCTGGATTAAGCCTGCCCCGGAGTTACGAGGTCAGCTTCAAACAGGGTTATGAAACATGCTTAGGCATGAGGGAAGAGACCAGACCTGCAGGTAAGCTGTGAAAAAATGTACTGCTGACCAACGTGTCGTCTCCACATGACTCATACATGACTCAATATATCAGGTTCGCTAACAGACGTGTCGACATTTATCAGTTTAATACAAAAATATATGGAAACACACACATAAATTGGAAGAGGAGCTTAAATTTGCAGATCCAGACAAGGAGATCTGTGCACGCTTACTGGAAAGTTAGGTCCAAATATTTCTAAATATTATAATTTATATAATTATTGACTATGAGGAATTAATATGCATGCAAAATATAACATCACATTTAAAAGTTTATAGCATTTAAAGCCTTGCTAAGATGCTAATTTCGGGAATTAGAGTAATAACTGCCACGTCCGAGACAGAAAGAGAATTACAAATATGTTTTTATGTTTTTCATTCAGTAGTTACAAACGGAGTTTCATTCCAGTTTTTCTTAATCAAAAGTAGGCTTCAATAAATGTCATGTGACGGAGAAGGAACGGGAACAATGGCTTCTTCTTCTACAACCAACATAGACGTAGAGGGAAGAGGAATCCATCGGGGAGGAGGAGACGCAGAAAGCTTTTCTCTACGCCCACCAGCAGCAGCAGAAAATAGACCAGAATGCAACACAGACACAAGACACACTGTTTCTGAGCGCTTCTCACTTTTTCTTTTTTTTTTTTCTTTTTTTTTGTAGACTGAAACTCACTTAACTTTCACGCTGCGTGTTCTTACTATCACTACCACTACCACTCTCCACCTACATGCAAAACCCACAGCTGAATGCAACACATGTAAAGGCTCTGCTCTGTAAGAAGTGATGCAGGAGCACAAACGGCAGCTGTGGCGCCGCAATGAGACCCAACAGAAACACTGAGAGCCTGAAACAAACCCTCAGTTGCTCTCCTTTATCAGTATCGGAGTAACTTATCAATGAGTCTATATATGAGCTGTGTATTGATAATAAATCTATGGTGCTGAGGTGGTGAAGTCATTTCACCTTTTTCTCAAACTATAAACTATAAATACTCAACTCTGACTGTGTTGTAGCCCAAATACTCTGTAGAGTCGTGTGATCTTCATGACCAGCGTGACAAGAAGCAACATGTGGTCGCAGACATGTAGTTTTTAGGGCAGACGTGACTACAGACACAGTTTTTACTGAAGGGTGAAGGTCGGTATCGGTGTCTGACTTACCTCTTAAAGATCTTTACTGACTGATTGACGGACTGAATGAAAAAAACTCTCTATAATAAACATAAACTGAATAAATAAACTGACCTTAAAGGACAACACCATTTCATACTGTTTTCTTTTGTTTATATGTGGCGGACCCTGCCACCTTTCTAGCTTCAAACAGTGTTCTGGGACCTTGTTTTCCTCTGAGAACAGCTTGTTTATTCAGCCATGGAAATAATAAACTGGGTTTGTATTATTACCTCAGTAATATTGTAAATATTAAAATTCTGAGTTTGAATTTCTTCTCCAAAACTACAGACTGCCCCTTTAACCAAGCCAAGTTGTTTTGTACCTAAACACTGCACATCATAAAAGATATGTGTGTGTTCCTGCTACTTCTTCTTCTTTACCAGTTTCCCTTTTCACCCTGAGGGCCGACACCTGCGTCCAAACCATCCAGAACATCCTGTTTTTGCTTTTCATACCAAGATCCTGATGACATGATGTAATGAAAGCTGCGCAGGTACAGCTTGACTCCACTCGACTCACTTCAGGTGCCAGGTACTTTCCTCAATTTCGTTTTTTTTTTTTTTTTTCCCACTGCAGCTGGTTCTCCCTCGTGATAGGTGGGATTCTCAGCTGATTGTCATAGCAACAGGCCCGTGAAACCGCCGTGACATCATCTTCAGCGCCACACAGACACACAGGAGCAATGAACGACGGCATATTTGCACTTAATCGCTGCGTCATTCTGTACAGTGCCTTTTTTAAAGAAAAAAAATATCTGGGTCAAGTGAATTAAAAAAATAATTGCTGTCAGTGTGCAGGAAGTGATTACTCTCGTGACAATCCTCTCCGACCAATCAGCAGCCGTGTCTCCATGAAGTATTTTGCTGAATATCACATTAGAAATTTTATGTAAACGACAACAAAAAAAGGTTTACTTCTCTCCTGGACTGACAATATAACTGTCAAAATATAAATCAGAAAATCTCCACAGAGCACATTTAGACTCATTGCAGATACGTTGTGCTGCTCATCTCATATATTTTATGGTTCTCATCACTCGAACCTTTTCTCTGTCGCCTTATTAAATCAGCTGATTTCTCCTCACTGTGAGATTACATCAGTTCATTTCTGAGGAAACTTACAGAAACACCAGCTGCGTCTCTTTAAGTCGCTTCTTTGGCTCGTCGTCTCCTCTTGATTGCATCATTAGTAGGTCTGTCCACCGGCCAATCAGGTATGTGGGACTTTTCCTGTCTGAGTTTTCTGCCACGTCGGGAGGGCAGGGCCGTCTCCCGCGGAGCAACTTCGAATTGTAAATAGGAGGGCGTGGTTGAGATCCGAGGGGGCCGGGTCAGGTCCAGGCGAAAAGGCTCAACCTAAGCTTCGATTAAAAGCACTTCAGATGCCAAAGATTCAAAAATACAGTTTGACCCAGCTCTCGTGTTTGCCTTTAGTTAAAGACACTGAAATGTGTTTGCAGAAGAGAAAAACAAATCCTTTGAACATGAGGTGACATATGTACGTTTAATAATGATCATATGTTATTAATCTAAAGACTTCTTGTTTCTTCTTCGTGGTTCTGACTTCCTCTCTCATGAAACAAAGCATTTATTAATTATTTTCCTGCACAGAGGAACTATTTCTCTGAACTATACAGAATAATGTGTCCCTACAGTTCAGAACCACAGGTCCACAAGTGAAACAAGATGGCAGTTATCAGCCAGTCTGATTGGAAATGCGTGAGAGAGGTGTGTGCATGAGTGAGTGAGAGAGCTACAGAGAGAGAGAGAGAGAGAGAGAGGAAGTTAAAATTATCCACCTGAAGCCAATCCTCCTCAAGCTGATCAGTGTGCTGAATGGACTAACCAGCTTGGAGATGTCAAACTTTGCAGGCAGGTAAGAAAACTTTTTCTTTTTCTTTCTCACAAACTTATTTTGTTGTTTTCTTTTAAATCCAAACAGACGTAGAGATTTTAAACTGCTTTTTAACGAACAACTTGATGAAACTCAATCAAATCACAAAGAAAGTTAGTGAACATGAGTTTGTTTACAGTGAAACAGATGATGGAGACTGAGTGATGTTAACTTTGTATCTGCTCTAAACACCTGTACTTGTTTTTTTGGGGGGAAACATGTTTATTTTTTATTATGTAAGAACAAGTTGTGCTTCTTTTGGTTATGTAATGCATACATAAGGATTTTCTCAAGGGGCTGCAGTCGCCCATAAGCTGCAAGCTTACTGCCAACATGTACATACAGCACACGTAGCGGAGCGGCGACAATCTCATTTCTGCTTAAAAATATACCTGAACGTGTTCTGAAGTCAAAACCCAACGATTAACTCAGTGAATATAACGGATCAACTTTGGTCCTCAAGACATTAAAAAGCAGATCCAACCAAAGATCAGACACAATATTCAAGATTACAAACATGAAGTTTAGTTTATCTGTAATTGTAGCTCTGTGATTCTCAGTGATAAATCATTTTTCTGATGGAGCAGACATGTTATGGTTGTTCATTTCAACAGCTGCATCTCGTGTCAGTTAATGATGATGATACTGAGGCGGCAGCTTTAGTTAAAGACACATCCTGAAGATGAGCCGAGTCACGTTTGCTCGCATGAGCATCGTACTGAGATATGTTGGAAAGACTTGGACTAAAACTTTGTAATAACACGCTGCAGATGGACGTGTTCCTTATAGTTTACATGTGTGATGTTTGAAAATCATTGCTTTAAAAACCTCTAAAAATGTCTTCAGGTTTGGATAAAGGTGCAAGACATTTCCTCTGGTGCTGGCATTTTCTGGCCACATCTTCTTACAGATTTGAAAAGTTTGTCGTCTGGAGACAACATCATGTTTTTGTTGTTTATTTCTAACCCCCCCTCGCTCGCCTGTCCCCACCTCTGCATGTGCCACACCTTCAGCCTCTGTAATATTCAGGGCCGTTTTGATGAGCTTTAGATCACGTGCAGCTAAGATCTTGATGTGTTTGACACCTCGTCTTTAACCTTCATGCAATCGCCTTATAGGCCTGAACTGTCAGAGCTCACACAAACAATTACTTCTTCTTATTCATATCATTTTATTTAAGATGCTCAGGTGTTACAGTCGTGGAGCAGCTGTTTCTTCTCCCTTTGCTGCATCAGCCTTTAGCATAGTTGATATTGTGAGTTTTCAGTAAGGAGACTGTGGTTATCAAGTTCATTAATTGTCGTTTAATTTGCATTTTCACTACCAGTTTGGTTTTTACCATCAGCAGCGTGACTCATCCAACAGATTGGAGTCTGTTGTTGTCGTGGCCTTTGCGTCCTCTCCGGTGACCCCTCCTCTGTATCCCCGCTGAGTCTTTGGCCCAGCCGGTGCGGCGCTGATGGGCTCGAGGCCACGTGCCGCGCTGAGACCTTGGTCTGACTCGTCTTCATTAGCGAGCGAGGCCAGAAGAAAAGCTTACAGGAGGCAAACAAAATGTGAGGAGATCCATCAGCCCTTCAGATCAGACATCAGCCTCACGACAAGCATGACGCCGGCTCCCGAGAATCAAGATAGATGATGGTATTATTCTAGAGACTGGAGAGTGATTGAGATCCTCGGGTGATGGATGGTCCAGAAAACCTTTATAGTTTGGAAATTATAACCTTAAGTTCGTCATCAAGTGTGTCTGAACGTCAGTTTTTCGAGGATTAAACCGCGTCACTGTGTGTTTTAATATCTGCTGTCGTCCTCACATTAAGCAGCTTTTTACAGCTGAACTTTTATTTGCGAGGCGCTCTTCATCCTCACACCTGTAACATGAGAGTGCTTCACAGACAAATCAAATTAAAATAGAGTAGAGTCATCACCTCATGAAGTGCCTATTAAAGTGAAGTTACAGAGCGCTTCACAGAATGATACAATGGGAAAGATCATTAAAAATTCATCCCACATCATCGTCCAGAATCAAAAAAGGTCTCATTAAAGAGTCTCCGTCGGTCCAAACACCGGAGGCCTTCAGCGAGAAACCCGAGCTCCGTGCCGTGCTCGCACTAATCCAGTGTATTGTCACCCTCGCTTGTTTGTGTTTTCACTCTCTGCACTTGAGCCCGAGAGCTTTCCGAGGCATCACAAGTATTCCCAGCCGGGCCGGGCCGAGGCGACCCCGGGCAGGGAGGTCTCTGGTGAGTCTGTCCCTGAGTCAACTCAGACGGAGTTTGACCCTCAGGGTGACGGCAGGCCGCCGACCTCTGACTCACACGAACTAAGAGGTCACTTAGGCCCAAGTTCAGTCGAAGTGTCTGTCCCCCGTCTCCGTGTTCCCGTGGGAAACATAAATCCTGAGTGTCCGTCCAGAAAGATTTGACCTTCGCTTACTTTTGAAAGTTTGAAAGTTTTGAAAGAAACCAAAAAATCTTTTAAACCAGTGATGGAGTGAAACTACTCAGATACAATAACTGAGCCGGCTGATAATAACCCATGTTTAATTAAATTTTATCTTTTGATACTGAAGTACATTTTTTGCTAGAAAATCACTTCTGGTCCTAAAATAAATGTAATATCATATAACTCGTAAAATTCAGAGTTGTAAAAAAGTAAAGATATAATTTTGAAATGTCTCTTTGGTAAAGTGAAAGTCACCCGTACAAATAGTTCTTACTTAAAGTATCCTGATAATAAATGTACTTAAGTAACTAAAGTACAAGTTGAAATAAACATATATTTACATGTGAGTACAGAGTATCCTGTATATCACGGGTTGATCGGACATGTTTCTTATTATCAGAATCAGTGTTTGGCTCTGATGCAGTTTGCAATCTGCAAAGTAACTGATTACTGAAGTTATCATATCAATCTATAGAGTGAAAGTGCAGTACCAGAAGTACAATTACCTCCAAAATTGTACTGTTATTGAGTAAATGTACTTGTGATGCAGAGACACGAGGCTTTCTTACTTTTCTTTATAGGTTAATGTATGCAAGTAAACCCGCCTGCTGTCAGAGAGGCAGTAAATCACAGGGTCCGACCCGTCGGGTGCAGAACATTGTTTTTTTCATATAATTGTGCACGCGAGGCCTTTATCTAACGCAACAAAGCTGAAAACAGAGAGGAGGAATTTGAGAGAACATGTCGCCACCAGGTTTCATTGTTTTCGTCTGTTCGGGGTAATGGATGCAGTTTAAAGTGCTCCACTTTTGTGAAAATTACTGACATCAAGCTGCACTAAAATAACAAGGACAAAAGGTGCAGCGAAGCCACTCGGTGCACGTGGCACTTAGCGGCTCGGCAGCAGACGGCTGTCGACCCGGGCAGCTCTGAACTGTAATTACATGTTTTCTGTGTGAATGTGGTTCAGAGAGGAGAATCAACGACTTGTCTTTTAGTTGATCTTAATTGAGCCGGTGACAGAAAAGATAGACAGAAGTCCGTTTTATACGCTCGCTGCTAGAAGCTGTTGGCGTTCGTCAGCTGTTTATGAGCTCTCATCAGAAATAGCAGGAATGCTGTGTGTTTATTTTGCGGGGTCGGGAAATCAATATAAGTCCAACTTAGACGGATATCTGTGGGAGCAGGAACACTTTAACGTTTATAGACTGAAGCCGATCTGCTGCCAAAAAACACTGAGAGAAACAAATAGTAGAAATAATAGTAGCGTTATATTTACCTGGTGTGGGGTTAAGGAGAATGTTTAAGAACATTTTAGTCACAGTGTTTCTACCAAAGGAGGCAAATTTACAGTCTTTCACACTTATTATTGACTGTTTTAAAAGATAACAGCAGCAGGACGGTGACGGGGACTGAGGGGGGGTGTTATGGTTGTAATCACTGATGGTATGTAACTAATTACATTTACTCAAGTACTGCACTGTTGCACACTTCAGACTTGAGTATCTCTGTTTTCTGCTGCTTCCACTCCACTACACTTTAATGGGGAAATACTGAACTTCTTACTTCGCTTTATTTAGATAATAATTATATTTTCTGGATACTCTGCAGATCTCACGCTGCATCAGAGCCAAACGAGCACATTTATTTCCCGCTTACGTATGAAAACAGATGCACAGTGTTACCGTAACTGCCCACATGAGTCCAAGCGTCCTTTACGTTGGCATGAATGTAAAGTAAAACCTCCACTTAAAAAAAAAAGCAGGTCGGAGTGAAGAGTTGGTGATATATAGTCTAAAAGTGGAAGCAGGCCATTTAATACTTCATCATCTCATCTCCACTTTACCACTGAGAGAAACTGACAACCGATGTCATTTCCAGTACTTTCCGATGTCTGTCATCGTTCAGACCTCTTTTTCGTGTCCTATGGAAGTCAGAAGGCTATTAAACGTGTAATGTGAACGTGATATGACACTTAAATACGATCAGTATGACACCTATAAATTTAACCTATATGATAGTTCTCACAAACTTGAATTCGGTACGCACCAATAAAATGTTTATACAACTAAAAGTCCTCAAAACAAAAGACTAAAGTTCTCATGACAACAAGTCCTTTTAATTAAATGTTTTCACAGCTAAAGAAAAGTCCTCTTCACGTCTTCACAGCCAAACACGCTGCAGAGGAAACCCCTCTCAGAAACACCTCACACTGAAAATAAAGAAAATCCCCACAAATAAACACTGAAGTCACTGAACCCATTTATTCTCTCTGAAGAAATGAAAGTGTTAATTAAGCGGAGACGTTACTGGGAGGAAAATGTCTCATACTTTGTCAGATTCAACAAAAGCCTCAGCGCTCAAATAGCTTGTTTATAACGCAGAGAGCAGATGGTAGCCTGTTATCAGGACGTACTGACAGATATAAAGGCTACTGCTGAGAGTTTTTTATAACTTTAAAGACTCAGACTTGGCCTCGGAGGCATTTGTTTTGCATATCACTGCAAAGAAAAGCTTCAATAATAATGAAACCATCATTTTAGATAAAAGCAGACGCTCAGCAATGGTTTTGTGCTGATAGAGGCTGTTTTGTTAAGTTAAATGTTGATTTAATTCAGAGCTGTTAGTTGTTGCCCTGAAGAAATCTCCTCATATGCAGTAGTGATAAATATTTATTAAAAACACAACAGATACGTGATGTTTGGGGCCAATACCAACGCTTATATGAGGGAGTAAAAAACTCCAATAGCGATTTATGTGGTTATCAAACACACGATGTGTAACAGAGGCAGGATGTTTTACAGTTTAACTTTATTGTCAAATATGATATCAGTGAACTGAAACAGTCAATTTTACTGTTATCTACACCGATACCAATATATCTGTGTTAGAAAGATTAGGACTCGGTGCAGTAGGTGTCGTGCCATCATGTGTCACAGCCACATCAGTCCTCAAAGTGTCACTTGGCTGTCCGCTGTTGTGGCGTGTCACGTTCAGCCAGACATGACTCACCTCCGACGCCAAGTCTACCATCCAGCCGGGGCACCTGACAGGGCAGGAGGGAGGGGGTGGAGGGGTGGAGGGGAAGGCTGACTCATGTGATATGTTGCGTGAGGCAGGTAGGTGAGCTCAGGTCCCCTCACAGGAGGAGGAGGAGGAGGAGGAGGAGGAGCGCCTTTAAGCTTAAGCGAGGAGGCTGAGGCCACATGGCGGGATGTATATCCAGTGAACCTGGATATGTGGCCTGAGCCAGCAGCTGGGATTGTCTTGACGAGCTGAACGTGCACATGTATGACAGCCTGCATGCACATGTCAACATGCAAACTCACACAAAGGTTGAGCAGAGATGCAGTGGAGGGATCTCTTAAGTGTGTTGACATTTTTACGAGCTTTTATAGAGTGAATCACAGTCAGAACGCATCCACATCCAAAGTGTTAGTTGATATTAAGAGTAAAGATCGACTGTGAGCTCTGTGAGTCCTGTTAACGCTTTTCTTCTCCACATGATCTTAGTGATATATTTGATTATTGAAACTGCAAACCGCCTTTTAAAATATGTGATTTTTGGTTTATATCTGTTGTCGATCGCTTCACGACGACGACCAACCGCATGTCACTCACACGTTCTTCCTCCACAGCGACACGTGTGACAACAATGGCTTGACTTTGTGGGTGGGGGTGGCAGAACCAGGACCCTGCAGCCAATCCCTTGTTAAATAGCATTAAACCCAACCAATCCTATTAGTCTGTCACCCTTGAGAAGAGGAGGAAGAGGAGAGCTCAGCCTCCACTGAGGGAAACATGAGCAGATAAGATGCTGAGATCGAGCACAGATGAACTGCGAGCCTCAGTCAGTTTGCATTGTTGAACACTGAAAGAAAGAGATTTAGAGAAAAGAAAGTACAAATTTAAGAAAAAGAAACATTCAAAATGTTATCGTAAAAGTCATCCAAAAGGAAAAATGTAAGAAATACAATGGTAAAAATGTCTGATAGGCTTTTGTTTTCATATGTTCATATATTTTATTAACCTTATATTCTGTTTATATTTAAATATAGGCTGTTTATAATCTTTGTACATCAACTCAGAATTTATTTTGTCATGCAGACACAAAGTAATAACATATAATACCTTATAATACCACACTGTATAATAATAACACAATATTTAGTGTGAAGTCACTGTAGACGTGAGGAGCAGCCTCCTTTTTGCTGAATTGCGTCTCAGTCAGGTA
Organism: Pagrus pagrus; assembly: GCF_965226575.1. Classification (NCBI taxonomy): domain Eukaryota; kingdom Metazoa; phylum Chordata; class Actinopteri; order Spariformes; family Sparidae; genus Pagrus; species Pagrus pagrus. Next base: position 3,196,977 of record NC_140201.1, on the reverse strand, counting down.
AAAAAGCTCAGTAGCAGCTGATACAAAGGTTATAAAAAATACAGCATGTCAGAATGTATTTAATTATGGACTATTATCTTAGTTAATGAACTTAAAAACTACGTGGCTGCATAGAAATGCTGTGTAAAGGACATAATATCTGCTGAAGTGGTCATGTGTTGTCTCAGAGGGCCGGTGCCCTTGGTCGCTGCTCATCGCCCCTGACCACGAAGCGACGCTGCTCTTTGGGCATCATGTGCGACGCCTCGTGCCTCGCTGAGGTATCATGTCTCCTAAATCTCCTCCTAATGTTGTCTTTAAGTATCAGACAGCGGGGCTCACTGTCAGATTAAGGCCCTCATCTGTTGGCTGCAGGCAACACCTCTGAACGCCTCATTAAACTGCACTCAGTGCACCGACTTTGAGAAGAAAAACAACATATGCTTTATTGTCAGAGCGAGGATGGTTTAGAAGTCAGGGCTGGTAGACGGTTTGTTTTCTCTCTTAAAGGCGAAACATGCAGGATTTGTTGGTTTCTGTTTGTAAGAAAGATCCTGTGAAACTAAAACAATACATTCATCACTGTAAAGTTAAATAAAACAAATTATTTAAAAAACAATGTTGACTCGGGGTGAGCAGTGATGGAGCTAGCTGAAGCGTGCACTGCTACGTCCTGCAAAACCACCACGCCCATCCAGACGAAAAACCAAGTTTTTAGGGAGTGCCGTCATTAAGTGGCTTACGTATTTAATGACCTGTGAATAATAGTCTATGTATAATTTTTTAAGATAATCCTTCATAGTCAATCTTTAAAGTTTTAGTGTCGTGATTATCTAAATTGTCAGCTAAAGGTACAAAATGTCGGGATCTACTGGTTGAGTCTGCACTGGTTGATTACACGTTGTAAAAAATGGGACTTTTGACAATGTTTCAACCAAGTTCTTTGCTCATAACTGTTGTAAAGCCTTTTAGAAGTCGTCTCTGGAGGTTAAGCTTGAACAGAAAGCAACAAGTTATCATCATAAATGAGAAAATGTGTTACTTCATCTTAAAAAAAGACCCATAAACGTGGCACAAGGTGAGATTTGAGACGGCACTGTGAGGTTATCTGTCAACCAAAAACTCCAGGAAGTCACTGATCATCGCAAATGAAAAAGTCCAGCATATAAATTCAAAATTAAATAAAAACTGTGAAGATTAAACAGTCAAAATATAACATTTTGATTGGAGAAATTTAGACGTGCTTGAAGGCAGAGTTTGACACAGTGGATGTTGTCGGTGCCTGACACTCGGTGGTTTTGGACTTAGTGGTGCTGCGGGTGCTTGAACTGGCGATGGGCTATGGAGATAAGAAGATTAGAGGGAACAGCATCCTGTGTGCTCTGAAAACTTCTTCTTGGCCTGGCGTCTTGCTCTCTGGCTGACCCGACCAGCATGCAGCAGACTCGTCTTATTCCTTGACACAGATGGAAGTTTACATTATAAGGACTTTATAGGTGTGCAAAGATTTTATTAGCTGGGTAATTAGCCCATTCATTAGTTTTGCCTGTTGACAGTTTTGTCAGTAAAAAGTTTAAACCCAGGCCGACTTCAAAGATTTAAAAGATGCGTTCTTATCTGCACTTTTGAATATATAATGTTTCTTTTTACTTACTGCCACTTAAACAAAAACCAGCATGTATATATATTTCCTCTTTTTTTCCGGCTGCTTACCATCACGGCATGGAAATCTCCTTGATTGATCCACGTATGTGATTTGCCGCTTCCCTGACACAACCTTCAAAATGTATCCAGGTTGGGGACAGGGAATTATTAACGCCCTGGCTTGTGCATCCCAAGTGGCTGTGGAGCAACCTGGGATTCAGTGTTTTGCCCACAAGGACGCTTCGCCATGTAGACTAACGGCGGTGGGGACAGACGGCCCGCTCTACCTCATGAGTCACAGAAATATTCACGGGAACTGTTCTGAACTCATGTCACGAAGACACTGAGGTCGTGATATAATTAAACTCTGCAGCTTCGTCCAACTAGGGACATCAACAAGTATTTTCTGGGATCCCTCCACTTACACTCTGACTTTGTCTCCCCTTGCCTGTCTTTAAATAACCAATAAACACGCTGTCCGAGGGCGGACGAGCTCTGAAAGTGATTCACGAGGCCCTGGTGTGAGTGACTGGACCGCCCATGTTTCAAATGAAAACCAGCTTTCATTATGTGAATTGCCGGGCTGTGGTTTAGGGGGCAGATTAATTGGATGTAATCTTATTACACTGTGGCCTGCCGCAGTCTCGATGACCCCCCGCCTCCCCCTCACCGGCCTCCCCCTCGGCACTGTTTACCTGCCTGCTGCCGTCACGAGCTGTCTGCTGGCTCAGTGCTGACGGACTGAAGGGGCGATTTGATAATTGGAGATGAATTGTTTATGATGGAGATCACGCTTCACTGACGCATTCACTTCCTCTTAACGATCTTAATATATCTCTTTATCTTTACAACTATACGAATGTTTATTTTCTCTTAATTCATTCGTGACCCAGATTATCTCCCTCTAAATCTCTTCAGTCCACTTTCCTTTAGCACAAGGTATCCACATCATAACGAACACTGTTAACAAGACTAACTAAAAGATCCAGTTAGTCATTCATTTTCCTTTATATCCCAGTTTTGTTTACTTGTTTTCTAACCTTTTCTTTATACTTTCTCTGTCTTAAAGGTAAGAGCAGTCTATGATCTGATGGCTGGTTAGAAGCCGAAGTTAAAGGGATTACTCTTGGCTGGCTGTCGAACGCAGGAGGTCCTTGGAGCCAAGACGGATCACCTGGCTGGCGTTGGCCCAACACCTCTTCCCAGAGACAGCAGATGGACTTATCGGGATCGATCAGCCCAGCTCTCACTGGTTTTTAACTTGCCATGGAGCCAAGAAACCTTTGGTGAAACCACCGGGTTGTCTCAAAGGCAAAACAGCTAAAGAGTCTGGCAGCAACCTTTGTTTGCTTTTGGACTACTGCCCTGCTATTTGTCCTCTGAAAGGGATTTACGCTGTCTGGGAGGAGATTTTATCTGCAGTTTTATTGTTGACATGCTTTTCCCCAACACCTTTCAATCCAACACGTATGACTTCCATTCATGGTGTTCGTCACAACAAAGCTAAGGCCCGGGAGGACTGTCATTTATCAAGGAAAAACTTTGACTCAGGCCAAGTATGGCCAGAGACGTCAGTCCTCTGAGCCTCATGCCTTTGTCTGCGAGGCACCAGCAATGGGTCGGAGCCCCTCTGGGGTCCTTCCTCCCCCTCTTCCCCCTACGTTCTCTAATTTTCTGTTACTTCCTGTCATGTGCAGCAGCAGCGGCAGCAAGCAGTATGCCTGGCATCGAATATGACTATGGCATTAGCCCCAAATTTGTCTGCACTCCAATCCCCCCAGATGCAGACCCCAGCTGCTTTTCTCCACCCACTGTGCCCCATGGACCGAGCACTAATAGCCACAATACCGGTAACCGGCGAGCCATGATGTCCGACGAGGCCAAAGCCACCATCTTGCACCTGCGTGAGAGCCTTGTGAGGCAAAAGGAGACCATCCTGGACCAGCGGGAGACCATCAGAGAGCTCACCGCCAAGCTCACCTTGTGCGAGGGCTTCGGCGGTCACCATACTGGCGGTCACCATGACAACCATCACGAAAATCACCATGACAACCATCATGATACCCATCATGACACTCATAATGAAAACCACCACGATGACCACCACGGGCAGCACGGCAGCCACCACTCGTCGTCATCATCATCACACCACGGGCCTTCGGCGTACCACAGCAACGATCATCACTACTCCCACGGCAGCCACAGGTCGGACACGCACCACAGGAAGGGCTCGTCATACGGAAAACACGGCTCATTCTCGCCTGAACAGACAGGGAAGACACTGCAGACACTGAAGGAGAGGCTGGAGAACCTGCAGGTGAGTGAAAATATCTGCAATGAGGGAACAACATTTTTTTGAGTCTTTCAGTGGAGATGAAAGACTAAAGAAGTCCAAGACTGTAGTTTTAAGTATCTGTACTGATGGATATAATAAAATGTGCAAAGTGAGGGGAACAAATTAGAATAACTTATAATTTAAAAGACTAAAAATCATTATAGTTATTATCTATTGACGCCCATAACGATGGAAAGTCAGGTGAAGTTTCGCCCCAAAAAACAGAAATCTGGCATAAAGAATCCAAAAGCCCAGAAATCCCATAACTGATTTGAAACAAAATGTTCTTACACCTGTTTTCAGGCCACAATCTTAGCAGCTCTCACTGTAGCTGCTAAGTTAAAAAGGTACTAGCAAGCATCCCGTCTGATGTGAAGCTCCAGAAATGTGTTATGGGCTACGAAACTTCACCCAACTTCTGCATCTGCATCGGGGTGAGGAGATAAATTGTTGGGTGAACTGTTCCTTTAAATAAGCCTGGAGACACAACACTAGAGCCAAAATAAGGTGATAGCTTACTGTAAACTAAAATACATTGTAGGGGATAACAAGATAAAAGAAGCTACTTCTGGCCTTTTGTAACTTTTTTTAAACATTCAACCGAAGTCAGGTGTGCAGATTTGGGAAAATGGCCAGAGCTTGCTCGGCAAGATGCTGCTTTAAGTAGGACCAAAACCAAAATTTGAAAGTTGGTGTCATGCCAGGGGAGATGTGCACTAATCGATGGACTCCTGACACCTGCACATTTTTTTTTAAAGTTCAACACACAGGCCTAGCAGAGGGGGGAAGCAGCTTCATTTCACTCTTCTCAGTATTGACTTTCTTGCTCTGAGTTTCCAGCCAATACAGCTAAAAAAAACAAAAAAAAGGTGGAAGGTTTCAGGTAATGGTCAAACAGAAACACTGCATTTGTCTTCCAGCCCCAGGGATGTCAAGTGGGCTGTAGAAGTTGTGTCTGCAGTACACAAATAACCAATAATAACAGTGTTTTACTGCAAATTAAAGGATCCAAACAAAGCAAACGGTCGATGCATTTAATATTTTTGCATTAATTGACTGTCCTGAGGTTCTGCTCTTTCTCAACTCTGACAAAAGCTGTTCAATTTTTTTTTCAAAGAATGAATCCATAAATTTCTTCTCTTTACTATAAGAAACTCGAGCAAGGCACGGCACTGTCTCCTATCTGAGCAGATTCATACAACTGTAATTAAAGCTCTGAGGTTTCGGGTTAAAAGGGTAAACATTCTGTAAAAAGCTCCTGATGGAGGAACGTACGCCTTCGCAGCGCAACCGCACTTTTTTAAAATGCTTAGTAATGTGTCTGCAAAGAAAGGCTGAACAGTCTGCAGGGAGGCAGAAGCCTATCAAAGGTTTGACTTAATTGGGGTCGTATCTTGCGTCACTGAAGGTCACAAGCTCAGCTGCCGTATAAGCTGCCGGTGATGTCTGCCGCTAAAATGCTGTGAGAAAGACGTGTTTCATGAAGACGTGGTAACCCACTGAATACTGTTTGTAATCCTGAAGAGGCCATTGTTTGATTATTTAGACATATTTTTAATTTCAAGTGTTGGTACTGTAGTGGCACATCTATCGTTTGAGATAATCGCAAAAATTTCAAGCAAGATTTAAAAGTTTGAGTTGAAAAAAACACACACACACACACATCAAGATAGACCCACCAGTCATCGTCATACACACACCACCTACAAAGCTAATATCGCAACTGTTTGTTGGTCGTCTCTGAGCAGTTCCCTGAGCCGATCTCTCTCCTGGTTGCCAGTGGCCAAGCCTTGAGCTCAAACAGGAAGCTCATCTAAGTTTATTAGCTCTCAACCTGACCTAAAACAACCCCTGTGTCCATGTGATTATCACATGATGCATCGAGGCTTAGAGGAGGACAGGGATGCGAGGGGAAGAAGAGGGAGGGTACCGGTCTCTGCGAGAAAGATCTCCAAGATCATCAGATCACAGTATCGTTATTTGTGCAGTGATGTTTACTCAACCTGGTTAATCGCATTGAGATTAAGGATCTGCTTCCCCCGCAGAAACCAGGCCAAGTAGGCCTGTAAGTCAGCATCCTACCATAAGCCAAAACAACCCAGAATTTATACAACGTATGTTTCTGTAAAACACAGATATTGACACTACATTTCTTAAGGTTAAGTTTCTTATTCTTAATCACTTGGTTGGGGTTAGGAAAAGATTCAGTTTTCAGTTTCCTTAAAAACACCCAGTTTCGCCACATTTTACTCTGGTGACTGGGCTCCACTGATCCACATGTTTAAAAAGTGTTTACTTTTTAGCTTAGATTGATTTCAGTGACCTCAACAAGCACCATATCAGTCCACACTGGGAACTTTTGAAGCTGTCGTTGCTCTCCCAGAATTTCAGCCGTTTGAAATCTGTAGATATTTCACAGTACGTGATAGTACTGTCAGTAATACATCCTCTAAGTTGTGTTCCTCCACCTAAACAACAAGCCATACATGTGGTTCTGCTGTCTCCCTTGTGTTACAACATTTAATGATGCTGGTGTCACCTTGCGAGACTAAAACCCTGCTGCCCGCTGGCCTGTGAAAGCCTCATTATCAGCGCAGGTGGTCTCAGGCCACGCACAGGGGAAAGTGTTGCCAGAAATCCCCTTCAATCTCCCTCAAAGGTGTGAGACAAAACAGAAGCGGAGCCAGGATTTACCTTCCGTCACTCCCTCCTCTAACAGGATGTCTACGCCACCAGCCTCTGGCCGTGCGCCGAAGGGAGCTAGCCAGCCTCACCTTCAATTAGCTTCATCCTCCCTGACGAGGCTATTAATCGTGGCGTGCGCTGGCAGGGAACAAAGCCGGATTTGCTGGTGAGGAAGGCGAGGATGAGCAAGGGAGAGTAGGAAGGAGGGTTTACAGGCAGGAGGGGCAAATATGTGCATGCAACTTAAAATGACACATCAGAATTTGTATTCATTGTATATCATTTACTGCAAACAGCTTCTGACAATTTCTAAATCTATTAATTTTCTTTAAGATTAGAGCTTGGTAAATTTGACAGTTGTTAAGTCTGAAACTTCATTCTTGACCCTGGAAACCAGACAAAACAATCCCATCTCAGGGTCCACTTACCAGCGTTTTCTGTATCCCACATCAGCATAACAAGCTCGCTCACTTATTGTGTCACTTTTAGGATTTCTTATCCTTGCTGTCAATGACAATCCCCGAAGGTAGTGGCCTGCCCAACACGAGGAACGTGACAAAGAGCTTGAGGGTTCGACCTGGCCTGCAAATTCCCCAGATCCCAATCCAGTTGAGGATCCGTGGGATGTTCTGGAACAAGTCCGATCCATGGAGGCCCCACTTTGCAACCCATAGGACTCAAAAGATCTGAGAGCCAGGTCTGAACCATGGTGGGGCCTCCATGGATCCAGTGCTTGATCTGATTGGGGTTCATGAGCAGGTCTTGCAGTGTGTCAGAGTACGTTGTCCTCCTGGCTGCGTTACTGCCATCAGGGAGTGATGTTACAATGAGGGGGGGTGAACTTGAAACAGTGTTTGGGTGGATGGTACGTGTCAAGATGCATCCAGCTAAATCCTACAGTGCAGAGTTGGAGCCTCTGTTGCTCACTGTCAGAAATCCTGACCAATGTCTGTTTGCCTCCACAGGCCAGGAACTCCTCCAGCTCCTACTCCAGCTCCCTGCGAGAACTCCTCCAGAGGAAGATCACCGCTCTGGAGGAGCAGCTGCACAGCTACCACACAGATCACGACTACGGTCACCACAACGACCACCACGACGACCACCACGATGACCATCATGACGACCATCACGACGACCACCACGACGACCACCGTGGCAACGGCCACCGCGACGACCATCATGATGACCACCACGACGACCACCATGGCAACGGCCACAACGACAACCATCGTGTGGATCACCATGACGGCCACCACGACAGCCATAATACCAACCACCACAGTAGCCACAGGTACAACAGCCATCGCGGCGGGCACCATAATCGCCATCACGACTACCACTATGACTCACACCACAGCCGGCCTCATGGCAGCCGTCGCAGCCACTACCGTGATGACCACCACAATGACCGCCATTATGATCACCATGATGACCACCATGATGACCACCACAATGACCACCATGATGACCACCATGATGACCACCACAATGACCACCACGATGACCACCACGATGACCACCATGATGACCACCACGATGACCACCATGATGACCACCACAATGACCACCACGATGACCACCACGATGACCACCATGACTATCATCACGACTATGACCACAGACCTGGTCACCACGATGATCACCACGATGATCACCATGATGACCGCCACAGCACGGACCGCGTTACCGATAATCACCCACGCCGCCTGCCTTTCGGCAGCAAAGAGACGAGTCTGCGGGGCGCAGGACACAACAAGCTGGAAACAGTGATCAGCCAACTGCATCACACCTCTGACCATGGTACACACACACACACACACACACATTTTAAACATATACGTTGATTTGACTGTTAAACAAACAGAAAAGGCTGATCAAAAATTAAACTCCCCATTTAATGGTACTATTCAGAAAGTCCTTGCTATCTGTAGCTAAGTTATAGCTAAGGCTAACCTTAGCTTAGCTGAGGTTACAGTTAGCTAGTTAGCTGCTCCTACACAGTTACTTTAACCAACACTGTCCTACAAATTGTCTGCATCAGGAAACAAGCTAACTTTAGCTAACAATAGGCAGCTAAAACCATAATATCAATATATTCAACATGCTTTACCTTCGACTTTTGACTTTGTGTCAGACTGTGTTGCGGTGAGTGCCAACCGTTTGTTGATGTTAGCATTTCTAAGCTAATGTTAACTAGGCCTAGTGTTGCATGCTGTTGGCCCTGTAGGGGAGCAGAACAGTGTAGGCTACTTTACATGACATGAATCTAAATGTTGCCATCTCACCAGGAAACCACAAGAAGCTAAAGAGTCCCAACGCCTTCCTGCTCGACTTCCCCATGAGGACCAACTACATGTACGCCAGAATGAAGCGGTCGGTGGTCAACGAGATCTTCGCCCTGACAATCTGCCTGTGGCTGAAAGCAGGATCCGGTCCTGGCCTCGGTACTCCCTTCTCCTACGCAGTACCTGGACAAGCCAATGAGCTGGTGCTCATCGAATGGGGCAGCAACCCCATGGAGCTGCTGATCAACGACAAGGTAAAAGCAATGCAATAAAAAGTGATGTAGAGAGTTGAGAGCCAGAAAATGTTAAGAATGAGACACTAAAACTCTTTGGTGCTGATTCTGGTACAGAAAACATTGGTTCTACTGGATATTAAAGGATTAAAGACTCCATACGAAGTTCTTAAAGAGGGATTTTCCAGTCAGGAAGCTGTTTCTCTTTAGGGGGCCAGTGTCCTTCGGTAACTCTGATTTTCTGTGACAAATCTTGTACACAGTGAGGTGTGATAGTCCCAGCTCAGACTGGACCACATCACCTCAGCGGTGGAGGTCAGGGCTACATGGAGAGGACAGTGACGTCAGACTCAGGAGTGACAGTATTAACACCGAGCCTGCCATGCTCTCAGTCACTGCTTAGTCGAATGACGTCTGTTGATAGTGGCACATGCAGACTTGAGGGAATGAAAAAGAAAGACTTTTGCCGTCTGTGCTCAAGCGTTTGCCGGGATGTGCCGAATAAATATTTGGTGAGGTGAACGCACAAACACTACTTGGTAAGGTTTTGGAAAAGATTATACTTATGGTTGAAATATGTTACATCAGCTTAAGGTGAGTTACTGTTGTACTTATTTATGTCATACATCACACAAAATACCTCTTAACTCTAAACACTCGGGACATAAACTCGACTCTTTGGGGGGAAAGTCCAGTAAATGACCCATCCAACCATCCAACCACCTGACTCGGACTTTTCTTTCTTTAGACTGCACTAGGCTGCTGCATTTGACAAGCTGGGAGTGAGAACGGGCTGCGTATGACTTTTACACAAATATCTAATAGAATAAGATAATTATGTTATGATATTTTATATCTAAAAGGTCAAAGGTCAATGCCTTAGCTCCATCACACACTGGGGTTAACGAAGTTGTAGACCTACAAATGAGGTCATGGCTCAGAAAAGGCTATCTGTGTATGATCATCAGAGGCTTTAAGAAATAATTTGGCTTTGAGCCTCTCGTGGCTGTAATCTCATTTTATGAAAAATTGTGGACATCTCAGTTTAAATGGCACTCGTGCACAGATTCTTGACACACAAATTAGTCAATTACTCCGTTAGCCTCCTAATCTGACATTCTCTGAAAAGCTGAAGGCCTTTATCTCCAAATCGGGAGACAGATGTTTGTCTTTTTCCCTTCCTTGCATCAGTACAGTGAGCAGGGAGCTCAACAGACAAACCAACAAAGTAATTAATCTGATTATCGTACTAGATTGGCCTGATTGTCTGTAGGAGTGACATCACCAGGAGGGATGAACTGTCATGTTTGTTTTGTTTAGTTTTTTCTAGTAACACACTTGGCAGTCATCAAACCGATCAGTGACCCAGTTAAATGATCTTCTAAATGCAGATTCATCCGTCTTTGATTTATCTTCTAGAGTTTTTAAGGATGAACAGAAATGAGATTGTCATGTTGTACTAATTCAGTTTCCATACATTAGTGAGCATGTAAAGCTGTCGAAAGCTATCATGGGATTGAGATTCGTACAGTTTTTGATTTTTCTTTCCGGATGAAACAAAGAAACTTTTTTCTGTGTGTGTATGCTGATGATGATGTGCTGATAATGAAGATTATTTGATCAGGGAGAAATATCGGGTCAGGTCAGGAATCAATGATCTCATTAACCTATCACATGCACATTTCCTCAGTTATTACTTATAAGTGTAACCTTGTGAAAGCACACAAGAAGTCTTCATAAACACATTCTTTGACCACAACCTTGTCTCCATCTGTGTGTTTGTAGGCGGTCACATTGCCCATAACCATGACGGATGGGAAGTGGCATCACGTGTGCGTGACGTGGTCGACACGCGATGGTGTCTGGGAGGCATACCAGGATGGGGTGAAGAAAGGCTCAGGGCAAAACCTGTCATCCTGGCACCCCATCAAATCAGGAGGGACCTTCATCCTGGGCCAGGAGCAGGTAAGACGTCCGTTTTGCTGTCAGATGGAGATGCAGTAGGAACAAGAAGTTTAAATGGACGCACACATTGGGCTCTACAAACACGATCATTTTCAGGAAGTTTTTCAATTACAACGTTTCATGCCAATCTATGAAATAGTGTCAGCAACACAGTTCACCAACACAGGCTTGCAATCATTAGCCTTTCTACACATTAACTCCAGACAATGTTTGCAGAATCAGATGCAGACTTTGTCCAGAGTTGCCATTTCACACATGTAGCACACAACAGGAGATCGTCCGTGTCCGATGCATTTTCACCTACTTAATTAGGTTTAAGCGAAGGGTTGGCACCTGGGTAAAGCATGCAGGACGAGGAGGACTCATGTAAAGATGACTGTTGTGGTGCTGATATCAATATGACCTAGGGATCATATGATTATCCAAACATCAACAGATGGTTTTATGCCCTCACAACTGTCTTTAAAAAGATTGTGGTACTTTACAAGAAAGGCTTGACCTTATCCAAGTGATTTTGCAGGTTAGGGTAGGTGCACAGTAGAGTCCAATAAAATGTGTTTGATCTTTGATCTTTATTTTATTTGTTTTACAGCTCAGTCAGTAATCCCTGTGTAAAGGCTCAATCCACCCAATATGCAAAACCATCTCAACCTGTTCTTTTAACTTGTCCTCACAGGACACGGTGGGAGGCCGCTTCGACGTCACCCAGTCTTTCATGGGGGAGTTGGCCGACCTCCAGTTCTGGTCCAGAGTCCTGACGGCCAGCGAGATCTACGGCCAGGCGACGTGCGGAGGCCACCTCATCGGTGATGTCATGTCCTGGTCGGAGGAATCGGTGGAGCTCCACGGAGGGCTCACCGAGCTCCCGTTTGACCCCTGCCACTAAGGACTGACTCCAGACAACCCACATCAAGAGCTGCAGCATCATCATCCTCACATTTTGGATTAAATGTTCATGTCAGAAAAAGTTGGAGAGCGGTAAAATGTTGTTTTGTCACGGATCAAAGATGATGAAATGAGTTATTTCATTGCTCGCTCTGGTTCTTCATCATATCGGTCTGCAGAAGTTTAATAACACAAGCTCAGCCACGGGCAACAGATGGAGCAAGGAGTTGTTTTTCCTTTTTTCTATATATTTTTGCCATTCCTGTTCGATCTTTCTGCCTTCTTCCACCTACACTTTCTTCACTCTGACGCTGTCAGCAGGACGACTTTGAAGGCTCCAAAGAGCGCAGGGCTTTGGATTTTACAGGCAGTGTGGTCATGACTACGGCTGCTCTGAGAGATCCACCACACATAATAGGATTTCTTTCCAGCAGAACAGGTCCAAAGGTTGCTTGTTGCCATTAGCTCACCTGCACTAGCTTGTTCTTGTTTGGTATTTGAGCAACATAAACATTACGGGAGGTGAAAGAGTGGCTAAAAGGCACAGGATCGCTTACAAATGAAGCCACATGGGGACCTGAAGCGTGATGATTCATACTCGTTTATAAATGACTGATCGGATATCCGCTCGTTGTTTTGTGGAGACGAGGAATAATGCTGCTGCAGGAGTGTTTTTTAAATACAGAGAGAGGTTTTGGCAGACTGTTTTATACTAGTATTTCATATTGAAAAATCTACAACAGGTTTGTTTTTTGTAGGAAGAAAAACAAAAAAAGTGTAATCCAATGCAGAATTTAAAAAAATATTCTCTGTCTCCGTCTGTAAGCGGATACATTTCTCTGTTACATAAGAGCGCCGCGGCTCAATGTCAGCCATGACACGTTACAGCCACGAGCCACCTGACTGCATCGTTACAGCGTTAGCCGTCCGTCAGCATGTCAGCCGCCGTGATGCCGATGTCTCCCCGGCACCCGGCGGCTTACAGCGGGGATTTAAACTGTGGACAACTGATCCGATCCTGCCTATTTCCGACCAGCTCAAGCCACGTGGCAAGAGGCAGACTCACAAACACACTCACACGCGCACACACACACACACACACACACTTGCACATGCTCAGAGGAGGTAACGAGATGAAAAGAGACGTTGTTGATCTCATGCTAACTGTAGATGCACCTTCCTGTTTTTATAACAAAAGAGGTTTTTGTACATGTAAATTATATCAGATAGTCTCTTTTTAATTATAAAAAAAAATATTTATTATGGCATTTCTCATATTGTAAATAATTTATAAAGTACATAGCACTTTCTGGACCCACTCTTGACCCCGTGTTTGTTTATAAAGCATGTCTTTGGGAGTAAAATGTTTTTTTTGTTTATCATATTCCTAATCCACTTTGAGTCAAACTCAGCGTTCACTCAGCGTTGGACTCTCGTTATTGATAGTAACAAGGGGGTATCTGTTGTTGCCATGGTGATAGAGTCTCTCAGCATCAGGACCGCATCATCCCGACAGTGTCGCACTGCAGCAGTAAAATATCTGCGAAACGTTTTTCTTTTTGACTGTGATGCCAAGACGAGCGGCACTATCCTCATGATAGTGGGGCCAAACGCACCTGACATGACTTTCATATGTTCTGTCTTCTTGTCTTTGTCTTATAGACTTCAGTTTCTACACCTCCTGATACTACCGAACTGTGTAGTCTGTAAGCTGAATGTTGACATAAAACATGTAAAAAAAAAAATATATATGCATATATACATGATATACAACTTTATGCAGAAAATGCTTATTCTCGCCTTTGGTGTACATTTTAATAATCATTAGGTTTTTTTTGTTATGTTTATCCTCCTCTGTGTCTTTGGCTGTAAATATTTTAAGTATCACATCGTGTTCAGTCAACAGTCCCTCCCTCATGTGTAAGCCAAAATTATAAACTGAATTGTAAAACTTGAAAGAGGAAGAAAATGCACTATAAACTGTCAAATATTTGTAAATATGTCAGGATTTTGAATAAAAATATTTAAAAATATTTTACGAATTCAAACCAAACTCCGAACTTCTTTTTGAACACATAGCACCGTACAGTGTGAACTGTGGTATACGCTGTTTTTGTGACAGGTCAGCAGAAGAGATCCACCGGAAGTCGAGGTCAACAAATATTTGTGTCATCAGGAACGCAACAAAAGAAGATTTATCTTTTTACAGAGCACCAAAAACAAACCAATGTACATGACTACATACGTGGTAATCAGCAGGACGACATCATTCGTCTTCCAATAACGTCACAAAATGCTGTTGAAAAAGCAATCTGTTTTATCATCACATGAAACATTGTGGTTTTGGGGTTCAAATGCACGATTACCATGAAGTCAAACATGGTTAAAGGGTAACGTCGACAATTTTACACATTAAAGTGTGTTTGCAGGTCTCGATGAGTACGACTGCTTAGTGGAAAAAAAAAGTAGTATAAAGCCTTTTGTGGCTCCAGTAGAAGCTGGATGTCATCTGATAAAACTGCCTCCAGTGATGTCACTCAATGGCTGAGTTGCATTGTGGGTAATGTAGGCACCAGGTTCTCAAATGCAGTCCGCTGGTCAAACATTGGACTCATTATGGACAGTTTTAAAACAAATGATCATAATCAATACAACAGAACCAGAGATATCACCTTACTTATTCCACGCATACTTCTTCCTGCTGCCTACATTACCCACAATGCAACTGATCCGACCATGACTTAAAACCCAGTTACAGTGCAGGTAAATACTAAAGTACTGTAAAAAGAAAGATGACAGTGGGGGATGTCTGTGGTTGCTGTGCATCAGCTGCTGAACTCTTCTGGGCTGTTTGGTTATCAAACGGTTCTGCTTTGCATCCGGCTGCAGAGGAGCCAGTATTTAAATATGAGATATATCATCCACATTAACACATCAACCGTTGGGCTTTTCTTCTGCACCTGCTGTTGGAGGATGAGGACTCTGACAAACTGCTCTCGTGGAGTCACGGTGCGTTAATGCATCGACACTCACGCCTGCTCCAACTGATGAAACCATGAAAGTGAACAACGGGTCGGTTCTGCTGGAAGACCAACAGGAAACCTCTGCAGACAAAAGTAATATTCTGTTTTTATCTTTTGCAAAGTGTTTCTCGTTACAGCCACATGTGTGCATTTAACCTCCTTTCACTTTAAGACACATTTGAGCAAATTTTTCTTTATAAAATCTGGATTTTAACGACCTCGACACACAGAACAGGTGCATTAAGTGGACTTTGTGCTTTTGTCTGACAGTTTTATTTTGAAACAAATGACTTGCATGGACTAAGTCAAGTGTGTTTTAGAGATTACTGTTCAGTTTTCCTCATTATGACATTAGGTGATGTCTGTGCAGATAGTTTCAGCTTTGTTTGCTGAGGTTTTGAGAGATGCCACCTCCTCCCCCGTACAAAAAAGTTTCATTTTTATCGTTTACGACATCAAAAATTTCTTTCCAGAGACAATCTCCCGGTTACTTAAGATAATCTACAAACCTCGCAGCGGGGTGGAGGCTGAAGTCTCAGCAACAATCTCAACACATCAGCAAATAAAAGTGAAACTTTCAGCATGTCTGGACTCCATCAGAGGTGAGTGGGAACAAATACAGCCTGCCGATGTGTTATTATTATTATTAAAGGTAACACCTGCAGAGTCTCACGCGGCAGTGTGAAATAAATCAACACCAGCCTCATAAACACAGGATTTACTGTTGGACTGATTTGGGCGAACTGCCCCTTTATGTAAATGTTGCAGCATTGTGCTGAGTCAGCTCGTGCATGTGAAGTTGAAGTGCTGTTTGTTTCCTCTCAGGTTGGTTCGGTCAGTACAGACAGCTGACTCATTACTTCGCTCTGCTCTGCTTCCTGCTCATCATCATCACTCTGCTCCAGACGCTCTGCTGTGAGTAACCTCAGGATGCTGCTAGCACGTTATAATGACGGCCTGTCAGCGGTTATTAACCTGTTATTAAACTAAATGACTTCACACAATTAACAGACATACAATTAACATATACGGAAGGAATAAATAGATGAAAATAAGAATGAGAAAATAAATATGATCACTTTTGGCTCCAAACAAACCAAGATGGCGCCGCGATGCCAAGCTCAAACTTCTGAAAGGTCGTCCACAGACTGATGGGTGGCGTCACGGTGGGCTTGTTGCCACAACGAATCTTGAGAATGGTTTGCAGATATATTTTTAAAAGCTGATAACGTCTTCCTCC
Source organism: Pagrus pagrus (assembly GCF_965226575.1). Classification (NCBI taxonomy): domain Eukaryota; kingdom Metazoa; phylum Chordata; class Actinopteri; order Spariformes; family Sparidae; genus Pagrus; species Pagrus pagrus. The sequence goes on along the minus strand of NC_140201.1, from coordinate 3,180,703 downwards.
TCCAGAACATCCTTTCCCGTCATGCCGGCAGCTGTCAGTTTGTAAATCGTCAAATGAAGACATTCAGTCTAAAACGGGATGTGAAAAGGAAAATGTCTCCATTTGTGACAGAGGATTGACTCGATGCTCCCGCTGAACGTCTTCATCTTTTCATGTTTTTCGTTACCTCTGTCAGTCTGCTTTGTTTTCTCCCCAACACGTCCTTTATTATCCTGTATCCATGGAAACGGCTGATGGGACATTGTGTGTGTAATTTTCTGTCTTTCTGGCGTCTCTCTGTGTGTTTTGATACGTCAGTGGTTCAGATCAGCTTGGTGTTCCAGTCACAGTCGACGCTGCAGGAGAGCAAAGTGACGGATCTGACGAACAGACTGGAGAAGCTGAACCAGGCGTATCGCCTCCTGTTCTCCCAGTATCCAGCTCTGAACCAGTACTGCCCCGTCAGCAACTCCACCACCGGCGGTAAGCGTTGCTCTGAGGACCCCCGAGGCTTGTGTGGGGACATTTTTAGACGTGTTGTCTGGTGCTCACTTCTTTAAAGGCCTGTTTGAGGGTCGCCACGTGGTTAGGGTTTGGAAAAGCTGGAAACAGCTGGAAATGTCGTCTCAATAAAAATATCCAGGGGTTGACCACTCACAAATGTTGAAAACGCAGTCTTGAACAGTGGTCTTTGGCTTGGCCGCCTTCTCGCCCAGCTGTAACGACATCACCTCCACCTCCTGACACAAAAGTCAGCTCAGATACTTTCAATCTGATATCAAACATAATGTATGAACGTAGATGTGATGCACATGAAAATGCCAAAGTTTTATTCTGTGAACTGAGCTGGCAAACCTCGCATGAATAAATAAGATAGGAGATGAAACTGTAGATAACTTTTGTGCACCATTGCAGAAAGACTTGTGTTAGTTTGGCTGTTTGGCTTCGTTAACTTTTCATATCAGAGTTGTTTGCAGAAACCCGTTGGACCCAGCAGCTCTGATTTGCACAGTGATCTGCTAAAGCACACAAACCACATCATCTGTGTGCTTTGGATTCAGATAACAGGAGTTCTTCCTGCTTTTGTTTCCTGAAACTGTAACTGCCCGCCGAGGTCGGTCGAGCATCCAGAGCGCTGAATCATGTATTTACTGCATATTAACACCAGCCACGACCGAAGAGTGTCCGGTAATTCGTACCACGCTCAAATTATAGGATATATGATTTATTGGCCACCTTTCACATCAGAAGGTGGAGGAGATGGTGGTGGTGTTATTACAGCCAACAAAGACGGCCACCCGGAGACATTTCCAGATGTTTTTGTGCCGATGAACTGTCTAGTTGGACCATCTCCATCCGTGTTTGTTGTGACCGTAACAGGCATTTTAAACCAAACCATGAAACCCTAACCGGGTGGGTTTCTGTGCCTGAGAAAATTGAATCCAAACAAACATGAAGTTGCATGATTTCTTCTATTATACAGGATGTACAGCAGTTTACATAAAGTCCCTGTTGGTAAGATAGTCAATCAAACACTGATGCTTTCGAACAACAGCCGACTTGACCAACAGTCCCAAAGCGTCAGTATTTGATGAGTTGGGAATGAGACTCAAAACTCAATTATCTCGCCAACAGGAGCGCAGAGCACAAACATAATCAGCTTGTAAAAAACAAAACAGACTGGGAATGAATTTCTGATGTTTGACGACAGTTTTATACTTTTAAAAAGTGCAACATGATTCTGTATTTCATGCATGAAAGGCCGTGAAACAGTCAATCAGGATTGTGGAAAAGGTCACGTGGAGCGAGAAGCAGATTAAAACACGCTGAGGATAAAAGTTGTTTCTTCTTTTTTCTGTCTCCCACAGAGAGAGCGTGCACGCCGTGTCCAGCCAACTGGACAGCTCAGGGAGACAAGTGTTTCCTGTTCAGTCGGGACAGGGCCGACTGGATCAGCAGCCAGTACCGCTGCATGGCACTGGGGGGCGCTGTGGCCACGGTCAGGACAGAGGAGGAGCAGGTGAACACACACACACACACACACACACACACATTAATCCTATCATTTTCTAGTTTTATTTTCTCATATTTCATCTCTACTCCATCATATTTCACAGAACATCCCTGGAAACTGAACTCTCTGCCTCCTTTTCTAAGTATCCGTGTCTCACAGAGAGCCTCACTAATGATATGTTCTGCCTCTGTCCAGTTGTAAAACATTTGAGATGCTTTCCCTGAAATATCAGCTGCACGATCACACATTTCAAAGTGCACACACCCTCAGAGAGACGAGTTAAAAATAGATTTAAGACCTCTATGAGATATGGGGACGTCTGCAGGAGCAGCCGCTGCTCGGGGTCAGCTGAGGTTTTGTCTTTCACTGTTTTACTGTACACATAACACAGTTTATGTCCTGGATGTGTGAAGTGAAATGATCTCTGGAGGAGAGAGGGAGACATTTCTAAACTCGTCTTTTCTGACATGTTTTTTTTTTTTCAGGTGTTTCTGTGGAGCGAGGCCCAGAGTCTGAGCCAGGGGGACTCGTACTGGCTCGGCCTGAGGACGGGAGGTGGTGACGAGGGCTGGCAGTGGAGCGACGGCTCCCCGGTGGAGAAGGGACCAGAGTGAGTAATGAGGAGCAGGAGGAGGAGGAGGAGGAGGAGGAGGAGGAGCAGGAGGAGGAGGGTTGAACAGGGATGAAAGGGGGCTCCTTAGGTGACGAGCCAGCAGATGTTGATCTCTATTCCTGCAGCTCGAGACTTTGGTCACATGTTGCTGGTTCACCTCTGAGGACACACAAGTATGGACACTCGAGATGAGTGATGAAGATATTAAAATGTAGACGATCCCCTGAAGGAAATGTTTGTTTTGTAAGGAGAAAAATCAACTCGGACGAACTTTCCATGTGATTAAAATAGAAATAGAAATAAAATACACAATGAGGAGGTCAAAATGAGAAGCATCAGCGAGAAAAATGTGTGAAAAGTAAAAGGAAATGTAACAACAACACAATAATTTAAGTGTTAATCACTTTTATGAGTGTTTGTGTGTTTGGTCAGTGTGTTTGTTTTGATATTATGTGTATATTTAACATTAAAAATGATATTTTAATCATAGATCACACTGACAGAGTTACAGTATCTTCACTATCTCCTCTTTGGATATACAGTGATTACATTTGCTTTAATGGGAGGGGATTAAAAGACAGTGGGAGGCTGTTTTTAATTTGATGGTGTATTTTCATATGGAGAAGGAGCGGTTGCCATGGTAACAGATTAAAGACTGTGGTTTCCTCCTGCATCTCTGCAGTTTTTGGCAGCATGTGCCCGATAACACATACAGCAGCGAGCTGTGTGGTCGACTCGCCCCAGGAGACGACTACAGGAAGAGCTGGTTCACCTCCAGATGTTCCACCCAGCTGAGGAGGATCTGTGAGAGGAGGCAAGCTGCTCTGCAGTGAGAGGAGGAGAGGAGAGGGGAGGAGAGGAGAGAGGAGAGGAGAGGAGAGGAGAGGAGAGGAGAGGAGAGGAGAGGAGAGAAGAGAAGAAGAGAGGAGAGGGGAGGAGAGGAGAAGAGAGGAGAGGAGAGGAGAGGAGAGGAGAGGAGAGGAGAGGAGAGGAGAGAGGAGAGGAGAGGAGAGGAGAGGAGAGGAGAGGAGAGGAGAGGAGAGGAGAGGGGAGGAGAGGAGAGGAGAGGAGAGGGGAGGAGGGGAGAGGAGAGGAGAGGAGAGGGGAGGGGAGGAGAGGGGAGGAGAGGAGAGGACAGAGGAGAGGAGAGGAGGGGAGGAGAGGAGAGGAGAGGGGAGGAGGGGAGAGGGGAGGAGAGGAGAGGGGAGGGGAGGAGAGGGGAGGAGAGGAGAGGACAGAGGAGAGGAGAGGAGGGGAGGAGAGGAGAGGAGAGGGGAGGAGGGGAGAGGGGAGGAGAGGAGAGGACAGAGGAGAGGAGAGGAGGGGAGGAGAGGAGAGGGGAGGACAGAGGAGAGGAGAGGAGAGGGGAGGAGGGGAGGGGAGGAGAGGAGAGGAGAGGAGAGGACAGAGGAGAGGAGAGGAGAGGGGAGGAGGGGAGAGGAGAGGAGAGGGGAGGGGAGGGGAGGGGAGGGGAGGAGAGGAGAGGACAGAGGAGAGGAGAGGAGAGGAGCTGCTCTACAGTGAGAAGAGAGGGGAGGGGAGGGGAGGGGAGCGGAGGGGAGCGGAGGAGGAGAGGAGGAGAGGAGAGGAGAGGAGAGGAGAGGAGGAGAGGAGAGGAGAGGAGAGGAGGAGAGGAGAGGAAATTACTAACAAAGAAGCAAAACAAAACCACATTAAGAAGCAATTCAGAGTTGTGAGAGATGATGATGATACAAATAAAACACTTAAATCACTAAAATAATTTGTTTGTTCTTGTTTGTTTTCTTTGTTTTTTTTAGTTCTGTTACTTACTTCTCTTACTTCTGTTTTTGCTGTTTTAGGTTTCAAGAACCCAACTTCACTGATTCTTATTCATAAGATCAATGTTGAATTTATCTTTTAGTCTCAAATCCTAAATATTTACCATTTAATAAATAAGAGATACAGATGGACTGCAACACTGAATATTTGAAAAGTGGTTAAATAGGAATGCATTGAAAAAACAATAGAAAAGCATTGTCATATGTGAGCCAATATATGATATTTCCACTTATTTTAACTATAGAAAATAGAAAATAATGTAACTCGGTCCACGCATTTTCTTTTTTAGAGCTTTAAACCACATTTAACTGTCTGTCAGGCTTTTTCCAAGATCCATAATTAACATTAAAAACATTAACCCTCAATATTAAGCAGATAAAATGATTCATAACGTATTTTTATTTTTTTATTTATATTATTTAATCTTATTGTTAATATCTTATTTGTGTTAGATAAGCTCTCCACCTGTTATCCGTCCCGGGCTGCTGCTGTACCTCCTCGGTGTGTCCACCAGGTGGCGGTGTTGCCTTTTCAAACAACACCTGACGCATCCTTTCTGTTTCCCGACATGCTTTGCGGGTGCGCAGCCCTTCACAGTAAAGGACACCGAGCGGTGAGATTATAACGGAATTTCAGTGTGAAAGGTAAAACAGCTCATCTTACTAATATTATGACTTTTACTTCAACAGCTCGCTGTTAGTGATTACATTTAAATGTATGTGTCATATTCATGTATGTATTTGTGTCTGGGGGACGGGTCAGGTGGTAGAAGCGTCCACCTCCAATTAGCAGAACCGGCTTAACGTTAGCTGAGCCCGTCTTTAGTGGACACGTTCAGAATTATGATTATATTTAGTTTAATATATATTAAAACCAGTGTTCATTTTATTGTTTAATAAATAACTGAACGGTCGGTGGTGCTGAATTATCAAATTTCCGCTGACGTAGGCCAAACCTGCTTCCTTCATATCAAATTATAGCGTTCCGTTACCCGAACTCCATTTGGAAAGGTCCGTGTTTTTTGTTATTCCAGTGTTATTGTTCAATGCTTACATCCTAGAGAGAAACGGAATGATTATCCCTAATAAGTAAAGTCCTCTGGTAAATTCGGCTTTCATCACAGTTACCAAGACCGGTTTAAACTGAGCATATGGTGAAGTTTATCAGTTGGTCTCCATCGCTATCCTCTCTCTTGACCGCTGGCTGTGATGTAGATCCATTCAATTAGAGCGCTCTGTTATCCGAACTCCATTTGGAAAAGGCGGTGTTTTTAACATTTTCACAATTATTGTTGAACGCATACATCCTAGAGAAAAATTGAAGGATTCCTACTAATCAGTAATGTCATCTGGTAATTTCGGCACTCAACACAGTAACCAAAACCGAGCCTAAACAGAGCAAACGGTGAAGTTTATCACTTGATCCTCGGTGCTATCTTCTCCTTGTACAGTGTATTTTGGGGCTAAAAATGCGTCTCCTCTTATGCAGATCCACTGTTATTGAATAATTAGCGACTCTAAGCTAACGTTAGCCAAAGCAGCTTTCTCCATATTAAATTAGACCCTTCTGTTATCCGAACTCCATTTAGAAAAGGCGGTGTTTTTAATTTCCCCAGTGTTATTGTTGGAGCCATACATCCTGCAGAAAATTAAAGGTTTCTTACTCAATCAGTAAAGTCATCTGGTAAATTCGGCTCACAACACAGTTACCAACACCAAGCCTAAACAGAGCAAATGATACATTTATCAATTGATCCTCATCGCTATCCTCTGCTTGTGTACTGTGTTTTGGGGCTAAAACTACACAGTCCTGTAATGCAGATTCACTGTTTTTCTTCTCGGTCCGGTTTGGAGTGTCTAACATGTTGTTGCTCCTCTGCAGATATCCAGCAGCTGAAGATGTCTGACCACATCGAGGAGAAGATCAAGAACTACAGGACGGCTCCTTTCGACGCCCGCTTCCCCAACACCAACCAGACCCGCAACTGTTACCAGAACTATCTGGGTAAACAAGACAACCTGCTTCATACAGTATTTCACACAGATCTAGTGCATAAAGTCTCAACCCCATCAGGTGGTACTTCTTCAGGTGTATTCATACCTTATCTCGCCACTGACATAGAGCATATCTGCATGTTTCCTCATGTCAGACACACACAGGACTTGTCCTCTGACGCTGACTCCTACCTGAACTTTTTAACCGAAGCAGGTGAAGATGAACGCAGGTCACATCTAACCGAGAGTCACTTTGCTTTGCTCTAAAGCTTCTGCCGGCATGTTTTCTTTATCTTTGATTTCACTTTATCTGGCTTCATGTGAATGAAAGAGCTGATCTTTAACTGCAGCTGTAAGGTCAAGTGTTTCGAGGCCTTCAGCTTCTGTTCTCACTGGCTGTTTCACATCTTGATTTCCTCATCGTCTGTTCCCACAAACACTTTAATGTTCCTGCTGGACTTTTTTTGTCTTCATAACAGACGAGACTGTGACTACAGGGGACCCAGACATCTTGTCTTATTTCCTAACATTGCAGAAAAATCTTAATTGAAAGCGTTACGTTCTGAGGCTATTAAACAGAAGAATACAACTGTACACCCACTTTTACCAAACTAAGACAAGTTTAATTGCCTTGTTGTCACAGTCACCAACTCTAGTTTGGTCAAAATCACGTTACACGTTAATGTAGCAGCCAACTGAGAAGGTGTTAAAGTGATATTTCTGTCTCAGCCTTCCTCCAAATCAAATTTTTAGAGTTTGTTTGTCTTTATTTTCATAAGAGGGCAGTTCTTCTTTTCAGAGCTCCATTTTGAAGATGTTGAAAGTGTCTGTATTTCCGCCTCATTTCAAGCCTGACAGTCAGCAGATTGTTCCCTCGTCCTCAGAACTGATCGCCGACTGCTTCCCTGCTTATTTTCAAAGTATTTTAAAGAAAGATATTTCTTCAAACGTAGCATTTTCTATGCGTGTTGGCCTCTTGTACACATGTCACTGAAAATGGACCGTGTGGAAAACCTCTGCTAGGGTGGAGATATTCAGAAATGACGATGCAGACACCCACGTTCACTTCCTGACTGGGTCTTATCAGGGTTTGTGGTAATATTTTGCAAATGTGAGCACGAGGTATGTGTATGTTATTATGAAGTATTTCGGTTTATACATTCAATGATGGAAAAGAGAGGCAAGGCAGCTTGTACGTTTCCCCTCGTACATGTGGACTCGATCTAAAACTAGAAATAGACGGCGCTTTGTGAAACTATTATTAATCTGCACTCCACACAGACACAGAGACTGATTGCAGTCTTAAGTATAAAGTTGCATTTGTAATCATTTGTTAAAAGTAATGAGACACTCCTTCCTCTGGAGGGTAATGTAAAGTGACATCCACCATCTTGTTCAAGCTCCTCAGAGCAGAAATAAGAGCTTGAGGACAGACGGCAACATGGCCGACTAGAACGACTTCTGGTTTAATGGAGGAGCACGGAAATGTCAGAGACGAGACTTGGGACGTGTCCTCTCATTAGCAGCTGTGTTGGGGATCACTGCCGGCTGTTTATTTCCTGCTCCGACATCTCGTCTTCCTCTCTGTGTTTCCTCCAGATTTCCACAGATGTAACAAAGCTCTGTCTGCCAAAGACCAGGACACAGCTCCCTGTGACTGGTACCAGAGGGTCTACAAGAGCCTCTGCCCCATCAGCTGGGTACGGTGCACCAAACACACATTAATATTATGGACCTGTATCATGTCGGGTCTTATTTTCCAGTGTTGACCTTCGACATGACACTCGGGTCCTTCTTTAAGTTTTCCTCTCTGTCTCTCTGCTGCAGGTTCAGAAATGGGACGAGCAGCTGGAGGCAGGAAGCTTTCCCGGAAAGATCTGAACAAACACAATCCTCTCCATCCTCCTGCACCTTTCTTCATCCACGTATCTTAATGTGAAGCATCTGCTCTTTATGTACAGAAGCAACTAAATAAATATAATGTTACTGTGAACCCTGTTGTACTCGTCCTGAATTATACCTGATGACTCCTGGACCAAACTACTGCAGCAAACCTCAGAGATCGATACTTAAGTATATTTACTGCCAGAAAATTACTTTTAATGTCAGAAACTTTCAGACTTTTACTGAAGTACTGTTCATATGGGTGACTTTCATTTTTATTAAAGTAATATTGTAGCACGATATCTTTACTTTTACTCAAGTATGACTTTTGGGCACTTTTCACAACAGTGATCATCTGTGGTGTATTTTTTAATTCATGTGTAGGTTTTAATGTCGTCTGCATGCTGGTGTTGTGTGTCCATACGTGTTAAACAGGTCTAACTTCAAGATCAAGTGTTTTTGAACACTTTTGGGTCAAGGTTTTCATTTAGGAGCTGTTCTGGAGCTTTAGATCACATCACATGCGCCTCATCAGCAGATCAATGTTCAAAGCTTTTGTTTTTCTGACCTCTGAAAGGACTTCTTGTCCACGCTGACCCCAAAAATGTTTATTCTTGACCTCAGCTCCTCGAGGGTTTCTGATCACAGAGTAGAGATGTAGTTCTGCCTCTTATGAGCCAGTTTGTCCCTGATCATGTTATATTGATAGTTTGTGATCGTCCACGCTGACTCAAAAACCTGAACTTGAATAATCATTCTTGACCTTGAGTTGAGATGTAGCTCTGTGTGTGATGCTGCAGAGAAACGGTTTGACATCAGCGTCAGCTTCTTGTGGCGACCTCACAGTTTTTCTAAACGTATTCATTGCATCACTGCACACAAACCTGCGTGACTCACAGTCAGCTGACTTTTGTTGTCGTCCATGAGTCACGAGCAGATCATGAGACGGGGGGGGGACTGCAGAGTGTGCATTAATTAATACCCGACACATCCGGTGTTATTGGGCAGCTGTTCACAAACTGTCTGTAAATGTTTGTAAAGTCATCATCTGTACAACTGGAGCATCATCTGACCCGTTGCCTCGGTTACGGAGCGCCTTGCATCAGCATCCGCAGCATCAGCTTCACCCAGAGCTGCTGTCAAGGTCGCCAGAGTGAGGCATCATGGGAAGGCGAGGAGGACAGCAGAGGGAGGGGAGGGGAAGGGGGGTCACATTCATCCCTCTCACGACCCTCAGGGAGCTCCCCCTCTGCGCATGCGCCCACTCTATTCATCAACCAACTAACCGACCATCGGCTGCAGCCGTGATAGGAGCAGGGCGCCGGCTCTGGTGATGCGCCGGAGTCACGTACGACCGGAGGGGGCGGGGCCACGTCACGGCATCCCAGCATTCCTGCTTTTCATAGGCTGATGGGGGGGGGAATAAAAAAAATAAAAAAATAAAAACAAGTGCGTGCTTTTTACGTGCGGTTCTCCTCGCAGCTCCCTGAATAAGACGAGTTGGATGAGGAGGGGAGGGAGCCACTGCCGCACACGCACCCGACCGCTGAAGCCCAACAGAGGGGTTCTTTGTCCGGCCCGGGAGCCACGGTACCGGTGAGTGGAGCTGCAGGCTGCTGGGTTCGGGTCTTTTTTTGTTTGACCGACAGCACACACACACACACACACACACACACACACAGAGGTTAACCGACAGACAGGCATCTACATTCACATCCTGCACTTTATAGTTAAGAGTTGAAGCTTTACTATCGATTATCAGTGATCGGTTTCCTGTCGGGGGGACAGAGGGAGGCTCGGTCGTGTCCTTCCCTGGCACAGCCGGCTGGTACCACGGACAGCGCCTAACGAGGTGCGTTTCTTTTCCCGCAGCTGTCAGCGCCGGCGGGCGGGTCCTGCAACGCTTCTTCTCCTCACCACCACCTGAAGATCTCGTGTGCGCATCTGAAGTAAAAAAAAAACAACATCCTCTGCCAGATTTGAGAAGATGGAAGGACAGGCAAGTGATTTTCTTTCCTCATACTTTCTGTTGTGATCCAGATTGTGATGAGGAGCTGAGAATAAAACACCTGTGAGGAGTGTTTCTGTGTGAAGTGGAGCTGTGTGGGCGGTGTCAGTCTGAATGCATGCTATAATAATGCTGTGAGTCACTGCAGATGTGTGTGAAGGAAACATCGTGTACTATATACATGTCTGGCGTGGATTACAGTGAGCATGCGTGGGTTTTATATTGTTTTATAAGTCTGTGTTCAGCAGGATTGGTCAGGAAATGTGGCCTTTGTTTGACTCATTGTTCAAGTCAGATGTCTTACAACTGATGAGCTAATGCATGAATTACAAGAAAAGTTCACCCAAGAATAAAAATTAAAAATGAGTCATTATCTCCTCCCTCCATGCTGATGGAGAGTCAGCTGATGTTTCATAGTCCACAAAATATCTCTGCAGCTTCACAGCAAGAAACAGAGCAGCATTCTCCTAAATCAACTGAAGTAGCTGGAGACTTGTTTTAAAACAGCATAATCCAAGTCTCAGGAAGCCCAGAGATCCCACATTGATTTTAAAAAGATGTTATTTACACCCTCAAAGCATCATACACCCACTTCAGAGGAGTTTAGCAGCTACAGTGAAGATTTCCTCTTAAAAGGAGTTTAAATAAACGTCTTTTCAAATCAGTTTGGGCTCTCGGTGGTTGGATTACAACACATGGAGCCATCTTAAGTTGTTTTATTACATTTTAAAACAAGTCCCCAGCTGCTTCAGGTGTTTAGGAGAACGCTGGGACGCTGTTTTTGTTGTGAAGCTCCAGAAATGTTTAGTGGAAACTTCACCTGACTTCCCATCAGCATGTGGGGGAGAAGATAATGACCGAACTGTTCCTTTAATGTAGGATGTATCATGAATTCCTGTCGCTCACCAATAAGAAATGATGATGTCACGCTGGATCATCAGCTAAGAAATATTAATTTACATCAACACGTATCATTGCTGTATTTATGTTTAATATATAAATGTTAATCAGTAGATTTGCTTCCTGTTTCTATAAGATCAGGTGCTGTTTTGCTCGCATATAAATTAACGTCTCGTGATTCATGATTGTAATGTATATTTATGACGTATGAACGTCCTCAAAACAAGAGACGGCAGCGAAATAAATCTTTAATGTTTCATTTCAGAAGATGTATATTCGGGTTTAGGATTAGGATTAATATAAATGGACGCTTACACGAAAAATAAGCCTTTTTTTTCTCAAACATAGATTAAGTAACATCTTTTCAGATGTTTTTTGAGCAGCTACAAAAAGAGTTTGAGAGCAGAAAATATTTCCCAAAATGCAAAACATCGTATTAAGCATTGGATCTGATGTTATATGCTTCCTTTGTAAAATCTTATAATCCAGTTTCGACAGCCACAGTAGCAGAAATAGACCAGAATGTAACGCAGCTACAAGAGAAACAAGAAACACTCTCTGCACGTTCACATGTCAGCAACACACCGATGCAACGTGTTCCTCCTCTGGGATTTGCTGAGAGGAACCTCCGGAGACATCAGTTAGAATCAGAGCAGAAGAAATCAGATTATTCTCTTAATCTATTTAGTGAGTGTGTGTATGAGCTTTTGTTATGTGCAGTGTGTTTGGTCCACTGCACTCAGGTCTTCTTACAAACGAGCCAACTATTTTGGTAATCGACGGATCATTTCGGTCATTTTTCAAGCAAAAAAGTCAAATATTTGTTGGTTCCAGCTTCTTAAATGTAAGAATCTGCTGCTTTTTATTGTCATTTATGACAGTAAATGAAAAGTCATTGGGCTTTGGACTGTGAGCAGCATTTTTTACAATTTGTGACTGAACAATAAATCAATTAATCGTGCAAATCAGTGTAAAAATACGCTTGATGATAACTATGTATGACTGGCTCCAGCTTCGTAAATGTGAGGATTTTGTTGGTTGTCTTTGTCGTGTTTGACAGTTCATGAAGAGTCTTTGGGTTTTGGACTGTTGGTTGGATAAAAGAAGCAGTTTGAAGATGTCAGTTTGGGCTTTTTTTGGACTCTCGTGGGTGAGACTTTGTGAAAACAATTGGCAGATTCATCGATAATGAAAATAGTAGTTGTCTGAAGACTGAATAGAAGTTAAAATAACAACAACAAAAAAAAAGTGTGTTGAAAACTCTTAGTTTGCGGACAGATGATAAAACTTTTATAACTTCAGTGAAAACTTTCGCCTCCTCTACATGTTGACTCCTTTCACTGTGAGACTAGTTGCATGTTTGGGTGTACAGATGTGTGTCAGTGTGTTGGTGTGTGTGTCCCTGCAGGGCGTCCTGTCATGTTCTGACTTTGCATCCCGCTCTTATCGCTCGTGCCAAATGTCGACCAGCTCGTCGATACGCGACCCGATCGCTGTTTGACCCTCACGCTAAAAAAATCCGGCCTGCAACGTTTTTTATCTCCCAAAACAGCTCGATACGTTTCACTTCCTGGATTTTAACTGGCGACTCTGACTTGATTGGCTCTTTAGAGAGAAACTGTGTTAGCTGGCTCGGACCGGATGTAGGTCAGATGTAGTCACTGTGTGTGTGTGTGTGTGTGTGTGTGTGTGTGTGTGTGTGGGGTGATGCAGGCATGTGTCCACACCCACATGCACTGTTGCAGTAGCAGGAGTGTACTTTAGCTAATGAGATCCTGCCTCATGTCTGCATGTGTGTGTGTCTGTGTGTGTGTGTGTGTGTGTGTGTGTGTGTGGTTACTTTCAGCCTGTGTCAATAAAACTGTCACCTCCAGGCTGTTGCCATGGAGACGGAGGAAGAAGGGGGGGCGAGAGGAGAAGTATGGATGCTCTTGGTTGGACGGAGGGAAAGAGAGAACGGAGACGGACACTAGGAGGAAGTTTGAGAAGGACAATTAGTGATGAGTCATGGCGGTCGTCTGAGTCATGCGTACAGTGGTTAGCATCAGAAACACCTGTAGCTATGCAACTGTTTCCCCTTGCACACGGCAGAAAAATCATGTTTGCTTGTGGGAAGAACAATGTTTTATTAGTTTAGCGAAAAATGTTGTGTATTTTGACTCAAAAGTGACGATGAATATCCTCTAAGTGTTTTTGTGGCGCCCCGAAACAAGGAACAACAAAAGTTTTTCAGTGAGCAGACGGCAGAAAAAACTCTGTTTGTTTTGCAATCAAAACAAAAACAAAAGACGTACGTCGTGTGGGATCATGGGAGTTGTTGTCTTCATTGATAAAAAGCAACCATTAGCTGATGAAAATCTATCGACCTGCATGGGTGGATGGATATTTCTGGTTTGAACATCATTGGAAACATTTGTGATAGTGTCTCATATTGTATCTTTAAAACGTAATGACATCACACGAGAGCACCAGCCTCACCTCCCCCTCACCAAGTGTTGCTCTCTTTAAAGACACCAAACTCCATTGACAAAAACAGTGATTTTACCTTGCAGATCATCATAAAACTTGACAGAAACAAAGAAAAACTCACTAAAACCAGCTTGATTCATCTTTTCCAGTGTTCCAACAATCACCCACTCTGGTTTAGTCAAAATAAACCTTTAATTTTCAACGAGTTAAATTATAGTTATAGATCTAAATCTACCTGACATAATTATAAGCTTGTTAGCCGTTAGGGTTGGCAAAGAAAAAAACATCAGCGAGCACAAAAAGGTAGTGAGTCCCCTAAGAGCTGCTTTAAGGATGGAGATGTTTGAACCCATGACACTCGGTTACATCGTTGGCAGCAATGTTTCTTTCAATCGTGCTTTTGTTATTTGCATTTTCTTAGCTTAGCTTCCTCAGTGTAGCTAGCCAGCTAACTGTGTCTAAAGTTTCTGAGGCTGATGTGTGTCGGACACATGTGAGAGCTGATCTGAGTCCCGTCACTGGTGATGGACGACAGTATCTCGCCTGGGTGAGACAGTCAGAAGTTGCCATCGAGAGATGATGGGAAACAGCGTTGTGGTAATTAGCATCTCCGACCTTGTGGCAACTCTGAGGGGACACAACCAGAAAAAAACCCGCTTCAGGGAGCTAAAGTCTGATGCTTTAAGTGAAGGTGAACGCTGAATGCTTCAAACCGCCCGAGAGCTCTTGAGTTTCGTCTTCATTCTCAGCTCAGGACACAAGGTATGAGGCTGGACTTTGTGTGTGTGAGCGCAGTGTGTGCACACTGCGTTATAATGACAACGGTTACCATAGCAACACAGCATCTGTTCAGCAAATCTGGGAGCTGCAACAGGCTGCGAGCACACAAGTTTGTCCGGAGCTTAATATGAAACGTTCTCAGCTGGTGTTCGTGGGTTTGTGCATCGTGTTTCTGCTCGTCGACATTCAGATAACTGAGCTGAAGGATGATAAAGGTTGTTCAGACTCAACATTCATAAGATTAAAGAGGGTTTGAGCTGTTGGATCAGGACTGCTGTGTGACTGAGGACGTCTCTACAGATCTAAATAAGAGTCTGGATCTTTAAACAGAAGTGTCATTAAAACACAAACAGCTGCATTAATGTTTGACCGTACACGCTCTTGTTATTGATTCTTATCTGAGACGTTTTGGGTGCCGTCACGTGACCGATAATTTCTACTGAGTCACTGTGACTTGACAAAAAAAAGCAGAGATGGATACAGTCGGTGAGGGAGACGGAGAGGAAAGAGGAAGGTGAACTACAGGGCAGATATAGTGTGTGTGTGTGTGTGTGTGTGTGTGTGTGTGTGTGTGTGTGTGTGTGTGTGTGTGTGATGTTTGATATATAGCTTTTTTTCAGTGTCCTTAGACACCACAATGAGTTGCATTTGGGTCTTGTGACGCGCTCGGGGCTATTTTTTTTTTCTTTCTGTCTTGTTTAATTAACTTTAAAATGAAGTGATGTTGATGATTTCAGACGGATGGTGAAGGATCAGTCTGAAGTTCCTCCTCAGAATTAATGTCACAATGTCGTACTGAACCGTCATCTGTCATCAAAACCACTGATTTTATTTACATGAGGTTCAGTTCACACATTATTTTACTGTCTGTGAAAGTTGTTGTTGAACGTTTTCTGTAGCTCTGATCCCCAAAAAAAGTAAGAACGTTGTGTTCACTGACATCAGTTTAACAAAGCTTGTGTTTCGTACCCAGTCAATCAGTCCCAGCTCGATGCTGTCATCAAATTCAGAATAAAAGCAAATACTTTACAAAAATCAATGAAACAAACGAGCCTGTGTTACCAGACGGGGGAAGTCTAATGAAATATGCTGTTGAGCTGCATTAAGGATTATATATGATGGAGTATGTTTGGACCCATACCAGAATTAAATATCAGACTCAGTCGGCGTCTGCTGCAGCAATTTCTTTAATGTTTCACTGGCCAGCGCCCAAACAGGTGGAAGTAAAAATACATTATATACATACACACAATATATTATGGTTGTGCTACTGCTAAATTCTTGCACACTATCACGATAGTGTTATGTTCGAGTGAAGGTACTTCCGTGCTGATACTACTATATTCTCTTAGATTAACCTGAAGTATAGAAGAAAAGTTACGTTTATTCATAATTGTGTGATAAGTTATAGTTTCAAATCCACCTGAAAGTGACTGAATATTATAAAAGTGGTGGAAAAACACCTGTAGCTCATCATTTAACATCTGTAACATTTAGTCAGCACACATACATTTATATAGGGAATAAAAATCCAACCATATCTGTAAAAATCACAGATAAATGCATTTATTCTAAAATATCATTGATGTAGGTGTAAAACAAAGAATAAAAGTAAAACAATGTTGTGTAAAACAGCCAAAACTTAAATCAAGGCACACTGGTGACGATCAGGAAGGTGGTAGTGTTTTGAAGTCTTTCTAAAATGTCTGTTTTTAATAAATCTTTTCAATTTATCTGAGAAAAATATATAAAACTTTGAATCCGGTGTCCATTTTAGATCCTGAGATACACAACGAGAGCAGACAAATACCTCCAGCCAGTCCATTTTGCAGACACACCCAGAGAGACGCAGAGGCTTTCAGGCTGTCGGCTCACCGGATTATTGAACGCTCGTAAATGTCACACAAGTCCTCAGGGAACGTATGGAAACAGAGAGAAAGAGCAAAACAGTGGCTGTTTGGCCGAAGAGCAGATCTCATTAAGTTTGGGAGCTGGAAAGGATTCAAACAAAAGAAGAAGAAGAAGAAAAGGGAGATGCAGGTGGAGGACAGGGTGGATGTTTGCTTGTTGAGACCTTCAGCTTTAAGAAGAAATCCTCCTGATTCCTCCAGTATATAATAACTCCAGTTTGACCTTCACATCATTTTTTCATTCATGCTTCTCACCCGTCTTCATCTTGATTGGTCCCGAGTAGCCGACACCCACCTGGCCAAAACTGAATCCCGAGAAGTGCAGTCCATGCTAATATTGTCCGACCTCGCTCTGATATTGTTGTGCCAAGGGCGGTGGATCACCTGAGGCCTCGTTCAGGTCTCCATACTGTCTCAAATAACAGCAGCGGCTCGTTCTGCCTCCGTCAGCACCGAGTCTCTTTATTATCACAGAGCTCAGCAGAAACAAAGACACGCTGGCCTACTTTCTCCTGCCGTCACCCAGCGTGACCTGCCCGCTGTTTCATATGAGGGATCGATCCAGATGTTTTTTTAATAAAGTTCGACCTTCGATGACCTCTAGTTGCTCCCCTCCTCCTCCTCCTCCTCCTCCTCCTCCTCCTCCTCCTCAGCACACTGAAATCACTTGAGATGAGCCAAAAGTCTCCTTGCTCCCAGCAGTGTGTGGATGGGTGAAGCATTGAAAAGCATTTCTGACAAAGAAATGTGTCCTAATCACCTTAAATGAACTTTAACCTGAAGTTTCAGCCCAGATTCAAGAATAAAATTTGGGCAGTGAAGGCGAGGTGGCTACCAAATGAAAGATGACTGCTAGAGACCGAGAAAACTGGGTAATTTTGGTGACTGTCGGGACATTTTCCAGCTGTCTTTGTTGCTTAAAAAACAGGTATTTTACATCACAACATGATTTTTGTCCGAACCGTAAACAAATGGTTCATTTACCAACAGCGTTCACATGACATAAAATCCAAAACTGTAGCATGAAAGCAAAGTTTCAACACATTCATGGTTTGCTGAAATGTAAAATGCCAACATTTATTATTTCCAAGAAAGTTCTTCGTCATTTTCAGATTGTAATTTATCGTCATACCTTCCATCAGCGATCACAGAATTAATTATCATCGCTCTTATTTTTGTGCTGATGCTCTCGTAGTTGGAAGACTGGATCTCTTCCTCTTAGTTTTAGTCTGGTAACAACTTCTTTTTGCCTTTTTTTAAATACACTACACCATCTGCCGACACCATCTCAGTTAATCATGTTCCAACTAGGAAACATAGATAAACTGGGCTAGTTTTTTGCAGAAAAAGTTACAAAAAGTGAAACAAAAGGATGAAAACGAAGCTCATGTGTTTAAAGTTTTATTCCAAAACTATTTAAAAAAGTGCTTTGAACAATCTTCATCTCACGTTCTTCACTGATGGTTAAAGATAAGTAAAAACGCAGCAGGACTCTTCGATGACACTCCTCTGATCAGCTCTTTTATAACACATTCATCTTTTGGAGGCTTGGACGTTGTGACATCTGCTCCACCATGATGCTCAACATGATTTCATTACAGAGATGAATACAGGGGCATTATGAGGGCTGACTCAGAACCAGAAGACGGCTTCAGTATTGAATTTCATCTACATTAACTGATTTTGTGTTCGAGAAAGAAAAACAGAGACGCTTGAACGAGCTGAAACGTAACGTGAAGGCCCAAATTTAGTTTTATTTCTAGGTTTTTAAATCATTTTATTCCTGTTTTGGGTGTTATTTATAGAAAACTCTCGTTTGAATGTGATGAGTCATCTTGTGTGGGTGCACAAGTCTGAGCATGAGTTCACCTGAAATTACTGTTTGTGATCCGTCTGGCATCAGCATCAAAATCTGATTATGAGCTCAGATCTCATATTTACTGTCTCTCTCTCTCTCCTTTTATTTCCACATTCATCTCCATTTTCTGTTTTGCTTTTCCATTCTTCTTCTTCTTCTTCTTCTTCTTCTTCCTTCTCTCTCACAGCAGGAAAAGCAGGTGACAGGTTACCTCCTGTTCTCTCTGGGCACCGCTGTCATCGGCTCTCTGCAGTTTGGTTACAACACAGGAGTCATCAACGCTCCTGAGCAGGTTGGTGATGATCAAGAAATAAGACTATCAGCCGAAACTATTCTTTTTACTGACCAATACCAATAACATTCGTCCCTGTACCTTCAGAAACTACGATCCTTCTTCAACGACACCTGGGTCGAGCGCTATGGCGAGCCAATCAGCCCGGGCGTCTGTACCATTGTGTGGAGCGTCGCCGTCGCCATCTTCAGCGTGGGCGGCATGGTGGGCTCCTTCAGCGTGGGAGTCATGGCCAACCGATTTGGCAGGTAGAAACTGTTTACTGTTGTCGTCTTTAATGAGAAGCTAACCCTGTTCATGTCATGTTGCACATATTTACTGTAGAAGCGTCTATCTGGAGATTTTTTTCAGACTTGTGTTGTTTTTCCTCTAATGTCTCTGTGTGTTTCCTGTGTGGTTCAGCTGAACTGTCACAAGCCATTACCTCTAATGGAGGAGATGAAGCGTGTCTGTCTTGAGCCCACAGCTCGGCTCTAATGTTCCCCAGAGTTCTTCCTTCTTTCCTCCATTTACCATTTTCCCTTTCAGGGGTGAGACTGTTGTTTTGAACATAAGTTTGTTTTCCACATTTTTCCACTAAAAATGGTATGAAGTTGTCAAAGAATTCAGATTGAAAATAAATTTGACGTTGCGTTGTGTGCGTGACATGCGTGTCAATCTGTGCACAAGGTACAAAGCTGGAGCTTGGAGCTTCCAGCCTTTGTAAGCTTAGCTAAGCTAAGCTGAGCTAAACTAATCACCTCCTGCTCTAGCTCCATATCACTATGGAGGAAGCTGAATGTGCACGGCATTTGAGTCCGAAACAAATTTCCCCACAGGGAAAATGAGGCACATCGTACCGTATCGTAGCGCTTCATATCATGCCATACCATACCGTACTGTACCGTACTGTACAGCATTGTATCATACCGTACCGTATCGTACAGTACCGTACTGTATCGTACCGTGCCGTACTGTATCATACCGTATCGTAACGTATCGTATCGTATCGTATCGTATCGTATCGTATCGTATCGTAAAGATGGATGACACGTCTGCACCAATATCCCCTTGCGCTAGTGATATAATATTATAGCATCAAATAACTAATTACTAAAAATGAGCACTTGAAAATACATCAGCATGATAAAAACAACCTAAAATTAAAGCTGCAAGCAGCGATGAACGGGCCCTCGCCCCCCCACATACGTTGGGCCGTGGCGCCGTTGGAGGGCAGACGCAGAGGGCAAGTTTGTCCACTATGTGGCCCTAGAGCTCACCCATCAATTATATGTCATGTTGTAATGTATGATTTGGAGAAAACAGCCTGTGAATGTAAATCGGATGATGTTTGTCGTCACAGCACATAGCTGAGCGAAAGATAGCGCCTCAGTAAGCTTCTGTCAGAAATGTATGTATGTGTCATGTGTGAGAGAAAGTGTGTGTGTGTGTGTGTGTGTGTGTGTGTGTGTGTGTGTCTTTTGGTTTCACTTCTGTTTTGTTGTGCTTGCTTTTATTGTGTGAAGCTCTTTGTGCTACATTGTATTTGTATTAAATGTGCGATATAAATGACGTCTGATTGATTGATATCGGGCTGACCCACAACACAACATAGCCACCTAGTGGACAGTTTGTGTCCAACACACACCACACATTGACGTGGCTCCTATAATGGCCAAGCATTGAAAGTTCAGACTGTCATGCCCACCAGGAATAACGTAGGCGAAAGCTTTTTACCACTTTTCATCATCAAGGTATGAGGATGAGTCTTAGTGACTGAAGTCTGTGGCGTTAAATCTGTAGGGCAAGTTAATTAAAGTACGAGCCATGGAAATGGGTGGAAATGGCGGCAACATCTCAACTTTGAACCAAAATGGAAAACTTCCCGTTGGACTGAGGTTGTGGGTCCAAGAGGCTTTTTTGTGTGTTTGGTCACGATACTTATGCGTGCCGAAATTCATTAGTGTATGTGCATGTAGGAGGCGGGGCTTCAAGTTTGATAAAATGGCCGCTGTGAACCAAAGTGGCCGACTTCCTGTTGGACTGAGGGTTTCGGTGCCGAGGGTATTTTGTGCGTCTGGTCATGATACATATGTATATCAGAGGCAAAAGCTTTTGACAAGGATTCATCATCAAGGTCTGAAGATGATATTTAGTGAGTGTGAAGTCTGTGGTGTTAAATCTGTAGGACTAGTGAAATAAAGTACGAGGCGTAGAAATGAAAAAATTAATGGGGAAATGGGGAAAAAAGTATCGACTTAACGTACTCATGTGTAATGAGCTACGGGCCAAATCTGGTGACCCATGACTCATGCAGCCAGTGTAGTTACATGATCCCAACATGATTTTGAGTCAATTGATCACATGACCTGGAAGCTATTGAGCTAAAATGCTAATATTTACATATAAAAATTAATTAAAAAAATAATAAAAATTAATAAAAAATATTTAGAGATTCAAAACGTAAAAACAAGAGGTGTATCTCATGCAGCCAGTGTAGTTACATGATTCCACACTGATTTTGAGTCAATTGATCACATGACCTGGAAGCTATTGAGCTAACATGCTAATATTTACATATAAAAATTAATAAAAAAAACAATAAAAATTAATAAAAAATATTTAGAGCCAAAAATGTAGAAGTAATCCTATAAAAATATGCAGCTCATAAAATCCAAAAGTCAAACATTCAGCTGATAGAAACAAAAGGAAACATAGATTTCCTGTTATCTTGACACACACATGTTTGCAGTGTAAAACTGGACTGACCCTCATGTGTCAATGAGGGATTAGACAGCAGAGCTCCTGACCTTCAGCTACAGTCACGCAGGTCAATCAGTCCTGACACACGTATCGTAATTTCTCAGCTAATCAATGAGGTTGTCAATTTTTATCTTCTTCAACCACATATCTTTTAGCTGATCCTCCTCTGTCCTCATTAAAATAAACAATGCTGAAGCTTATCTCATAAACTACATAAAAAATTCATCACCCTGCCTCTTCTCCTCAGGCGTCGCTCCATGTTCCTGGTGAACTGTCTGGCAGTGATCGGCGGTCTCCTCATGGGCTTCGCCACCATCTGTTCCTCTTATGAGATGGTGATCGCCGGTCGCCTGGTCATCGGCCTGTTCTGCGGCCTCTTTACCGGCCTGACTCCCATGTATGTTGGCGAGGTGTCGCCCACTCCCCTCCGAGGAGCCTTTGGCACGCTTCACCAGCTCGGTGTGGTGGTGGGCATCCTGATCGCTCAGGTCAGCAGGAGCCTTCATAACAAAAAAGGTTCAGACTCTAATATAATTTTTGGTAACTCTAACCCAGCTCTTGTGGTCCTTGGTGTTTAGATCTTCGGTCTGGAGGCTCTGCTGGGCTCAGCCAAGCTGTGGCCCCTGCTGCTGGCCCTCACCGTGGCCCCTGCTGTCCTGCAGTGCATCCTGCTGCCCTTCTGTCCTGAGAGCCCTCGCTTCCTTCTCATCAACCTTAAACAGGAGGAGCAGGCACGCAAAGGTAGGCACTGATACACAGGTGTAGTTTTCAGGGGGCGTAGTCTCTAGTCCAGGTCCTCCTGAATATTATGTGCAGAGACGAACCACTTCCCTGAGAGCCTGACTGCATTATATTCTGTTTTTTCGTATTTTCTTTGACCTAAACGAAGATATTTCCACCATAAATTGATGCAGAAACTCACAAATTGGTGCATAAAAAAACTCAGAAACCAGAATGCAGGAAGTGTTTTAACCTCTGCTTGATATAATAACTGATATGTGCTGCGGCACACGGGACCAACAGACACTGTGAGGGTGGTGCTTAATTTAAGCTCCTTGTCCCTTATGAAACAGGAAACACTAAGGCGGCCAGCTGGTTAAAAAACAATATCGTATTACAGCTAAACAGTTCACTCTACTCTTTGTAGTTGAGACAACAGCCCTTAAATCAGACAGATGATGCATTTTGTATCATCTGGTGGGTAGGAGAGAAATATATCAGATGAGAAAAGTGGGACATAAAGGTGTGCTGAGAGGAAACAAGCTGATGAATGTACGAAAAAACATGAGAGAGAGATCAGTCAGTGTAGCCAGAGATACACAGGGGTGAGCTGAGGTGAGTCAGGATGACGCTGCAGCCTGGAGAGAAGAGTCCTTGAGCTGGCAGAAGGTTTTGGCATCTGTTCCACGTGTAGCCTGTCAGGGTCGACGCCGAGGCGCTGACCCACTTCTCCTTCACACCTCTCGTCACAAACAAACAATCGCAGTTAGAGCTGCATCATAGTTTCTGTGACTGTGAGGTGTTCACAGCGGTTTCTCTGCTCTTCCTGGTAAATAGGTGTGTAGATATAGTGTCAGAGGGGGAGGATGTCAGCAGCTTGTATGGATGTCGACCACGTGGTCCTCTCTGATACCACCACTGGAGGGAGCCACAGTTTGGGATCTTCAAATACCACTTTTATTGGCTTTTTGGGGGGCATTTTTATTCTGTTATTGAGTCGTATCCAGTGCAGAGCTGTGAAGAAACGAGGGAAAAGTTATTGGAGTGTCAGCGCACTGACTCAGCATCACCAACCTGTTAGCAGAGAACATTTTTGTATCTTCTCTCTGCCTTTATGTCCGTGTGCCAGATTAAAAACAAAGACCGGTTTGTGTTTGTGTTCTGCCGACAGCGCTGGTGCGTCTGCGTGGCAGCGAGGATGTGAGTAAAGACCTGCAGGAGATGAAGGAGGAGAGCGCCAAGATGGCCATGGAGAAGAAAGTGACGATCCTCGAGCTGTTCCGCTCGGCGTCGTACCGGCAGCCCCTCCTCATCGCCGTCATGCTGCAGCTCTCCCAGCAGCTGTCAGGGATCAACGCTGTGAGTCAGCCAGAAGTTCTACAAACCTGAGACAGATGGTGGTCAAAGAAAATAACTATATAACAATATGATAATAAAACATGTGTTGTTTTCTCCTCAGGTGTTCTACTACTCGACAGGTATCTTTGAGTCAGCGGGTGTCAAGAAGCCCATCTACGCCACCATCGGCGCCGGAGTCGTCAACGTCATCTTCACTGTTGTCTCTGTGAGTGACGTCAGCGTGTTTCTGTTTCCTGCTTGTGTTTGTGTGCGTTCAGCAGCACATCACTGCCTCCTGTGTCTGTCCTCCAGCTCTTCCTGGTGGAGAAGGCCGGACGAAGGACTCTGCACCTCCTGGGATTGGGTGGAATGGCCGTCGCCGCTCTGCTCATGACCGTCTCCCTCCTGCTGGTGAGTTCGGTGCTATCACAGCTCACCTGACCACCACTCTCCCATCAGCCAGCCTTGATGTTAAATATATACGAATACAGTTCATTCTGTAATAGGATATTGTTTCTGCTGCTTCAGCTACATTGCAGTTTTTTCTTTTGGCCACAAGGTGGCAGTTGAGAGTTATGTATTCACCCACAGTTCTCCCACTAATCATGAGATAATACAGATGTCAATCAGTGATCATGTAACATATCATTTTCTGATGCCTCTTCTTCCTTTTTCTCTCATCCTGAGCAGAAAACTATGACCGCTATGAGCTACGTGGCCATCACTGCTGTCATGCTGTTTGTGGCTATGTTTGAGTTGGGCCCCGGTCCAATCCCATGGTTCATTGTGGCCGAGCTGTTCTCCCAGGGGCCCCGCCCGGCGGCCATGGCTGTGGCCGGCTGCTGCAACTGGACGGCCAACTTCCTGGTTGGAATGAGCTTCCCCAAGCTAGAGGTTTGGACTGAGTTTGGACTGTCTTTGAGAGTTTTTCTCCTGTTTTTTGGTTTGATTTCACGCTTTTGAATCTTTTGTTTTACATAAATCTTCCTCTATTTTCTGTTTCCTTGCCTGTTTACATTCTTACAGATAATATTCACTTATCTGTTTATACAAATCAATAATCTCTACAAAGCTCTGACTCCCCTCTCTCGTCTCCTCAGGAGTTGTGCGGGCCTTGGGTCTTCCTCATCTTCACCTTATTCCTCATCCTCTTCTTCATCTTCACCTTCCTCAAAGTCCCAGAGACGAGGGGCAAGACCTTCGACGAGATCGCCCGCAGCTTCGGCAGCGCCCAGCCTCCCACCTCCTCATCTGTTGAGGACCCTCCTGCCACCGCCAGCGCCGCCACGACGCTTCCCGCCTCACCGGTGAAGGAGAAGGTCCCGCTGGTGGAGGCGCCGGCAGCAGCTCCGCCTCCTGCAGCTGAAAGCACGCCACTCGACGATAAATCAAACTCCACAGTGCAGGAGAGTGTGTAGATCCAGTTTTAATGGTTGACGGGGGTTATAAATGAAGGAAGAATCACAGAGATTTGAAATATGCTGTAAATTGTAGTTAATTATCAAACCTCGGAATAATATAAACAATATAATTTTATAATAGAAAACAACTGCATTATCAATTTGTAGGCTCTGACCTTTAAAAGGTCACGCTTTCTGCTGTCACGGTAACATTTTCTACAATTCCTTCTTTTAAATCCTCCCTTCCTAAACTGTGAAAGGGAAGCGGTCACTGTACAAAACCACAGGTCGAATCTACCGTACATTCCTAGGAATTAAGCTCCACTCATTAAAAGGGTGAGTGTTTCTCAAGAGTGTCGAGTGAGGATGACACAGCAGCAAACACAGGTTGTGTTCATGGAAATACTAACAGATAAAACGTCCATCAGTGCAGACTAAGAAGCAGAGTGTGTTGACAGTGGCACAGCCGTTGTGCAGGTGTTTCCACACGTGTTAGAGAGTTCAGGTCCATGTGGTGAGAACGAGGTGACATGGATCGAGCCACGATGCAAATATTTTTTCACATATTCCTGTCATAGTGGATATTTTAGTGCAATATAACTTCATAGCTGTAGTGTCATCTTGTAATATTTATTTATGTTCTATCTCTTATTTCCTGTCTTGTTTTCAGAAGTGTTCTCAGATCACAGGTCGATGAAGGGATTTTTAAAAACTGAAGCTCTGCCTTCAGCTGTCGAATATGAGCTGACGAAACCAGAGAGCTTTTTAGCAAAATGCCAAAGTAGTGAACTTTAATTACCATCTTGCGAACACATGCGACCTCAGATGTGTTTCTCCTGGTTGTTGAATTCAGGGCGAGAGATTAGCAGAAGCCACAGGTCATGCTGTGTTGATTCATTCTGAAGGCGGTGATTAAAGCTGTAATCCACAAGTTTATTGAACTTTATTTAAATTAGCGGCATCCTCGGTGGAAACCACTTGTTATTGGTCTTGCCCCGAAGGTTCATGAACTTGTTATTGGTTGATTTTCTCTTCTGATATATTTATGGGCAAATAGGGGAAAAAAGATATCAACTTCTTGTTAAATCTTGTGGATTATTGCTTTATTGGAGGGTCAAATAGTTAGTAAAATCATGACTGTGGCTGATGATTTTGAGGACCTGCGGCCTGTGGATAAAAACATGTTGGCTGAATTGTTTTACACATGTAGATCACAGTAGGGTAACGTGCAATGTATATTTTTTTGTTGAAGATAAAGAGTATTTATTACCTTAGAAGTTAATTTTTGTATAAAGTATATAATTATAATACACTAAAGTAAATTTAGAATCGTAATGCTTTCCAAACTAGCCCCCGGGGTAATGAAGTTAAACGAGTCTGTAGTGAGCTGCTCTGGTGGAGTAAACCTACACCAGGGACCTTGAATTGACTGAGAGTGAAACGCTGTAAATCTCATTCGTTGCTCTATTTAGATGCACTTTGTGAACCAGTTACGCAGCAAAGTGAAGCATTAGAGACACAATCGCCGGTATAGAAGTCATTGAGCACAACAACGCTTTATGTCAAATTAACTGAATAATAATTAAAAAAACTATATTTAGGCTACCTGAGCAAATGCTTAAATCTGACAGGCTGTTATTAGAGTAGAGTTGTATAAAATGTGCAATCAAGAAATAGGAGCTGATAATGAAAAGAGGCGATTAAAGGGAAGTGCTAATACTGAAGAAACAACGGGTAAACAACATTTTAGTGGAAGACCAACTGTCCCTGAAGAGTTGCTGTCATTTGATTAAAGTATCTAAAGTGGTTAATTAATTAATTTTTTTATGATTTCATATTTTCACATGGGAGAAATGACTGTGACTATTGACTTATGTTGACTACTCTGATAATCTGAGAAAATTATTTGAAATCTGTGAGTTTTATATGTTAAATTAACATTATTCCAAAATGGAGAACAGACACTTTTTTTTCTATGACTGGCAGCATGACATTAACATTACATTGATCTGTGCATACAAGAACCTTGAATTTAACAGATTGAAGTTTTAGTTTCTTTTAACCTTAAAAAACACCACTAAAAATCAACTAAATGCTTATTTATGCAAGTTAGGCGATTTGCAGACGAGCCTATCCTATACCTAGCTGACCTAGCTAGGAAGTTGTCCCGAATGAAAGAAAAAACAATCACAGATTTTTTTTTTATTATTTAGCCTATTTAAGGCAGCTTTTTTCTTCGCCTCGTGACTTTATCTTTTGGCTATGTTAGCTAACTTAGCTAGCAACTGTCTTTTGCTCCAGAACCTGTAGTCCTCTGGTCTTTCATTTGAACCAACTCCAAACTGAGTCTCGGAAAATGTTTAAGAACTAAAACTACAATCTGCCTTCAAGTCAAAATTAACAGATTTACTTATTTGTTAGCACTTTGGAGTAAAACTAAGCTCAGATGACACGTTGAGATTGGACATTGGGAATGTGTTCAAACACTTTAAAAATCCTTTTGAAACAATTGTGACAATTAAAGCCAAAACACAATGACCACAACTTTGTTAAGAGTTTAAAATTAAATTTAAAATTGAGCTGTAATGGAGGACTGTAACTTTTAGCAATGTCTATTTTCCAACATTAAAGAAGTCTACCATTAGGTTATAAATGAACAGTGTTTCCGCCACACTTCTGTCGGAACTCAAAATCATACCGTTTTCAGTGTGTTTCTGGCTTTATTTGTTGGGTCCAGACGCCGTCTACGCTGTGGTGCTTTGTCTGAAGAGTCAGCCATGTGTAGCATCGTCAGCCTTTACAGATTAATGTATCGCCACCATTGTACGGCATCTTTGGTGTATAAGTGTATGACACAAAGTATATTTTCTATACTCTGTAGTGACTGTGAATTACTGTTGTAAAATGAAAATAACTTTCTCAACTACAGTAATTCATACTGCACTTCGGGAACATATTTATTTATGTATTATTTATTTTTGAATACACATTGAAAAAATATTTATCTTGACAAGTGTTTCAAGTGATTTACACTGAAGTGTAACGTTTGATTTGAGTGATACCTGCCTTGTTATAAAATACTGATCGATACGCTGATTTGAAAGTAAAATATGTCCCTCTGCTGACATTTTTCACTTGATTTAAGAAATATAAGCCTGTATGACTCATGTGATTTGATGTTGAACGGCTTGTTAAGATGAATATTTCTTACAGTGAAGGGACTGATTATGGTCAAAGTCATGGCTTTGTTGTGTATTGCTGTATTTGTGGATGATTGTGGCGTACTGTGTTTGCACTGGGGGAGGTGTGTGGTGCACCCTCTCATGGTAGTGTTCAGTGTCGTATTCAAACTCTCCTGCAGGGTCCCGCTTCTACACCTACACTGCTCCTTTAATATGGTACTAACACTGAACTTGACCAAACCTGAGTCGAATATGGATTTAAAATGCTTTCTATTACTCAGCTTGCCCAGGTGGGTTTGCCTTTTGTGATAACACAATTTCAAATACCTCTAATGTTAATGCTTGTTGCTTTCCATTATCTCTGAGTGCTGAGGTGAATTGAAGGTGTCTCAGAGGTAAAAATGAAGACACAGGTTGAGAATTGTGTTTAATAACAATGTAAAGAAAGCCAAAATGTCACTGTTGTCCAGGAGAGGATTTGTTTTTGGTGTGCCACATCCAAAACCAAGTTGAAAGTGTCAGTTTAAGGTGCAGTCACATCAGCAATTTGTTTTCTCTGGTTCAAACCATTGTGGAAAAACTAATATGATTTATTTGTAAGCAAAACTGCCCATTTACAAGTGAATCAGGGATTGCAAATAAAATTTACACACCAACTCAGTTGCCAGAATAAATGTTGGCAATATGCAGTTTGTTTCTGCAAACCACGGATATGTTGAAACTATGTTAAAGCTTATGGTCTGGTTAGGTTTAGGCACAAAAATGTCTTGGTTATGGTTAGGAAAAGATCATGTTTGGGCTTGCCTGGCATGTCTTGACAAATATATCTGGTTTTGTGGCCACAAACATGGCTGGAAAATGTCCCGGCATCACCTTGAAAATAAGTGTTAAAACGCCATCTATCTCTCCTAGCTGGCGCGCCAACATAATCCCCCAGCTGGCACGCCAGCAAACTTCCCACAATCACAATCCTGAAGTGAGAGTTAGCTCATGTAATCTGAATGTGATGTTACACATATTGTAGGAATGCTAATAGGTACAAATATAATGTCTCCGTGGTTTACATAAATGTTAAGTGCCAATAATTTATTCTGGCGACTGGGCTGTATCGAAGTTTAAACAATAAACTTTAATGTTTTTTTCAAGTAAATATCTCCGGACTCCAAACAAACTGGTTTGGTGTGGCTACCCTCTAAAAGACAGATGCATTCAGTGTATCACAAAAGTACGTGAAAGGATTTTTAAACAAATATGTGGACCCAGGTGCACACTGCTCCCAACTATCGCCATCCACTTTATGCACATGTACGAGCTCACAACCCACCACTTACTGTACAAACTAGGAGAGTAGTATAAGTATTTATTTGTAAATATGTATTTTCTAAAAGAGTACTATTTATATGTTGACTTGCACGGTCATGCGTGTGTTGGGATTATTTTCCCTTTGCGGTGTACACGTTCATTATGTTGAAAACCTCTTTCTCTTTGTACATTTTGCTCCTTCTGTGGGTGAACGCGAGTCAATCGCTGACTAACACAACTTTCTCCCGTCTTATATTTTCATCTCATGTATTTCTCATCACTCAGTGGCAGCCATGGGCTTTTATCTGTGTGCCTATTCAGATTACTCTCAGAGCTGTTGATAGTAGTTTTGTCAGGTTTTTGGCCACCGTCGTTGTCCTTCTCTGCAGGCTTTTTCTAAACACTTCTCGGCTGTAATGGCATTCCCAAACTACTGTATAAAAAACTGTCTCTGAAATTAATCATGTAATGGAAAAAAAGTGTCATCAACATGCTTGAGCTGCTGTGATCTTATCGTTTGTTTGGTCCTGATCTGTGTGTTATAATTGTGTATATAAATGTGCTGACTGTGCTGTATGTCTGAGTACCATGTACTGTAAGTCTGCTATTTGTGCCTCTCTGCACCTCACACATTCACAGACTGTTATTTAAATGTTGTGATGAGAAAGCTTCCCACAGCTTCTGTATGTGAGATGAAATCACTCCCTCTTTTACTTAATGATACACATTCAACAGGTGACGTATTATTGTACGTGGCTGGCAGGCAGTGATTACGATCCATCACGTAATATTTACAGCGTGTCTAGGGAGTCACGTGACACCGTTAATGACTTCTGGGTGATTAACGTTGGTTTCTGTGATGTTGATGGAAGGGAACCTGACAGAAGACATTGTAGCTGCAGGCTTTTATAACATTTCTCAGCGATCACCCCGACTGTTTCTGTTTCACTTGTGTTTGTACTGTACATACCAGACATAAAGTTGTTGAATAAAATACTCATCATGTAACGAGACATGGTGTGACTGTGTTAAGAGTGTTTTTCTCTCTGAATTTTGGTGCATTTGTGTTTGAATTCAACAAATTGAAGAGCAGCCACAATGTGAGCGATTATAAAGTACTCTTCTTCAGTTCTAACCAACTGGAGGGGAGTCGCAGGGTTTTAAACCCTGTGTGGGAGTCGTTAAGGACACGTGTAGGTCGTTGACCCAACCGGCCTTCGTGTGAGTTGCTAGGTGAGCACAGGTGTGAATGGTTGTTAAGCCGTGTGGGGAGGGAACTCTACTGCATTGTAGGTGGGTGATAAGTAATGTCTTAGGCCACCTCCTCTGTTCAGACCATCTGTCTTCTCTGGCCAAGATGTTTACATCGTTGGCCCTCACGACTCTGAAACTCAGAGCTCTTTAAAGGGGCCTTCCACCATTTGTCAGAACAACACGGTTTAAAATTGTCGTTTGTGGCTCTGGAGGAAGCTTCTTTAAAGTCTTATAAGCAGGATTGGGAGGATTATTTAAAATTTAAATGTATTCGGATACAGTTAAATTACCTGTTAAAAAATGCAGATATTTGCCTAATCCAAGAGATAATTTTTTTCCAGGACATCTTTGGTGACGATCTAGCTGGTACGACAGACAGGGAGCGCGTCAGTAGTCGTTATTAGAGTTGACGCCATTGATTAGTACAGTAACTGAGTTCTACCAATTATTCCGTCATTTAATCGAGTAATCGGATCAATAATAATTTTGCTTTAAAGTGACTACGAGGAACTTTTAAGTGTTTATGAAACAGTCTCTGTTATCAGCGAACAGACTGCTGTTTTTATATAGTTATTATTAATGTCTGTGCTCGGGTCCGATCACATATATCACATATAAAATCACATATAGATACATTACCTCATCGGGATCCATCCTGCGGTCTCTCTGTCACTCAGCAAAGATCTTTACAAGAGATTGAACCGATTTTGTCCAAAGGAGGCGCTAGAATCAACAGAAGTTCCTTGTTGTCACTTTAATTAATCAAGAGCAATAATAAATATATAAAAGAAAAATCTACATGTTTATAATAATATACAGTATACTTCTAATTATGCGAGTTTAAATAATGTTTTAGGACAGCACAAGATTTTCCAGGACATTCTGCTTTTTCTCTCGTTTTCCATGACTGTTTTCCAGGTTTTCCAGGACATCCTGATCAATATTTTTTATTGGTGCTATATTGCTGCTGATTTCTATTTCCACATATAAATCAAAATTATGAAGCATTTTGTGTTTGCTTGCATTTGCACTGTGGTCAGGATGTTCAGGGGGTTGAGATCAGGAGGATCCTGCAGTAACTGGGTCACAACAAAGTGTTGTAACACCTGGTCCGGCCCAGACAGACTGAACCGGGGGGGGGGGGGGGAAGCCTGTCTCCCCCCTCCTCCATCCTCTCCCCCCCGTCCTGCTGCTCCGTCATCCCGTCGCGCCGGAAAAGGCAGAGCAGCGGAGAAAAGGAGGCGTTGCCCTCCAACAACACATCAGCTGCAAATTTATGCAAAACAGTAAAAGCACTGCTGCTGCTGCTGCTGCGTCCTGCACACAATACAGACCGAGCAGCACCAGCGGGCTGCACAGGCCCACCAGCGGCCCCGGACACGGTTTGCAGCGGGCAGCCGGTTGCAGGAGGAGGCTGAGAAACCCGGACCGGTGACGGTAAGGACGGACCGAGAGCCGCCACCTCCCCCCTCCCCTCCACCTCCACCTCCTCAGTTAACGAGCCAGACAGCAGCAGCGGTTAGCGGGATGCTAGGAGGAGTAGCCTCCGGTGTTGACTGGGCTGAAACATGGAGGAGAGCAGCTAGGCTAACAGCGAGGATACACCAGCTGAGTGTGTGTGTGTGTGTGTGTGTGTGTGTGTGATGGTCGATGCAGACTGTTGGTGCTGGGACAGGATGGTGTGTGTGTGTGTGTGTGTGTGTGTGTGTGTGTGTGTGTAGGAGGGGGGTAATAATGATAGACTGCTGCTGAGATGTAATGGATACAACACCAGATCTAAACAGATCCAGAGTCAGTGCAGAGGAGGTTAAAGTAGGACAGCATAATAACAATAATGTAATAATAATAATAGTAATAGTAATAATAATAATAATAATAATAATAATAATGATAGATGAATAAAAATAAATAGTGTGTTAATGTGATAAAACATAAAGATAAAAGTATTGTGCACACAGCCTGTATGTTTTTTTTGTTTATGCATTTATATTGTTGTTTGCAGCAGCCCGGGTCTTTTGCACGAAGGAAAATCATTTTAATTCTGCTTCTATCTCTGCTAAGATGCAGGTTAAAAAAAATGTAGGGGTGCACGATCATCGGCCGGTCAGATAAGGAAATTATAGCCGATAAATAGAACCGATAATGCAAAGCCAAATTGCTTTAGTCGACTTAACAAGTGCAGCGTTTACACGCAGTATGTGGCGGCATGCACCTTTAAAGTTGGTTTGTGAGCAGGTAATAAACAGAGAAGAACAACAAACATGCTGATGTCGCACTCATAATGTCAAACGGCTGCACACAGTTTCCCCTCAGGGCTGTAAACACTACAGGTTAGGAACTTAATTTTAAAATACAAAAAATGTGAAATTATAATCAGTATCGGCCGTAAAATCCATATCGTGCATCCCTAAAAAAAATAAAATAAAATTGCAGATTTCAAAATACAGGTCAATATTAGCTGATCAGAGGTTTATCAATATTTGTGTGTCAGTCACAAGACATCGTAGAAATACCAGACACACGTCTCGCTGTTACATGGTTCGTCAACAGAGCGCTGACAAGTGTATCTGTAAAATATGACACTCCTCCTGTTTGTTTACCTTGTGTGTTCATGAAAAACTCTAATGTCAGCCGATATGTTGTAGAGTTTATTTAATTATATAAAGTTATATCGGTATCATCTTGAAAAGTCCTGTATCAGTCTGGTCCCAGTATGTTCTGTGTATAAACATTCGTCTCTAATTATCAGAGGCCGACTTGTGGATGGATTTCAGTCTCAGTGTCAGATGTTGGATCTTCCCACCTGCTCTTCCATCACTGCCTCATATTTTCTATCTGTTTGGTCTGTTTTCATTTAAAAACAGATTTTTTTGCCCCACTATCAGTGGTATGATTAGTGTTAATGACCATTTGGTGATAAATTGTGATCCACTAATCCACCAGACATAAAAAAAAATGTCAAGTATTCAGCATTTTAATCCTCCCTGTTAATGTCTGAACACATTTGTGAAGTTGTTTTGGATTTATGTACAGACTGTATATCCTGTAATAATAATAATACACATTTTATTTGTATTTTATGTGAATTTCTGTACATCAGTGTTACAAATGTCCTCAAATGAACGCTGACGCTTCAACATTGTGTACATTCGTAAAAATCAATTTTAATTGGTTACATTTTTTACGGCAATTACTCGGTTAATGATTCATCAAACACGTTTGTAATAAGGTTGTAAAATGCACAAAACGGTTTTGCTTTCCTGCGAGAAAAAAACAGTTTGTGAGACACTGAATTATTCAGCTGCGATGCAGAAAAACGGTGAAATTTAAAGATGTTGAAGTGTCAGAAGAAAAGTGTGAGCAGGACTCCATCAGTCAGTGTTTACGTCAGTGAAACATGGACTCAGAGTGTGTGTGTGTGTGTGTGTGTGTGTGTGTGTGTGTGTCGGGAGCAGTGACGGGCTGTTTATCATCAGCTGGCCTCTCAGAGTAAGTGGAGTGTGTGTGTGTGTGTGTGTGTTTCTGTCTTGTGTTGTGACTGATGGACGGCTCCTCCGTGTCTCCCTCAGCAGCCATGGAGACGGATGGAGAGCAGCAGAACCAGCAGGGGGCCTCCACCAATGGGAGCGCTGCGTCTGGGACCAGCTCCCGCCCCTCTCCGATGAACTCCATGTCGCTGTATGAAAGACAGGCCGTGCAGGTAGGTGTGTGTGTGTGTGTGTGTGTGTGTGTGTGTGTGTGTGGGTGTGTGTGTGTGTGTGGGTGTGTGTGTGTGTGGGTGTGTGTGTGTGTGTGTGTGTGTGTGTGTGTGTGTGTGTGTGTGTGTGTGCGGGCGCCTGGTAAAGCTTTGTTTACAGTTTCCAGGCTTTGGTTCTGCTCGGATGCGTGTTGATCTCCTGAGTTTCGGCTGAAGAAAAGTCTAAATCTCAGTACTAATATTTACCGTTTACACATTCAGTCTTCCCGAAAAGTTCACAAGTTACAACAATGATTACAACCCACCGTTTTTAAAAGTGTGAAACGCATAAAATAAAAAATGTATGTTGTTTATGTTTCACTTCTGTGTGCCCGTGCTGACTCAGCTCATCTTCTGTGTTGCCGGTAATTTAGGGGCTGCAGAATTTTATTCAGATCTCAGAGGCTGTAATTTCAGATGAAGGTAAAATATGTCACAACATGCAATTATAAGATGCTCCAGCCATGACATCACGTTCTCCAGATGTACGGGAAAACAAAAATCACATCGTCATTTTTATGTTTTTGCAGCGAGATTAAACTGCAAAAATGATAATTCCCAGTAAATTCATGGCTCGTATCAACGTCGCAGTAGTTGTCAAAGTAATCGCCAAATTGTGCAGCCTCACCAGTAATGATGGCAACTGCATCCTGTGACTGATGGAAGATTTCTTCATCAGCAGGGAGATCTACAGATTATATCTGTCCTGACGTAACCCCTCGTGGGTTAATCTGTCCTCGTTAAACATTTGATATGTGACACTTCTGCCAAACGATGACACGTTTGGTAAATATTTTGTAGAGTTGTGTACGAGTTATACAACGTAACGGTGAGTCGGATTGAGGAAGAAAGTCGATGATGTGACAAAACATGACATGAGTAAAACTCATACATAGATTTTATAGTTTTATTAGCTTTTATCTGGTTCAGTCAAAGGTTTCACTGCTCAACTTTCCACCTACTGAATACAGCTGAAACCAAAAATCATATTTTAATCAAAAATTTTAGTGAGAATGATCATTTTTACAGAAAAAAATAAAAGTAATGATCAGATTTTTGCACAAGTCTATTATAAATAGACTTTAATAGAGAGAATATATGATGTGTAGGCCGGGGCATCCCTGCAACACCACAGAGATTTATTCATAACGGTCCGTTTGAGACGCATTTTACCGGCTTCTCCTGCAGTTCGCTTAATTTTTCCGCCTCACTCCTGAAACACTGTACATCTCCTCCATGTAAAGATCAGCCATTCCTTACTCTTTCCCCCCAAACACCAACCTGTGCATCACTTCCACCCAGAGGATGATGGTCCAGTAGCTGAGAGGCAGAGTCGACGATTATTACAGTGAATGAAAATGAAAAAGATTCGGCCGGTGTCGTTTCCTGCTGGAGGTAACGAATGTCCTCGCAAAAAAATCTCTTAACTGGAGCATTGGAACAAGAACCACAAGTAGGCTGCGAGCCTGGGGAGCCGAGAGCACATGAAAATGTGATTCAGGTCTCGATTTAACAAAATGAGACTTCAGGAAGCTTTTGGCTGTTCTCGTAAAATTAAAAGAAGTGATTAAAACTATAAATCTACTTCCTCTAGATGAGATTAGATGACATTAATGCATTCATTATAATATAGCTTATTATTTCTAGTAGTGAAAATCTGGCTGAGAGGATTTAAGGTCGGAATAGGGAATGTAATTGTTGTGCCGTCGGTCTTTTTGTTTATGGGTTCACGTTTCAGTGCTGCCATTTTGTCATTGATGTCGTCTGGAAGCTTTCACATCACAAACACACAGTATTTGTATTGTTGTTGAGGTGTGAACGGAGCTTGTTTGTGTGTCTGAGCGACAGCAGGCGGACACTCGTGTTCGTCTTTATATTCTCTGATTTATGTGTATTTAAGCTGATGGGTGGAAAGTGATGAAGAGCTGAGAGGTGGAGAGAGAGATGGAGTCGTGCCGGGCTGATGGAGGCTCTGTGTAATTTTCCCAGGCTTCTGTCACCCTGCACAGCCATCTGTCTTTGTCACCCTGAACGCACTAATCCAGCCCGCCGCGCTCGCTTTCATCCCTCAACTTATTACAGTACGAGCCTCTGCTCATACATCAGGCAGCTGGCAGCCGGCTTTACGCTCGGCTACAGCGTCCCTCCCTCTCCGCTGCCCCTGCCCTCGTTTCTCCTCTTCCTTATTCTCTCATTTTTCATGCCACTGAACTTCCTTTATCTTCCAAGTCTCCTACTTTTACCTCCACATCCTTATCTTGTTGTTAGCTCCAGCTCTGCTTCTCGAGTTGTCTCGTTCATCATCCTCCAGTACATCCATCTTGCTTCCTCTCTGTCTCTTCTTCATGTCCTCCTTTCTTCCTTCTTCTCTCTCCTCTCTTCCTCCATTTTCTTTGCTGCCCCTTGATTTCTCATTTGTCTGCTCTCCTCCTCCCTCCAGGCCCTGCAGGCGTTACAGAGGCAGCCCAATGCAGCTCAGTACTTCCAGCAGCTGATGCTGCAACAGCAGATCAACAACGCCCAGCTGCAGAACCTGGCAGCTGTGCAACAGGTAAAGGTGTGTGCATGTCGTTCATAATACTGCCTCGCAGAGACAGAAAAAAAAACATGCAAGACGGGAAATAAATCAGACGGCTGATCTAATAAATCAGGAAACACAGAACAAAATGAGATGACATCATCCGAATAAACCAGGCCGACAAGAAAACAAACAAGATGGAAGAAAAATCTAATTTGCTGTGAGCTCGACTGGACGTGGTCAAAATATATTAAGTCTGTGACTCAAACAAAGAGCCACATTTCTAACTGCTCCACTGTCACATCACATTGTTACATAGTGTCCAGCAGCTTGGAGTTGTACAGTGTTTGTTTATTGGACTATTTATACAATTATCTGACAATTACAGAGTTTGATGGTGAAGTTATAGTCTGAGGAAAAATCCCGGTATCACAATTGTAATGCACTAATCTATTTGACAACACTACGGGTGTGTAAGTCACATGAGAACATTTTATAAGGATTTCATTGTTATTGTGTTTTGACCCCACAACGTTTCTTTGTTGACTCGAAACAATAAAAATACAGAAAATAATAAATGTAAATAAACAAAAGTGAGGTCAAAGTGCAGTTTCAGTCGGCTAAAGTGAAGAGAAAAAATGTAAAACATCATGCAGAAGTTGTTTCCTTAAGGGGATTATGTAGTTTTTAAGAGAGTTTATATTGAGGCAAAATAAATATATCATCAGTACTGTGGATGTAATGAAACCAGAAACTCTTCTTCCCCCTCTTCCTCTTCCTCCCAGGCTACTCTGGCAGCCAGTCGTCAGTCAAGTCCCTCCAGCAGCAGCTCTTCTCAGACCACCAGCACCACAGCTGTATGTACTCTCTTCCTGGTCAGACCGCACCAGCACTGTGGTGACATGTTAACATTTCCTCCCAATGGACTCTTTTGACTAATGCACCACAAAACAGCATAACTTCGCCTCACTGAAGTTGCTCATTATCGTCTGACAGGCCAGCGTAACGTCTGGATCAGGGTCGACAACCAGCAGCCGTCCCATAGGGGCCTCAGCAACGTCCACGATCAGCCAGTCGGTGCTGCTGAGTGGGACGGCAGGGGGACAGGGACAAATGTACCTGAGGGTGAGTTTCTCTGTGACTTTGACATGAATATATTAAATGTAAATGTGAGTATATCAGCGTATGCCCTCTGCTGTGCAGCGCATACTTCACAGACTGCAGTATTCGTTTAGCACCTGTGTTTGATGCCGTCCTGTCGTCCTGCAGGTCAACCGCTCCCTCAGGGCCCCCATCTCCTCGCAGCTCATCTTTATGCCTGGCAACACAGCAACCGCTGCCGTGGCAACCGTCACCCAGCAGCCACAGGCTCAGCAGCAGGAAGTGACACAAACTTCCTCTTCCAGCAGCCAATCAGATAATGACCAGGTTTGTGGAACGATGAACGGAGGAGGGTACTAACTTTGACTCTTGCCACAGTTTGACCTTCGTGTTTGTGCTTCCCCTCCTTCCTGTCTCCAGGTCCAGAATCTGGCCATGCGAGGTGTGTCCGGTACCAAAGGCGTCGGTGTAAAGACTGAAGCCCCAGAGAGGAGTGACTCAGGTAGGAGTCAGGAGGAAACTGAACTCCACATGAGTTTATGGTCTCAATCTCTAGTTTCAAGTCTTCTTCAACACAGCATGATGTTCATTTCGTACAATATGGTCCCATTTATGATAAAGCAGGGTCTGCGTTAGGGCGTGGCTACCTTTTGATTGACAACACGCTACCACAGCGTGTCCTCAGGTTCTCAGTCAGATCCAATCAGGATATCTTCCTCAACAAACCGATGGGTTCGCACTGCAGCGAGAAGGAAAATGAATATTGGACTTATCATTCATCAGATGGCCAGAAACACGAGTCCAAGTGAAAGCTGAATGTGTAATATGTCTGTTTGCCAACAAGTGCCCATATGGAGTTTATAAGGTGATAATCACATGGGGTGGTGTGTTTACAGCTTGTTTTCGCTGCCAGTTAAAGTGTCATAAATGTTGGTGTGTAACCTGTTTTACTCTCTCGTCTTCCAGCTGCCTACTCCCTGGTCCAGCCCTCCCACCAGTCCAACAACCAGTCCCCCACGAAGCCGAGCCAGCCTCAGCCTCAGCCGCCCCACATCAAAATCCCCACGTACCCCCAGCCGACCAACCTCAAAGCCCACCCTTCCTCCTCCTCTGGTGCCTCCTCCTCGTCCTCCACCTCCTCCATCCCTCTCTCGCAGCTCCTGCTTCACGGGACCCGGACTCTCACCACGGGAACCACAGCTCCCACAACAGCACACACTCTGGTCCTAACGTCCAGCGCGACATCCCAGCCTCATGGGTATCCTGTTGGCACGGCGACCATCAAACCGGCGGTCAACGCTCAGACGCTGGTGGTGCAGCCTCTGCAGAAGACCTCGCTCGGCGGGGAGAAATCGGGCCACGGCAATGGACCCATCCCCATCCAGCCTAAAACTCTTCAGGGGCTCCGGCTGCCCCTCCAGCTGCCTTCTAGGAACCCCCCTCCCATCCTGCCTGCCCCGCCGCCCACCAGTAGCTCCGCCCAGCCACCCCAGCCGCCACACATCCCGGTCCAGATCGTGGGTGCGAGACAGAGCACTCTGGGAAACACCCAGGCTCTGGCTCTGGCCCGGGGCAGCTGCTGCCAGGAAGGAGCCGCCGTCCTCAGCAGCTCGTCCAGCCTGCTCA
The DNA here is from genome assembly GCF_965226575.1 of Pagrus pagrus. NCBI lineage: Eukaryota > Metazoa > Chordata > Actinopteri > Spariformes > Sparidae > Pagrus > Pagrus pagrus. The sequence goes on along the minus strand of NC_140201.1, from coordinate 3,141,283 downwards.
CCATGGTGGCGTCCATCGCTTCCAGGGAGGGCGGCGTCGTGGGCAGAGGGGTGGGGCTAAAGACGCTTCAGTCGCCGCAGGAGGCTCCCCCGTTGGCTCAGGTCTCTCAGGTGCATCCGCAGGCCAATCAGAGCTCTGGACAGTCACAGAACGGATCCCTGGCTTCGAGCCCCGCCTCCTCCCAGTCCACCACCGTCTCCTCTCCTCCCGCCTCCATGTCCCGCTCCTCCCTCTCCCTCCCCCTGGTGACAGAAGAGCAGAGAGGAGCATCAGCTGGTGTGACCACCAACGGAGACTCATCAGGAAGTCAGACACCGCAGGTCAGCTGATTACTGCCATGTAGTCAAGATTACATCACTCCTCACTGAACAAGTGTTTCCAGATGAAATTTAATTTCACAGCAGTTTATTTACTTTCAGTTTGAGGCGGTTTAAAGGACTTTTGTTGGCACAGCTTTCATTTTCACTTCTTCCCTAGTATATTTCATCCATTCCCAGTACTTTTTACCACTTTGTAGTTCTCTGTCTTCAGTCTGTCTACTCTGTACAAGAGTGCAAGTTTTATTTCTTATCTAAACAGAAGTTTCTAAATAGAGGGCGTCAAGTACTCTGCAGATGTTTAAGCCTTTGAGGCAAACGTGTGATTTAGGGCTTTAAAAGTAAAAACAAAAAACAATTGTGATGTAGACGTATTAGAAATTTGGAAGATACGGCCAGAATTGTAGTGTTGACGTTATGACATAGATGTCTATGTATTGTCTTGCAGAGATATCTACTGAGGTTATCATGCTAACCAGCTAGCCCTGGCTGTCTCCTAATGCTAACAAGTAAACAAAACATACTCCACCATACTGCACCTGTTTTCCTTAACAAACATTAGAATACAAAGTCTGGAGATAAACTTAGGTAGACAAACAGCTGTGTCATGAATGTAGTTGCTCACATACTTGCCTATAAGCATGTTACTGGAGGATGCTGTGTTTCCTGGTCAAGCTGAGCCATGTTGCCAGTGGTGACTCCCCTCGATGCAGTACTTGCTATCGGCTTGCTATACTTGCTAGATAGTCGCTACAGCCAAAGCTAGCTGCAGCAATATAGAGTATAGTGAGCTACCTTCGATTCCTAATGACCAGCTCTTAGTCCAGCTGTGCTGTTGTCTTTACATCTGTTCATCTGTTCAAACTGTTTGTGTCTTTCAGGGAAAACAGTTGACCGGCTCCCTAAAAAGAAAATCAGACTCCAACTCAGCCAATGACGAGGACGGCCCCTCCCCTCCACGGCTCCAGCCAGTCAGAGATCACGCCTCAGCGCTCCCGACCAATCCCATCGAAGCCCTCACCTCCCCACCAGGCTCTGGTGCTCCTCCTCCAGCCTCCTCCTCTCCCTCCCCGGTGCTGGCGGTGTCTCGTGGGGTCTGCGGCCAAGGGGAGAGAGCTCCTCCCCCACAAGCTGTGGTGAAACCCAACGTCCTAACGCACCTCATAGAGGGCTTCGTCATCCAGGAAGGGGCAGAGCCTTTCCCTGTGAGTTCATGGGATTTGTAGTTTTTAGCACGAGACACATGCATGACACAATAATCACCAACCTTTGTTCTTACTCTGTTACTGTTTGATTCACAGGTGTGTGGTTCAGTAAAGGACTCGACTGGTGAGGATTTAACTAACGACAGTCCGGACACTAACCAATCAGAGACAGTCACGACAGCGACAGGTAACTGCTCTCAAATACTGCTGCAGGGTAGAACATTGCCTGTTTGCTTAAAGGAACAGTTCACCCAGAAATTAAAATTAAGTCATTATCTACTCACTTTTTATAATCATGGAAAGTCGGGGGAAGTTTTGTAGTCCACAAACCGCGTTATCGGAGTGTGCTAACCATTTCAGCTTAGTAGCTAAAGTGACAATTTCTCACGGCTTAGACTTGGATTACTCCAGCTGTATGGAGCTATTGACACAACATCATCAACACGAGTCATTTTATGTTTTTTAATCAGTTATTTACTTTTTAAAACAAGTCCCCAGCTACGTCAGTTGTTGCTGGACCACGTAACTTCACCAGACTTTCCGTCAGCATGAGGACATAATGACTGAATGTTAACTTTTGGGTAAACTGTTCCTTTAACCTCGCCAGATATGATCAACAGAACACAGATATGGACTCTGTGTTATGTTAATTATATCTGGCAGTACTTTACACTGTGCAACAACGTGACCGTTGTTTGACCCTTGTTTGTCCGAGCCGGGCCACAGGAACGCACAGAGGTTTTAATTACGCCCTCTTCAGTCTGGAATTTCCCACCTCCGACTTTGACTGGAAGGCAGCTTAACAACAACAAGTCAAATATTACAGTCGTCTTCTTTCATTGTGGTGTTATGACGAAGAAAAAGAAACATGATCTCGAAGCTATTTTAGTGCATTCGCAGGATTTTGTAATGTAACATTATAGTGGTGCAACACAGTTATTTATGTACACAGTCATAGAAATGATATGTTTACCGTCTGCTCTGTTTCTCCTCCAAACTCTCCCCTCAGTGCTGAAGTGTGAGTACTGTAAAAACTTTGCTCCTGCCAGCCAGTTCAGAGGCACCAAAAGGTTCTGCTCCATGTCTTGTGCCAAGAGGTACTTCAACATGCATGAAATATAATATATGCAGCGGGAGCCATGTTGGAAATAAAAAACACTGCACTGCTGAGCGCTGCAGCCGCTGTAGCCTGATCTCTGTCATTTCAAAGGTGCAATATGTCAGAAGTTTAGTTTAAAACATTCAAACATTGAAGCAGGACTTATGCATTTTTGTTTATTTTCCTTTTTATAGCTTCTTGTGCATGTAAAAGGTCTTGAAAGTAAAAAATGTAAAGGTCCGGTCCAACAGAAGCTCCTCTCTCCCGCAGAAAACACCTCTCCTGAAACACCTCGTCGGTAGTCCCGCCTTTAATTCTGTTACTTTGTGACATCACATTACATCACCGTGTCACACATTTGCATAATTTATGCCTAGTGGCATGTTCATCATGTAAAAATTGATTTAGCGCAGCTGCTCTGTTGTTTAGTGGTTCTGGGTCAGGCACGTGTGAGCTGACCAATCAGAGCAGACTAGGTGTTCAGTGGGAGGGGCCTTAAAGACACAGGAGATAAAAAAAAAAGAGCATGTTTCAGACAAGTGATGTGTTTTTGAGCATTAAAGCATGTAAATCTGTTCTAGTAGTAACTCTAGATACATTTATGAACATAAAATAAACATTTTGTCTGCTTTAACTAAAATAATCACCAGAATGTGAAGAAATAACAGCGTTGACATTATTTCAAAGATGCTTATATGTTCTGTTGCAGAGGTTATAAATAAAGTTGGCATGCTAATCAGCTGTTTAAGGCTCAAGCAGAGTCAGCTAATAGGACTGCTAGCTGCACAGCCAGCTGAGCTAACTAGCTGACGGCAGCTACAGTTAGCAGCAGTTAGCGGTTACTCTGGTTATACGCTGCCCCTCATTTGCTCGGAAGATAAGTGTGACAGGTGGCATAATTCTGACATGTTGCACCTTTAATGAGAAAAAACTGACTTTTCAGAAACCGATTGAGGAAACAGTTTGACGGCAGTGTGTAAGTTCTTATGTGGCTTCAGCTGCATATTTCCCAGCATGTATGTTTCATGTTCTCATGTTTTACACGTATGTTTGCGTACTGTGATAGTGCCACATCCACTCTTCACTACAAAAAACGGCATGTAAACGTTTGTCTGTTTTCATGTCAAAATGCAGTGCAGTAAATTTTTGTCTCTTTTGAATTTGCTCCATATTAAAATGTACGTTGTATTTAATGTGTTTCACTATGTAAACAATGCACTGTCTGCATTGTTTGAAACAGCCTATGATTTTTACATTCTCTGCTTCTGCTTTGCATTTGTCCCTTTGCCCACTACATGCGTATGGATTGTATACCTCGTATGGCGCAAAGAGATAAAAACTGTATGTGTTGCTCGTCTTGGCTTCAGTACCGTATATGTCACTCTTTGTCTACGATACAGTATGTATTGGTTCCCCAGGTACAACGTCAGCTTCAGGCAGCATTTCTGCGTGCGGCAGGGTCAAAGTCAGGGTCACGCTCCGGATCAGGATCAAGGCCACGGTCACTTCTCCAACTCCGACGAGGAGGCAGGGATCGCCAGGCGGAGGGTTCCCCGCAGGACGAGCTCAGAAATAGCCAGCGCAAAGATAGCGGGGAGACCCATACCTGTCAAGGTGAGCGGGGACAGAACATTTCATACACAAATAAATTTTAGTTACTTCACCTGACATTAGCCGTAAGATAGTGAGCGACGGCAGCGAGGCGTTTAAAGGGAACGTTTAGATTCAGATCAACTCTACCAGAACTAGCCGGCAGTGAGAAGCTGAGCAGCAGGTCTGCCGGTTCTCCTGACGCAACACTCGGCAAAATGTGCAGAAATTAAAAAGACAGAAATTACATATTGTGCATTTAAGCATCTGGCTTTATGCGGCAAGCATTGGCATTTTGAAACAGAAAAGGGTCTCCTTCAAAATGTTGTAGCAAAGTTGGGAGGACCATAAAAACAGCTGTAGATCTGTGTGAGAACAAGGGCGTCCACATATTACACATAAACACATCATCACAAAAACAGTCATTTAGACAGTAGGCAGGATGTTTTTAGGATCCATCAACAGCAGTCATTCATGTTAAGCCTGTCTGCCCCCTAGTGGCTGCAACACGGCACTGCATGCTGCACTCGTAACTAGAATCACTCTCACACCTTCTCTCTGTGCGATGCTACCGAACTGTTTTGGGGTTTTGGGGATAACAATCCAACAACATCCAGTGCCTTGCTCACAGGCTCCTCCGCCTCTCCTCCTCCTCCCCACAGTGCCGTTCAGAGTCCAGCCATTCAGAGGAGGAGTCCAGCGGAGAGGAAGATGAAGACGACCCCATGTCCCTCTCGCCCGCCTCCTCGGCCTCCTGCCACCAGCCGCCCCCGCCGCTCCCGACAGAAACCTCTGCACCCAGCTGCCTGCCTGCGAGCCCCGGCCAGTGGAGCGTGGAGGAAGTGTCCCAGTTTATTTCCTCACTACAAGGTTGGGAGAAAGAAAGACTGTTTTTAAGGAAAAATTAACTTGATAGTATGAGAGGCCAATGTATAATAAGTTGCAGTTGTTGATTCACTCCACCTTTATTCTTCATTATCTTTGTTTCGTCCCCCTTCCCCATATTGCTTCCTCCGTTTACATCTCTCTTCCTCCTCTTCGCAGGCTGTGAGGAGCTCGCCTCCCAGTTCCTGTCGCAGGAGATCGACGGTCAGGCCCTGCTGCTGCTGAAGGAGGAACATCTCATGTCCACCATGAACATCAAGCTCGGTCCTGCCCTCAAGATCTGCGCCCACATTAACAACCTGAGAGACTGATATTAGTGTTTTCATAAGTCCTGCCATGTTCAAAGTCAAGCCCTGGGCATTTACCCCAAACTCCTGGTCTCCACCCTGTTGAGATGTGGAACTGGTTCCAGAGCAGGTGAATGTAGGAGGTACAGTGCATTTTGAAGCACTTGAATCTGTTGTTGATTTGTTCCCGTCGTGACAACATCTTCACATGTCGTGTGAATGATACAGTTACAGTATTGTTCCTCGCAAATCTGTCAAGTCTGTCAGTTAAAAAACTGCAGGACTATATTTTGGTTCATGTTCCCCTAAAAGGTGCAAAATCAGCACCTGCAGTCAGAAAACGTTTCCACCGAGATTTCATTTTGCTTTTAAGATGCACAATTTCAGTCCTGTGCCTGTGTTGTAAAATGCAGAAATGAAGGTTTTGAATGTATTTTCAATGCATTATATCACTTGTGTTGTATAATCAGGGTGTACTTGCACAGGATTCCCACTTTTTTTTAAGTTATGCACATATAGGGCTGCCCCCTTTTCACAGGCTTTGACTTAAGCTGTGCTAATTGTGTTTCATTTTATGTTACATTTAATATTTCTGCCATTCACTCATTCATTGTATCACACTGTACAGGAAAAGTATTTTTGAAAGATTTGCCAACTTCTTGGGCAGCGAACTTTATTCAAGATTCTTGTTTTTCTTGTGTTTGAGAAGAATGTTCTCATCGAGGCTCCTCACAACCTGATTTAAGCCACAATCTGCACAGAATTAGGACAGAAACCTGCAGAATTTAATTAAAATCTACCCAAAACTTCAGTCAAGTGAAGTTCATTTTGAAGTTTTATTGTAAAGAAGTAAATTCTAAGGAAAGCACTTACAGTGTGTGATTTATAACTTTAATATTCTGTATGTAAAAACTTTCAAAATTATAATCATTGTGTCAGAATAGGCATCATGAGGCATCTTTTTATTTTGGAAGTGGCCTATTCTGCAGTTTACAGGGTACAGTTAAAGTACAGGGTACTGAAATTAAAACCCAAATCCTTCAAGGTTCAGAGAGTGTTTCACATGTCAAGCGAGGCAAAAATAAATACTGACGTTGCATAAAGTTTTCTCACCAGATTTCTACATACAGAGCACATCAACAGCAGACACTACCGCGACATGCTGTTTTTTCACTCAGTATCTCCAGGAGATCCGACCTTTACAAGTTTTTTAACAGAGAGCACATTGTTGACTCTAAACCGACTCTAATCTGCAAAAATCTGTGACTGTTTTGTTCCGTGAGGCAATTTTTCAAAATTGTAATGTTTTTCCAAATGGTCCAACCAGCTGCTCCTGATCAGAAGTATGAAGTGTGTGAGTGAAGGGTAACGTCATGGGCTTGATTTTGTGAAGTGACAAAAAAAAAAAGTTGAAAAAGAAAATGCTGAAACAGATGAAGAATGAAAAGTGAACTGCAGATGTGATGATAAGATGTTAATTTGAAGTATCTCAAAGCTACATTCATGAACAAAAACCTGAGAATCGGTGAAGTAAAAGTCGTCTGGCAGCCGTGTGGACCTACGTTTAGGATGGATGAGAGGAGAAAAAAAAATCATACCCGAATGGATGAGTGTGTGTGAGTGAGAAAACCTTTAACTATACTGTAATAAGTGTAAAACTTGCCTTTATATTTAAATGCACATTTGTTTGCTGGACTGCCTTGTTTAAGCTTTTTACCGTAGGAGTTTTCTCATGTTATCTCTCTGTGAACCTTGTGGCCTTTCTCACTAGTCTCTACGATAGGTTTAGATGAGGATTGTCTGTTTTTTAACTGCTTTTCATACCATTCCTTGTTTTATATTAGTGCTTACTTTTTTACGATTGTTATTTCGAGCAATGACATCCGTTGCCTTTCCCAAAAAGTGTGACTGAATAGTAGCTACCTTGATCAAGGAAACTTGCTGTCTTCCTCATAGCTTTGTCACATAGCGTGTAACTACCAACAGTATTTACCTTTCTAGCTAGCTATCTTTGGCTTTATTGTTAGTGACTGTGGCAAATTACAGCATTTTTCTTTCAAGAAGGATAATAATCTCGTTGATAGCTGTGTGTTTATATGTCATAGTCGCCCCAGGATTTTGGAGTGTTTAAATCAGCAGATCTCTCGGTATATTGTAAAAACCAAAAAAGGCATTTGTGCTTCATTACAAGCGATGCTAGCCGAACATTTTTAGTTGAATCGTTGCAGTTGTGCAGTGATTACCGGTGTAAACGTTTGTTAACAAGCAGACCGCTGAGACTTTTCCCAAAAAGGTAGCACTTTTTGTCACAAAATAAGAAACTTGTTTTAATAAAGAAGCTACTCCAGAATTAAAATGTGTTTGCTTGCAATAATCAGAAAAAAACTGCAAAATCTTGGAGGGACTGAGTTTGACATGGAGAGGCTAACAATACTATCATGCAAATAAATAATCAAGGAACTGTTTTAAAACTGTGATGTCTGTGCTTTTATTCCTGAAATGGAAACTGATCTACAAATGTCACGTAACGGGTGATTAACTTTTATATATTGCTTTGATTTTATATTGCGTGTCAGACTTTGCATGGATAAATAACCCAGAGTCACAAAGCCAATCAGATCATACCTTTCATGTGAAGGAAGTGCGTTTCTACTCATGAGTGGCTCGGGCTCGTAACAGTGCTGGACGTAAACATCCTTGGTGGAGCTGTAACATTAGCTAACATAGTCAGCTTGTGTCTCTGAAGCACCACATGTGTCATCTAGTTGCATTATATTGGAGAGCAGCTACAGCCGATATATCAAAAACTCTGCAACTCCCACCAAAACAATCTAGATGGATAAATGTAACTACAGGTAAGAGGCAAAATATGTACTTTTGATTTTGGGGTGAACTGGCCCTTTAAAGTTGACTATTTCTAGGCTCCATACATGCTATCAAGCTTTGAATTTAGTGATAGGTGTTCACACTGTATTTTGCGACCTGGATCAGTACTTGAGTCCTTGAGAAGATCCTGCTGGGCTGAGTCACTTGATAATGACAGCCCTGCAGGAGGTGCTCAGTATGCGTTTGAATGCATGGCATCATGCTAATGCTATCTCTGTGTTGTCATGAAGCAAAAAGCTGCAGTTAAAGCTTTCATCCTGATCATTTTATGGTCCCCACTGAAGACTTTGAGATTTATAGTGCAGTATTTCTGGTCCAGTTGCTGCAGAGGGCACACCCTGACCTCTGTCATCAGCACCTGAGAGGCTATGAACATACAGAGACTTTTGTTACAGTTAAAAGTGCAGAGAACTTGCATCGCTTCCTCTCATTATATTATAATATATCATATTTACAATCAATATATTAAAGTCCAGCAATATAAAGTGAGTGTGCTTCATAATGCATCTTAAGTGTTCTAACAGTACAAACAAGTATAAAAACAAATATGTGTCTCAGAAACATTAATTAATTATAATATAACTTCTTCTTCATATATTCTTCACTCTCGTCCCAAAGGAAAATCCACTGGCCAATAGGCGGCGACAACAGCGTCAAGTACTCCTCACTGAAGCCTCTCTCAGCCAATCAGAGCATAGCATAGTTGTACGCCTCTCCATATCCCGCCTCCCTCATGTATTTCTCGATGTTCAGTGGCTCAGGCACTCTGACAACTGTCCTCCCATTGGCTGATTTCTCTCCCGCCTGAAGTTTCCTAATCAGCTCCGACATTGACAGCCGTTGTTGGGGGTTCCAGTGGCAGCAGGACTTCATGATGGAGTACCTACAAGACCAGGTACAACAAGTTAAACCCGGCAGAAAATTACATGTATTCAGTACCTTTATCAAGTGTAGACACGTTGTTAGCAGGTTATTACAATATTTTACCGATGTGTTAATGAGCAAGGTGCTTTTTTTGTCAGTTGTTGGAACTAGCTTTAGCCATAGCTAACGGCTAACCGTTACCTACCCTTAACGTATCTTACATTATAGCTATCTTAGTTCTCTTGAGCAAGTTCATTTGACAATTTGGATTAAATGTGTTTTGTTTGAAAAGGTTGTTGTGTTTAGAGTAATGTTTAAATTGCCTTGCCTGAAATAAACCAACACCGATGAAACGGAAGAAGGAAGTTTGACATTAAGTCAGCTAAAGTTACTGGGTAAAGTTAGCCTGCTAGCTAAGTATGTTCCTCTTAACTTGGACAAAGTGAGCTGTGCTAATATCCCAGAATAGCCATCTTTGTGTGAGTTAATATGTATGACCTACTGATGACTTAAGAAGGAAACAGAAAGATTTTGTAAACAAATCAAGAGCGAAAAATAAAGGCCAGCTCTGACTTTTTGACAGGTTTAATACTTCCTGTTATGGTTGGTACTCAAAACATGATAGAAAAACAATATATCATCACTCTGTGAAGGTGAGGGTAAGAGGTCCAACCATATTGGGTAGCTACATCTGACAAAATGAAATAATGCTAGTCTCTGTGGCTCTTCCTGAGGTTTCTTCCATCTTTTTTCCCCTCTGTTAAATGGTTGAGGGTTTAAAGACAGACGATGTTGTTCACTGTACATATTGTAAAGTCTACTGAGGCAATGTGATTGCGATTTTGGGCTGTATAAATATAATTGATTTGATCTTAACTGTCAAAATTATTTTCAGATGTGAGTCGTTATCAGTGGCAGGAAATCAAAGCTTTCTCTTAACTGCATTTTGTGAGCTGTGCCAGAGATGGCTGAGCAGACTGAAGGAAAAAAAACCTGCTTTTATTGAGGTCAGTCTAATGCTGGTACTTAATAATTTCAGGCTGATAAAGACCTCTGGACAAGGGTGTTTCCTGTGTGATGCACAGCTTCATAAATACTGTTTGCCTTACAGTGAACTGGAGCAGGTCGCCGGCCGTTTGAGGTGATTCCCTCTTTGAAGATACTGCAGAAGTTCAGTCGCCATGAGCTGAGCAAACGGTGGGTCACCTGCATAGATGGGAGATTTCTATATTAGATTGAAGTATTTTTATTTAAACAAATGTGCACTGAAAAGATTTAAGCCTCTGCACAACTGTAATGCCAAAGTCACAGAGGTTTAAGATACATTCATCTACATTTATCAAAAATAAGATTGAAGTTTGACTGGATTATGAACTCATCCCTGTTGAATACATTTTAAAAATGTATTAAAGTACCTTATTTATTTATTTATTTATTTATTTATTTCGGCATGTTATTAGACAGTCATCATCACACATCATCTTAGTTAAAATCAGATAGTACACATGGCCGAAAGGGAAAGCGGGAGAAGCAGATGCTTATCTAGTCCCGCCCCCGTTGCCCACAGAATACATTATTTCCACAAGTTATATTTCTTTTGTATTTTGACGTACATGTTACAGCAGCATGCATTGAACAGAGCTGCAGTCCAGCTCTAGACAGTCAACAGACTACGTGTGTGTCTGCACAGTGTCTATATTGGTCCATCATGAGTGAACAACAGTCTCTACTTGTTGCCTGGAGTGTAACACAGTCATAAGGTGATCCAATCGATATAGGTTAGTTTCAGTTATTTGGTTGTTAACTGGGATGGTGTGAGAGCTAGTATTGCCGTCTTTATTCATCCATCTCTTCTGTAGCTTTCGCCGCGCTTAGCTTCACCAAGACCTCTTGGTTAGAAGCCACGTCTGCTCGCATCTTTCCCATGTACTCGCACATTTGTAAAGACTTGAAAATAGGTGTATTGTGCACTCTCCTAATCTACAAAGGAGCTTGATATTTATTATTTTCTGGAAACAGTAAGCAAAATTCCAACATTTTACTTAAACGCTATGTTGTCAAATTCTATGATTCATTAAATAAACAACGTCTCTTGGAGGTGTATCTAGAAAACACTCACCCAGTGTGACCATTTCATAGAGGAGGATACCAAAGGACCATCTGTCGAAAGGTTCAAGAAGGACAAAATGTGAATAAAAGAGTCTCAGATTAAACTGAAAACAGTGCAGAGGTGCAAATTTCATCCCCTGTTATGTACCAATGTTTAGGGACAGACATTAGAATAAACATCTGTGTGGATTTTCAAACACAAATTGTTCATTATCTAAATTGTGAACCAGGATGTGAAGTGGCTGATCAAAAAACCTTTGAACCTCTACTACCCAACCTGGTTTAAATGGTTTTATGATTGTTTAAAGCTTCTCTCTGCATATGAAGTGGACTGTAATGTGAAAACTATTCATATCAAACATTAATTCAAATAGATCAGTTATTCAACATCCAGATTAAGTTAGATAAGGATCAAGCTCTGACATCAAGCTCCCTCTTCAATAACATTGGCTGGGACATTTCAATGACGTGCTTTATATTCAGTCATCTTCACTGCATTATTTAATATTCTTTCAGGGGGCTCGGACACTCACACATCACTGCTCTGACTGATGGCTCTTCTGCTCAGCACTTCAGGTGCCTGCCACTTCCTCATCTCCATGTCCTCTACCTCCCCCGGTGAACTGGCCTGTGCTCTCCTGCGGTAGGCTGAGCCCAATCCCCACAGTTTTGCTGTCAGATCTCCACCAACCAGAACGCTGCGAGCTCCCACGTTGCCATGGATGCAGTCCTGACTGTGCAGGTACTCCTTGAAGACAGATAAAGATGGGGTGATAAGAGGGATGCTGGGAATGCAGACTTTCTAGAATTCAGCTTTACAAGGGTGCTACAGAAATTACAAACATCAACCAGACATAAGTGGTTTATACTGTATTCATACGTTGTGTAATTTGCACGTCATTTTGCTGACAGCTTACACTTAACCTGACGTAAGAAGGTTCTGTTCAGAGTCAGAGGTATCTGGGTAAAACTGGGAGATGGAAAGAAGCTGACAGACAATTAGAGCGACAGATAGACAGACAGCAGTTTAACCAACCAGAGCAGAGGCCACTTGTGCTGCCATGGTGAAGATCCTCTTCTCAGTCATATCACATGCAGACTCTAAACTTGAGGTATCCTTCAGTGAGAAAGGAAAAGGAGGAAGAAAAGGGAAAATATGTAAAAAAAAAAAAAAAATTATTATTATTTTTTTTAAATTACAGCAGCTTAACGTCCACTTCTGTGCACTCCTGTTTCACAGATTTGAAATGGCCTCGGGGCCACTGTTTTGGAGACATTTTGAAGTGTCTTTAACGTGATTGACAGACTGTCTTACTTACTTTTACATGAAATACATTTTAAATTTCCATAACTTTTATCACCAGTGTTAAGCTCCAAATGAGATTCAGTTTCAGGTTTGCCTTCACTGAAGAGCACATGTGTAAACCTGTCTCTAAAACTATAATAATCTGTCTTTGTTTTTGGTAATTAATAGATTACATTACCTGTCGACATCTCCACAGGTAGCCCAACAGGTCTCTGTGCTGCAGCTCCTCCACCACCATCATAATGGGCGGCTGCACCGAAACCACACCCAGCAGTGCAGGTAGGAAAGGGTGCGGTCCCAGTCCTGACACGAAGGATGCAAAACCCAAAAAGTGCTGCTTGTCACGGCTGTTTGCTGTTTCTGTGGAAGAGGTTAGATAACAGAATACTTTTTAAACTTTTATTCACACTGAGAATCATCAGAACACCCTGCTTCACTCATACACAGTTAGTCTTATTTGATTTTAAATATTTAAGCATACATTTTTGGTTTGACGAGGCAGAATGTGAGGCTTTTGTGCCATCAATCATTTGTAGTTTTTGAATGTGAAAAGTCACTGAAAAGTCCCTCCATCCTCCACCAATACAAAACCAAATATAAAACTCTAAAAGTGTCTGCAAACAAGTTACAGACCATTTACTCCCTGTATCTCCCAGCTGCTGAAATCAAAACTTCTTCAGCAGACATGTAGTAAGTAGGTGTTTGAGATTAGGCTGTGTTCAGCTGACTTTACCTTTCAGCACTCTCAGGGTGACGTCCTTGTTGTCCATGCGGGCCCTGTAGAGGCTGACTGAGTCATTAGGCTTGATAGAGAAGGACAGTGGCAGTGCAGTGACCTGACTGAAGGCTCCAGGACGCCTCTCTGTGGACATCTGTGGTACTGCAGCCAGAGTTGGCCTGACATTCTGCTGCACTTGTTGAACTGACATTGGCAGCTCTTCATGTTCCAGTGGGTTTATCCCCGGGGGTGCTATTGAGAGAGAGAGAGAGTGATAGACACAGAGCAGAGTGATAAATCTGTATCTGTTCTTAATTATAATGAGAATAAGATGAAAAACAGACACAGAAAGCATGCATGCTTACCGTCAATGCCATGTAGGTTATGTCTGTGGCTATGCCTTTGTGTGTGGCTGGGCCTTTGCGTGTTGCTTTGCCTTTGTGTGTGTGAAGACCTGTGGTAACGCTGAGGGGCTGTGGTCCGTGCCCGTCTCCGTCCAGGACAATACCTCATTATAAACAGGGCCAGTAAGGTGACCAGGGTGCCCAGGAGGAGCAGCGTAGGGACGATAATCACCGCCTGCTCATACTCCCGTACAACTGAGAGAGAAAGAGAGAAGTTCATGTGTAAATGTCAGGTTTAGTAACAGGTTATTTGAAAAAAAGTTATGAGTTGGTCGGATTACGAGGACTTTCTAACCCCCTGTTTATTCTCCTTAAGTTTGGACAGTCCTCCAGTCCTAAACCCTTTTGTGAATTGTTTGCATTCACATGTGTCTCAGGGATGTTAAAGCTTGTATTTGAAAGGTCTGTTCTCAGTGCTCTGTTCAGGGCACTTTGACAGGATGAACGCGCTGGCTGTTAAAAAGGTTGCACCACTCAAGTGTTGACAGGATGTTCTGTCGTGACATTACATCATCCTCCATTTACGCCAGTGTTGATATGTTGATATATAGCTCGATGACGCTGTAATTTAGAGACTGTGACTATCAATACCCTAGGTATTTTTTATACGATCTGTTAATTACAGTGGCACCAGCAAGGTAACAAAGGATAGAAAATACATTTTTAATCTGCTGATCCGATACGTCAGCAGTAAAATCAGTTCTCAGTGAACTGGAGGAATTGTTTGTTCAGTCATAGACGATTTATTTGTTCACGTGTCTAGCTCTAATCCCGTTGTTTAAGTTCTTTGTTTTGTCTTTATTTGTTATTTTTGTCACTGTGATAATAAATCTGTATAATTAGAAGGCATGCAGACAGCATTTATCACAAGTGATCGTAATTGTCATGCCATTTCTGCCTGACTCTGCCTTACTTGGCTGATAATTAAACAAGTTTTATCCCGCTGCATTGTTCCTAGGTTGTCACCATAATGCAATTACGCCTTAATTAGCCAGTAAGACTGGACGGACATGCTAGGATGAGTCATGCATTGACCTTTAGAGAATAAGAGCTGCAGACTGTGCTGATGGTTTGATAAGATGCATTTCCCTGTTGAGCCACTGAACCTCTTACAGTATGTGATAGCTGATACCTGAGAGTTTCCACACAACTGAAACGGTTTATTTGCACAAAACTCAGCAGGACTGACTTTGTTTTTATTCATTTTATCGTTTATCATCATGTCTATCCTGCATGTTGACCCTTCACTGACAACTCCTTTAAAAACAATATTCTAGGTGCAGGCCAACACACCTTTAAATAACATTACTACACAGTTAGCTTTTAGCCATCAAATCCATCATCATATACACCTCCTGTTGTAAAAATCCTGATGTGAATCCAATGTTGTTTCAGAGAAAACAAACTGGAATGTGAAGCCACTGGTCCGTGTGAACACCATGTTCAGGTTGTGGCACATTCTTAGGTGTGGTGAAGGATTCGGAGAAAATCAAAAGTCTTTTCTTGTCATTCTCATTAAAGGTTTGGTTTGAGCTTGAACTTTGAACACATCTCCTCCACAAAGACTCAATTGAAGTCCGACATTTTAGGCTGTTTAAAGTTCATGTTTCTTGACCTGAGACATCTATTGATAGTTGAACAAATATGTAGCCTAAGCCGACCCTCTGAGGTTAGTTTAAGCTAAGCCCTAACTAAGCTTCTCTCTGAGGGTTTTGTATAAGATAATATTTTGAGTGATTATGACTAAAGACTGGTATATTTTTGCAGGTGGCCAATTCAGTTTTTGTTTTTTGTCAGGTTCCTGGTAGCTTTACACATGAAGTGACAAAATGATAATTCAGACCTATCGCTGCGTTTATGTGGAAAACCCCGAAAAACATACAGTTGGGGTAACGACAGTTTAAAATGTTATGAACAAAGACAAAATGGATGTAAAGAAAGTCCTTCTATTCTGTTTCCTACAAAAACTACAGAATAATCTTAAAGTCTTTACTGCAACTACTTTAAATAAGAAGTTATGAGAAGAAAATCATTTACTGCATGAACACTTGATGTTAGTGACGTAAGTGAGTGATGTAACATACGTGTGATTTGTGGTAAAGCCTAAACATAATACAGTAATACAAAAGACTGATATGGCAGTTGAAAAACATATTTAGATAACATGATTATTAATTGTGTGATGACGAAGACTTCTCAGCAGTATCTGTGAGTCAGCAGCTATTACTACATATCATTGTGTTTCCACTAATCACCTGGAGCTCAAGTATTTCATGTGACTGATCTGGAGGCTGGATGTTGCAACATCATTGTAGGTGTCAGTTTCATAGTTAAATAAATAGACATGATGAGATATTTTTGTTGTTTCATAACCAGACGATCTCAGTTAATTTCACCTTAATGGCTTTGAACTAAAGTCTTCGTTTAGTTAGCTGTTGTCTGCTGATACACTAGGTAGCTGCTAGTGAAATGGTAAAGATTAAGTTTAGACTGTTTTTTTCCTTCAGCTGTTGTCAGGTAGATATAATATTAGCTACTAAATACAGAAGCTTGGTTATTAACATGTGAAGATGAAGCACAGGACATCAGCAGGCGAGAGGAAGAATGTGAAGAGGGGGAGAGTAGTAAAGGAAAATGTGAGAGGAGACGTGCTGAGGAGGAAGTGATGACGAGAAAGAGACAGATGAAGAGCAGCAGTTGTGTCCTTACTGCAGAGGTGGTCGTCCGGTGCACACAGATTATCAGCCGTGGAGTTGGATGACATGCTGGAGAGGAAGAGAGGAGCACAGCGAGATCAACATTACCTCTGCTCAGCAGCCAACTTAAATCCCCTGAGCTTAGAGAGAGCATCTGCCCCTCTAATAACTCCATGTAGACAAGAGCAGTAGCTGAATGAAGGAGCTGGTTCAGAGTTTAACTGCTTTAAGAGAAGTTTTCCAGTAAACAGCAGAGCGCTTACCCAGAAGGATGACGACTATTAGCGATCAACTTTCAGAAAATAATGTAAATATTTACTGCTGCCTTTTTATCCGTACTTGCATAGCAAATATAAACTGTGACCTTTGTTATCTCGACTCGACTCGCACGGCAAATATCAAAAGGAGTGCTCCATGACTAGTTTTCTATGTGTATAGTCAACCTGCTATCAGTTACACAGATAATAGTGGAGCAGAGATCAGCATTACCGTCGCTCAGCTGTGACCCAAAATCCATAAAAGCCTTGAAAGGATAACCTGGCATTCAGCAGCCCATTAAACTTCTCAAATCACACGTGGTGATATATCATTTCCCCTTGAAGTGTTATTTATTTCAAAGGTGTCACATCAGTCGGGTTATTTTTACCATACGGTATATTGTCATTTTGGCTAAATGACCCGCTTTTTATATCGAGCAGCTGATCAGTTGGTTGTTTGTCAGTAAAAATGTTGTAGTAGCTTCAGAAGGAGTCTAGGATCTGAGGTCGTCAGAAGTATTGATGCTTTTTTAATACCACGCGATTAAAACGATAGAGAAAAAAACAATAGCTCAACGATCAGATTTTCACCCCAAAGCTTTCCAAATATTAACATTATCCTACCTTTTGTGACTTGGCCTTTTTTTCCCTTTTTGCTGAGGTATCGATAGTGTTATCGAGTATCGTTTTTATATACTAGTATTCTGAAAGAGGCAGTGTTAAGGTATTAACTAAACTAAACTAAATGGCAACTACAAACATTCAGGTGAAAGTTCACTGTTAAAAGGAAGACAAGTTTTCTATCTCTGCTTTTTTCTGTTTTTTAAAATGGAAATGAGCAGTACAAGCCATCCTTCCAGCTTCCCTGTCTTTTCAACTCGTGTCACCATGAAGTCTGTAACCTAAAAGCTCATCAAATAGTTTTTATTGTTGCTGACATGATCAGGTTTTAGACGATTCTCAAAGCAGGAAATCGAAGTGAAAGACATTTAACCATAACTGATGGAGAACTTGGCGTCACAGGGGGGAAGTGAGGTGAGTGTGTACTGAACGGGAGGGTTCCTGAGTCGGTGTGCTTGTATGCAAATTTCCCCTGAGCACATTTGATCCTGTGTTTGATTGAACTGGTTTCCTGGATTTTTTAACAACAGAAATATTTTACATGACTAGAAAATCCCATACTCAAATCAGGAGGTTAAAAAGGAGGGTTGGGGAATAAACTCTGCACGTTTACTGTTGTCCTCCTGTACGTCTGATTTCTTTAACAAATGTAGCAGAGAGTGAGGTGGCCTGGTAGAAATCATAACACTTCCTGCCTGGGATCCAGGTGTTCACACTTACCTGTGTTTCTATTTTCATATCTTTTAATCGGGGTTACTCGGGATCACTGATGAGGTGAGCCGATCGCCAGGGGATCCTGTATCTTGTAACATCTTGTACATGGTGATATAATGCGATGTCAGAGATTACCCGAAAGACACGACACAGTCTATCCTCTATCTTAAAGTCTGTTATTGAGGTTAGAATTTATTATTCAAATTAAAGATGTTGAGCTTGCCTTAGTATCTGATGGAGCTTTGAAATATTAAAATCTTTAAGCTTTTCGCAAGCAATACACTTAAAGTTATATGACTAAATATTTAGAGAGAGTGTGAACATTTTATTGGAAATATTAAACATAAAGTCAATCTATTTAACAGCAGTGACTCCTATTTAAAAGTCTGTGCCTGATATAATATCATAGCATCATATTCTGTTAAACATTATTACACAATCCAAATAATAATTATAATGTGAACTTGTCCTATGGAGCACAAGGATTTAAAATTCAGTCTTCACTGCTGATTGATGGGGCTCAGCAGGCAGACATGTTGCTCCACCAGAAAAATATCTTACTTTTATAACATCTTAGTTCTGATTGTCGTCCTAATATTGCCGTAGGAAAAACCAACCATCGATCCACAGTCGTCGATGTACGATCCGATCACCGAGCGACTCAAGCTAAGTACTCACCGAGTCGTTCTAATACACAGTTGATGAAGTTGATAATGAATCGGCGTTTAAAGTATAAATGTTATCAACCTATCAGTCGGCTCTGTCACATTGAATATGAAAATAAAGAACAGCCTTTTCATTCAAGCCGGAGTTTGCCCTCATGTTTTGGTAGTAAAATTAATTTTAGTTTACCATTTAAAACTCTCTTCTAAGACTTATAATAACAGAATAAAACAAAAAATACACAGATTTAGAATAAATAAATATTGAATTCAAATTAATTACACATATTTTGAACCTGTTATGTCAATGAAATATAACAAGTTCTTTATGTACATTAGTCCATTACTTGACTAAGTGTTTTTAGTGAAAATAATTTATAGAAAATTTGGAGGCTTACATGTCAAATTATAAAAAAAAAGATATTATCTTTTTTGTATTTTTTATTCTGACCTGTTAACTGTGTCAAGAAACACAGGTAAATGCATGTAATGTACACAACAAGCTGCTGTGGCAATGAAATGGTCTTAACATCCAAGTGAAGACATTACCAGTGCAGAGTGTCATGTGTTTTAGACTGTATGACCTGAAGTTAATGTGGGAATAATGCAGTGTCATCCTCACCTCTCAGCACAATTTTACTCTCGGTGTGACAAATACTGGCACACGCACACACGCCTCCTTTACGAAGTCACACAGGTATGTAGTTAACATTTCTTAAGACAAAACACACACAGACACCGACACCTGCCATTACCCTGAAGAAACGGATGCCACTGAACCTGTTTGCCTGCATTGTTCTCCCACATTCATTTGCACTAATATCTCTCCTGCATCAACAAGACTGAGCCAACACACACACACACACGTAAACCATGAGAACAGAAACTAAAATATGCTGTTAAAGACACACAGACGTATGTCTAAATGCACACATAAACAAGATGGTGCGTCAATACACAATCACATAAAAGGTGTCAGGATTCAGGTGTGATGATACCATAATATTGCAGCGATACCATTTACTCACACACACAGTAAGTGGTTGTACACACATTTTTCCAACACATGATAATGCACCAGAAGACAGACAGCACTAGAGCTTCAGCAATTTATTCCACTTGTCAATTAGTTGAGGTTAAAGTAATTTTTCATCCAAAAATGGCAGAAAATGCTGTTTACACTTAACACTACAGTAAGTAATTTCCTGCTTTTCTCTGTTGTATGTCATATTTCACTGAATATCTTTGGGTTTTAGACAAAACAAAGCTGGGATGACATTTTGTAGACCAAAGTTTTAATTGATTAATCTAGAAAATAATCGGCGGATTAATTTATGATGAAAACAATCAGTCCTACACAGACCTTTCATGTACACATACAGAATAATATTACAATGCATAGACACAGACTACTTTATACGTGAGTAGGGACCCCAAATTTGTTTTTGTGATATACAATTCAACATCACAAATGAGGGATTTAGCCGCTGTTAAACGTCTGAGTTTCAGTCACACTTTCGTGTTTCAACAGTTTTATTTTCCATCTTACCTGGCCAACTCTCTGGGGCTGCTCAGGTGTCAAAATCTGTGCGCTCCTCGTATCCAAAACATGAAAGTTTGTCCGTCCCTGCCAGCCACACGAGTGCAGACTTGTAAGTCCACCTGCTGAGTTTTCATGTTTTCGTAGTCAGTCTGCAGTGTCGAGTTAAATCCACAGGCAGACACATTTCAACTGAAGATACTGCTGATGTGAGAGTCTCTGTTTCTGTTTTGCCGTCACCAGCTCGCTGTGCTTTCTCACTTGTGTCTTTCCCGCAGTCTCTCTTTCTCTCTGTCTCTCTCTCTCTTTCTCTCTCAGGTTGGCCACACACCCCCCCCCCCCCCCCCCTCCAGCACTTTTTCCTTGTCACCCTTATCACCTGCACACACCTTGCAGTCGGTGTTGTATTTGCTATGTGCATGTATGTGTGTGCCACTGTCTGTGTGTTTTTGTGTGTGTGTCGAGTGGCCAGACAGCTGGCTGTGTTTGTCAGTCTGACAGACTTGGGGTTACTAAGTAGAGGGGCGACACGACGTATCTGTATCTTATAATGGTCGAGGTGCAAAATCAAAACCAAAGAACTTCTATCCAAACAAATGAACGCATTGCAATGTACTATACTGTAGTATATAATTGAAACAGCAGTTATCTTGTGTTTGCTGTTCCTCAAGACAACTTAGAGAGAAATTTGACTGAAATTAAAAAAAAAAGAAGAAAATGTTAAGACAACTGTCAAGATATTATTCAATTCAGATAGATGATAACATCACATCCTTGCCTCAGAGAGAGATTTCTGAAGGTGTCATGTCTCGATCCTCCAGAATAAATGTACAGGCTAAAGGAAATAAGTGTTGAAGCTGCTATTGTGTTGAAACTTTGAGACAGTTCAGATGTTTATCTACTTTCCTTATGCTGGCAAGATATCTAAGAAACTGACTTCATTGCACGTATCAGTTTTATTTGAGCTGAAAGGTGTGACACCAGCTCGTGTGTGTGTGTGTGTGTGTGGTTCACCTCCACCCGCTTCCCTTTGAATAGTCAAGCTGCTGTGCTGACACACCCACACACACTGATAGCACTTTGATCAGGTTCAGTCATGGCCACCGCATTTATCTTCATCCATCTACATCTAATATGTTTTCACTAGCTTAATGTTATCGCTTATAGACGATCACTGTTTCATGTGCTTACAGCTTCCGTGTCAAACGTCATTATAGTGACCTTGTTTTTCAGCCATTTGCTCTGTTAAACTGTCCTTCAGGAAAAGACTGAAACTGATTTGAAACATTATTTAAATCTTTATCCTCTCACTGTATTGTTGTGTAAACTCCCTTTAGTTTCAGCAAAGACCTCAGGTTTACCTCAGTGATGATGTTAGGTGGAATCTAATGTGTTAATCTAACCCACCTTCAGTATCGTGTTAATTTTAAATAAGCCTAAAGGCATTAGAGGTTGGTTACATCGGACTGGAGCCACCAACCCAAAGCGTACATTTTTGACGACCTGACGACCAATCTTTACCCAGAATCACTTCACTAAAATCACACCAAACACCAAAATATATATGTATGACGTATCATTTTCAGTAGTCTGAAAGAATTCATATTATAGAGGAAAAATGGCTGCATGTCTCAAAATCAGCCTATGCATTAAAAAAACTATGTCTTCAGCCCATTAGCAGCAGCATCCAGCATTCCAGTAACGTAGTACCATCTTTTCTACTGGCAGAAGTAATTGCTGGGCTTACACCAGTAGTTCTGACCACTGAAGATCCTTTGGGTGATGGAGTGGAAAACACTGTTGGGGACTTCAATCAGTATTGGTGGAAGGACAGCTACAATGTTAGCCAAACATTCAAACAGGTTGCCGTAGTAGTGGAAAACAAATATCACTAAGCAACGTTTAACTCTTACAACAACTGCTGTTACTACCTTCAAACTTTTTTGGATGTAGTCCTGAGTACAGCAAACCAGGCGTTCTCCCGTGGACTGTACTCACCTGTTTTTTCACCTGCCACCAGGAGCATCATTGAATGGGAACAACAAACACAGAAGTTTACGCTTGTCCTCAAATCCATCCAATCCAAATCCATCCCGTTTCCATACAGGCGCTTTGACCAGCCACTACAGGTTGTTTGTGCAGCAACAAAGAAATTATACCTCACTAGCTTCCTACATGCAAACAGTATCGTTGTGTTTGATGGAGCTCCTGGACAGGCCGGACGCTGTGCTGCAGTGTCTTCACACAGTGTCTTTGCAGCAGGGGGGGATTGCTTCTCCCCCTCCTAACAACCAGGGCACCCCATGTCTCTTTAGATCTTTAGCAACAAGTTATTGGTACAGCACTGCGAATAACTTTGACATTTCTGGAATTTAGTCTTTCTAGTTCACTGCTGACTTAACTTCACAGGGGTGGGCATTTAGCTCGGGGCAATGGGTGGGTGGGTGGGGGGGGGGGGGTAACCCCAGCTGGAGCTAGTTTACACCATGTCCGAATATGTGTGAGAGAGAGAGAGAGAGAGTGAGTGTGTGTAAGTGTTTGTGTGAGGATCCATGCATGTGTATGTCTATCCCTGTGTTGCAATGTAGTGTGTGTGTGTGTGTGTGTGTGTGTGTGTCCTGGCGTCCAGCGTGGTCCTGGTAATGCTGAGACAGACGGTGAGCGGGTGGGTTTATTTTTGGGTCAGTGACAGTGTGTCAATGGCCGCAGATGCGTCGGAAAGGAAGGCTCTGAGATACAAGCAAACCCTGGTCAGTGTCCCTCTCTCTTTCCTCTTGTTCTTTCTCTCTGTCGCTTTCTTTCTTTCTGTCTTTGTCCATCTGTCTGTCTCTACGTCAGCCTCTCTTGCCACGTCTGTCTGTCTGTGTTGTGTGTCGGCAGTGTCTTTTCCCCGAATCACCCGTGTCATTCTTGCATGACGCACCTGTATTGGCAGTGCGAGCTTCATGCATAGATGGAGCCTGTCTTAACTTATTGCATGTGTGTGCCTGTGAATGAGCCACGTACTGTGTGTGAGTTCTGGACATGGTGAAGACCAATTAGCTGATGTATAACAACAGGGTCACGCACATGGTCACGCAACAGGTGCACCTCCTTCACCCCTGATCTTGGCATGCACACATACACGTGCACACACACACATGCACATACACACTTTGTCGCTGTCTTGCCGTTTCCTTCTGACTTGCCTGCCACCTGTTTGCTACCCTTTCTGCGCCTCCTTTCTTAAGCTCCGGTTGGTCTTAACACATGTAGAAAGTACTTCTGTGATGTGTAACACAGTATGTTTGTATGCATTTAAGTGTATGTACAGTATGTGTGTCCTTGCATGTCTGTGCACATCTACAGAATGTGTGCATTCATATTTTTGCATGTGTGAGTGATTGTGTGTCCATTTGTTTGTGTTGTCCATGTGTGTTCCCAAAGAGGGGAAACCCGATCGTGCATTTGTGGAGGCGCTAATCTTCACCATTCATGTCGTGACATGTATGTTTTGGGACAAGGGGGTGTGAAGGGTGTCTCAGAACATCTGGAGGACTTTCTTCATGGCTTTGGGATGTTCTGTTACACAACCCCTCAATGCTCTCAGAGTTGTTTACTTGATGTGTACATTGAGTAACGGTGGGACAAAATAGCGATGCATCAATATATCGGATCGCTTGCTCTCGCGATATGTTTATCGATACACTGTTGCCAAATATCGTTAATTTTATTAAAACGTACAGGTGCTGTAAACAGATACCCCTGACAGTTTGACTCAACTAGAGTCACTACACCATGTGGTGTAAATCTGATTTACACAGATTGAATTTATAGAGGTTTTGTTTTAGTATTGTTGTATCCTTCCTTTAAACATTTTGACTCCAGAACTGTTCTGATTTCTTACAGTTTGTGACCTTTTTTACATTTAAATGACGGCACACATGAACAAACTTCAGTCATTGTGTTCGATTTTAAAAAAGCACGAAGTGAAGACAATTTTCTATACATTGTTTCATCAGTCATATTCTAAGAAACTGACCCCACAATGCAGTGAATAAATGCACAATTCCTGCACTTTTTAGGGGGATTTTGTATTCTTCAGTTAGACAGATATTGTGACGTATATACTGTACTGTACTGTACAATACTGCAGAATAGCTTAAAGTTTATTGTGGGCAACGTTTATCCTATTGTATGGTGAGTTACTGTGATTCCCACCCTTGTCATTGAGTGGCAAGAAAATAAATAAATAAATCAGGTCATCATGCATGTGATATAACATTAATTAAGGGGATCCTCTCGTGCTGATCACAGAAATTGAGGAGACAAAGTAAAAGCCATAAACAAAGCGGACATCTAAAACAAGTCGAAGGTGTATATCCACTGCAGAATCCTTAAAGACTAGTTCATACAGCCGCAGAGCCTCCGTGGTGTTGATTGGCTGGTATGTGAGTGCTGGTGCTCATTTTGACCTATAGAGTTTAATGGTTGTTGAAACCCAGTGCCTGTGAGTAGTCCAGGAAGTGCAAAGTCATCTAACCTGTGTATGTGTGAGAGTGCGCTGTTGAAGGCTATGTGGGCCTTGGTAACCCTCATGTTTACACTGTCAGTCATGGGAGACGGGATATAAACAGGAGAGTCGTGTCACTTTTTTGTCATTTTGAATGTGCGTCTTTAGGTCTGTGTACATGAATGGTAATCGTCCCTTCAGGATACTGTCACTCGGCCGACAGACGGGGCTAAATTTGAAACACTGAAAAACAACAATGAGAATAAGATTAATAACTCCCCTGATACAATCTACTACAAAGACAGGGCACGTTGCCAGGAGTTGGCAACCATGTAGAGAATGTATGGAGTTAAACCCTCCTCTATTTTAGAAGACCTTCATATGCATTAGCACATGCACGTTTAGCTCTGTACGGAGGTATGTGGACATCAGAGGGCTGACAATGACATAGTGGTGTTCGTTCTCACAATGTGATATGATTCAGTTTGAAAAATCAGCTGGTACTAAACTACTCACATTTGGTCATTATAACAACAAAACAGCAGGCCAGGTTCGATCCAAATGTAACACAGATTTTAAATGAGGGGTGGAGTAAATCACGATATGATATGATTTACAATACGTTGCCCAGGATTACCATCATATCACGATACTGTGATTCTGCAGTAATAAATACATCGCTAGACACTTATCTGACGAGATATCACGATATATCCGTCTAACTAAAGAATGCAAAATAACTCTGTATTTATTTACTGCATTGTGGTGTCAGTTTCACAGAATTTGACATGAACTGAGAGGAAACAATAGAGTCTTAGTGCTTTTTATCTCACGCTGACTGAAACTTGTCCATGTGTGCCATCATTCCAATGTAAAATAGTCATAAACTGGCAAAAGGCCAAACTGCCAGGAAGCAGTTCTGGAGCCAAAATGTTTAAAGGAAGGATACGACGATAGCAAAACAAAATCTGTATAAATTCATCCATGGAAATTCAGTTTACAGATGTTTACACCACAAGGAGTCATGAAGTTGGGACTTTGAATCGAGTTGTCAGGGGTTTCTGCAGGTATTAATTAAAAATATCCATAACTGGCACCAGTGTATCGATAATTGTATTGCAAGAGAAAGCCATACGATATATTTCCGTAACAAGATTTTATGTTTGTTTCTTGTATCGATCGGAGTCTCTTCATCACTCCGCACAGATCTGATGTTTTCATCTGTCGCAGTTTTTCATCTCTTCATTGGGAGCTTCAGTGGATATTTAAGACACAAGCTCCCATTCCATCAGCTAATGTTTCTGCCAAGTTACTAACTGTAAATTTACTAACTGTAAATTGGCTGATACACTCCTCTGGAATATTGGGCAAACTAAGTCGTGGAAACTTAAGTTGTTCGGAGTTGTTTTACATGTTTATACTTACTCCATAAGTCCTTGCGGGACAACGAGAAGGACAAACGGAGAGAGTCACACACATTGGAGAAACTGAGGAATATGATGAGACATTGAAAGGTACACTGATGGTGAGAGAGACGGCGAGAGGTGTGGGAAGTGTAATGAGGAATATTGGATCACACCGGTACTAAATTTAGCCCAGAGTAGTGTTTCAGCGGCGGAGAGAGAGAGAGAGAAGGAAAGAAAGGAAGGAGAGTAGGGGGGAAAGAAGGAAGGAGGTAAAGCAGTACAAGTGATTAGTGCAGAGTAGAGTTTCACTGGTCAGGAGGGGAAAACAGGAAGGAGAGGTAGAAAGAGGTAATGGAGGGAGAGCGTGGGAAGGATGGATTTCTGACAACATAACTCTGTGGCGGCCATGTTGGAGGTCCTCCTGTCCTGGGCTGCATAGTAGTGAACAGCTGATGATTGCATTTCCAAACATACAGCTTAGGTGTCTCAACCAGATCAGGTGGAGATGTTCAATTTATCTGCTCTTGGAGATTGTCACCACTTCCATCATCGAGGCTTGTTAACAGTAACATGGTCAGCTGAGCAACACTCGGTTGTTGTAAACATACCTGGTTTTGTCTTAGCTAATATTTCTATAAGACCGTATTTGTGTATTACTTTGGCACAATTTATTTCGATTTAATGTTGATTAAACAACATATTTAATCGTCTTTATTATTCTCAAAGTAAATACCAAATAATCATCGTGTGCATCCAGATTGTTGCGTGTGTTTTGTTCCTTTTAGAATAAGTTGCGTTGCTAATGTTGGGGCTGATAAGTCAGACTTTTCTGTGTGAATGACTTTCTGAGTCTAAAGATGAATCCATGCAGTGTGTTACTTAAGGTGTGATGTTGACAGTATATCATGTATCTGTCTGGGATGGTAAGGTGATAGTTGTCCTCTTTCCGCTGCATTTGTGTGTACTCTTTGTGTGTGAAGCCCTTGCAGACAAGAGCTTTTAGGACAGGTCAGAAATAATGTATGATGAAAAAATCCTTCCTTTTTTACGGAAGCAAGAAAAAAAGTCCGACCTAAATAGTTTTCTTTCCAAGTTCCACAAAAAAGTTTTCCCAGATGGTAAAAAAGTGTTATAATCATTTATCTTAAAAGTTACTTTTTTATCTGTGAAAACAGGTTGATAAGAAGTTTTGTGAGAAGAAGGTGTTGTTGTAATATTCATGTCCTCCACAAGAGGCAGAAGTGCACCACTAACCCAAACAGGTCTCAAATCATTCCAGGTGAGTTTTACTTTCTACATGCGCTCTAAACAAACGCTGTATATATATTATGTGTTTGTTATTTACTGTCACATCTCTTATCTGTTTGGAAAATGGGGTCGTGGTGCACGTACGCTTGTTGTGGCCACAATGAGTATTACAAAAACAAACACTTTGAAAATGATCCTGACAAAAAGAAAATGTAAATTCTAAAGAATTAAAAGAAAAAAAAAAGATCCAGGTAAAACGTTTTTTTTCACCTGGTAAAAACTTTTTTCAACCCGTTCTTAAGTCAGATTTTTACGGGTTTAATTAATTTATTTTAGAAATAAACACATCTTCCAAGTCTTGTGTCTCACCTAAGTATACTGTTACACGGATCAACAGAACAATATGTTGTGTGATACATTTTACTTGAAAGAAATGAGCACCGCCTACCAAATTAAGACATCCGTGGCTTCTATTGTTTGAGTTTGTGTTGTGTGTTGGCATTCAGTTACAGCACATTGTGTATTATGCTGCTCAAGTTTCACTGTGCATTGACCGGCATCTCTGCTCACACAGTATCACCAACACCCTATGTGTGTGTGTGTGTGTGTGTGTGTGTGTGTGTGTGTGTGTGTGTGTTTAAATACACCCTCCATCAATCTGTCTGTCCATGAACCTGCTAAATCAGAAGCTGTTGAAAGGACACTACTGGGACATCGTTAATGTCGGCCCCAGAAACAACTTACCAGTTTGTCAGTTGTACTCCTGCAGTTCTGTTGTCTGCTCGTTAATATATGAGCCCAAGGCGAATATTTGTGGTACAGTGCTGAAATATTAGGCAAGACTTCATAAATAAAGTTTTCTGATTCATGATTCTGAGTAGTGGAGTCTACTTTTAACGGTTTACTTTCAGATTTGAAACTTTGAGTTTGGTGACCTCCAGTGGCCCTACGTAGTATTGTTTCATGTTACTATAACACTTTTTATAATTAGTTTTAAAACCACCATCCTGCACTATTTTATTAAAAGGAAAAACATCAGTTCACAGTAATCATTCCATCAAACCAAACGCAATACAAATAGAAATACGTTATTAAATACTTAGCATATATACAGGCGCACATTTTCTTCTTCTCTTTTGCCTTTCCTAAAAGTTGTAGTAAAGATGTATTTTTTTCTGTAACTTCTGGTCCTGAAGTGTGTGTAAATGTGTAAAAGTGTGCACAGCAGCTATCAGTTGCAAGAGTGAACATGATGCAGAGACAACCTGAGAATCTAGAAAGTTTAAGTCCATAAACCATTTAGGTCCTTGTACTTTTTCATACCCGCACACTGTGATTAATTTGGAAAAGAAAAGAGGAAATATAGTGGAGGGGATGTAAAAAAAGAAGGTGTCTATGTAGTGAGGTTTTTGTTGTGTGAGAAATGCAAGAGGGCATCTCCTAATGATAGAGATATTTGTGTTTGTGTGCGAGGGAGCGACAGAGATGAGAATTAATCTCTTCCCCAGATGTCCCAGGCAGTTTTAATGGAGTCTGTCCAGAGGTGATAAATCTAGAGGCAGAGCCCATGTTTCCGCTTCCATTAGCTGTTTGGGTCCACACGTGGTCCTGTCTATTTTTAAAATGGACTCTTCTCTGCCTCTGTGCCAAAGGGAGAGTACTACCACACTCCACATTCTCACTTGCTCAGGGACTACCTGTACATGTTTATGTCTGATGAATGAATGCTGGATATCCACATGATCTGCTCCCTTCTGTACTGATTGATTAATGGACTGATTGACAGCTCTATGGGGAGTACCAAGAAAACCAAGGAGGCTCCGGCAGACGGGAGGCCGCACGCCTGCTGACAGAGAGACAGATCAAGAAGCATGGCAACCACCCCCGCAGCCATGGGAGGACGAGGCATGGACATGGCCGCCGTAGCCATGGTCAAAACGGATACCACAGTCGACATCAGCACGCCTCTCACAGCAGACACAGGCACAGGCATCAGTCCAACCTGGAGGCTGAGGCTGCTGATGAGCAAACAGATGAACCCGACCTCACATCGTCTATGAAGAATAAGCGCTCCTTCTCCAAGTGTCGAGGTGAGAAATCCAGAGGAAAGACGAAACGGGCAGTAAATGAACAGATGCTTTATTACTTCTGTTCTGTGAGCGTTTGATGTGTTTGGTTTTGTCAGACTGCATAGCACGAGTCCAGAGATTCCTTGTAACCAGGTTGGGAGAAGATTGGATCTTCCTTGTTCTGTTGGGCATCACGATGGCGCTGGTCAGCTGGACAATGGACTATGCCAGTGCAAAGAGCCTTGAAGGTAACACTACAGTACCCACAATGCATTGCAGAAGCAATTAAAGTAGAGGAAAGGCATGTTCTTCTATGCCTGCTAATTTCCCTTTGTCTTCCTTTCCTACATCGACCCATTTCTCCTCACTTCCTTCCTTTTACACTCGTAATATTCATCCTTCTCTCTTCTTTATAATCCCTCACTCCTTTGGTTTTTCTTTCCTCTTCTTTCTTCCACCTCTCGTCTTTTTCTTTCCCTCCTTCAGCCTATAAATGGATTCATGGGGAGCTGAAGGGGAACATCCCTCTGCAGTTCCTGGCCTGGGTTTCATATCCCCTGATGTTCATCCTGTTCTCCTCCCTCTTCTGTCACCTGGTCGCACCTCAAGCTATCGGTCTGTACCCCTCTTCTTCCTCATGCCTGAGTCCTCATGCCTCTCTTTTCTCATCTGCTGGTAGTTTCTTATGGAATGTAGGGAAGGTTTTCACTACGACCATAAATGCATCAATTAACAAAATGTATTGATATCTTCATCTGGGCCAATCAGTGACTAAAGATGCCATAACATCTGACTGGAGTGAAATCTTGCAGAGTCTTAGCCCTGCAGGGTGCATGATCACCTACCTTGGCTTCACTCAAATACAAACTGTACATTGTCTCATACCATCTTCACATCAGGTGATTACTTTTACTATTTTTCTCAACCTCTGTGCCACCTTTTGTCTCAGGTTCTGGTATCCCAGAGTTGAAGACCATCCTGAGAGGTGTGGTGCTAAAGGAATATTTAACTCTCAAGGCCTTTGTTGCTAAAGTCCTCGGTCTGACTCTTGCCCTGGGTAGTGGGATGCCTGTTGGCAAAGAGGTGGGTGAACTGGACCATTAATTCACCAGTCACTCCCTGCATGTGCTGCTTTATAACATCATTTAACTTGTTTTGTGCTCATCTCCTCCACTCAGGGCCCCTTTGTGCACATTGCCAGTATCTGTGCTGCAGTTCTCAGCAGGTTCATGTCCTTCTTCTCAGGAGTTTATCAGGTAAGCTGATGTCAGGAAACATTTTCAGTTACATTTAACATTGAGAGTGTTTATTAAAAAAATGGAAACTGCATGAGATACTCCTCATCTATATGTTGTTTTTTTCTATTGTGTCAATCCTGCCTCCTCTTCCTCCTCTCTGGATCAGTAGAATCCATACTGTTATACAGACATCCTGACAGTGGGCTGTGCTGTTGGGGTGGGCTGCTGCTTTGGTACTCCACTTGGAGGTACACAGCCTTTTGTCTTTCCTGATCTAAGATAGCCATGTCTCTGCATTAGAGATTTGTACATTTCACCTGTCAAATTCACATGTTCACTTGTAGGAAGTTAATCACCTTTTGACATCTGTGCGCACATGAAACTGAAATTTGGAGGCCATTTAACTTCAGGTTGTTTTCATGTGCCTTACTTTATATGTGAATCAGTGCATTGTTCTCATTTCCTGCCTGTTTGATGACTGATTCTTGATCCTGTTTTTTTCTCCACCAGGTGTGCTCTTCAGTATAGAGGTAACATCGACGTACTTTGCTGTGAGAAACTACTGGAGAGGATACTTCGCTGCCACATTTAGTGCCTTCATATTCAGAGTGTTCTCTGTGTTCAACAAAGACGCAGGTACTGACTGGAGACGAAGTATTTATCAAGATAGTGACGTTTAAATGACACATTTTGTTTTTGTGTGTGAGATACTGGTCATGTCGCTTTCTCTTTATCAAACATGCAGCAGAGGGCGCCCTTACTTCAAAAACCGCCACCAAGCAAACTGTCACGTCTTTTTTAGTGACACTGACTTAATGTATGTTTTGTAGGCACATCACGTGTTTTCCACTAGATGGTGTCCTCCTCCACTGTGCAGCTGTGTAGCAGCAGGGTATTTTAATGACTGACTCATGTTACCAGTGTCTTATGAGAATATTTAATTGAGTTCAAGACAAACCAGGAAATATCTTTTCTCATTTCACTGTGCCATCACTCTCCCATGATCTTGGACAGCACCGCAAAATACAGTGATGATGTACACCCCAAAAAATCCTCCAGCAGCTGCTGCTGTAAAGAAAATCACCTGTTTGTTATAAGACTGAAATTTTAAAAGGTTTATTATACTTATCCTGCATTTAGATCACCAAAATCTTAATGTATAAATGTCATCTCTTTGCCTTTTCTTCACCAGTAACCATCACTGCTCTGTTCAGGACAAACTTTCGCATGGATTTCCCTTTTGACCTGCAGGAGCTGCCAGCATTTGCTATCATTGGGTGAGCAACTGAAGAACTGAGACACACTGTATATGTCAGCTTTTTTTTGTGTGTGTGTGTGCATGTGTGCACTGTGTATATTCAAACTTACTAATGGACAAGATGGAAAATGTTAATACGGCAAACTTTATGCAAATGTAACATTTGAAACAGTGAGGATCTAATCATTATCTCACCATTTACCTCAGGGGAAGAAAGAGAGAGACGCAGAACACAGGTGGATTCTTTGTGATGATGCAGTTTAACACCGGTGTCACCAGCCTTTTGTTCTGGCGTTGAAAACGTTTAAAGATATCCAGTAAAACGTTGGCCGCTCCTATCTGACATTTCTGCTGTGCTTATTTTATGCATTGTGCTCCTTAGCTAGCATTTTTTCCCGTGGCCCAAAAGGTAAAGTAGGTCTCCAAACAAATATTAAAGCGTTAAAATTAATAAGATATGAAAACATCAAACTTGTTTTTAGATGAATTAGATGGACACACTTTGTAATACAGCATGAAGCATATTTAAGTTTAAGTGTGTGATGCAGTGATTTTCTAGCCAGATGTTATTATAAAAAACACTCATTGGTTCCAGTATTTATTTCAGATGACTTAACTCGGCTAACATGACGGTTATGTGTTTTATTCAGGATCTCCTGTGGGTTCCTCGGGGCGTTCTTTGTCTATCTCAACAGACAGGTGGTTCTGTTCATGAGACGACCCAACGCCATGACCCGCTTCCTAACTAGACAGTAGGTCCATGTGTGTCCATATGTAGAAGTATGTACATCTTGTCATTATGTTTTGTCCTTGTTCCTTGTGCTTTGGTTGATTTGTTCAGGGTTTTGATTATTAGAGAATTTTACTAATGTTTGTTTGATCATAAATTATTTTTTTCTGTTTCCTCTCCCAGCCGGCTGATCTTCCCTGCAGTGGTAACGCTGGTCATCGCTACCTTGACCTTCCCACCAGGGTTTGGACAGTTCATGGCAGGAGAGGTCAGAGTTCATACCTTGTTATCCTTCCTGTCTCTTATGTAAACAAAGGAGAATCCAGGGCACGTTAATGTGTTTGGACCAGCATGCAACGTTGACAGCTACAGAGAGCTGATGAACAAAATGCCACCCCACAAAAGCAAACAGCGGTAGCTAATTTACATGTTTCAAAACACAACTAGAGACAGATATTTATGTAAAAGTACACCTGCTTCAGAACAACACTGAGCAAAGCTGTGGGCTTCAATATTTATCTGCAGGCTACCATGTATCATAGGCAGAAAGCAAAACGCAAAAAGCCAGCCGTCTCTTAGATCTTTGGTCTCTTTAGATTCCTTTGGATACATCATCTCAGACCAGTAGATGTGGAAAAAATAAGCCTACTTTGTTCCTGTTACTGATGCTGCATCACAGGATTGCTGGTTATTGAAGTCAATTTTTTTTCAATCTGTGACCTCTCGGAGCCACAGGGAGCGACCAACATGAACGTTTTCCTCCTTTGAGGGACAAACGGCAACAAACTTTGATCTGGTGTAAGCGTGCTGGGAGAAATTCACTCGAGTGTGCAAATCAAACCCCAAAATCAGAACGTTTTTTTCCTTCACTTTGTTATTTTTATATGTATTTGTTAGTTAAAAGTATTAGAATTTGAAATACTATAACATCTAAACTGTACTTGTTTATACATTTACTGTATTTGCTGTAAACTTATTGTGTTGTCACATGACACAAGAGTAAATATAATCATAACCTATAGTTATATAGCACCTTTCTTAACATAGCTGCAAGGTGCTTGTGCAGTGAAATGAAATACAATTCTGCACAGATAACTTAAATAAATTAAATTAACATAATACAAATGCACAACACCAACCAGTAAAATGAAATTCACAAAACCAGTGAATCCAAAGCAATAAGCCTCAACAAACAAGTGGTTTCTGAGCTAGTCAACGTGAGATCTTTTAGAGTTTGGGGGCATTCATAGGAAAGGTCTTGATGACCTTGGGACAACCAGTACAGCCATCAAGGACCTCAGGTTACACTTTAAAACTTTAAAATTTATATTGTTAACGCTTTGTATTCCTCAGAAAAGAAACTCTCAGTCCTGGTGTGTGTTTATCGTGTTTGCTCTATTAGCTCTATTAGCTATAAGCTGTTAACTCTGTAACCTGTTAGCTCCCTAAGCATAACACACTGCAGGACTTTGCTTTCCACCGTCTGCTAACAGCTAACTAGCTCTCCTCCTACCAATTTCAACTAGGTCCTTTCAGATTTTAATGTGTCATATTTTTCGCAGGTCTCGCTTTGAATAGCAGCAGCATTGTAGTCTGCACTCAGCTAGTTTAAAGCGCTAATTATATACATATTGGGACAAAACTCTCTTGTCCCAGAGGCGTCTTGGGGAAGATTAAGCACATTTTCTACCTTCCCCGCAACGACAGGGCGGCGTTAGTCCCGAGCCCTGATTTCTGCACAGTTTGCCCAAAGCCATATATTCTTCAGTGTTTGGCAAAGTAGAGCAGCAGGTTAGATAAAGTGGGACACTCACATGTTTCTGATAATTGAGATTAATATTTAGGATATGAGCTGTAGCACCCTCAGCCCCGCTCTCATGTCAGTGTCGATGTCTGAACGGAAAAGCTATATGCCTTGTAGCCCCTTGTGCTGCATGTACAAAGGGAGTTTTAAGCCACACATCAACAGCTCACCCACTCAGAGCTAAAAGCTAATCATGTGTTTCACAGATGCTCAGAATAGACCACTTAGTGTGAACCAGGTGTGTGTGCTATATGCTGTTGTAAGTGAATGCGTATCCGTTTGAGTGCATATGTCAGTCAGCAACACCTTAACATGTTTTTTTTTGTGCCCTCGGTGCATGTCTTTCACACCCTCTTTGTTGAAATGTCTCACACCTTTATAACAAACTCACAGTATCGTTTAACACGGCAGAGGAGCAAAGTCATATCTGCATTTAAATCATTTCAATTTAGAAAATATGTCCGTTACTTTTTCAACCCTGAAAAGTGTTCATATAGCTTTTGGGGAATGAAATCCTTCCATTCCGACTTGATAGCGCAGCGCTGAGTGACGGAGGAATCAGCACAGCGAGAGGAGATTAAGTGCTACATGGGTTGTGAACCAGACGTGAACCCACAACTTCAAAAAGGCCCAGGAAAGCCTATTATTACATGCAGCTCCGTCGAGGCCAACAGCAGCCTTTCACAGAACGCTTCCACTCGCACGCTGAACGCTTTAATTTCAGGGGCCTCGATTCAACCCGAGCTCAAGTAGGAAGTACAAAAGTAGAAAAATCGAAATGACGTGGGTGTTGTTTTTCCCCCGCGGTGGCGTTATGCAGATGCGGAAGGCGCTGCGATTTGTGCCTGTGAGCGGATACAGAGGCATCTATGCAAATGTGCAAAATGGTTGAAGTGAATTAGTCATTCATGAGTCATCTAAAGAGAATGAGTCATTGGACACGGCCACCCTTACCCGTCTGCTTCCAGCTCTCTGGATGACTTCCTGTCTGTTTATCCCACTTGACTGTCTTCCTCCCTTCACATTTTTTGTCTCTCCTTTTCCCTTTCTTTTTTTCTTCTTCATCCATTTCCTCCTTACCTCTTTTCCTGCCTGTGTCAAACTTCATCCCTCCCTCTTTGGCTCCTTCCTTACCCTTCACTTCCTTTTGCAACCCACTTTCCCTCTTGCTCCTTTGAAACCTTCTTCAACCCTTTCACTTCCTCTTTAATCCCTTTTCCTCCCCATCCCTCACCCTTTTTGTCTCCAGTTTCCTTTACACACCTCCATCTTTCTCCTCTTTACTTCATCCCTCTTTATTTCTCTTCTAATTCCCCTTAAATACCCTCCCCCCTTTCCCTTCCCCTCTCTGACCATCTCTCTTCGATTCTCTCCACTCTTTCCTCCACTCCTGTTCCCCCTTTTGCCCTCACCCCTGCCTCCCCCTGTCCTCCCCCTCACCAGCTGATGCCCAGGGAGTGCATCAACTCTCTGTTTGACAACTTTACGTGGACAAAGATTTCGGGATCTCCTCTTCCAGTCGGTCTGGGTCGCTCCGCCGCCTGGCTGCACCCTGATGTTAGTGTCTTCATCATCCTGCTGCTCTTCTTCTTCATGAAGGTCTGTGGCTGCTGGGGAATGTGTGTGTATGTGTGTTTATGTGTTTGCTTGATTGGGTAGGTGTTTGTGTGCAGGTCAAGTGTGTCATTGTGTTTCTGTGAAAGTGTTTGGATTGTGTGTATGGCTGTAGGTGTGCGACTGGACAAGTGCGAGACTGTGTGTGTGTGTGTGTGTGTGTGTGTGTGTGTGTGTGTGTGTGTGTCTGGCTCCACCTGACGTCAGCATTTTCGTCATCCTCCTCCTCGTCTTCATTAGGGGCATTTGTTGCAGGTCACTCATGTTGTGTGTTGGTGACGGGGACATCTGTGTGTAGGCGTGTGTGTGTGTATGTGTGTGTCTTTGTCTTTCTCCTTTTCTTCCTGTCCAAGGTCAACAGTGTTGGCAGGCTGCCAGCAGTTCTAGCATTCTTGTGTTTTCTTGAAAGCAGCTCTCTCTCTCTCTCTCTCTCTCACACACACACACACACACACACACACACACACACACACACACACACACACACACCCTGGAGAGTTACAGTTTTTGCTATCTCAGTTATTAGCATCGACATGTACACAAATGTGCTGTAGGTGCTGGGTTGGGAATGTTGATTAACACACTATAAACAACCCGAATTAAATCAGAATAACATGGCAGCTACATAAACCAAGAAGAAGTAGGTTTAATAAACCTAGGTTTTAGGGCCACACACACACACACACACACACACACACATATATATATGAAATCATCATTCACCTCCCATTGACTTCCACTCTATCTGTGCAGTGCACTGTGGAGTTCAACTTTGGTGAATCTTGCCCAGCGAAGTCGCAGCCATAACTAATCCCAAAGACGGACTAAAATACCCACTAATGCTCACTATTTTGTCTTCAGTTGGAAAGGGTACAATCGGCATTCATTCGTGGGTCAAATGACTCGCTGTAGTCTGTCCATCCATCCCTTTTAAGCGCCGCTCGTAAATTGTCATATCGGCGTTGAGCCTGAATAAGAAGATATAAAATGGCTCTTGTAAGTCTTGTGCTGATATCTATAATTTTTCATTATTACAGTGTTATTTCTCACCTGACTTACAATATATCCAATGTAAAAGTTCCTAATTATTAATATTATTTAGTTATTTAAAGGTGTTGTGTGTGTTGCTGCAAATGGAGAAGTAAAGCACCATAAAATACGGATAATGTAAAATAAAATTCTATAATTATATACTGTAAGAAATACCTGACCCCTCCCAAGGACGATAATATCGTGTACCGTGATATTTGGGCGGGACAATATTGTGATATAAAATTTTGGATATCGCCCAAGCCTAGTGCTGGTGGCATCTATTTAAAGAAAAATCCCCAGAAACAGTCTAAAAAATCAGACATTTGGGTCCTGCAATTAAAACTGGTTGCTGCAAGTTAAGGCTCATAAATTGGCTCACAGATGACAGCAGTCTAGTGGGACTAATAAGGTCTTCTGCAGACGCTGCATGGTCGTGTAATGTCCAAGGCCATTTTTTAAGACCTCCGAAGTGCAGTAGCTGCTCCTACCCATACCAAATTAATGAGTGGTTTCATTAACATCCAGACAATGTCAGAGTAGAGGACTTTAACCGAAAGGAGCTTGATGACAGTCAGACTGATTCAGAATAGAGTGGAAAATAATTAGACCTGTTCCAAAATCTGATGAAACCCAGACAGAGAGCACCAACACTGGCAGCAGCAGGACTCACTATCAGTTAATGAGTAGCCACATATAAAAAAAATACAATAAAAGTAGAAATTTGTATAATTGCCCCTGGTCTTTGCCTACCACTCATTTTTTTCTGTCTAATATCCCAATGCAGACAGTTCAGTTTACTATATAACATCAAAACCAATTGGTAATCCTTTTCTTTAGTCCATATTTCGATACTACTGACGGTACTTGAGTACTTGAAACAGTCGGACATTGTTTTTTAAAATGAGGGCAACAACTCCAGCACTGTTTGTGACAGCAAGGCAGTTAGGTTGTCACCCAGTTTTTATCAAGCTGACCCACTGAAAAATAACCACCAAGCACAAGCCATCAGTTTGACTCGATGTGTAATCAGAACACAAACACACGTCTCCAAAAATCAAAGCTGTTTTGAAGTCAAAGGGTAGCCCTCCTCGTGTTCAGCCTCACGATATTCATACTGTTTCCTTCATTTCTGTCAATCTGTCCACCCCCAGTATTGTTCTTCTTTGAAAAATAGTGTGACCAGGGCTTCTGACTTCAAGTGTTTCATGTATGAAAATCAGAGACAGACAAAGTCTGGGCTCTAAATACTCTGAGTCCCAGCCCGCCTACAGTCTGTTGGCTGCTGCTGGAAATGGCACCAAGCTGTTGCTGCCTCCTGTCTGGTGAAAATCTGCAGCTTCTCAAGAGCTCAAGCAGAGAACAGTGAGAAACTCGGGGAGGAGATTACTTTCTCAGTAAATACAAAACCAAACTTTTCAGTCTACTATGGAAGTCCAGCAACACAAAGTGATGTTCATGCCAGTATTTGTTTTCAGTGTCTCTAAACGTGTTATGTTGTATCGGCCAATGTTGTAATTTTCTGCCCAATTAAACCAAGAAGTTGAGATTTAGCTTACAGAGGACTGTAAATTTAATAGAAATTCATTTATAGACTGGATATCTTCCTCGTTCTCTCTACAGCTCCAAATTAATCAAACATGCCACATTACCCCCCTTGGAGGTATCGCAATGTATTTGCCTTTTTAACCTCGGCCTGTTTTTGTGTTCTGTCTAAGGTCAAATCAAGCAGAAAAGATTATGAATTATTATAAATAATCCTATCAGCAGAATATAAAAGCCTGTCACTCAGCGTCAGACACTGCATTGGTTTAGTCATGGTGTTTCTCAGTTGAGCAAAGCGGCTCCCTGCAGTGAAAACTTAATTCAACCAAAACTGAGAGCAGCTGGCTGGTAAAACTCTCTCTCACAACACTCACACACACACACACACACACACACACACACACACACACACACACACACACACACACACACACACACTGTGTTTTTCTGCCTTTCTGTCGCCTTCTGCTGCTGTCAGCCTTTCTCTAATGCGTACACAAACATAGACTCTGGGTCCTCCTCCTCTCTCCCACATGTGTTTAAGCCTCTCTCTGCTTCTGTTTCCCTATCTTTGTCCTATAACAACAACAACAACAATAATAACACTGTCTCTATTTAAACGTCTGTAGTTCAAACCAGCTGTAAAACAAACCTGAGGGGTCAGTTAAAGTCGAGGGTCATTTGACTGCAGATTTGTTAATACAGTATGAGCGCTGTTTCAGAATCGGGGTGAGGACTGAGAAGCCTGAACCGACTAGTCTTATACAAACTGTGCTCTACAATCATTTCAGCTTTAAGTCCCTACTTCAAACATCAGAATGTACTTTTATCTGTAGTAAGAAAACTTGATAACATCTGAAGTGGCAATCTTGCACAGAACAGGAGAGGTACAACACCTCATCGGTGTATCAGCAGGCAATAACACAAGCAATATTTTATCTTCTAGGAGGATGGTGTCAGAGGGGTGCTTGTTTTTCTTATTTTGCTCATTTTACTTGTTTTTTAGTGACTCCACCTGCTTGTACATTTTCCATTTTCCTGCATATTGTATCTGAAAAATCTTAACCTTGTGTTTATAATGGTAAAATCTTCCTTGAAGCTTTTTAGATGATTTTAGATAACAGTCGTAGTGGTCAAACAGAAAGTTTAGTGTTTACCAGCTTGGGTTAAATGCCTCTGGAGGGCAAGATTATTATTCTCGGCCGTGTCTATTTTACTTTGGGGTTTCTCTGTTGATTGTTCCTCATCTCCAAGGAAATGGACACTGAGCAAAGTGACGTGCTGCGTCGCACAAGATCATCTAAAATGTTGAAGAAGGTTGTAGGTTGATTATTTGCACAATATTCGAAATTTTAAACCAAACCCAAGAGCAGTTTGTTCATTTGTTTTTACAGATGAGTTTTCCTTCAGTCTTCAGTCTATATTTTCTGCTATAATTCACCTGTTTTGCAGTTAATTTCAGACTAAGACTATAACCTTCTTCTCTTCCATCTGTCTCCGAGTATTGCACATAACCCGGCAGCCATATTTCCTCTTTTTATTTTCTCCCCATCGATGTTGTTTTCCATCAAACAGTGAAGCTAACTCTGTCAGTGTTTCTGCTCCCATCTATCTCAGGATTTGTGACACTGATGAAAGAGTGTGCTGAATGTGTGTGTGTTTGTGTGTGTGTGAGTTTTAGCGCGTTGTGTGTTTCTGCGTGATTGTGTTTGACTGTCAGGATTAAAAAGAGAGAAGAAGACAGTGAGCTCAGGCCTCTGTGTCATCAGGATAGCAGCCACCCTGTGAGAGACGTGCTAATGAGTTTTTATCTTGTACCACAGTAATTAAGTTCTCAAACGATGATGACAAACGATGTGTAGAATAGTAATCTGGAGTGTTAAAATGGTAATGTAGTGTTTCTCGCCAATCCCTTCAAATCAAAAATGAGAGAGCCCAGCGTGTGGTGTGAAGGTGCTGCTGTAACAGTTTCTCTCTCTCACACACAGACACAAACAACAAAAACCCGGAGCTCGTGTCAAGGTAATCATTATCTCTGATGAGCTCTCTACAGCCAGGAGCAAAGTCTGTTATTAGGCGAGCTATACGTTCTGATGAATACAGAACTTGTTTGGAGACAAACGGTGTAAGTGACATTTACAGGGTGAGTTTAGCTTTAATTTTCTCTGCAGAGGAGTTTGATCTTTTCACCCACTCAGACCTGTAGTCACACATAACTGCTACATCTCTCTGCTGCTGCTGCTGCACTGGAGCAGCTGTTGATTAAGTGCCTTGCTCAAGGACACCCAAGGGTGATTGGGTCAACCCCCCACGCCACATACATGCACAGACTTTCCAGATTCTCCACTTCTGTGACTCATTACTCTGTGACAAAATAGCATATTTATATATATATTTTTTTTTTGAAATACAAAATCAGAGATAACGAGAGTTCAAAAGGGCACAAGCACTTCGCGCCATCATTTTTGCGATGCAACACACCATCTTGGAAGCGATTTTAAAAAGTACTGGGTGAGGAACCTGCAGGCAGCAAGGAGGGAATATTGAAAATAAAACCAGAAAAGAGAAAAATTGCTGTTGACCTGTTTGCTCTTGTAAGAGAAAATGGAGGCTTGTGTTCTCTGTGGAGAAGATTAAGTGACTTGTTCAGTTTGTAATACTGAGAATGACAATGATTATTTTTTTTAGTTTGGACATAAACTTCAGTCACAGAGTGGAAGTCACATAGATTGGCTTTTGACCAAAGTGAGAACCCAACATGATGTCACCCATTTGTTTGTGGACTGCCATTTTGAAGCCTCTAGTTTGGCATTACAGCTGTCGCCATCTTGTTTTTTTTGGAGCTAGAAATGAGCTGGGGAGGAAATCCTGATCGGACTGACGGCCACGCCCAAAGCATACCTTGCTTTTTCATTTATTTTACTCTAAACTGGAGCTATAACCTACGAAATGAACATCACGCTGTGTTGAAGAAGACTTGAAACTAGAGATTGAGACCATAAACTCATTAGGGAAACTGTTTACTGAGGTCATGAATCAAGTTAGAAGTCGTGTCACTTCCTCATAAGCTCACGTACAGTCTGACCCCCTGCTGTAACCCTGTCATGAGAGTATGAGAATATGAACGTCCTCATATGTGACTCTCACGGTTTGCCTACATCAGGCCGCTGTTGAGAGGTTGTTTCTAACATTGATCTGATGAGTTGCCTCGTCTGAAGCACTTTCCTTGTCTTGCAGTTCTGGATGTCTGCAGTGGCCACCACCATGCCCATCCCATCCGGGGCCTTCATGCCCGTCTTCATACTGGGTGAGCAAAAACACCTTTTCTGTAGTTGGGGTTGAATGGTTTATGCTGTTTGTTTGACTATTTTCAATCATTGCAGTAACACTAAAGATCCATACGCAACAGGAATCTTGAAATATACTGTAGAAATGTGAGATTAGATGTGCTCCCTGAACTTCATTTAGAAAACATTATTTTTACCCTTGTTCAATTAGTTATATCTGAACAGACTGATGCTCCCAAGCTTTATTTCTCATTACCTTTTTAAAATTAGATATCAGTTTAATTATTATTCAAATCAACATTTTAGGGATCAGTGTTTATTTGCAGTCGTTTGCAGTTCATCTGTTGTTTTTGTCGCGTGGACTACTTT
Source organism: Pagrus pagrus (assembly GCF_965226575.1). NCBI lineage: Eukaryota > Metazoa > Chordata > Actinopteri > Spariformes > Sparidae > Pagrus > Pagrus pagrus. The sequence continues at coordinate 3,099,034 of NC_140201.1, read as the reverse complement.
AGAGCGTGACCTTTACCAGTGCCTCACTTTAAAATATTCATCATTACCAACCGTAAACAACTTAAAATGAATAAACTCAGCTCTAGTTTAGTGGTGTGTGTGTGTGTGTGTGTGTGTGTGTGTGTGTGTGTGTGTGTGTGTGTGTGTGTGTGTGTGTGTGTGTGTGTGTGTGTGTGTGCATGTGTGTGTTTCTCTGTGGTTTTAAAAGGTGGCCTTTTGCACTGTCACGCAGTGCAGCTGCACAAAGCATCAACATTTTGTACAAACTTTCTAAATGAGACCATTACAGGCGGTTCATGAATAAGAAAAAATCACGATAGTTGCTGTTACAGGCGTTTCTGTCTGACAGCTGTGATGTTTTGGACGTAATCCTGTTGGAAGTGATTTCTTTGATCAGCCTCTCCACCATCTGCTGTCACTGGAAACACTGATGACTTTTGTTCTGTTTGCACTGGTGATAAAAACACAAACACGGGAGACCAGACAGTGATATTTTATATTTGTCTGTAGTAGTAAAATGGCACTTATTGAACGACATAACCTGTAATATTTTTGCATTAAAATGCCCAAAAATGACGTTTGTGATATATATTTTGTTGAGTTATCCTGAATGTTTCCAAGTAATTCGTAAAGTTTTTTCAAGGTTGTTATAACTTCCTGGGAAAGATCAAGGAGTACACATCAAAGAGCGAGGAAAGAAGTTGGCAAACAAGACGAAACATAACGCAAATTATGTTTTTAAACATTACCTCATCCGTGAACATTTCCTGCCTCAAGGTCAAAAATAACAACCTGAAAAAATAAGAGCAATAAACTAAAAAATTAGATAAATATAAAGTAATTCTCACATTCCACTTATTTAATTCTGCTCTGTCACTACTCATTACTTAAATCATAGAGTAATCCCTTTAGCAGATTGGAAGGTAATATTTTAATTCTTCTCTCCTCTTGTAGGAGCTGCATTCGGCAGGCTGGTCGGGGAGATCATGGCGACCTTGTTTCCTCATGGGATCGTGTTTGATGGCATCCTTTACCGCATCATCCCTGGAGGGTACGCAGTCATTGGTTAGTCTCTCCTTCCTCCTCTTAGCGACCCCCCCCCCCTCTCTCTTTTTTTTTTTAGTTTATCTCCAACTGCAACTTTTGTTCATCCCCCTCCAGTATATAATGCAAATCAAGGCACTTCCTCTGCGGTACAAATGATCACCAATTACTGCTGCATATTTTTAAACCCATACCACTGAATCCTTAATGTCAAGCTGTCCACCTCCCCTCTGTCTCCTCCCTGTCCTCCTCTTTCTCCTCCTTAACTGTCAACCTCCTGCACCCTTAGCTTGTCAGCAGTGGTCAAGATGTCCTCCTTCCTTCTCCCCTGTCACTTCTCTCATCCTCTCCTTCCTCCAACTTCTCCTCTTCCTCTCCTGTCAACCTCTCCGGCCCTCTAGTTGTCACTCGTTGTCAAGTTGTCCTCCCCGCCTAATCTTCCTCATCTCCCTCCCCTTCTTTGCCTACCTCCTCCTCCTCTTCCTCCTTTCCATCAGAGCATGTGGCCACTTTGCTGTGACAGTTAAATGTCACTGTGGGTTCTCTCTGCTGTCCTCACCTCAGCCACTGACCCAGAAACGTGGCCTTCCTTCAATCCCCCTCCTGTTGCCCTACAAAGCCCATCCCTCCTCTCTCTCCCTTGATCCCTCCTCGTTTCCTCATGTCTCTTCCTTTCCTGTCCTTTGTTTCATCATGTTTATCCTTCTCCCTGTTCTCCTTCTTTCTCTTCCATATCTTTCTCTTGACATTTGTTTGCTTCCTGTCGCACTTGACATGCGTCATCTATTTTTGCTTCCAAACCCTTTTATGAAACTCTGTTAACTCTTTCTCTCGCTGCCTGTCCCGTTTTCTCCCTCCTCCATCCTCTTCTCCCTCTTCTCACTTTGTTCTTGTTTTTCTTTTTGATGCGGCTCTACTGTCCCTCCTTCATTTCTCCTGCCCACTATCCCACGATCTGTTTCCCCTTTCTCCTTTTTTTTTTCTCTGACGAAAACAACTCACTTCCTCTTTCCTAAAATTACTGTCTTCTTCTCCTTTGTGTCCCTGCCACCTACTGTATGTTTACATGTTATTAATTCCCTCTATTGTTCTCTGAACTACTTTTTACATCCTCATGTTTCTTCTTCTGTCGTTCTCCTCTTCTGCCTCCTCATCTTTAACCCCCATCCTTCCAACCCTCTCTCCTTCTGTATCCTTCCTTCACCACCTCCCTCCCTCCCCTCATCATCCCATCCCATCCCATCCCATGTCTCTGACAGGAGCGGCAGCTTTGACCGGGGCTGTGACTCACACTGTGTCCACGGCAGTTATCTGCTTTGAGCTGACAGGCCAGATCTCCCACATCCTGCCTATGATGGTGGCAGTTATCCTGGCCAACATGGTGGCCCAGGGCCTGCAGCCGTCGCTCTATGACTCCATTATCCAAGTCAAGAAGCTGCCATACCTGCCGGAGCTTGGCTTCGGACACATGAGGTGTGTGATGTTTCCAAAGAGGCTCTCCTCTGCTGTGGAGCTGCCAGAATTTCAATACTTAAATAGATGGTTCTTTCTTGTAAATATTAAGAAGCAACTTTTTGAAAAAATGGAAATTATCCTACAGTTCTTCAAGTTAAGCTCAAGGAACTTTCCAGTTAAATTGAAGCCTCAAGATGCTTAGTGCAGAGGCCTAAGTGTTGAAACGTCCAATTTTATATATATTTCTTAAATATAAAATGTGTTTACAAGCTGTTTCTGTCCACCTCTGCATCCTTGTGTCTGTCCTACAGCCAGTACAACATCTTTGTAGAAGACATCATGGTAAGAAAGGTGAAGTTTATATCATCCCAGTCTACATACAGAGAAGTCAAACTCCTGCTGGACTCCTCCTCCCTCAAATCAATCCCACTGGTCGACTCAAGAGGTAAAAGGCTTAATTCTGAATTTAACAGTTGCCATTAAATGAACGACTCCAGGTTGTGTAGTTCCTGCCAACATCTATACACAAGCTACACAGAATCAAATCTTAGTATCTGTGAGAGAAAGGTTAACCTCCTTCATGTTTTCGAGGAATATTTTTGTCATAGTTTGTATGAAATCATGAAAATATGGTTGTTCAGCCTGTGTGGTTGTCTGAAGGATTTCTCCTCCTTTTCCTCCAGAGTCTATGATCCTATTGGGCAGCGTTGACAGGTTGGAGCTTCTGGCTCTCTGTGATTGGTGGTTGTCACCGGAGAGAAGGCTCCTGATGCAGGTGGGGACAGTCTGAGACATCACTATTATCTGCTTTTGTTTTCTACCAGATTACTGGATTACTTCAACATAAATTACACTTCACAGTTCATTTTTCGGGGTATTTTGGCACTGTGAGAAAACAAATTGTCTGTTTCAGGTTTTTTAATGGGTGTGTATCGCTGAAACTGGAGTGGGTGACATCATCGCTACGTAATTTTTTTTAATAGCTTCCAGGTCACGTGACCCATTGACTCAAAATCAATGCCAAAATGTCTTCCTCTACTGGTTGAATGAGTTAGCACAACTAGAAGAACAGGTGCTGCACAGTGCAACAGTTCACGCAGAGTTCAGTTCTGTTCAGTTTGTATTGATCTGTTTATCTGGATTTGGATTCAGGGTCGAAGTCTACAAGAGCAGAATCAGTCTCAGAAACACAGCTGGGAATCCTTTGCCTTCGTCGATGAGGAAGATGAGGAGGATGGAGAAAAGGTGGGGCTCTGATTTGTTCTGTTTGTTTTCAAGCTACTGTAACAGTCCAAGGTGGATGATATTTACTTTACTCCTGGCCAACATCCTTTGTGTTGTGACTGTGCTCCTCTGTAGCCATCTGCCTCAGTTTTAATGCCAAAAGTTACCTTTTATTCAGTGAAAGCACCTTAATTTGACTGTTTTTTAATTAAACACCAGTTTATTGTCAGGCACATTTTACTATTTGTTTTGAAAGGTGCTTTATTAATAAAGTTTACTGATTCACTATCCGTTTGTTGTCTGCAGGGCAGCCCGGTGCAGGAGGAGAGGAACGGCCCCCTGCCTCCTCCAAAGCCTCCAGAGCCTTCTTCAAACCACACTGCTCCTGTTCCCGGTGAGCAGTACACATTTAGTTTTTTGTTTTATCTCACTGGAGGTTTATGGTCGTACATTATTTCTGCATTAGCTGCCTCTGGGAGAAGTAATAAATGAACAAAATGAAATTTGCATAGTCTTAATAGGATGTGATAAAAACTTCCTCCAGGGAGTGAAGGATAAAGACCTCGCTTGCTCCGGTTTGATGTCTTCGTATTACCTGCCCGTGAACCCCAAATCTAGTTTCTGTTGAAGTTATGTTCCAGTTTCATTCAGAAACAAATCCAACGTTGGAGGACAATCGCAGTTTCTCCTTATCTCAGTTACACTTGTGGAGTTGTGTGACACAGAGTTGCGGCTGGGCAGTGGAAGCCTTATGGGGCTTGTCATAGTTATATTGATTCCTTCAGACACGTTTTTGCACACTCGGGGAATGAAATAGGATTTCTCCTTTTCTCTGTCCCCCGTACTGCCCCTCAGAAAAAAAGACGTCAGCTGATATGACGAAGCATTTAGTCAGAGCCCAGATGGTCTATGAAGCTCACCAGGTTTTTCGTATGTGTTAAGTACATTCGGGCCTAGAGGACACAAACACATCTCGCTGGTGCTTCTAAATGAGAGGAGAAAACACGAGAGTTAATCTAATCGGGAACGATGTTATGTTATAAAATCTGTTGAGCACAAAAACATGCCAAATATATGTTTGCAGGTCCTTAAAAAGTCTTAAAATGTTGTAAATTAATACATATTAGGCCTTAAAAGTCATTAAATAGTCTTAAATGTTGATTTGCAAGGTCTTAAGAGTGTAAACATTTTATCTGATGTTATTTATCCATCTTTGTTCTGCTTGAAAGTCAACAATTCTGATTGGACAAATATTTAAACCTTCCAATATACCTTACACTGTCATTTTACTTAACATTACCTGTTGGCAAAATGTTGATTAACATAACTCACTGAGCATATTCCTACATAAACCTCCCACATATACTACTTTGAACTTACCAGCAGTGCTTGAATAAAAGAAACATCCTTTTTTTGTATTAAATAAGTCTTAAGTTTGGTTAAAACTGATCTTGAAAAGGTCTTGGAAAGCATTAGATTACCTGCAGACTCCCTGTTAACACACCGAAAAAGTGCAAAATGCTAATAGACGATAATTCCTAGTCGGCAGCTCCCTGCAGCTTCCCATTTGTCCTTCCAACCATGCTGCTCACTAGATAAAAGGTTAGAGTGATTTATTTGAGTAATTTGTCAGCCTTTCACACTGTTTACCACCGAGACATGACCAAGTTTGTTCGTCTCGGACCTCAGCAGATGTCAAAAGATCCTAATTAATAACTTTGCAACCCGAAACAGCAATGAGGGAAGGTTTCGGCGGCAGCTTGCTCGCTGCAACCAACCAGATGGGGTGTGTGTATCTGTTGTGGCACAGTAAACTCCTCGGTAGCCTATCACACTCAACAACAGTCTCCCAGTGAAATGGTATCCAGGCAACAACAATAAGGAGTTGGTTGGGTTTGTCGCAGTCTCTCAAAAAAACCTCCATTTGCAGACAGATTATTCTCGCCAGAAGCTTCGAGTCGTTCCAAAGCTGCATTTGTATAATTTATTGACCTTCACCCGCTGCATCTCCCTCTGCACGTCTCTCTCTCCCAGACAAAGGTCCTCTACAGTCTGTGAGGAAAACACTCAGGAGTCTCTTCACCTCTGAGAGCAGACAGACAGAGGGACAGTCGCAGGTGTGTGTGTGTGTGTGTGTGTGTGTGTGTGTGTGTGTGTGTGTGTGGTAATGCACTTTGATTGCATGTCTGTCTGGTTCTGAGCTTGCTCACAAAAGATGCATTAGTACTCTGTCTCTGCCGTATGTCATATTTGAGATCTAGCTCACTTACATCTTGTTTTTCTTTGTCAACTTTTGTGCCGTTTCTCTGTTCAGCTGAGTGTTCAGAGATGTCTGGAGTGTACTCGGCAGCCAAGAAATGTTCCACTGTGTTAAAAAAAAATCACTCAAATGCAAATAACCCAGCATCCATTTGGCAACACCATCCCAAAACCACGTCCTCACCCTGGCACCGCTAGGATATAAATATTTATCCATTATTTTTTTTGCAGGGTGAATTTTTCATTACGGGGTCTGCTTTCTATTCAGGCAGACACACACTTATCTGATAGACAGAAGCACATGAATACACAACTGCTTCCTCATCGTCAGACAAACTCCCCGAAGTCGAGCATCTTTTTTTCTTCCCCAACCTTCTCTCATATGGAAATAGGGAAGCCAGATACTGGAGGTAGACTTATTATTCAGCTTGGCGCTGAGCCTGGCTCACAGGGAAAGCAATACATGTCATCTGTTTATACGAGCAGGAATGAAAACCACATTGAGAAATAAGCATATGCTTGTAAGCTCGCAAGATTAGAATTTGATTTCTGTTGTGCCCACTGCTGTGGCTCGTGAATTACCAGTCTGATTCTCTATTATGTTTCTGGATTCAATCCTACTCTTGCATGGGGATTGTTTCTACAGGAGCGAGCGGCGGTTCTACAGCTCTGAATATCAAATAGACTCACAGTAGGAAATTTCCACCAGCAGTCGAGCCAAAAACCTCGGCTGAATTCTGGCTGTGAATCAGGTATTTGTCTACTTTACCAGCCGCTGATGGCAGGTAACCAGACACTGACCTTTAGAGTATTATCTGGCTGGTGTAATAATGTCAGCATCTTGTTAATTCTTGCATTAGTATAATTGCTGTGGCTGCAGTGATAAACAATAACACTGATTTGCATAGGTGACTTAAAAATAACAAGGAAATGTGTAAATGTGAAACACTCCATTCATTATTGTGTTTATCATGTAAACTAAAAAAAGTTGGCTCCCTGCTGCAGCTGCACAACTGTTTTCTATCAATACGTTGATGGCTTGTAAGCAATTTTTGGTGCTTTAAAGGTGCAATCTGTAACAAAAGGGCCAGAATCTTAATGTACAACATAAACATAAGAACTAATATTATCAACAGACGGGGAAGACATCATGTCAAACACGATAGTCTGATAGCTCCCATAGTTTCAACTGGCTCTGAGCCTTTAGTGTAATTTATAAACAAAATAAATATTCTTACATTTATTAAACAGAAAAATACAACCATGCACCATCTGGATGCAGGTTTCTCTTTTAAGACGAACTTAACTGCCTCATTAACTCATCGTATGACACACGTCATTCAAACTTACGTAGCTCCGCGGCTAACTGAGTTCACTTGCTAACAGCAGCCAGTCACGACAGCCAAAGATAGCCACAGCAAAGAGTACAGTGAGCAGCAGTCAGCTGTTATTAAGGTGATTTACTGCCCTCTATTTGTTTGCAGCGACCTTCGACAGGTGGCCAATTCTTACATATTACATCTTTTTAAGGACAGAAGCAGCTGCCTCGACAGCGAGTATATGAGGGACGCGTTGCTCATTAATTCTGATTTTACAAAACGGGTCACGGCAGGTGTTGGCCTGAATTTCACCCTCAGTTAACTCACAAAGGTGATGCATGGGTGAAAGATGAGCCGAAGAAACTGGATGACAGCAGCCTGATTGCCAAAGAAATGTGTCTGTAATTTGTCAAAACTGCGTTGAAAAAGATAGAAATCCAATTCAAGATATTTTTAGATTACATATTGTATTTTTTAAGAGCAAAACAAGCCGTTATTATCTCTGTAGACTGTTTAAAATACAAAGTAATCACTTCTGATATAAGCTCTGTTTTTATACATCGAAATACGTAAATAATTTATACAGAAAGACATGAATCCAAAAGTAACTGTTGAGTAATCAGATTGTGTAACTGTATCAAGAACGTGAAACAGATTGTACTTTCAGTTACTTTCCCTCATGTAAGATTCAGATGAGGCTTTCTGGATTTAGAGGTGACATCGCGCCCGGCTCAGAGGGACACAACTGACAGAGGATGTTTTTATAAAATCACTCACAGACATGTCTCATCTTTCATCTGTCTCTTCCTTTTTTTGTCTCCAGGAGCCCTGTCCTCCTCCCCTGTCAGACACCATGACACCAGAGGAGGTACGGTAATCATGGAGGGATGATGAATTTGCATCTCTAGTACTCACGTATGTCGAGTCACCAAAGCTCGAGTCTAAAATTAGTCTGAAGTCGTCTGCGGCTGAGTTGATAATGGAAGATGTTAACACGCACTTGGTAAAACCCAGTCGCCAGAATAAATGTTAACAAAAACGACTATACCCAGTGGTGTGACTTGAACTCCTGGTCGCCCTTTTCATAGCCTTGTTGGCTTGTAATAACAACACTACCTTCCCCTCCGCCAAGCATATAATGTGAAAGTGATGTGCCACGTTTGGTACACGTCGACCTTGGACGTTACTGTGGTTTGCAGAAAGGTTAACTGCCAACATTATGTCCTGGAGACTGGGTTGCTCAGTGAGCTCTGGAGTTTACTCATCATGTAGTAAGTGTTGGCATATCTCCATATTAGCATTCAACTCCTTGTCACATGTAGGTCACAGGTGTAACAGATCTGTGTCACAGTTGAGGAGCAGACCCAGAATTGGGGCACTTTTTAGCTGCAGTGTGAACGCAGCCAGAATTGTAAATGAGACATCATTTTTTGTTAAGAGCACCAAAACAATATTGTGCCCTCCAGTCCTGTTCTGTCTGCTGCTCTGCCTTTACTCTTCCTGGCACTTTCCCAAAATGCCCCGTAACATCGCCCTGTAAATCCTACAAGACTGCTGCCCCTGTCACAGCAGGCCGAGGCTTGTAGGTAAAATCCATAGAGAGGCTAAAAGGTGTCAGACATCCTAAATCTCAGAGGGGAGAGCGGTGACATGCAAGGACGCTACACAGGGTTTCAAGGTTTTTCACAGCTGCAAAACTGTCCTCGGTCCTAGCGAACTACCCTCTGCAGCCACACACACACACCGTCAATATCACCCAAACATCCTGCTCAGTGATTAATAATTTATTTAAAGGTGAATAATGTTTTAATTAAACGCTATACTGTATGTATATGACCCATTATAACAACAAATGCTAATCTTCACCTCTGGCTGAACTCGTATATTTGAATAAAAGGAGGGATTTTCCCCGTCATGAGAGCGACTCTGAACCGATGCCAGCCCGTTCACCTCCGTGACCTTGTTTCTTGTTCGCTGTTGCAGATCAAAGCGTGGGAAGAGGAAGAGATGGACAAGCCGATGGAAATCGATGAGATACGAGTAGACCCTTCCCCTTTCCAGCTGGTTGAGAGAACATCGTTACACAAGGTTGGTGGGCAAAGACAAAGATAAACAGGCGCCACAGAGGTCAGCAGATGTTTAAATCATATCCTAGCAGCCGTTCGAGAAGCACCTTGCTTCATTACTGTAATTTAGTCTCTATGAAACAGGAAGAGAGATAGATGGGAAAGGTTTACTAGTGCTTTCGGAAATTAATCATGTGCCTTACAGAGCTATACTAAATATAAACCAAAGTGCTCCACACAGCATTCTCACACAGAAATGTTCAGTTATTTTTGTTTCAAAGTGTGTTCAACAATGTAATACTGATGGGAACACAAAATGGAAAGATGTTTGGTTCAGGGGGTCGACGACCTGCACCGTCTGCCTGATTGTAACAGCTCGTATGTGCTAAATAGGGGGTGTGATACATCTCTAATAATTTGGATCGGGACACAGTCTGCGGGCTTTGTTTTCAAAAATGTTCAAAACAGTTTGTGGTAGAGAGATATTTTTCTTTATTGCAGATGAAACAGACTCAAACAGATTGCACATGTATCCCTGAGGCTCAAAATAATTAGATACATTTGTTTTCTGAAACATTAACAGTCAATTTTTTTGACACTTTGCTTTGTTTACAGCCATGTGTGCAAGCTACTCGTCTCGTTCTTTCTCATCCTTTGCTCACACATTATTTATTCCTCAGAGCAACAACGACCAGCGGCACAAGAGAAAACTTAAGTTTATTCATTCATTTAGTCTATAACAGAGACTTGAAAGCGGATAGAAATGGTGCCAGGCTGCCAGCCCGTCTGGATCGCCAGTCGGCTTTCGTTTTTCTCAGGAGATTTCGTGCCCAGTGGCAGACAAAATTGCATAGTGTAAGTGAGGTGTATAGGCAACCAATCTAAAAGCCGACGGTGTTTTTAATCTGCAGCAGAAGTGCCCAAACTTTTTACTTGGAGGGCCAAAACTTATAGTTAAAGGTGGTCCACGTGCCAAAAGAAAAACCTGTTGTATAAGTAAACAAACATTGCTATAATTTCTTCTTTCTTTTTTGTTTTTTCTACAAACATCTGGCGGTCAACCCACTTCTATAGCTCTAACACTGTGCAATCAACATTTTTCACATTAACTTGAAGGTGATTTTAAGGACACTGTAATCTCTCTGGGCATGTGCAATGGCCGCGGTATCACACTAATGAATTTGAAGTTTCCCTGGAAACATCAGTTAGTCCTCGTTTCCACTCCTTTGGACACCAGGCACCTCTTTAATCAGCAGCTGTTTGTGGGAACCACTTTCTGTCAGACTCGTTGTTCGCGTGCCAAAACGTGCAACACTCTCAGCAGCTGGTTTCCTGTTTCATGTGTTTAACATTAAAGTAACCAGCAGCTTAAAGTAACTGTTCAAGTGGTCCCTAAAAATCAAGCTCATCTGCTTTGCTAATGTTATGCACAGTAACGACAAAAGTGTATGAACCTGAGCCAATTCTTATTCATCCAACATCCTCATTTCCATCACTCTTCATTTTAATGTTACTTAATTTGAAAATATCTCAAGGGAACATAAAAATATCCAAAGAAAATGAGGAAATATTGTCATTTTCTTCCATTTTCATTCAAATGTATTATTCATTACCTCATAATTTGCATGAAATTACTCGGATGGGTAGTCCACGGTTGATTTTATTGAAAAGCCATGAATTCACCGTGGACAAGAGTTTATGGGTTTTTTTTGTCGCAGGTATTATACAAGCAAAGAAGCATATAAATGAAGTTCAGCACCTCGAGCACTCGTCAAGTCTTTTGTTGATGTTCCCACACTCGGCTCCTCAAGTTGTTTACTTCTGTAACGTCTCATTCAGCCGCGGATGTGGATAACCTTGACAGAGGGGTAATGACACATGAACAACACTCAGCGAAGACTTGGATTTATTCACACGGCGTCGCTCGACTAACTGAAGATAGACATGACAACGTTTCATATTTTTTTGACTGAGGACAGAATCTTATTAACAGTGGTCAGGGAGGGATATTACATAAACACCCACATATTGACATGGGTGGTGTGCCTGTCTGTTTTCATTTGTTAACCGTCATTGTGAAACTTACTCTTACATTTTTTTGAGGTGAACAAAAGAAGCGCCCTTGTTTCATACTATTCATTTACCTCCTGGAAGCTGACAAGTCCAAACACAGAAGCTCCACTGGAAAAGGGGGCAGGATACTAAGTACTTCACTCAATAACGACCCGACAATAATTGCTTCGCGAGGGGAGCTTGTTCAAGCCCGTTCACATTTACTTCATGTCCCTGTTTGGGCAAATAGTCAGAGGATTTCTCTTTTTTGAGTGTAGATCCAAAGGCAGCAGTCGCATCATGTCGCTGTCGGAGCCACAGATGTTGTACGTTCCACATAAATAAATGATGATATACTCAAACTAATAACCAGCTCGCTGTCGAACCTCCGGTCTGCTGCTGTTGTCCAGCTGTTAAAGTCCTCCTCCAGTTAAAACTGTCGTTTTCTTCCTGTTCCTACATTTGAATGTTTGATTTTCACTGTAGAGATTCGAGTGATATATGTGCAGAGTTTGACACTAAAAGGCTGTTTTCACACTCAGTACTGAAAGTGTAAATTTTCTCTGCGCTCAGGCGGGACTACGAGAATGATTTGTGCCACCACAGATAGTTTGGAATCGAGTCCTGATCCGATACTCAGCGTACATCTTGATATCCAGAGATCCTGTGCCCAGCGGTTAAACGTGTGAAATTAAACATCTTTGCATATTCATATATTCTGGATTTTTTTAATGAGGGAGAAGGAGGAGGGGCCATTTTAAGGATTTTGATGTGGTAGTCATACTTGCATAAAGGTTTCTGGTTACCTGTCTGTCAAACTCTCTCTTGAGGGCTGGATATCAAACTTCGATAATAATGGCTCCAACCGAGTTGTCACAATTATACTGAACATCGAAAAATGTCTTGTCTCATCAGCATCAGTGAGCCAATAAGCATGCGGCATGCTTGTTGTGCCAAGATCTAATAGTGCTGCTGATTGGCTGTCTCGACACATGGAGGAAAAACACCAGGTTACACCCAGAGATGGGACTCGCAATGTCTTAAAACTGTGACATCAAAGTATCGGTACTGGTATCAGAAGAAGATACTCAGCCCCACATGGAATCACAGATAGTTTGTTTTTTGGGAAGACATTTAAAAAAATATTGGTAATTGAGCTACTACTCGTCTGTATCTAGTGACCTGAATACTTTTTGACTGTTGTCCGACAAAACAAGAGATTTGAACACGTCAGCTTCAGAACCAAATGTTGATTTTAAAAATATATATTCTGACATTTCAATGGAAATTATTGTTAATCCAACAAATCTGATCGGATCATTATAACGGAAGGAACTGTCCGCACGCTTTTATGTGATTTCTGTTCTTTGACTAAATCAGTTTGGACTCGTTCAGTTAGTTCAGTCTGTTCAGCCGATTTAGGCTTCAACAGCTTGACATTTTATCATCTGCTGTACTTTGCTTTGATTATGTTCATATTTTTCTTGTCTGTTCACCGAACGTGTTGGGGTGTGAATGTATCCCAAATGTGTTTGAACAGCCCAGCTGCAGATTTTCACAAAATCTTGTAAATCTGCTGCCTATTGATGATGAATGTGTGAATAGGCAGCAGATGTGTTAAATTATTAGTATATTATAGGTGGTATTATACTGTGTATACTTTAATTTGTATTCCTGTATTGTACAATTGCTGTGAAACGCTCACATTTGTATTATGAGAGACCTGAAGGTGATCCAGGATTTGCAGGATACTGAAGCGTGTAAACAGTTTGTTCCATTGTTGTTGTTTTCTTTTGTCGTCGGTGTAATTTATTCTCACGGTGATATCCAGAGTATTCTGCTTATTCATGTGCAAAAGGAGGCTTTGATTTTGGTGGAGCTGTGCTGATGCATACAAAGAGCTCATCTAAAGTGTGACCTTAGCCGGAATATGGACCAGAATACTTTGTGCACGGAAACATTTCCAAGGACTTTACCTTCCTGTAGTTCACCTGAAGCCTCGAGCAAGTCTGCTTTCATCTTTCTGTCTCTATGACATTGTGTCTAGACAGAACTGACAGGGAAGCTCATAGCCTGTAAATTGTCTGGATTCACAGACAGATGTAAAAAGGCCGTCTTGGTCTGAGAGGGAGAAGTTTGTTGTAATTTGACGTGTGACCTTTTCTCGCCGTCTCCACAGACCCACACTCTATTCTCACTGCTGGGCCTAAGTCATGCCTATGTGACCAGTATCGGCAAACTGGTCGGGGTAGTGGCGCTCAAAGAGGTAAGAAACTTCACTGCAGAGCATGTGAGTGTTTTTAGTTTAGTTTGTTTTTTTAAAACCCTTTCATGCACGAGTTATTAAATCACAAATACTTTCCAAGGAGAAATTATATCAGTATTATAGATGAAACACACAAAATAAGGCAGAATCTAATGAAGCAAAATAAATCTTTTGGAGTGGACAGATGTGTTTTCAGTCACAGAAAAAATGTGCCAGAAATATTTTCTTAAAAATCTTGATAAAGTAAAATAAAACCTTATTTGGCTGAAAAATGTATCTTCTTACCTGTCTGGTTTTCTGGACACTTGAGGTACTTGATGCAGCTCCTCTTCCCTCCGCCATTTTGAATTTATGATGCCTTATCTCAACATGACAAAGAGAAATTGTGGACAGGAGTTTGGGGATCCACCAACTTAAATGGTTTAAAATGGCTTCCAGATATACGCTGACTGTAGAAGACACCATGCATAAAATGGTTACATTCAAACTATGTCTGATGAAGGTCGGCTGGAAGCAACAGCTGAACAGTAGATTTAATTAAAATTGACGTTGATTAAACTCTGAAAACTCCCTCTTCCTTTTTTTAATACACTCAACTTTTAGAAGTCTTCCCTTGTCTGTCTTGACTTTGAGGGAAATGAAATCCAATTGGATTTTTGCTCCTGATTTGCTTGAGGTCTCATAAAGCTTTTTGAATTATGTATGAGTATTTTGTTAGTATAATCAATATCCTCTCTGTATTATTTAGGCTTTCTTTGATTTAATTCATTCCCTTTTCCTCTTGTCACTCCTCCATCCCTGAACCTCCTTTATCTGTCTGTTTCTATCCCGTCACCCCGTCACTCACTTATCTCTCCATCTTGCTGTCTTTTCTTGCTAACCACCGTCCTCTCCCTCCTTCTGTATTCTATTCTCTCCTCTTTTTCCGTGTTTTTCTTGTCTCTTTCCTCCTTCCATCTTTCTTCTCCACCATTTTATTTTATCTCCCTATCCTTTCCTTCATCCTCCTCCAGCTCCAGAAGGCCATCGAGGGCTCCACGCGCTCCGGCGTCCGGCTCCGTCCTCCGCTCGCCAGCTTTCGCGACATCAGCAACCACAACTCTGTCCCTAAACCTCCACCTTCTTCTCCTACTTCTACTTCCGCCCCAGCCTCCACCTCCCCTCCCTCACCGACTGCTTCCCCGCCTCCTTCCCCCTCTTCCCCTCACCACCACCACCACCACCACCACAGCCACCACCACCATCATCATCCTCATCATCATCAAAATGAAACGGAGGTGTGGATCGAGGGCGTGAAGTTGGAGGTGGAGGAGAGCAGCAGCAGCAGTACAGGAAGTGGAGGTGGCAGCGGCAGCAGCAGCACGGCAGCCTCCACCTCAACCTGTAGTAGGAGTTGCAGCTACAACAGCAACCTCACCCTCCCTCCCTCCTCTACTCCTCCCCCAGTCCCCTCTTCCTCCACACCTCCTCCTCCTTCTCCTCCTTCTCCTTCTCCTCCTCTTTCCTCCTCCATCCCTCTCTCCACCCTACAGGGACTCTTTGAGGGGGATGAAGACAGCGACGATGAGCCAATGGTTTAGATTAGACGAGAGTGATGGTTATGTTTTTTATAATGGAAAACTTTTTTAATGGTGTGAGTTTTTTTCTCCTGTTCTTAATTTGTTGCTCCGGTCTTTCGACACCCATTTACCTCTCTTTGTCACCACCACCCTTAGGTGGAGCGAACAGTGTGTTTGCTTGAAGCTACGCCAAGCTAGGCAGTTTACCCCATCTTTATTCTGTGTGCTTATTTCACAGACCTTCTAGTTGATGGGGGAAAAAACCTTTTTTCATTGCCCTGCTCACCCTGACCTCTGTCTTTCCTAAAAGGTTAACTCCATTATGTTTTAAACTGACCCCTATTTTCCCATGTTTTGTGTCTAAGTGTTTAAGGGGGACAACAATTTGTGAATTTGGTCCGGTATCGAGTGAGATCACTGCAGCAGAAGATACATCCACCTATGGAGCTTTTCTACACATTACTGGTTACAACAGGGTTACCTGCTTGAAGGTGTGTCTTTAACCGATGATGCGCTTGTTTTGTGTAGCCCTCGCTCTCACTCTTCTCCTGATATATTCACCGATAACACTGTGGATTAAGGGTTAGTGATTGGAGCAGTGAGAAGACCAATAACGATGGTTTTGGCGAATTTAATTTCGTTTTCATGTCAAGTGTGTTTCGTCTCGCCCGATACTGTACCAGTGTCAGACGTTGTTGTCCTATTGGTCATGTCGACACAATAACACGGGAGAATACAGTCCAGGGTGGAAAATACTGGAGTTCCCTTAAATAAGCTCCGCACATGTTTGTTTTTTGATACTTGTCCTTCAACGCTTCCTCCTCATTTTCTCTTTCTCATCAGTCAAACCAATTGAGGCAATTGGTTGAACCCTAAACTGAAGTATCACTGAAGATATTTATGTTTCCCTCAGGATCATGTTCCTGTTAAGAGGTCATACACCATCTAAACCCTGAAAAATATCGTTTTCCATTGTTAGTGGCTTCTTAAAAAGTAGGTTATATGTATATTACACGTTTTAAATCATGAAAAATGAATTAAGAAAACATTACTGAGGAATAAATGTCTAAAATGCTGCTATCATTTGCATTTCCCCCTTTTGATTTGGATTTATTAGACCCGTCTCTGTGCCTCAGTGCTTTACAGCACCACATATGTTCCATATTTGTGTTTTTTTGTGTTAAACAGTAATCCGAACCTGTGCTGCCCGAACCAGATATGAACCCACTGAACCTCTGCACAGTAGTCCTGTGTCACCTGAACGTTTATGTGTCTTTTAAAAGAACGTTTTTATCAGATGAGAGCATGAGCTATTGATTTTTTTTAACTGCCAACAGACCATCTGGATAGCGGGAGACTAATGGAGCTGCTCAGTCCACTGTGGAAGATTGGCCAAAGCCCCAAAACGACCTCCAAATTGTGTGCTGACCTTGTGGATGCAGCCTCAGAGCTCATCTCATCACGCTTAAGTTGATAGATGGTGCAGCTAAAGGCGGCTGACGACAGCCAAACCCCGCTGCACGGGTCCTGGAGATTGTTTTTGTCTTTTTGTTCCCCAACAAGGCTGCAGTCCTGATTTTACAAAAATCACAAATATACAACGACCGAAGCTTTTCATTGCAAAATGTGACAATAACTAAGCGCTGGCTGACGGTCGTGACGGTGCCAACGTTTTGTCACGTAACATCTATATGCTAAACGAAGATGAAAATGTATGTTGACAGACGGCAATGAATGTATTAATTAGCCTAATGAATGACCTCATTAGCAAAACTGTTTTAATACAGACCTGTCATGATGATTATTGCGGGACTTGAAGCTGCTCCTGTGAGACGTCTCTTTCAAAGTTTTTATTCTAGTTCCTCAAATTTAACGGAAATACAGTTAACAGTTTGAACATTAGAGCACAAATGAAAGTTGACACGACTTCCTCTCTCTGTCTTTTTATAACATTATATATTTATGTAGTAAAATATCAGAAAACTTTTGTTCATTTTCAAATTAGTGAGATCAGAGAGACTCAACCATAACAGTTCATGAACAGCTGGAAAATTGAAAGAATTCACTAAAAGAGGCAAAAAACTGTCTAGAGGTTTGAGTTCAGGGCTTAAATATTTGTGTTAAATATATCACATTAAACCTACAATTAACACAAAATGACCCTTTAGCCTGTTAGTTGACGTCTCATCGATGATCAGAAGTGCCTCGTCTTTCTTAAACTCCTTTATGGCCGACGACGCTGTACATAAAGAGGAAAGCGTATGTAATCTGAAGAGCTGCTCAGTGATTGATTAATAGTTGCATTAATGTGTTGTTGACCTTTTTCTCCTCGTGATGCACCCCTGCTTATCATCTATCACTCCATCTCTTACTACACTCTTATCTCCTGGATTCAGTTTCTCAGGTGCTGCCTTGAAAGTCTTTAAACCTGCAGATTTAACAGAAAATCTTTTACGTCCGTGTGAATTAAAATGTGTGTGTCTGTTTCTTAACGGGGCTCTGAACTGGTCTAAAGTGCTAATTTACATTCGTCTGTCTGTGGTTGTGGTTAATGTTTTTATTTATTTATCTCAGTAGAGTCAAATGTTATCTCATAAATGTATAAAACTGTGAAGGATGTAGCGAAATAAAGTTTTATTAAGTGCTTTAACTGTGTTTCAGTTTGGCCTTTGTGTATCCAGGTCAGGCGCGTTGTAAAGGCAGACCAGGACAGAGGAAAGTCAGACAGAAAAGTTTCTTCTTTACTCAGAAGTCACCAGGAACTGAACTCCGTCGAGGTAGGAAGGAAATCTAGACTTTCACTTCAGAAATCACGAGACAATTGAACATGTTTGAGCTTCTGTGGTTTCATACCGACTCTGACGACATGAAATATCCAAAACATGTTTTGATAGTCCTCTTCTAACTTAGAAGTACATCCAACACATCCACGAGCACACTGATCAACTGTCATATTAAACCTAACTTTATTTTGACAGGGTTTTTGTATCTTCCTGTGGTTTCTCACCTTAATTGCTTTTTATCTCATGTAATTTAGATGTCACTTCTTCTGCAAGTCTCGTTTTGAAAGGAAAGTCATTATAGGCATTTAGTCTGCTCTCCTGCAGACCTCTGTGCAGTGGAAATGATCTCATTTTGGAAGAAAACTTTTCAATTAAAGTGAGTGAGAACCAGTGTAATTATACAGCATGGCTGACATCTCGGTTATTTCAGATGTGACAAAAGCTCCATGATAAGTTTCACTTCCACTCAAGAAGACTTTAAATTTGTGCCGTCGTTCCTCGTTTCCTACAGTCAGGTGTCACTTTTTTAAACTCTCGATCTTTAGATGTGATCTGAGCCTCCTGCGCTCGGACATCAGACAATTTTTAGGTCAACATCTCTTAGCAACACGCGGACAAACGGCACAGATGATTACAGCAGCGTTCAGGAACATCGTAGGTCATGATCACTGAAGTGTGAGAGTGAAACGTCCTCTTCGCACCCTGCCAGGCAGCTGGATTCATGTGATCTCATGAATTTTTCTTAAAGCTATGCACTATTGTGGCCTGACAGACATAGCGTTGAACCAATCAGTGTCCTTTGAGTCTATTTATTTATGTAGTAAAATCACAGAAAACATTTCAGATGATTGAGAGCAGGGAGACTCAACCGTACCAGTTCAAAACAGCTGGAAAATGGAAAGAAGTCATTTAAGTAAAGCTAAAAACTGTGTAGAGTTAGAGTTTGGCACTACTTGTGACACATGATTCAATATCTATGTCACCATGTTACCACAAAATCACTAATTGGTGTTCAGGAGCATCGTGTCGCTGAAGTGTGAGAGTGAAACGTCCTCTTCTTACCTTGCCAGGCAGCTGGATTCATGTGATCTCATGAATCCATCTTGCCAGGCTTCAAGCTATGCGCTTGTGGCCTAAGAGACGAGCGTTGAACCAATCAGTGTCCTTTGAAACATCCGGCAGCTACAAGTGTGGTTTAGCTGTGACGACCAGCGAACAACAATGGCGGCTATAGCATCAGTTGTATCAGAGCAAAAGAACGACACTGAGGGCTTTTCTTGATGGAAAAGATGGTTTCGTTCTCATCTGGACTGGCTCCTACTAATTGATCTGATCCGTTGGAGTTCAGCCATGATCACCGTTGGCGTTTTAAAGACTTCTCAGATGGTTCTGGCACATCGGGTTAGTCCTCTCTAGCAGCTATAGGTAGAATCTTTTAAAAGATTGTTAGGTATGACGTCACAATGCTTCATACACACACAAAGTTATAAAATACCTTATTTTGTGCCTTTTCAGTTTAGTCGAGCTCCTTCGAGCACACATGCAGAGTCATGACAGATATCGTCATACCGCTCGCTCATTTCCAGTCTTTGAATCTTGCTTTCAAGAACGTTTTCTATTCTGCAGCACTTCTTTATTATTAAAATGTATTTTGATGTTTTTATGAAATGGCATTAACAAAAACTCACCTTTTTGCCGCTGCCTTTGTGAGACGAGAATGCAACATCTGAACACACACACACACACACACACACACACACACACACACACACACACACACACACACAGAAAGCCTCTGAACGAACTCAAAAGGATAACAGCACTTGAAGGAACAAGGGCACGTCTCCGCCTCCAGACAATGCTGAGGTGTACATGGCCCGGTTTAATGAATGAGGCTGTTGTGGTGGTGAGAACACTTCAAGCGTTTTAGTGGAATTGATGACTACAAGAAAACGACCAACCGCTCATTGAAGAAAACGTCTGACCTTCACGCAGCAGCTTGGAAAGTATAAAGCAGTACACAGGTCTGCTCACGAGCCTTTTTACCATTCTTTGTTCATCTGATTGAATTTTACAATGAGAGTGAGGATTCTTGGAAAGTGATGGCATTTTTTAACTGTCTAGACTAGAAATATGAAAAAGTTATACACCAATTATGTAATGTGAACATTGTTTTTAGCAGATCTTAAGATGGAAGTAGCCGTCACACTTCCTACTCATCTCTGTTGAGAGGTGCACATGTGCAGGATGTACCGATTGAGTATCTTTAACAAATTAACGTTTTCTCATGTGACGCAGTTCCTACCACTTTCCAAAACTGGATATTGACAGTCAGAAGTCATCGTACCGCCATCTCCAAATGCAAATTCAGTGTTTAATCTGCAATGAGTGCGTTGCAGTAATTAGAGGATATACTATTATGAGGCACATTGAGAAACAACAAACTTTCCAGAGGGAATCGCAGGAGAACGAAGCCAAAGTGCCGAGTTCGATTGCTGCTTTTTCTCGGTTTTAAAACCTGGGGAGTTAAGCCGAGGCACTTATCAGTACACAGGAGAATGTGCTGAACGGTGGTGACTCTTCCTGTGGAGTCCCTGTATTCATGTTAAATGATGTTTTGACCTATCGTTAGACCATGCGGTGAGTATGTGCTGCCATAAATCTACTGAGCCCTGACAGCCGATGCCATTCTCTGACCCTGACCTCACGTACCTTTAAATCATTCACTCAGGCAAGCGAAGAGCGGAAACTCTGCAGCATGACCCGGTGTTATAACTTCACCGGATTCACTTAGACTAAACTACGGAGGCTGGTCAAACATCTGAATGCCATGAACTTCTGACTTTTCCAACAACCATCGATGAATATCTGGTTCCACATACTTACATACAGGAGTTGTGCCTTGAGTTTTGAGGTTAAAGGTATAATATCTAACATTTCGGCATTAACCAGACCTTTGTTATGTATTTTTGTGTACTTACTATCCAAAATGATTCCAACCATGTTCTAACCCAGGGAAGTCTGTAATCTTCCTCTGCCAGCACTTAAAACAGTGTTTTATTTAATTTCGTGGCATCGTAAGATCAGAAATCTGCAACTAACATCCAATGATGATTTTGCCTCGGGGTAATGGCAAATGTTTCAGGCTTCCGGTTCGGCCAGCTGATATCCCAATTACGAACAATGGATCTGCTAGCCAAGACTTCCTCTTCTGTGGACCAGTCATTGATCGAGCGATTAATCATTACAAGTCAGACTGAAAATGGACAGAAAACAGTGACGAGAAAGCTTCTGATGCCAAAATCTTGGGGTCATATCCCCTTGAGGAAGTCGGCTCACTAGCTAACCACTCTATTGTTTACTTTTGTGAACACTTTTACTCGTTAGATAGATTCTCAGGCTGTTTAACAATGAAGACAACAACTCCCATGATCCCACACTACTTCAAGACGTCATCGACCTCCATCTTTTGTTATTGTTTTGACCGAGAGCTCAGAATCAGGTTAATCTCGTATTATAGTTACATTTGATAAGTGCAGATGTGTGTGCACAGGACAGAAGAGCACCAAGACGAGTCTGTTTCCCAGAATATATATATTTTACACACAAACAAAGCTACATTCATACAAACATACGTACATACATACTACACATACATACAGTCTTACATTCATACAAATACATATCAGTTTATTTGATTTTTTTTCTTTTATTATAAAAAGCAATTTGATATATTATTACTTTGTATACTGTGTGTTTATACTGTTAGGGCTAGGTCACTGTTAAAAAGCATGCACTTTCTTTTGGTTGTGTCCAGATCATGTGTTTGCAAATGACTCCCGAAGTGTGTGTGTGTGTGTGTGTGTGTGTGTGTGTGTGTGTGTGTATGTGTGTGTGTGTGTGGCACGGGTCACTCTGAGACTCGGACCGGACCGGGTTTAATCTCAGAACATCTCAACTGACAAGCTGTCGACCAAAAGCAAAATACTTTAATTAGTAAATCATTCTTTGTTTGTGACAACAGACCTCAGAGTTATTTGCAAATACTGTTTGACCCGAGTCCGTGTTTGTTGTATTGCACTGAATTTTTAACTCGGCCTTTTCTTTCCTCTTCTCATACAACCTTCTTTATTAATAAGAATTTCACATCCCTCCGTTTGGCGACCGTTCAGCTTTTTTAGTCCCGGTTCTTTGGTCCGTTTTGGTCCAAACGTCTTGTGAATCCATCGTATCCTCTCAGTTTCAGCAGTCACTGAATTTTAAGTCTCTTAAATCTCGTGTGTTCATTGTCACGTACATAATAATCCACATTTCCCGCTGTAACTGTGTGGGGCTTCTTGGCATTTAGTTTGTGTACATTACATCCCACGTTTTCGTCTGAAAAAGTCTTCTCGCGTTTCCTCTGACTCAAAGTGGGTAAATAGTGGGGGAGGGGAGGGTTGGGGGTTGGGATAGAATAGCTTGATTGATTATTGAAGTATTTATTTCCAGTTTTTGGCAGTTTTTTTTTTCTGGCCGTATGATTCAGTTGGTTGCGACAACAACGAAGGAGCCGTCCTCTGCCTCCTCGTCCTTCTCCAGCAGCTGGACGACGCAGGGTGTGACGTCCAATGGTATCCTCTCGGATTCTGGGAACTGTGCCGGCAGTCCTGGGCTCGAGCCTCTGGTAGATTGGCCCTCCTCTCTCAGCGGGGACGGGGTCAGAGAGAACCGCTCCGGCTCCAAGGTAAATGTTACCTCGTCTACCTGTAACGACAGGAAATGAAGCGTTTAAAGGACATTTGGGATGCAACAGTTGTGATTTGTTCTAGTCAAAAGAAGACTTGGTTTTTGGTTAGAGAGGTAACAGACCTTTGTCAGCTCCTCCTCTTCCTCTTCATGCTGTCCAGGGATGTCTTCAGACTCGGGCTCTGGCTCCTCTCCGACTGTCTCCACCACTCCTCCGACCATATCAGCCATCTGTCCACTCAGCTGCCCGACAATCTCCACCTGTTGACCAGTTAAGTTTCCTGATTTATTTGCTTGTCTTTTTTACGGCTGCATTAAGATCATTCAACAGGCTATTTGCATTCTAATCATGTTCAATCACAGGCTGACATCGACTCTTCGACTTCAGTTCATGGTAACAATCACAGAAATAAAGAAACGGACAAAGAAGACAGGAAGGAAGGAGGATGGACAAGCAGAGTATGAGCTCCTCTGCCCCCACCACAGTTTGGTTTCCTGTGCAGGACATCAGAGAGAAAAGACAGATACTTAGGTGGGTACATCAAACACAGATGCTGAATCCAAATGCTTAGAGTTGCAAAACTTGCGGACTTTACAGCATGCTACTCTGAAGACCTGCGGGTTTAAGCTGGTTCGTTGTCAAAACTCATCAGGTCCGCTTACAGGCTGTCATGCAGACTTTTTGCAGTGCTCCATGCAGATTTTCCAGCCTGTCTCCTACCTTGGCGACTTCCCTGGCAGTTTCTCCCATCATCACTCACTGCACTACAGATGTGTGTTAAATATGCCTGCTGGTATAAACAAAACCAGATCCAGAAGACAAAAACAAATTAGCCAAGATGAATGTCAGACATGATGGAAAATGACCACAGAGGCTGTTCCTGTGCAGAGTAGGACTGCAGCTAATGATCATATTTATGACAGATGAATCTGCTGATTGTTTTAATGATTAATCGATTAATGTTGTGTCTATAAAATGTGGGGAATGAATTTCCCAGAGCCCAAAGTGACGTCTTGTCCTATCCAACCAGCAGTCCAAACCCCAAAGATGAATATTTTCTCGATTAATCGATCAGTTGTTTGGTCAATAAAATCTCAGAAAATTATGAAAAACGTCGATCAGTGTTTCCAAAAAACACAAGATGACGTCCTCAAATGAATGTTTTTTACTGTCAGAGAGGAAAGAAACCAGAACATATTCACATTTAAGAAGCTGAAATGAGAGAAGTTCTCAAACCAATTAATCAGTTATCAAAGTATTTTGCAATTAATTTAATAGTTAACATCTAATCGACTAATGGATAAATGGTTGCAGCTCTAACATTAACTCAACCAGCAAATGTTGACTGAAACAATAAATTGATTATTAAAAGTATCAGTGATTAACTTGCTTTTGATTTATTGACTCATTAATCGACTAATCATTGCAGATCTATTGCAGAATTTTACCATTAACTTGACATTTCTATGATAAGTGCACTTTTCTTTCACCTTTGGAGACACGTGCCTGAGAAATGGGATCAAAGACGATAAACTACAATAAGAGAGAATTAAATAACAGTAAGACACGCTGTGATTGTTCTGATGACTCATTCTGTGACGACGACCAATGGACACGTCTGTCCTGTCTGCTGTGACTGTGTACGCAGTCACGTAACCTCGTGCCCTCTCGTAGCTGTTCTGTCAGAATATATTAAACTATCATCCAGTCCGCAAAGTCTGTAATCTGACCATTTGGATTCAGCAGGCGAGTGCATACGTGGTGTGCTTCGACCTGCGCAGATCCCCACAGGTCAGCTAGCCGAGGGTGGGTGGGTGGACCGAGACTGTGGATGGTGCTGTTGGGAGTGGCTTGGAGGGAATGGGAGGCACTGTGTGGCCTGTGGTCCATAGACTGTGGTCAGAGATAAGACAGGAAAGAAGAAGAAATAATGAGGATTTAGCGTATAATAAGCTTATTATATTTTCACGGGGTTGTTGATCAGCACCAGTGACTCAGCAGCTACTTGGCCACATTTCTCGATTTTAAAACTTTTTGTTTTCGCCACCCACTAAAGATTTAAAACACTCTGAGCCCCCCAGCTCCTGACATTTCCAGCTGTCCAATAATGGAAAACAATGCTTTATTGCATCACAACACATCATGCCAAAACAAATTACAAAGCAGCTTTATTCTTCCAGCATTTCTTTTGCCAGAGACGTGAGTAGGAGGGGGACACTTTTGCCAGTCTTTGAGCCTCTAATAATGGTCCCCGTCTACTTTAATACCCCTTTAAAACATGAGTCAGGGACGGTGCTGCAGGCAACAGCCAGCGAACATCTCCTGCTCTTACACATTGACTGCTCCTCAGAAAACTGACTGACTGATTGAAATGCTTTTTTTTCTAAATGTAATGTAAAATATTCAATAGTCTCCTTCACAAGGGGATCCATATAAGACACACAGTAAAGCTAACAAGCTCATTTCCATTGTGGTCTCGGATCAGTACACCTTTTCTATGACACAGTCCCTGACCTTTTCAAGTTATTATTTCATAACCCTCAGTTATTTAATGAGCTCTGAGATGTACCAATGCAAGAGCAGCCAGCGAAGCTGAAAAAGTCTTTGGGTGTCACAGTTCATCATGACTCACTTCATTTGCAGAAAAGCTCCCAGCAGCCTGAGAGCTGGGAGTCAGCAGCTGAGTTACACCAATAAAAGACACACAGCCGGCACATCCAGCCAGTTTAAGCTGGTTATGTTTATGTTGATAACAAGACTACAGTCATTGTAGCGGCTTTTTTAAGGCTGCGTCTCAGCACAGCGATGCTTTATATAAATGCCACTACAATGTTCAGCATCTTAATTAAGCATGTTGGGATGCTGATGTGTGATTAGGTACCTGTTGTTGTTGGTACTGCAGAAACTGTTGCTGCTGGTAGTGGTGAAGCTGTTGGAGCTGTTGGAGTTGGTTGTGCTGCTGCAGGGTGAGATGAGCCTGGTGCTGCTGAATGTAACCGCCGACTGTCCCCTCGAAGCCCTCACCAGGTGTACCCCCTGCTCCACTGCTGCCACCTGGAGCGGTCATAAAACGTGTTACCACAGGTAATGCTCAGACACGGTCAAATGTTTGGACACGGTGTAAGAGAGACGATTCAGTCCTCACCTGTCGCCATGATGTAGGAGCCTGCAGCAGGTGAAGCCACGCCCGAGGGCTGGCTGGTGATTGGGTCCCAGGCGTCTGAGGACGACAGGCAGTACAGGCCCTGTGAGACGTAGGTGTGAGGCCAGACATCCGCAGAGGAGTGATGGAGCACCTGGTCTATGTGGGGGAACACAGACAGGTGGGAGGAGTGAGACAAGTTCACTGAGACAGTTTAAGAGGTGAAGACAAAGGATAACGAGAAAGAGACGAAAGTGCAACTTCTTGTTCAGTGAAAGTCAAGAATTCAATATTGCCATGTTTTTCAATAACACATGACATTACACAAGATTCAGACAGGTTCCTTTTCCATTTGTGCAAATAATAATAACTTTTCAGAGCATTTCAAACAGCAGCTTTAAAACGATGGAAAACATTTTTGTCTTTTCATTATCAGAATTTCAGCCATTAGGTCCACTAACACTTTGGAAGAGCTGCATGATTAAACATTTTTATAACCAAGTTAGTTCCTCAAGTCGTCGGCTCGGACGGTGGAAGTCTGTAGTGAACACGCTCGAGGATCCGGGGATATTTTGTACCCGGGGAGTCGAGCTTTTTTGGCTTCATGAACGGGTCTCCGCTAAACTGAGCCTGTTTTCTGGTGGAAAAAAATTAAAAGATTTGAGCAAATAATTTCATTTTTATAATATAAAGAAAATGGATGTAAAGGAAACTCTAATAAAGCTCAGCGAGGCACGTGTGGGCGTGTTTGAAATGGAAAAACACGAGACACATAAAGGATAAACACATAAAGAAGAGACTTGAATCCGACCTCAGACTCTGAGGTGTTGACTCAGTCATTAGCAGCTCAGTTTAGATGCTCTTAAAAAAAACCACACAGCGGAAAACCTTCCAGTGCCTCATCCAGAAGCAACAAACTGTAATAACGTTAATCGGAGTGTGATTAGTGATTATCTGCAGCCGCGTTGTTGTTACAGAGCGTAACACTCAAACAAACTGTGGAGGAGAAACATCCCCTCAGACATAATGCTGATATTAAGTAGCTTTTTAATCTTTGCTCTGTTACTGTGTGTGTGCTGTACGTGTGTGTGTGTGTTGGTGTTGCATGCTAGATAAAGCACAGAGCAGAGCCCATATGGTGTTGTTAATGAGAGCAGGGCTAAGTCCTTGTGCTAACCTACAGACTCCCTCAGGGTTTGGACAGCGCTCTGCTTTGCTAAACACCAGCAAGAAGCGAGAGAGAAACCGTTTACAGTGTTGCTGTGCGTACGAGCGAACGCGGCACAGAAGTCCTGATTGTAAATGAGATTTTCTTCTTGTTTTTGAACAGCCAGGAAGAAAAAACCAGCAACGCGGTCATGGAGCTGTTTGTTTTGTTTAGATTATAAGGCTCCTCCTGTGAAGTCAGATTGGTAATCTTGCCCTTTTCTTTTCCTTTCTCTCTGTTTTATTCATCCTACGTGCAACTAACCTAAAACAGACATCTCACCACCTGAGGCTCAAACCACAACTCATGTTAAAGATGTCTTGTCCTTCTCGTCCGGGCGTCCTCCTTCACAGTGTGTTCTGATATTTCAGAAATGGGCAGGCTGTCGTTTGGATTTGTCATTTAGACGTTTTTTGAGTAAGTGCCCGGTAGCAGTGAAAGGCAGAGATGTGCAGCTGTGCGCCTGCCCTCCAAAAGTCCTTTACAGCTGGTTGGCAGAATAACTGACGTTGCTGTTTTTAGTTTCCAACAGGGCTCTAATTTTCCCAAACTGTGCATCTATGCATAATCGAGAACGCTAGAGTTTAGTGTGTGTGTGTGTGTGTGTGTGTGTGTGTGTGTGTGTGTGTCCGAAGACGTGACTGACTGAGTGTGAGGAGTGTTTACACTACAGTGAGAATAAAGCATCTGTAGTTATGACTCACAGCCTCCCTTATATAACCTCTGATTGTAGGTTTATGGCAGGACCACTTCCTTTTAATGCTTTCACACTATGTGACATCAAGGTACAATGAATACTACAACAGTTCCCAACAAGAAGCTTATTCAGACACCATGTACTGTAGGGTTTAATCAAAGTCCTTTTAGGCAAGTCTCGCCCCCCGGGGAGTTATTTCAGGCTAACAGACCAGGCTCGTATCTAAATGGCTGTGGGGGAAGCCGTTACTTCACTTTGAATCGTCACCTGGACATGACGACTGCATGTATAGAATCGCAGGTCAAATCTAATAATAAGGTTCGGAGACTTTGCCTCCAAACTAAGCTTTAAAACAAGTTATACCTCTACTTCACATGCACACGGTTTCACGACACTTACTTCTTTAATTGCTCAACTCAGAGTGCCGTGAAACACGCTTGGATCACCCCAGTTTTCTTAGTAACGCTGTGTGTTGGCCTGATATCCTCCTCTTTCATTCCTATAAGGAGACTCAATCTCAAATGTGCCTTTCCATCAATGCAACAACGCAATTGGCTCCTTTTCAGGCTGTGATCAAGCATGCAATTGGCTTTCGGTGGGGAAACTGCCATCTCTGGCATCACAGACTTTTCTATTCAGCATGCTTTAAGTGGTTTGTCTCCTCTATAATGTCTCTAGTTTATTTCAGTCGCTGGTTGATGGCTTCAGAATTAACTTTCTGAAAGTTTTCAGTGTTGCAAAGCTTGAAAATATCCATGTAGAGTTTCTGCCAGTAACAAGTTGATCAACAAGGGTCAGTTCGGGTCTCTGCCCTGGTTACTATTTGTATTAATGATATTTTCTTTTCTCCAACTAATTATAATGTCCTTCTTTTTGTGGATGATACTTTAGTACCCCAAAGCGAACGGTAATCAACGACCTGAAAAACTAGCCTCTATTTTGTGTCTCTGCTCGATAATTAGTGTGAGTGTAGTGAGTGTATCTCTGCAACTACAAGGTCTATTTGAATAATCAAGGTTTCATAATAAAGGGAACACTTGAAATATTTGTTCAGATGTATAAGTATACTGTATATGTCACTGGGTACAAGTAAAGTATGTTGGCACACAGCATAAATGAAAGATTTTCTTTAAAAATGACAATATTCGAATGAATATACCTGAGGAATGATGCAGCTGCAGCTCCAAATCTTTAGCTAACCGCAGCAAAACATCTGAACATAACCTCTGCCAACTTTTATGCTAATAAAGTTAATCAGAACTAAATTAGAGAGGCTTTAGTACAGGTTAAATGAGTAAATGAACCCTTGTAACACCCAAAAGCCATTTGCGAAAAGGATTGAACCGCAGTACCTCTGCTGGTGATGCTCTCCTGGTTGACCTCACTGAGGTGGGCGACGCTGCCCTGGTTGGAGCCGGCTCCCATGCTCTCCCCGTCCATCGAGTTCCAGCCAAACAGGGTCGCCTCAGAGATCGCGAACTGCTGCATGATGCCTAAAGAAGAGGGAGGAAGAGGAGTGTTAATGTAAGCTGAAGGTGTAGCGATAACTGATATTAGCAACAGCAGCATGTAATACACAATTAAGAGATGCATAAAACAATTCCCAGTCCCAGCTTCGCCGACACATACAGAAGTTAATGAGGAATAAAAACAAACAGGAGGTAACGATACTCATTAACATAGAGAAGCAGGATGTTTAAATAATTTATTTATCTTTGCCAGACGGGCCGATGGTGCACCAGTGGTTAGCAAAAATGTATATTCAAGATACCAGCGTGTTAAATGTTTCCAGGCTTATCAATTTTAGAGTTAGAGGAACACGTCGGGATAATTTTAAAGACACCTGGAGACATTTCCAACCGTTCTAGTGGCGACAAAACTGAGTGTCTTTAAAGAAGACCCGGGGGTATTTCCAGCTGTTTTTGTGGCGACAAAACAGCTATTTTTCACAGGAAGTCGGACCATCTTCATCCGTGAGCATGCCAACCAAAACGGGTATTTTAAGCCAAACCATGATGTTCGGCTAACCCTAACCAGAGCATGAGCACAGCGTTGTGACGAGAGAGAAATAGAAACTCGCTCCTCAACAAACGGAAAGTTGCAACATTAAGTTTTAACTTATCAGTGGTTTTGCAAGTGTAATCTCACCTGCAGCAAAGCGAGCCTCCTTCTCGCCATCGCTGAGGTCGCTGTAGGCGTCATTTTCCATCCTCCTCTCCTTTTCCCTCTGCAGGTTGGTATGCCCCGCGCCCCCCATCGGCCCTGCAGATGGTTTGCCCCAGCTCTGCCATTCGATCATGTGGGCAACACGACCCTGGGCCATGGCAGTGGGCTTGGTCACTTTGTCCTTCATGGAGCGAGTCACACCTAAAGCAGGTATGAGGGGGGGGGGGAGCAGGAAGTGGCAGACGAGCAGCGCACACACAAACACACACCACGCACATGCACACACAAACACTGTCAAAACTACTTCTGGCCTCTGCAGTTACAGACGCCTCCAGCTGAGGCTCGGGGGGGAGTAGAATGATAATGAGAAACTGAGATGTGGCAGGAAAAACTGTTTAATACATGAAACTATTAAAAATAATGAGAATGGGGTAATAAATGAGGAGTTTGGAGGGATTCGGTGAGGTGGAATGAAAACATGACGACGACCTTGAAGCTGCTTAAAAGAAAATGAAAATCTAAATTTGCGCTTTTAATTATCAGATTACGAAGTTCTCATTTCTACCGTAGCGTCTTTGAGCACGATTTCTCTTTTGTTAGCAACCTCCTGCTCCATAGTAACACGTTCACACCTGCTCAGTACAGCCTCAGTCTGACTGTTTGGCCAATGAGCCCTCCTGCTGGAGTTGTTGCGAGTTAAATACTTTGCTCATGAACAGAGTAGTGGTGTTTAATATTCATCTGTCTGTGGGCAGCACCTCACCTGCCTCTAATCTTTAAACCACCGCTGCTTTCAAACTTCCATCAGCGGAGCTAAACCCCAGAATATCTACAGTACCGTCGTCTGAAGCTTTTAAATGTGTCGCTTTTCAATTACTGCTCGCATGCTAATCGTCGGCAGGAGTCTGACAGCCACCACTCGCCATCTATTCATATCAATCACGTCATTATCTGCCGTTTTAGATGATAACGATGTGACTGATATGAATGAGCAGAGAGCGGCGTAGAGCAGCAGTCATGTAGAGGTGAACTCGTACAGTAATGAGCGGGTCTCTGCCCTTTAATTTGGTCTTCTGTTGTGGCAACCAAACAAATGTTTTGTCTGTCTGAGTTTAAAATATCAACCTATTTGGGATCTGATTAACTGAAGCTATAAAATAAGCAGACACGCTGATAAATCGGCTACAGACGGAGCTAAACCTGTGAAATCTTTGCTCAGGTGTCAGGACAGGAGTGAGCACGTCAGAGGTCGTCTGATGATGAGTTGACCATAAACACGACGGCGCCGCCTGTGTGGTCCTTTGAGTTTTTTCTTTTAAAAGGACAAGGATGACGGCTGAAACGCTGACAAACCCATATTAATAATTAAAGCCATTACTCATCTCCTGGTAAACAGAATAAATGAGATTCATTAGACTTTGCGTAATTAAAAACGTGTTGCAGAGACTGAGAGAGGCAAAGGAAAAGTAATCCTTGGGTGTAAACAGAGCGCTGAGAAGGGTCCACTGGCAAATCTCTGCCCAATTAAGATGCAAATACAGAATCCAAACTGGGGACATATACACCGAGTCAAACGCTGGCAGAGAGGCTGATCGATAAAAAAATTAAATTAAAATCAAACAGGCATGAATAAACAGAGGCAGCGCTTCGGAAATTGCTCCCCCGGTCCAGGGGGCAAGTTACAGGCTGAGTTATAAATAGAAACAGTTTTTCCCCCTTAGACAAAGAGAGCCAATCTCATTTGAAAATCAAACACTCCCTGCAGAGTCTAATTGGGGATGGAAATAGGAATGGAAAGGATGAGGGATGAGGGATGAGGGAGGGTGTTGGGGGGGTCTTGGCTATTCAAAAGGCTCAGAAAATAATGCTATACACTGTAAAAAAAATGATACCAACAGATTAATTTAAAGTGCACCAGACACGACACAAACACTGAGGTGCTACACTTAAAATGCTACAAAGCACAAAGCACTACACTTTGAAGCACAAAGCACAAAAGAGGCACCAGCCACTTGAAGTCACGACACACTGCACAAAAGAGTCACTCGCTTCACAAATATTGGGCCACTCCGCCGCCGGCACTGCCACATCACAGATACACTTCCCAACACGCCTGTGGAGATGCTTCAGTAAGTCTGTAAAGTAAGTAATCGCACTTACTTTAGTCTTTTTTGAAATCAAAGACCTGATTGGATTTCCGTCAATGACTCTGCGAAATGTGTTCGTCATTGACGTCTTGCTGTTGATATTAATGGAAGAAGAAGGGAAAGTAGGGAGTGATATAGGAAGGGGGCACCCACAGGGGCGGCCATGTTGGTTCCAAGCTCCTCCTCCTCCTCCCCCCTGCCCGAGAGTGAAGTTGTCTGTTGAGGCAAAGTTTGATTTACCAAAGCCGCCGTTTGTGGCAAAGGTGAAAAGATCATTCCTGCTTTTTTTCCTCCTGTGTGTGTGTCAGACGAGTCTTTGGGCTGAAAGCAGCTCAGAAACCAAGTGGAAGCAGCAGCAGAATGGAGCTTTTATTATAAAAACTGTAGGTTTGATTGAGTAAATCCAGGTCTAGTGACGATAATGAGGATTGCAAGATCACGTGATCATGTAATCTCACAAATCTGTCTTGCCAGGCTTCAAGCTACAGTATATACTTGTGGCTGAACACACAGTGGTTGAACCAATCAGCGTCCTGAGAGGAGCTAGCTACAGGTTTGGTTTGGGTGTGATGACCAGCGAGAGAGGCAACAATAGTGGCTCTTAAAGAGGTTAATGTAGCTGCTGTAGCACCGGTTCTATCAGAACTGGAGAGTTTATTTCACTGACAGAAGAGCAAAGAGCGTCACAGAAGGTTTTTCTCCATGAAAAACGTGTGTTTGATTTATCGATCGGCTCCACTGGTGCTCTTCTACTGTCGATCTGATTGGTTGGGTTTAATTTTGAAGGCGTTTTAACACTTACTTGAAAAATACTTTGAGGAACAGGGCTGGGTACCGAACTTTCGATACTATTATGGCACCAACCGAATTGCCTGTATACCATCTAGTATTGGGAAAATGTCGGAAATGTTGATGGAGTTAATCTCATCAGCGTCAGTGGGCCAATAAACATGCAGCGTGCTTGTTGTGCCAAGATCTGATGGTGCTGGTGATCGACTGTCTGTCTGGTTTGAATTAAAAAAATGTCAAAGAAGATTTTTAATGTAATGTGTAGTGTAATCTTTTGTTAAAACGGATTTAATAAGATTGGTTTGAAACATTTTGTCCAGGAACCGGTATCGAAGTATCGGTACCAGTATCGAACATTTCTGAACAGTACCCAGCCCTAATGCGGATAATTTACCCCTCTTCTGTCCAGACAACCAAGATATGAACTGTCAAACTGCATGTGCACGTATTCAAAAGGGCAATGCAGTGCACTGCTGGATGATGTGGCAATGTGTTGGAGCAGGCTGGATTCATTTATTTGTTGCTGGAAAACTTTTGTTTTTCTCTTTAGACTCCATTCTGCACAGTGGAATGAGTGGTTTGTTTGGCCATAAAGACCTTAGAATAATGACGCTAATGCTAAACGACTGGTAACACTAAACAAATTTAAATTTTACTTTATTTTCATTTGGTTTATTTGCCCCATTCACTTATTTATATATTGCAGCAGCTCGTGTTAAACCAAACCACACATTGATCGTTCGGCTGCTGCGCTGCTTTAGCACCGAGTAACCGTCTGAATCTCACACAGAAGAAGAAACCAGAAATGATCTTTTACACATCAGGGTACAGTAAGTTTAGCCCCCCGTCAGTTCCCAACAACAACTTCACCCTCGACCGTCTGCGGGAGCATGTGGAGGCAACATGGGGGCTGTTTTACCATCTAGCAGCACAGACACACACCTGACACACCTGTCAGAGAGGACTTAGCCAGGGCACCGATCCCATAGGAGTTGGCGGGCTTCCTCTTGAGACGAGGCAGAATGGAAGTAGTGTCCTCCATGGACAACTGAAGAGAGAGGGGAGGGGGGAGGTGAGGTGTGGACGAGAGAATCAAAGAGGAGGGAGGATGTAGATAAAAAAAAATCCAATGTGACAGGAAAAATCACAAAATAAGAATAGATGAGAGAGAGAGAGATAAAAAGCAAGAAAGAAAATGGAGTAAAAGAAATTGAGGTGAAGAGAGCAGATGATTGAAGATCCAGAAAACAGTTTGAGGGAGATGGAAGAAGAGAAGAGAGGTTGTAATAGAGGGAATAAGAAAGGAGGGTTAATTATTTGAACACCTTGTAAATGTCTCACAGGGATCATCGATTGAAAAAGACGAGACTCATAGATACTGCGGCTGAAAGGAAAGATGGGCACTTGAGCGGTGATTCAAAAGCGATGTAAAAAGGACAACAGAGGGTCTCATGTGAGCGGAGCAGCTGGTGATTGGCACAAAAATCATCATGAAAAACTTGATGACATGGAACAATTATTGATGGATGTGGAGTTTTCACTGGTGAGATGCAAAATTCGTTGTATACAGTGCAAAGATTAGATGGGTAAACAGTGGAAACAGCAGCCAAGAGATTTATTTATTCATATAGCTACATTTAAGAAGTAAATGTTTATATGATTATGAGAAAATCTTTCTTCTTCAGTGCAGAGACAGCAGCTTAAACAATTGTCCTCTACGTTCACTCGACCTTCCAGCTGCTCAGAAACCATTTTACCCAAAAAACAAAATAACATGCAGCTTAGAAAGCAACAAGTGAACCCCCTCCAAAAACGATAAAGATAGCATGAAATAATGTTAGATTTCTCGGATCTTTAAGGTTAAAAAGACGTATTCAACCTGCTGTTTCTCTCCTTTTAAAGAACCGAATCAGTGTGCAAGAAATGAATAAATATGTTGAGAGCAGGATCAGGATTGTAGATACTGCCTCAAACACTAAGTGCACAGCACACCAACCTGAAATAGCTCATGCTTGTGTGATTTCTACTGTACTTCCTGGCGCCAGTGCTCATGGCAAACCAACCAGCAAACTAATGAACACAGAGCCAGAGCCCCGCTCTTAATGAGGTCCTCCAAACAGCTAATTACAGTGGGAAATAGTGGGGAAACATGTGGACTCTGTTACACTGGGGGATTGTGTGATAGATGCGATGTAATATGGAGTTAAACTGCATTAATTACTGTATAAAGGTAAACTGATAATATCCAGTCCCTCTGTGGTGCACAAGTGGAGTATCAGTGTGGTAATACAGCCGGCAGGGAGTCTGCAGGTAATCTGTGGTTATGGATTTCTCCTACACGAGTCTTATATGAACTAGAGTCTGTTCATCCTCAGATGTAAACCAGACGTGAGCTCAAATCAGGTAACGAAGATGTGTTTTCTCTAATGAATCCAATCTGTCACATGATGTGTAAAACAGCAGAGACCTGGAGAAAATGTAAACAGTGTGGTGGTATAGTTAAATATGCTGCATGCTGCTACATGTGAGCACGACATCATTATTAGTAGGACAGAAAAAATGGTTAGCTACTGTTAGCTTCATGCCTAAAAAAAGGTTTTGATTAGATATTAAAGCTGCAATATGTGGGAATTGGCCACCTGCAGAATTCATATGTCAAACAAGTAGGGGGCAGCATATCACCAGAGTAACCGCTGCTAACTGCAGCTGCCATTGGCTAGTTAGCTCAGTTAGCCATGCAGCTAGAAAGCCTGATACTGTCTGGATTGGGAGCTCTGGGGACTGTTGATGTTTACACTGCTGGCTCCGGAGCTTCAGACCAGGGGGCCAGGGACAGGGTGGCCCGGCAAGAAAGTTACCAGAATTGGAGCCGGGCGAGCGGGAAACGGAGCAAGACCAGGACCACTGCAGGCCAGTTTGACGATAGATACATCGAGATTACTGTGATTTAAAGTTTCGGGTTCAGGCGTGGACAGGGGAGGCATGACGAGTGAGAGGAGCGAGAGGACAGGCAGGCTATTATGAGACAGGACGAGCTGGAGCTAGCTGGTTAACTTTAGTTACTAACTTCTAGTCTGCAACACAACATATAGACGTCTTTTACATTATGTCAATTGTTTTGATATTTTAGACTAAAATTCTTATATCTTACTTGTAAGGTGAAAAGTGCCACTCAAAGAAAACACACCAACACTGCAAGTCTACAAAGCTTTTAGCCTTTCTAAGCTCATAGTTTTGGTTTTACGGTCCATCGACCACATTTCCAGCAGTTGTTTTCAGCAAACAAGCTCTGATTAAGCTACTTTACACCGCCTGCCCAGAACGACTGACAGAGTTGGTGAAGAAAGCAGAATATCTCAAACTGAACCAGAGCTGAAAGTTTTTTCAGGTGTCTGCTGGACGTGAGAGTCTTCACCAACATGTTTCCATCCAGAGCTGTGGACTTACATCATCTCCATGTAAAGAATGGCAGTTTGGTAAAACTTAATTTTTGTTTGCTCGCAAATTTTCTAGCATTTCACTTAAAATACAAATCTAAACTCAGTCCACACGGCGAGAAAAACAAACCACAAGTACAAGAACCTGCTGTCGACCTCAAAGTCAAGCGATGCTACCTCCGGGTCAGCGCTGTCTTACTTCAACAGAGCGTTTTCTCCAGAGCTCTGTCGCTCGAAACACAAGTGTGTCCGTGTGAGATTACTCGCCTCGCAGCATATTCGAGTCAACAAAATTCACGTTGTGTGAATAAATTCTGCTGAAGGTACAGAAACAGTCGAGAAGCGATGCACTTCATCATGCAGAGCTTTCAGTAAAGACTAGGACTTGTACGAAAGGCTTCAGCTGTGGATGAGATAAGCTTATTACAGCCTGTTATCTGTGACTCTGTATATATATGAAGCTTGCAGTACAGTAGATTAGCAGAGGGCCAGGAGAGGAGACGGATGGGAGGGAGAGTTTATGGGGAGGAAAAAGAAAAACTGGGGGGATGAGAGAGAGAGGGAGTGGGAGAGAGAGATAAGAGTGGCAGGAAGTGGAGGAGGAAGGATAAACAAACAGGATGTCAACTTACATACGCAAAGCTCAAACTCAGGTAGTGGGTGAGTGATGGAGGAGGGGGGGAAATGACAAGCAGAGGAGATTTGGAGGGGGGTGAAAAGAAGGAGATTTAAACAGACTTACATTGATTCCTTCCCAGGAAAACTCGGTACACCCATGCTGGGGATGGGAGGAGAGGGGAGGGGAGAGAGGGGAGGAAGGAGAGGGTGGAGGGGAGGAGAAAAAGTACAGGTGTAGCAGAGGCGGGAAGAGAAGAAGAAGATTTGAAAGAGGAGTTTTTGGGACATAAAGAGTGGTCTTAAGCCTTAAAGTCCTGAATTACAGTAATTTGAATATTAACACTTTAGATATGAGGCTGACGGCGGTTGAGCGGCGCTTTAAAACGTTTTGAAGGTCAAAGAAATGGACCTGCAGGTAAGTGTTTTGTTATCTTGTGCTACTTTATATTTTAAGTGAATTTGGTGGTTGTAGTCGAGCGGTTTGAGTTTCAGGTGCCTGTCTGCGGTTGTGATTGGTTCAGTTATGTATCGGACATACAACAGTCTGGGAAAAGTTGATTTTTGAGTCTCATTCCCAACTCCTCAAAAACTGACGAGAGTCAGTTTTTGAGGAGTTGGGAATGAGACTCAAAAATCAACTTTTCCTACAATTAGCACCTTTTAATCAGCAGAGTCATCGTGCAGAAGTGCTGACGGGAGGACACGAGAAGCAGTTTTTTGAAACGGGAGGGAATTTTTTGATTTTATTTACACGGCACCTTTAAAAATCAAATGCAAGCGGCAAAAATAGGATGCTGAAAATGAGTTTAGAGACGAGTAAACACCAAAAACAAACCAAAAAGCAACGCAAAATAAATCTAATTGAACAACTACAAAAGATGAGCTATTAAGATAATACAAGCAAAATGATATTATCGCAGTAAAACAGTAAAATGTAAATAAAATCGTGTGTATATTGTGTTTGTGTTGTCAGCTGCTCCATATCTCTGTCCGTCTACACTGCTCACACTGTTCAGGTAACCAATGGATACCATTCAGCCGTGGCCCTGTTGCCAGGGGCAACAACAGATCCGATTGGTGGTCCAAACCTGGACACTGTTTATTGTGTCTCCTCATACACACACACACATATATCATAATGAATATGTACCATTCTGTACAATAGACGGGGAGATGGACGTTTTGGGAGCTCGGGTCGCTCCGGTGAATTTAAATACGCTGCCGTCAGAAGGTTTCTTTTATTTTTGTTTTCTGTTTTAGCAGCAGGCCGTTTGTCACAAAGCCCCAAAGAGTTTCACCACCGCCACTTTAGCCTTGTTATCGTCGCCGTGCGGTTCACAGCCTGCCGATCACAGGCTGCATGAGAGGTGAAACGGAAAAAATGCCCTAAACTTTATGTCAAAGTAAAATGCCAGACTTTATCTCCTGTCCTCACGAAGCCGCCGCCGCTGCTGCTACAACCCCGAGTCCATAAAGGCTGGGATGCTGTGTTAAACATGCAGAATGCAATCATTTGCAAATTAATTGTTTACCAACAACGGTTAAACAAAGTGTTCCTGAGCCCATGTAGTGATCTCCTTTATACAGTTCGGTGCTTGAAGTGTTTTTGGATCATTCATCGTCATTCACAGTCTTGTGTTGCTCCTGTCCCGACTTGTTTCAAACGGGTTGCTGCGTCACATTCAGAGTCGGGATTTAATCACAAAACTCTACGAGGTTTATGAGGTAAAACATTAAATATCATGTCTTTGTCTTGTTTCCAATCGAGGATATGTCAGAAAGGAAATGATCACATTCAGTTTTATTAATGCTTGACACAGAATCCCAACTTATTTGTAGTCAGGGTTGAAAATATAAGCAGCATATTTAATCTATAAAACTTGTTTGGCGACAGTATCTTCATTCATAGTACAGCTTAAGATAGAAAGTCTTCTATAGGAAACCCTTTATGCTATCGTACAGTATGCTGTAAATGTAAAGATAATTATATTTTGTCGTATAATGGTACACTCATGTTAATTAGCTAACTAACCAGCTAACTAAAAGTGTGAATCTTGTATGTCTATTTGTATGAAGGAAAAGAACGGCAACAGACGTGCATGTGGTCTCTACAACACTCACCCTTTCAAAATCAGATGCTTTCTTTTTTGAAGCACTTTGCAAAGAATTGTAGGATGTTAACAATGAATTTAGAGATTAGTGCAAAATAAAACAAACCCAAAAAGCAGAAACTAAAACATAATTTCATAAGGCAACAAAAGGCTGGTGGATGTTTTAACACAATGTTTTTCCATCTATTTGTCTGAAGAAAGAACAAAAGTGCAACAGAATTGCATTCGGTGTCTCCTACGACCACTAATGCACTCACAAAGTGAAATAAGCCATTTTTCTTCTGTGGGGAAGGTGTGGCACAAAAATCCAATTTCAGGCACTCAAGTGGCTGGTTACAAATAAAAGCCTCTAATCATATGAGCTTTTCACAATGGTTCACTAAACTATGAGAGCTACACGGTGCCATTTTGCTTATTGGTGGATTCATTGCAGTTAATTGTTGGAATTCATCCAAAAGTCCCGTAATAGATATTAGTTAGCTTCTCACAGCACATTTAACCAACTCAACTAGTCTGTGCATGATTTTATATCGGCATGTTGTTGTTATTCCCACAACATCATGATTAGTGTTGCTGCAGCATCATTCACTTTAGTTGTGTGAGCACTTTGCTGTACCGACCCTGCTGCTGTGTCTGAGGAAGGCTCACGACAATGTCGTGATGTTGCTGCTAGCCGAGGGGAGAGAGTGCGATGTGCTGTGTGATGCTAAATACAGACTATGAGCGTGGCAGAGGGCGAGGGATTCAAAGAGGGAGTTTGTTATGCCATCAAGTTGACAACACTTTGAGAAGAAGATGGATGGATGAGCTCAAAGTCGAGCGATCCAGGGAAGACATGCAGTCATTAGGACTGCTGGACAGCTCTCGCAAACAATCAACTACCTGTTGCTTCATCAACGCTGACAGTTTGCTTCTTTATTCAGAAAAAAACATGACTTTACCTTTTTTTCCCCTCCTATTGATTAACTGGTTAGTTACCGGTTAAAGGGTGTCGTCCTATCGGAAGTTAGATGAACTGAAACTGATAACTGGAGTCGTAGCTGTGCAGCTCAGGGAAAAATACACAAATGCTTGAAGTTAGCTTGTGAAAGTGTCTATTTTAACCCAAACAATGAGCTTTTCCTGAGTCCAACCACGTAGTTTTGTTGCCTAAACAAAACCAAACTGCAACAGATAACTGAGAATTTAAAAAAAGATGAAAATAATAAGTCAACTAAGTGTGTTTGACTCCATTCAGCCACCTCGACCTGCTGCCTCTGCAGACTTTGTCACTTGTTGGTCAGTTGGTAATTATGATGCTGTAGTAACAACACCGACACGGTGATATCATCCTGTCAGCACAGAAGTGTCCATATCCAGGAGTAATAGCAATATGAATTACAATAATTACAAAAAAAAACTTGTTCTTCTCTTATTGCAGCCTCAGTTTTGTGATCTCAGATAAACAAGAGTCGGATCTTCACATAAAATCTGTTCTTGTGCAGCTGTGAAGGTGCATCCGTCTTTTTTATGCGTCGCAAAGAGGCACTACTGATAAGATATTAGAGGAAAAGAGCAGTAAAACAGGTCTGAGGCTTTTTCATAAGATATTATTATTACTCCTAACATCCGCTGTGGACAAAAGGTCATCTGTGGAAACAAACCAAATAATAAAAATGCTAATACAATGATAACATAGCAGGTGGAAGATGGAGCAATAAAAAAGAGTAAGAAGAGAAAAGCAGTGCAGCAGTGGTGATAAAAAAAATTAAGATGGAGCTCGGCCTCTGTCTTTGTATTTATTCATGCTTTAATCAGCAGCTGCTGGGCTCAGAGACTATAACTAGAAAATCTACATGAATGAATGTGAATTTGGGTCTGACTTTGTTTAAGGCCGTACTGCCCTGATTAACATTTTCCATCTGGTGTCAAATACAGAGGACGGTGCACAAAATTGAAACCGTGGGCGAGCGGGAAAAAAAGAACCGAAAGCCAGAATTAATTCTGTCTTCCTGCGGGGCCCCTTTCGCTTTCTCAATGTAATATTCATGTCAGACATGTTTATTTTCATGACAAGTGGATGAGGAATAAGAATAATCCTCCTCTAACAAAGCAGCCTCTGAGATGGCAGAGGGATTTAACGAAGCCTGGAGCGAGTCACCGGTCGCCTCGTCGCTGTTTTCTTTTCCCTCGGTTACATATTAAAAAACGAACATTCACACCTGCAGTCAGAGACGATACACTCTCCTTAACAAACACGCTGTTAATCACGCACACTCACACAGCTGACGGACTAAACTGAACTAATTGAATAACGGTTTATTTAATCTCAAAAGCTAATGAACACGCTCAGCAGTGGAGCTGCAGCCTGGACTGAGGCAAATTAGTCTTTCAACAACAAGAATAAATCAGAGACGAGTCGGCCGAGGAGGAATATTTGATTATTGAATATACTCTTCATCGTCAATATATTATGTTATGCTTGTAAACGTTTTAGTGAGAAAGGACATTACTTAACGTCTCAATGACTTTATCTTCTCTTTGCATGGTTTCCTTCTACTTTCAGTCTTGACTGAAACACTATGAACTGAAAACAGATTAAGAAAAAGGGATACAAACCCAACAAGGGAAGTTTTTCCGAAGAAATAACTCAGCTGAGGATTCGACTAATGGCTAATGATTACAAACTCTTAAACTCTTCTAATACGATGGAGACAATGTGCACTACTCCAGTAAACAGGACGAACTTTACATACAACAAAAGGGGAACAGCAGAAATAGAGAGCATCAATTCAAAAGGCGTCTTGAACTCATGATATCTCAGAAGCTGGCCCCAGCTAATCATTCAGCCCCTCGGTGTATTGATCAATGACCCTGTTACTATCATTTTGTCCTATGAAGCAGAAAAGTGTAGCTGTTGCACGCTCAATTATTCAGAAAATGCAAACACAACAAGGGTTCAGGGTCAGCAGCTCCCGTAAAGAATTAATAACTTCGTCTGCAGGCTTATAAATCATCAGATATAGATGATTTATAATAGTCAAACGTGGCGACGAGGCGCAAGTGGTGTCTTCTCTGCCCTTGGACTGTGTGTGTGTGTGTGTGTGTGTATTATTAACGCAGCTTGCGTCAGAGGTCGCAGGATTTGGATTCAGCAGCACCCCTCAGTGTGTGAATGTTAAGCTCTCACGGTCAAACGAGGACGAAAAATCAGGCGTCATCACCGTCTTTGTGTGTGTTTGTGTGTGTGTGTGTTCTGTATTCAGATAGACTCCATAAAGTATATACCAGCTGAGCTCTCCCCCTGTAGCCGCGTCAATAGTGGATCTTCCTGAAAGTGAGACGCGGCAGCATTGTGCGCGAGCTGAAACCCCAAATCCATTCATCCTCGATAACATTGACGGAAAATTCTCAGCTCAACGTTCAGCGTCTGTGGCCAGCTGGTTGAGTCGGCTCTTTAACAACGATGGAAATCACGCCTTAAAGCGTTTTTCCTGAAGCAAACAGTTTACACAATAATAAATATCCAGCTGTACATTTTCTGTACCTGTTCATCCCGCTCAGGGTCGCAGGGGGCTTCGGTCTATCCCAGCATGCATTGGACCAGACGCAGGGTTTCTATTATGGTTACTTTCTGCTTTCTTACACACGTTCATAGCAGACAAATCATTTCACCCCATGCAAGAACCTTAAAGTTAATCTTGTTGATGGAGAGAGTGGGAGACATCTCCGTCAGCAGTCTGATGGTAGAAGAAGCCACAAATCGTCTGCTTCTGCACTTCTGTCAGACAGACTTTGGTCCTCCAGCCTCGCTGTTTTTACTTCTGCTCCCAGCTCTGCATAACGTGATTTCTAACGCTCGACCGAGTCCTCCCACTGCGAGGACTGTGAGCTCTACAATGCAGCGAGAGCACCAAATCTGGGTGAAGGTCGGTGCTCAGGTGGAAAGACTAACCACCAGCATCTTCTACTCAGGGCCATGCAGAGGAATCCCGTCACTGATGTTTTCTGTCCTTCATGGACACAAATGTTGCTGCCTTCAGGGGATTAGTTGTTTTCAAGG
Organism: Pagrus pagrus; assembly: GCF_965226575.1. Taxonomy (NCBI): domain Eukaryota; kingdom Metazoa; phylum Chordata; class Actinopteri; order Spariformes; family Sparidae; genus Pagrus; species Pagrus pagrus. Next base: position 3,055,922 of record NC_140201.1, on the reverse strand, counting down.
GGAAAGAAGTTCGTCCACGTGTTGTCAGGAGTTGATGCCGGGCTCTTCAGGACCTGATTGTGCCGGCAGGTGTAGCGGCCGAGAGCAAAGGTCGGATCTTATCGTTATAGTTTTAAGTCTTTTCATTTTGTATTTGTTATTCTTTTACAACGTTACAAGTTCAGAGGCCCCTTTAGTTAAAAGGGTGAAAGTTTATCAGCGGCTAAGCAGGACAATAAATCACATAATGAAGAACAACATAGTGCATAATAGAAACCAGTGATGGGGGGTTTTTTGTACGACGTTCAGGATAAGCAATTAATTTTAATTTTTACAGCTGTGGGATCATCTTGCCTTAACAGCTGCTAATCTTTAAACCATGTCATTAGTTTTTAGTGTCACACAATGTAGAGGTTCAGTTTCAGGAGCTTCTTGGTGAGGAAACATTACAGTTTTGACACGAAAATGGAAAAACATTAAGGAAATTGAGTTGTGGTGAAGCATCAAGCTGCAGCTTTCAGGAAAACGTCTCTGTGGTATCATCATCAGAAACTCATTGGAAGTCTAAAAACCTTTTTACTGAGGAAAAACACACTAATGGCTGTGAATTAGTTTAGTTGCATCTCAATCTCAGTCAGATCTGTTTGTGTTTTCCAGCCCGTTAGTCAGACTTTGTGTGAATCTGGAAGGCACACTGTAAATCCTCAGAGGAGATCTGATGGCAGCACTCAGTATTGATCTGACTCTTAGTGGGACCACAAACAGGCTGATGTTTCAGCTAATGTGCCTCTCGCTGAGCCTTATTCTGCGGGGATGTTTCCTCACTTTGGTCGACAGTGTTTAATGTGCACGTGTGAGTCAAGCACGATGAGCTCATTCCTTTTGATTCCTGCGTTCATTAGTAAAACATGAGCTGTAAACTGTGTTTTCTTTATTTGTTTGTTTGGACGGTCGAGCGCTTTAGTCCCGACTGAAACATCTCAACTATTAGATGGACTGCCAGGAAATTTGGCTCAGACGTTCATGTTCCCCAGAGGATGAATCCGATGGTGATCCGCTGACTTTTACTGGGTCAGATCCACCAGGTTTTGGTACTCGTTTTTACTAAAAAGTGACTCGACATCTTTTGGATGGATTGGTCCGAAATCATTCAAAAATGTGGTGATCCTTTAACTTTTATCTGCCTTCTTTTTTCCCGAGGTTTCCTCCACATTTCAAGGCCGTCTTCCAACGGCCTCTCCTGTCCCCGGGATACTCCCATAATTTGCATGGCCCTCAAACTTTAGCATGAATAATTTACACAAATCCACAAGTTTTTGCCTCTTTGTCTGAAGTCATCCAAGTTGCCAGGTCGTCTATGAAATCTACACACAATCCACACATGACATACAGTTTTAACCCGTCTCAGCAACCTGATTCAAGAGGCTTGAGCGTAGCTGCTCTCTGCTAAGGTGGCAGGTAACTTAAAGGTTCGATTTGTAAGAAAGTCATCAAATCCCAAAGAGTTAACATCTAAAAAATCTAAATACAGTGCCATCACCTTCAAAAAAACAAGGATATTTTGAAATACACAGCAACTGTTGGCCGTATAATCTACCGTTGTCATCTCATCTAACATGTTTTCATTGCTTTGATTTATGACCAAATACCTGCAAACCCTATCAACCTCAGCTGTACTTACTATTAGCATGTTAACATGCTAAACTGAGATGGTGAACATAGTGAACATTACTCCTTGTAAACATGAGCATGTTAACATTGTCAGTGTGTGAATGTTAGCATTCCCCTGTAGCATCTCTTGCTAACGTGGCTGTAGAGTCTTGGGTTTGTTTTGATTTTGAAAACTGTCCCATTTTTATTTGTTGTTCAGATCATTCAGATCTCTCTGAATTAAAACAATTAAAGACATTTAAAAAAATGAACATTGTTGACGTCGCTGCAGCATTTTGCAAATATAAATAACTTCCTTCAACACAAAGGCAACAATATAAGAAATAAAAAGTCATGTATATTCTGATTTCATCGCTGATTCTCACGACACAGTGAGAATCAGTGTAGTTTTTCCCTCCAACTTTAATAATAGTCTGTTTGCGTTGCTGACTCTGGCTCTGTAGTATTGTTTTTTATGCGTCAGTCTGTGTTTTTTTGTTTGCCTCACTCCCTCAGCCCCCTGTTTCTCAGTCTGAATCATCTCTCCGAGCTCCTGCATTATATTTTTACCAAATCCCTCTCCACCTGCCGGCCTCTCTCTCTCTGCAGGTCTATAAATTACGCTGAAGAGTCATGTTTGAGGAAAGTAAACAACTCGAGGGCCGTCGTGGGATCGGTGCTCAAAAAATGAATTCTGTTACTGATGCCGTGGCCACCAAGTGTCAACCAAAACATCTGAAATGTGTGCAGCATCTCAAAGCTTCTGTCGCTGGAAGAAATGTAGAAATCACTTCTTCTTGTAGGAGGCAGCAGGACAGAAAGCAACAGGGGTTTAATGGAAATAAACAAGCTACAGGTTTATTGTCATCTTGCTCCTTCCCTTGCACGCTGTAATCAACTTAAATATACCTGTAGACATTTATTAAATGGACAGATTACTGGCTCACGTCAGGCTTCTAACCCTTGTGTAGGAGGAAAAATGGCAACGGTGGAGAAAAAGAAAGCAGCAGCCAGTGATGGAAAACAATAAGATGGATGTCTCTGTTTTTGTCTTCCTCTCTCACTCTTTCTGCTGCTCGGTCTCTCTCCCCAGGGTCCACAGCTGAGAAGTGATACATGGCTCAGTAATAGTCTGAGCCCTGGGGAGAGCAGCTCTGTGGCCTTGGTAAGAGACTATCAACACACACACACACACACACATACACACCTTCACACCCAGTCACGCACAGCCAGTCACGAGAGTGCAGGCGTACACACAGGAGTACACACAGGTTTGACTAATATGAGCTTCTGCAGGCTGAGACTAATATTTTCTGCCAGTGTGTCCTCGTTTTTTAAATTTTTTTCCCCCACTTTTTCAATTTTCTTGCCAGATATTGAGACGTGTTCAGTACCTGATATTAATTTTCTTCTTGTCTGGTACAAAACCAGCCTCTGAAACAGCGTTCAGGACTTCATCGTCAGCTCCTGAATGAATCAGGACTTGTTCTTTTCAGGATGATCTTTAAAGCCTGAAAGATCTATTTACTGCAGTTTCTCTCCATACGTGAGGGGACAGCCTTTAGTCTCTGAGACATTGAAGGATTAACTCACTACACAACAGGACAGTTGTAGTACAGTATTGTTTGTGTTATCCCTTTACTGCAGCACGTTGGGTTTAATATGAAGCAATGAGAGTGAAGTGGAGGTGTTGAAATGTCTCGATTATGAAATGCATCGCGAAGAGACGGAGCATAATCGAGAGTCTGCAGCTTGTGTTGATTGTTGGTTGTCCGTCCACAGCTGGACAATAAAGTTATGTCCCGATGGCTAACGTTACTTGTGTAGGAGGCTGAGCTGAGCGTGACTTCTGCCTCACAACAATTACTAATCACGTTAGCCGTTTTCACCTGAAGCTAACGTCTGCAGCCATAAATAATAACTGTTACAGCGAGCCGAGCTAATCAGCCGAGATCTGAGGAGGCGCTGTCAACTTTGCCGTCCAACTCTGAGAGAGGAGTGTGCAGCAGAGTCAAATGTCTTATCTTAAAGCTGCCATGTGGAAACAATATTATTGTAGACAAACGTGTAGCACACTGCAGATGTTGTGTTTTTGTAATGTTTATGTATTTAAAACATCTAGAGTGAAGCGCTGACTTCCAGCTTTAACAGGACGTCCTGTTGGCTCAACGCAGAGTTTACACATGCAGACAACCATTCAGACTTCGGCCAATTTAGTCTCCAATTAATCCGGACTATTGATTGTGGGACAAAACTTGAGCACCGGCAGGATCAAGACAAACATGCAAACTTCAAACAGAAAGCCGTGAGATGAACCTTCTTGGGCTGCGATCAGACTGAACCCGGCGTAGCAGCGATTAGCAGCGGCTGTGTGGGAGTGTCATTGGCCTGTCTGTGTGATGTCATGTTGTGGACTCACAGGATGACATCATCTAATATGCAACAAACCATCACAAGCTGTAACTTGCAAATATCTACAACCCAACGAAAAACAGGCTCAGTATGTGTCAGGCGGATAGAAAACTGCGACGTCAACACAGTACAGATATCTACAGATGAAATAAAACCACCATTTCCAAAACCAAAATGTGGTTGCAAGAAAGTGAAAACTAGTGGAGAGTAATATGATTTAAATGATTACCGAACCATTTAGCAACAACTATCTAAGTGAATCAGTGTTGCCAGGTGTCCCTCGGGTTCTCTTGGATCGCTGACGTTCAGAATACGTAGTGTAGCTCAGCAGCCCAAACTTCAGAAGTCCACAGCTTTAAAGTATTTGCAGCACGACTTTAGGATTTTACAAGGTCCAATGAATTTAATAGAAGTTTCAATGTGAGGAAAATCCGTGACATGAACTGGGAGGCCCCGAGGTGAGTCGGTACTGAATGACCCAGATCACAACTAATCGATCAGTCGCTGCAGCTCAAGTTCTTCTCCAGATAAACAGACTTTAAAATGTAAAATTTGATGGTGTTTCGCTGAAATTCAGCTCCAGCGTGCTGCAGGACAGAGACAAAACAACCAAACATGTGACACTGTCCTGATACTTGTGCCTGTACACCTTCATGCTCCTGCACACACCTGCACACATGCACACTGTAAAGAGAAAGAAACACTCTCCACACATACTGAATCATTTTCCTCTTTTTTTTAGATCTGGCTGACCTTTCTTTAGACCGAGGCCTGGCGGCCTAACAGCAGGAGGCAGCTCTGGGTGAGTAACAGCGCCTCTTTTTCTCACCTCTTAAAGATTCGAGGAGACAAGAAATGAAACTCTCTCACATTTCTGTTTGGAGACTGTTCAGATGTAAGAGGAGAGCTGAGGACAGACGCCACGATGTCTTTTGTATTCAGTCACAGTGGATTTCAAGCGAAATGGGAAAATAGATTGAGGTGTGCAGAAATGGTGGAGGCATTAAAAAAAAAAAGGATAATAGCATTTTACCTGATCCCCATCTTTCCGTACCGGCACAGCATCCGCTGCTGGAGAAAAAGAGAGAGAGAGAGAGAGAGAGATGAGTTAAGATAATTTCATTATCACATGTGCTTCAGCTCCTGCAGGTATCAAACCATGTGCAGGAAACACAGATGCACAGAAAATATCAGCCCAGAATACACAAGTGCTTTTGTCTCAGCCGTCCATGATAGGAGAGGGCGAGCGAGGGGAGGAGAAACGCCGAGCTGGAGGAGCGAGCGAGGAACACTGACAAGGAGAAGGGAGATAACAGTATGTCAAACCGATGCAGCCTTCAACATGCTCGGCGAGGGAAGATGACAACGCTGTCCAGTATTTCCCTCTAACACGCACTCACACACAAACACACCGAGCTAAAATTAGATCAATTATCCACGCCAAGCTTTGGCACGCAGAGGGCACAACCAGTGTGAGTCATGAAGGCCAGAGATGATTGTAAAGTGTGTGAGGGCGAGGAGAGGGGGAAACCATTCTGCTCGTTATTAACATACATAATGGAGCCGTACTTTAATAATTCAGTGGTAATGAAACAGAAAACAGTGGCTGCTGACCAGAAAAGCCAGAAGCTGAAGATTTTTAGGATAACTGATTTAACCGTGTCCTTACGTTACATGATGACCTTGAGTTGACCTCAACAGTAAATCAGTTTTTTCTACAGTGAGCGCTGTGTCGGAGGCTACTGGACGTGTTTCAGTCTCAATTAAAGACGCAACGTGCAGGAAAAAGCCACCTGTCGAAGGTCAAACCAAACAAATAGGTTTGAAGCTTATCACAGCTAACGTCTGCTCACTACACTCTTTGCCGTAGCCATCTATGGCTGTAGCTGCTAGCTGCCATTAGCTCAGTTAGCTGTGTAGCTAGTAGCCAAGCCCCCAGAAGTAGCACCAGGCTTTGAAGCCAATTGTCGTAGCGGCCAAACCGTGTAGTGACATCACGTGATGCACTGGGCCCCAAACAGACTTTAAAGACATTGTGAAAGGAGTGGCAGCAAAAGGATGGATCAGAATTTGAGCCATCGAGTCCGATAAGTCAAGAAGAGCCGAACGATTTCACCATTTTATTCCCTTTCAAGTTAGCTAAACCGGGAGTGGCTGGCTCGGTTGGCAGAAGATCCAGGTAACTTAAACCCGGGAGGTTGAGATTTTTTGAGCAGCTTCTACAGGATCTATCAGAGCTCTGCCTCCGACTGTCTCCAGATATGATTGTTAGGTCCATGCTAGTGGCCCTATTAGCTGACTACAGTCTGCTGGGACCAGGTAGCTCCAGGGGACCAGGTAGTGTTGGTGTTCACACTGCGGGTGTGCAACCAGGATCAGCAGCCTCCCGGTGGACATGGCAGGACTGGGACTGAGGTGACAGGGGAGACGGCGCTGAGGTGATTATTAGAGCCTCTGACCAGAAGAGGAGTGAGAGGACGGTTCATCATCACGAACGTGGAAAAAAAGAGGTGTACAGTTGTATTTTCTGTTTAATAAGGAAAATATGTGTCAGAATATTTCCTTTCTTGACATTTTGTGAGTTTATTTTGTATGTTTGACTAAAAGCTAAGAGAGTTTGTGAAATGTAGACAAACTGGGGTCCTGTACTATCAGACTATCACCTCTTGAAGAACAAAGTGTTGTTATGAGACAGAACAGGCCTGGAGCTAGCTGGTTAGCATGCTAACTTAAGTAGTAGACGTCCTTGCAACACAGTACATCACAGTCTTTAAAATAAGGTCAAAACTTTAATTAATTCTCACTCTGTTCTTGTACATCTCTGAATGTTTTTACAGGTTCACTTCTCTGTAAGTCGACCTCCATGAACCTGTGCAGTCGCGTCGATCTCATCCGGTTTTTCTTGTTCTTTCGTCTCGCAGAGTCGAGACAACCCATCGATAGTAACGGCTCTGGACGGCTCGATTGATTTTCCAACTGGAGAAACAACCTTTAATGAGCACCGGAGCTTCAGTTCGAATGTTGGAAACACCGGAGATGTGAAACAGCAGCTCAGAGGTTTGTGTTGAATTAATTCTTACAGTAAATGCTGAAGTTTCTGCTGCTGTAGGAGCTGAAGTTACAGCCTGTTAGCTGAGTTTTAATGCAGAGGCATCATCAGATTATTTAAATCATAGCTTCAAATGAATACTGTGAAGTCGTTACAGTTATCTCCAGTCGTCCTTGAACCCTCGGTGCTGTCTTTGTCCTACAGTTTTAAAGCTACATCAGATGTTGTTTGAGCTCCTTGTTTACTCTTTGCTGGTCGGCTGGTTTGGCTGCTGTTGCACACACGCTGCTGTGTAATGCAGAATAAAGCAAACAGTAAAAGTTGTCCAGGACAAACTAAATCCTGGGTTTTTTATGCAGTGTAGAGCTGCGATATGTGGATATAACTTTGGGGTTTTAGCGCGGCAGTCTTTCATCTTTGATGTGTATTTTATGGGATAACAGACGTTTTCAGTTCTATTAATCCGTGAGCACAAGTTATGAAGAATCGTATCCTCGAAACTTCACAGATTCAAGTGTACTTTTCTTTAAATGAGAAGACATTACTTTGCTTTTCCTGTCAGCGGGCTCACAATGAGGGAGCAGCGCCTTTATTATAGATGGTGTCGACAGATGGGTGATTCTGCTGGTTCTGGAGGAAATGACAGCAGGATTAGTGTGTGTGTGTGTGTGTGTGTGTGTGTGTGTGCGTGTGTGTTAGCGATGGGGAGATAATGAGCCGGCGTCAGTCGGTGGCTCAGACAGTCGACTTCAATGTAAGATCACTGTTTTTGATTCTCAAGCCAGGCAGGAAAAAGTCAGAGGAGACGGCGAAGAAACTTTTCTTTTACAGCATCCAAATATCATTTAGTGAAGAAGGCTGGAAATACATCAACGCATATCTGCTTTACTTCAGCAGATGAAGACGAACATCTCTCCCACTCAGTCTGCTGAGCCGTCCTCGTTGCTCCTGCAATGATTCATCAGCCTTAAGAGGTTTGTCAGTGGACGTGGTTCACCTGGTCGTCCTGCGGCCCCCGAAGGCCATTAAAGCTCCACCATCAGCTCGTTTTCTGTCTCGCTTCCAGCTGGCATCCACCTTGTAAGGTTTTTTTCCTCTGGGATTTTGGCAGATTTTAACACAGCGACACAGCTCATATCTCACACATCAATGCATTTAGTTTAGTTGTTTGGTTATTTAATGTCCTTTAACATCATTTTCCATTTACCTCTTTAAATTACAAGGTTTGAATTGGCTCTAATAATTTTAAAGCAGAGAAAAGCAGAAAATCTTCACATTTGAAGCTTGAACCAGCGTTTTTTTGTCATTTTTGCTTCATTAACGACCTAAACAATTAATGGATTATCACATTTTGGCCCCACATACTCTATTTAGCTCATGTTCACACTTTTATCTTAATAACTTATGATTGTTAAGTTGTTTTTCCGTTCTCCTCTCCCTTGTTGTGTCACAATCTCTTGGCTACTTTGTGACATGATCCTAAATATAAACAAAAACAGGATGTGAGTCATAACCGGAGGAACAAGCGTGCATGTAAACACACGTCGACACTCTCGTCACGTGGATCACAAAAGAATCCGATGAACCCGGTGGTTTCTTCTCGCGTTCGACACCTTTTATCGCATCATCGACACGAGTTAAAATGAAATCTCCGTCCAGTCCGACACTCGGAGCCGGCGCTAAAATTAGATTAATTATCCACACCATGCCTCGGCACAGGGAAGCACGACCTGTATGAGTCAGCGAGGCCTGGGATGTTGCAGGATATTAGATTTAAGTGGTGATGAGAGGAGAGGCCTCCCCCGTGTTAACACAAATTATAACCTACATCTCAAATATCTCGTGGCAACAACAACAACAAAAAAAAATGCCCCTCAGCTCGTGTTGGATCCAAAACGCTGCTGGAGACACTAAAATACTTGAGTGCTCTGAAATTAGTCCGACTTCAGCGACAGATGATAGAAGGCAGGATGAAGAGTCCTCGTGGAAAATCGCTTAAGTTGTTGAATATCACTCCAAGATTGTTTCAAGACGGAATCATCTTGAGCTTTCTGGGATCTCATCAGTGGACGAGTCCACATCGTTCAGAGCTCGAGAATCCTCCTTTAGCCCGTCACCTCTCCTTCATCTCCTCGTTGATGAAAAGCTGATTGAAGTGGATTTAACAGCTCGAATCAATAAAGCAGCTCCGGACTCACTTATCAGTCTGCTTTCGGACTCGGAGCCGATATTTCTTATGTATTGTATTCTCAACATATGGTCCAACATCCACATCGATGCCGTCCGCATTGATTTCGTTGCTCTCTGGCAGGTCTCCACCCCCGCTGAAGGAAGGGCCTGCTGATCGACAGCGGGCTAAAAATACCTCTGCCGTCATACTCCTCCTTCAATGGAGACTTAAGCTTTCCATCCGAATCAATATCAATAAACTCTTCGAGGCAAGGGATGGAGGCGGAGGTGGTGCTGGTGGTGGTGGTGGGGGATGGCTGTCGTCACTGTTAAGAGGTAGAAGATACAGTTTGGAGATGTACTTCATCTCGAGGGACAAGAAGTGACAGCTGTGCAGCAGAGTCGCTCCGAGCAATCGATGCTTACAGGTTGGAAAAGACGCTACTGGATGTAAGAGGAAATACTCCAAACTGAAGAAATGAAACGCCCTCATTTAAATTAATTCTGTTCAAAAAGCAGCGGATGAATATATCTGCATGTCTGGCTCCACGCCCCCGAGTGATACTTCCTTCATCTTGCTGATAACTGATTAAAACGTCCACGACATGAAGAAACAACAGAACATCTCAGCAGCTGTTACAGAAGCAGTGAAGCTTCCATTTTGTTTTTATCTCACCAGGCGGGTCCACTCACTTATGATATTTTTCACAAGGCGAGTCCTCCTGGTTAAAAGCTACATAAGCTCCTGATATCAGAAAGTGCTTTAGACATCAGCAGCAGGAAAATATTTTGGTTTCAGTCGCGCTGAATCAAAGAGGCGAGAGCTTCTCTCTCAAGTCGCCAGTTAGCATCGACATCAATGAGAGAGGACTCGATCAACACGGGAGATGAACAGAGAAGTTTCTACACAACACAGACCAGGACCAGCGCAGCTACAACGTGCTGAGTGTTTGTTCTCAGCGTCGCTTTGTTCTTTAGATATTCGGAGCAGCAGAAACAAGTTGTGAACACAACAAATCATCTTTTAAGTCAAGAGCCAAAAAAACAACTAAGTGAGCGTGAAGTAAATCAGTGATGTTGTGGATTTAAATGCACAGTGTGTAACAGTGTAAAACATCCCACAGTATCTCGCCATGTTAAAGAAAGTGAGATCCTGGATCTGCCCCTTTATCCGGATCTGCACCAAAAGTGAACAGGGTCTATTCTGGGCTGAGACTTCAAATCCATTCAGTAGTTTTTGTGTAATCCTGCTGACAAACCAGCAAACGGACACGGGTGACATTGCCTCTTGGAAGAGAAAACAAAAGATGTAGTTTGATAAGAAGCATCATGGGAGTCGTTGTCTTCATTGTTAAACAACCAGCGTTGTAGATGAAAATCTGTCTGACGTGACTCAGGCATCGAGTCGAGTTAGAGTTTTATTCATGTTGTGTTTCGTCACATTCGCTGACTTCTTCCTCAGAAACGCACCTTTACTTTGAGCAAACTTACGTACACAACTCAACAAAATATATAACAAAGGTCCAGTTTTACCCTCCGACATGACGCAGTCACATCCATGACAACAGTTAGACAAGTGAACCTTCTTGGCTCAGATTAGGGAAACGATTATCCTTCATCAGTCAGAGAAACCAGTGCTGACTGTGAGCTGCACTCTGCGGTGTCAAAGCCACGGCCTTCGTCCACCTCGGCCTCCTCACTAATGGAGTGAAGACCCGCTGAACATACAGCAGAGCAAAGCAAAGTTCAGCCCGTTCATTCGCCTGAGTCGCCGAGCGGACTCCATCACGTTAGCTACTGTTAGCGGAGCGGAGACGAGGCACTCGAGAACACGCACCACAAAGAAACAGCAACATCAAACAACTTCAACAAATCATCCCAGACAACTGAGAAACACAGGGAAGGTCTCATTATTCACATCTCATTACAATACGCTCACATATGATCAATAAAGGGATTAATACATGTACATTTCTACAGATTTTTACATAGAGCCACTTTTGAGTGTTGTGGGATAAGAGATGACATCGAGCTCAAGCGATGTCAGAAAGGAGAGGGAAAGTTTTAACTTTATCAATAATATAATGACCGTAGAATTGAAGCTCAGCCTGATTTACCAAAACACTAATATATTGGTTCCAGTTTAGTGTTTAACTGTGAATATGTGTCTGTTTAAAAGCAGCTAATAGAGTGATGTCGTCTGTAGTCAGAAAACCTGGAAAACAGTTTGCATTTTTGCACATCTGGTTCCCTCGTCTCAAAGTCTGTGAGTTTTGAAATAAGCCTGAAATAAGAGATTCGGTTTAAACATTTTGTTCTACGACATAAAATTCATCTTTAAATATCCCACAATTTAAAAACGGCGGTTGCTAACAAGTGTCTAAATGAGACTACAGAGGTTGTCGGGGACATTAAACGTCCTCACAGCGAACACAGAGACTCATCTACTCACTAGTCCGTCTTTACAGGCCGACTAACTATTCTTACTCTGACTTTACAACTCGTACGTTGACGCTCAGTGGTGGTGACGTTTAAGTCGTGTGAACGTGATGTCGTCTGTTTACAGCAATAATCCGTATTGTCGTGTTATTGTAGGTTGTTACAGTTAAAGAGCATCAGACGCAGGAGTTTGCAGCTTTGAGGTCTTCTGTGTTTCATATAATGAGATTTTATCAAAAGTATTGTTAATTCCTGCGTTGATCTACACCCACACGTTTACACACACAACATGTTTCATAACACATTTTACAGCCCTGACCCACAACTCGGGCTGAAGGACGACATCATCTCTTTGTGCAGAGTGAGTTCGGCTGACTTATTCAACTTTGTTAGACTCTCTCTCTCTCTCTCTCCCTCTCCCTCGCTCGCCCCGTGTTAATGAAAGGCATGCAGTCTTAGTCATGACTCGGCTCTCTGTGAGTACATTTGAGATGCGACCCAGGGGATCCTGGAGGCCATTTACTCCACACAAAACACACCCACACACGCATGGAGGCACATACAAACCCGCTCACTCACGTACACAATCAAGCCAGCGACACACAAACACGCACACACAACCGGAGAGACCTCTGGAGTTGATGGAGCTCCCTGCCGGATCCACGGGGGAGGAAGGAGAAGGGTGAGAGAGACACAGAGGGAAGCTCGAAGGCTCTCAACAAACCGGAGAGGGGGAAATACTGAAGAGGGGCGCAGAGGAGAGGAACAGAACCGAGAGATTGATCGAAGGCAGGAGGGAGAACAGCAAGTGCTGCTGGGAAAATAAGATAAAGCAAAAAAGCTGGAAAGATCAGAGAAGGAAGGAAGGAGGAGGGAAATCAGTCAGGTAGTGTGAACAGAGACGTGAACTCCAGCTGGTGATTACAGCGACGCAGACCAGAGGCGCTTCAGGAATTGATTTGAGTTTTTTTTTTTTCCAGCTTTCGTAAATGTGAATATTTTCTGCTTTCTCTTCTCCTCGAGGACAGAAAGCTGAAGGTTATCTTCTGACATTTTCCCTCATTTTCAGACAGTTTATAGACCAATTAACAGATTAATCAACGGTGAAAGTAACAGCCGGAGACGCCGTCTATGACGACAAAAGAAAGAATAAGTGACATTTTCCCAATTTGTCACAAAGTTCTCCAAACTCAACATGTAATCACAGGTTGAATAACTTGAATAAAACAACCCGAAACCAAAGCTTTGACTAAAGTACCGCCCACAGTGGCTTCCTGAACAGCTGTTTGGACTAATAAGTAATAAGCAGCAGTGTCACTGATCACTCGGTTGCCATTTGATGGACATTTACCCAGAGTTCCCTGCAGCACCTGGAGGAAACGCAGCCTGCTCCACAGTCATTACTGTCACTCAGTGTCAGACAACCTGATGACCATTCACGTCTGTTTGAGTGATCATCTGTGAAATGTTACGTTAATTTGATTTTGGCTCAGATCTTTTTTATGATCACTTCTCTGCACATCCCAAAAGTCTCCTGTCAATCAAACTGTCGCCTTCCTGTGACTGAAGTTTGAATATCTGGAGGTGCAGCCGAGTCTCCAGGACAGTTAACGTTTCTGCAAAACCGCAGATACGTCCGAGGTTGACATTTGTGGCCTTCACATGCTTATTAGCTGACTTTGACATCAAGAGGTGGACGGAGGTGGCAACAAGGCTGCCAAGTGGCTGACAGCAGGAGTCCTGCGGAGATTTTCTGCCGCTTGTGTGGCGATTTTTAACGAGAAAGTCAGATCCATCTGTGATCGTGGCGACCAAAACAGGTCTTTTAAGCTGAATCACAATGTTTTTCTAACACTAACCAGAGCTTGAGCACAGCGTTGTGACGAGAGAAATAGAAAACTCAACACAAAACAGGAGTAAAGCTGCAACATAAAGAAACATTTGGTTTTAACGCAACACAGCAGGAACTGTTGAAGCTACTGATTCAATTAACGACATTTACCATCAAAACTGATTGAAAATCCACATAAAACATTGCACATTTCCCTCTTAAGACAAATCCTCACAGCCAAGAAGCTGGAAATAGACGATGTTGGGCTGGATGCAGATAGTTTTCCCGTTGATTGAGTTAAATCAAACCACAGCTGAGGATTTCTGCCACAGACGCCTGTTGATTCCTGTTTAATTACGTGCCGGACATCACTGGCATCACTCTGGTGTGACGGATGCTAATACTGACTCTGGTTATGAATTGTGTCTTCTGAGGCTGCAGAGTAACGTTTGCTTGTCAGACTGTGAAGCAGGCGGCGCTGAGCTTCTGTGGGTCGGTACAGTATGTGTGAGGCTACTGACCTTTGAGGAGAAGGTCACTTGTGTTTGTGCACGTAACCAAAGTCTCTGCAGTGGAGTCGAGCAAAAACAAAAGGACCGTGCACAGAAAAGGGACGGCCTTCTTCTTCTTCACGGCCTCAGATGTTATTTACAGGTTAAAGAAAATAGTAAAGAGCTTTGATTTCACATTAATATTAATGAGGATGACACCAGAAGAGCTGCTGCTCTCTCAGGTTTCCAGTGTAACATATCCTACACTTTCTGTTTCGGTTGCCGCCGTCCTTAGAAAGCCTCTGCTACATTTTCCTCAGGGCCATTCCTCTGTAGTCTGAAGATTACAATGCCATCGGTGTAAATGTCGCGCTGCACACAGTCTAATCTGTTTGGCAACAGTGCGTAAGGTCTCAGGGAAATGAATCTGAGACATCAAAGTATGACAGAGAGGTGCTGGCTGCCAAATGGCCCGCTGGACCGACACGCTTCATTTAGCCAAGAACTGAGCCTCTTTTTACCTCACTCAGTCTGCGAGACAGTTTTGGCAACGTCGTCCTGTTTTCCTTTTTACTTTTCAAACCAGTGAAATATATTCACAAATTTCTTTTCTGAAAGTGAGTCAGAGTGAGAGATTTAGGCGACTTTATTTAATCTGTCTTCAAAGCTACAACCAGCAGATGTTTATGTAGACGTACGCCCGTTTTATCAGCATTAAACAAGAAGAGCAGCAGCTGTAGAGAGGAACCGGCCCGTCCACACCGCCTGCAGATTCATTTCATTCGTCTGCTCGTAAAATATTTTTGCTTTTGAGAACTTTGTGATCTTTTCTCCGCTCACAGGATGTCAGGAATTTAAAGCTGAAAGCCAAAAGTCCAGACTGTCTACGGTTTGTGCACAAAAACAGGATTAGCAAACCAATATTATCTGTTTCGTCGCATGTGTTTGGTTATTAGACCGTCCTTCCCAAGATAAACTACAGCATCTGTCACTTTACACCAGTAGAGCTTAGAGTTAGTCAACTTTTGAATCATTCCCCAACTGATATTCAATTGAGTGATTTTAAAGGGAAAAAAGTGAAATTTCTCTGTTTCCAGCTTCTTAAATGTGAATATTTTCTGGTTTGTTTCCTCGTCTATGACAATAAACTGAATATCTTTGGGTTGTGGACAAAACAAGACATTTGAGGACGTCGCCTTGCTCTTTGAGAAACACTTATCAAAATTTTTCACCATTTTCTGACATTATAGTCAACAGATTGACAATGAAAACAACCATTAGCTGCAGCCCTACAAGTATTAACAATTACCCGTTGATTGATTGTTCTGCCAATGATTAATCATGTTTCAGGCCATCATCTGGTACTCTTTCTTAAAAAACGTAAATGTAAATCATCAAATTAACTAAACCCAGCTTCAGCTCTGCAGTTTGTTAATGAGCAGAGAAGAAACCAAGAAAAGTAAAACACAGGAGGATGCTGAAGGGCACCGGGGGGAGGACGGGAGGACGAGACTGAAAAAAGGCGGATTTGTGGTAGAAAATCGTTTCCATTTAAAGAACTGCCTCGCTTTGACTGCTCCAGGAGGACTTATAAAGCTGCAGCACTGCACCACAGGGACACAGGTGGGAGAGGGAAGGAAAGGAAGTAGGAAGAGGAGGATTTGATTGCAGAGGAGAATATTGTTGGATAGAGAGGGAGGAGGAGGAGGAGGAGGGAGGAGGAGGAGGAAAGGGAGGAAGAGTCAGGGTTCAGGAGGGATGGAGGCAGAGAGGAGGTGAGAGGAACTTAAAGGTGATCAGCAGGGCGGAAAAGAGGAAGCTGCCTCCAAAAGAAAAAGCCATTTCCACAACACACACGAAGAAAGACTCACACACACACACACGCACCTGCACATGGACGCCGACACACACACACACACACACACACACACACTCAAGTGAGTATCTAAGGAAGGGTGGCACTGTGGGGACGCTGCGACAATAGGTCCTGACAGCTCTCTCTGGCAGAGCCTCGCCTGTCTGCTGCCATCGCTCTGGGCACTGGGCGTGTGTGTGTGTGTGTAGGTGAGTTTGTGTGTGTGTGTGTGTGTGTGTGTGTGTGTGTGTGAGGTGACACGCGGCCGGTGACAGCGATCCGAAGTGAAGTCTGGAGTCTGACTCACCTCCGCTTCAGCAGCGGACGCTCTGAGCCGACACCAAACACTGAGGGAGTCCTGCTCACTACGGCTTGTCGGGGTAATACCTTCATCCATCCATCCGTCCACTCTTCTTCTGTCTGTCTGACTCTGCGTGTGTGCGTGTGCGTGTGTGTGTGTGTGTGTGTGTGTGTGTGGCAGTTTTTTAATATGTCCTGGGCCATCCCAAACTCCCTCGAGCCTCTGGAGGTTTCTGTTTGGTACCTGATGTCTCTCATGACTCAAAGAGAAGCAGCAGTTTCTCTTCTATTATTAAATTTGTGTTGTTGTGATGAGGAGAGGATCATCTGTGCACTTAGAAATACTTACATAAACATCAATGTGTGTTTATCTTCTTACACACACCAGCTGATACGACACATTAGTCATTCAACCGATATCCGACACAAAGAAAAGGTTTTAAGTGTGATGTTCTGAGCACTTTGTGTATCGTCACACTTTCCTAGAAAACATAATCTGAGGAGGTCTCCAATAAAAAGCTTTTACACCTTTATTACAACAACATCAGTGCATATGCGGGTGAACTCATTAAAATAGGGGATCGACTCCTTTGAGTATGCCTTAATGTTTTTTTTGTGTCTCTTTCAACGTCACAAATGCAACGAAAAACATGACACAGTACAAAGCAGCTGGGCCAGTGATGATTTCACAGTGGTCACTTTTTTATATTTTGTACTTCAGTCTCTCTTTCAAACACCGACTGGACGATGTTTTAATGCCGCTTAAACTGACACAGGTGGAAAACTATTTACGTGCCAACCTCTTAAGTTCAACGTGTGTTAGCATCACGCCGGCAAAGGGGTTAAAAATGAGCGCGTCAAACCCGGGTGTCATTTTTCCAACACTTCAATCGCTCGTTTTTGTTTTTCGTCCAGTGAGACTCATCTCAAATAAACTGCATTAAATACAGCATAATGCCTCTCCTGAAACAGTGATGGCGATTTACTTATGCTCTGGAGTATTAGGCCCAACAGCGCGCCCCGGACTCCACGCCCGCCTGAGCTCCACACCATCAGGATCAAACAACGTGATCAGTTGTCGTGTCGCGTCTCGTGATGCAACACATCCCCTCTGGGCTGCAGGCAGGTGTAAGAGGCGGCCACCTCTTCCAAGCTTGTGTTGCTTTTCCTGTCTGCAAAGACACGGACACCTTCACTGTGTTTGTGAGCTACAAGAGAAATAATGTGTTTGTTATTAAAGCGGGTTCTGAAGTACAGTCTCACCAGCTCATCTACAGCAGGCATTACGTTGAGTCATATGAGTTTGATGTCGACTCGAAAGGTCGACTTTAATCTTGAAATGTCAAGTTTATTCTCGACATTTCGACTTGTTTCTGCAGGTGCATAATAATCCTTCTCTCATTTATTTTTCTCACCCCTCAGCCCTGATGCTCCTCTGTGCTCTTATCTATACGAATTTTGGAAATAAATAATAAGAATAACTGCTGATACTACAAAAACTAAAGATCCTGTCTAGGATCTGGATTTTTTGAGACATACAAGGTCTGAAAATAAGCTTGTGATTGACAAGTTTACTATTGCGTGTCCTCAGGGTCCAAATATGGTCACCTCTAGCTCCATAAAACCAAGATGGCGGAGGCTGTAATGCCAAATTTTACACTTTAAAATGGCAGTTTTCAAACCAACGTCTCCTCTCATCTCTCCTGCTATTTAAAGGCTGAGCGTTGCTGTAGTGACCACCAGGAGTTTGCACACTTCTGCTTAATTTTTCATTGTTTTCAACTTTATTTAACGCTGCGGTATTTTTAGTCCGCACTCATAAAATCTTCATGGTGACGGTGTCCTTCATGAGCCTCTCTTAAAAAGCTGAACCGTGTTCCTGGACTCTCTGTCCATATTTTCTTAAATATATGTGCTGGATGGTAAAATAGGAGCAGCTCGTGAAGCTTTGACAGCACGGGAACGGACACGAAGAAGAAAAAACGACCTCCTGATCTGCAGCTACGTCCTCGCAGAGACAGAAGTCTTATTTTTACTGTTTCAGTGCTCTTCTGTGGCGGTTCAGTCGAGGTCACGCCGCTCTCAAACTGTTCGGTGTGAGATTCAGAGTAACACTCGGATACTCCAGTCTCCTCAGCGTGAGGTGCTGTTCACAGCCAGGGGGGAGAAAATTGCACTTTAAGTAAATTTCTCTCTGTAAGTTGATTTTTCGGCGTGTTGTTCAGCCCTTCCTCGAGGCCGACTGTAAATCTGTTTCTCCCCCCTCCCAAAAAAAATAGTAAATCTTTATCCAGGCAAGCAGCTTAAGACGACTCAGTCCACGCTGAAGGCTGAGCAATTTCCTGGTGTTTCTATTAGACAAAGACTTCCCAACATGGATTAAACTGCAGGAGACGAGAGGCAGCGGTTTGTGTTCGTCTCCTTCAACCATCGGAGAAAATGGTTTCCACTGTTCGGCGTGGCTTGAACCTCATCGAACACCTCTGGGAGGGACTGAGACTGCGAGTCAGACCTGATTACCAAACATCAGGACAGTGCTGGTTATTGATCAGTAATTAGGAATACTAATCAGTCACAGTGACCGTTACCTTGTTTTAGCAGCTAAATTGCTGCACTGATTAGTTCAACCAAGATGGATGAATTGTCTTCTTCAAAACTCTGCCAGTTGTGATTTTTCATTTCAGCTTTTGTTGTGGACGGGCTTAAAGGGCCGACCACGGCGAGAATGATCACGGGTGAACCATAACTTTGTGTAAAATCACGTGCTAATCTGTTACTAGCGTGTGTCGCACAGAGAAAGTTGGGAGAATCAGGCGCTTTGTTACGAGAGTTGTCGGCTTTTGAAGAGAAATTTTATTCACACTTTTGGCCGAGTCGACATCAATAATCCTGCTGATCGTTCTAAACAAACCAGACACCACATCAGCGCCAAAGACAGTTTGGCTGTACTGTATGTAATGGCTAAAAATGACATTTTAATGTGTATTTTACAGCCTAGTTTACGCTATCTAAGCGTTTAATAAGTTGTATAAATATCCAAGACTGAGTTATTAGAGGAGACTAAGGACGAGAGTTTCCTCAACGTCATCAATCAGGTTACATGAAAGAGGTCGACTACAGTTAGAAACCAAGATTATAAACACTCCTGAACATCAAGCTAAGCGATGACCCTAAATTGCACCTTCATCAACATTCGCTCAAGTCAAATTTTTACTAAAATACTTGTGTCTTGTTGCTCGACAAAAGTGAAGTAGTAAGAATATCTCCATGTGAAGACAGCTGACCCGTCCTCCGTCATCGTTCATGTACACATCCCTGCAGCAGGTTAACATTCGAGGGAGGTTGTGGTGGCTTCAGATTAATGACCACGTCTTTAAAATCAGATGTTATCAATAACATATTTGGCAGTCGAGTGTCAGTCAGTTTTTCTTTCTTAAATACAATAAATGGATTTTTTTCTATGTGAAACTTGTTGGATATTGAATCTCTCTCTCTTCTGCCCTTCAGGTCAGAGATGCTCACGGCCGCCTGTCAATCATGTTATTGACCAGTCACCTCGTCCTGTGAATCCGTCCCCCCTCTGTCTTTCTGGCAAAAACACACGATCCATCTACAAAGTGTGTACATCGATATGAGTGTATGTACACACACACACACACACACACACACACATTTAGCACACAGAGCATCCGTCAGTCGGTCCGTCAGCAGAAGCATCACAGTCAATAATGTGGAGTCGGGGAGGGAGGAGGGTTTTCCTGCGTAAGGTGATGCCTCAAACACACCTGACACACGAGAACAAACACACCTCCGTGTTTGAGTGTTTAACACGAAAGCAGCTCTTTAGAAACAACCTGAATCCTGTCAGAGAAGATCAGCGCTTTGACAGAAGATGGATAGTGTAAAGTTTTAGTTTAGCCAAATTAGCCATTAGATTATTTACAGGAATGTAATAATCAGTTGAAGGATGAATGTGGTCGACAAAAGCCGACAAAAACACCAAAACCAAAGTGCTGTGAGTATCACAGCCTGATGTATCGTCCTCCTCTGTGGCACAGAGCTTCACTGTTGTCCAAAAAAACCTATTTAAAACCATCAATGAGCCACAATGTTGTTCCTCCATTAACCATGAACACACGAGCTGCTTTAAATCCTCACTACAGCAACAAATGTGGATGAATCCAGCGCTGAGAGCAGATCAGACAAATCCACTGTTTCCTCATAGAAACAGTGAACTTGGAGCTTTGTGCAACAGACAGGAGGTTAAACATTATTGACAGGTGGACTAATGCATGCCCGGTTTTATTTGTTTTTATATTTGAGTGGCTAAAAACAAGAACAATATAGAAAACCAACCTTATGTTTTGTTATCAAGAAGCAAATTAATATCTTAGGTCATCCAAATGTTACGATACCAATAAAAAGATAAGTGTGTGAGCTGTCGATCCTAAAGATTAATGTCTTTTATTTGTTATCTTTAATATATTTATTGTCCTTTATTGTTTTTACTGCTCATAATCGTATTATCTGTTCCTTGATATGATGTGATGTTATTCTTTTATTTGTTTCTTCTCTTTCTTCCTTTTCTGTGATTTTCCTGTTTTATCACTTTTATCTTTCACTTGACTCATATTGACTTTTTGTGTCTTTACATTTTCTGTTCTGCCTTCTTGTTTAAACTTCACCGTAAACTAGACGTCCTTGTGTTTGGAAGCACTTTGTAAACTCTCTTTTTAAAGGTGCTCTATAAATAAAGCTTGTTATTATTATATTATTGTCCATAGAGAACTAGAATGGCCCAAATATCCCCTTTAATTCAGTCACGCCTCGTCCATCCAGTTTCAGATACAACATTTAAATCTGCTAGATCCAGATTTATTTATTTGGACTGACATCACATCACCTAAACACACCAGATTTTTCCCCCCATGTGTTATTCCCTGAGAAATTCATTGTGAAATTAATGAAAATGAGAGAAAAAACCTCCTGGATCTGTCCCCTTTTTATTTGGATCATCACCAGAAGTTAATCGGGTCTCTTCTGGGCCGAGACTCATCCTGCATCCAAGTTTCGTTTCATTCAGTAGTTGTGTAATCCTGCCGACAGACCAACAAACCAACCAACCAACACATGGACAGAGTGAAAACACAACCTCCAAGAGATTGGATTTTGTTTCTGCGTGTCAGTTATGACCATAAATGTTTTGTAATTAAGTCTCTACTCACCAGAACCGACCCATTCCTCCCCGTCAACATTCATTAATCTCTGTTCTGTAGTTTTTTTCAGATATTCTGCAAACGACCAGACAAACGTGACTGAATCTCCTTGTCAGTGGTAATTGGCGACAAACAGGAGCAGACCGTCCGACTGAGGAAGACACTCCGTGCTATCAAAGCATGCGGAGAGCCAGCAGATAAGCTGTAGTGCCCGTCTTGATAAACGTTTTTTATAAAAGGACAACGTGTGCTGGGACGGACTCCAGTCCCCCCCGTGTGACCTTGGACAGGGTAAGTGGGTTAAGACAATTAATTAATGAATGTGTGAGGACAGTTTTTGGTTGCTGAAGCCCAAACTCTGCCACATTCAGATGTATAAATCACAAATTGCTGCTGCAACTAAAGAAATTAAGTCAGAATTCAACCTGTCTACTTTTTATTTTAAGTAGCGAGTATTGAAATTCAAGCAATTTTCCTCCGAGTGCCACTTAAAAAATGTGAAATTGCCTGACGCAGCTCTGAGTTTCTTTCCAAGCTGCTTGTCACATCTCTACTAAAAAAAAAAAAAAAAATCATGTGTCCTGGCAGCTTCAGGCTTCCATGGAGAGGAAACCTGGAGCCGGATCGCGGCCACAGAGCCCCATTGTGATGCAAATTTAGAGGAGAGAAAACTGGAAACGAGAGAGAGACGCAGAAAAAGAGAGACATGCCTGAAGGAAGCGTCGCCTCCCTTTTTTTTTTTCCATTACTGGTCTGAATCGATTTGGCTAAAAATAAAACCCGGCAGGACTCCGCTCCGATCGCGTTGCATCCACAGATGACCGAACAGGCCAAGTGTCACATCAGATGCGACTTGCATTATCCAACCTGTGTTTATTTATGTGGAAATCGAGCTGCTGTCTGCCAAAGCTGCAAGTCTGTTCTTTTACTCCGTCGCTGTTTCCTGCCAACTGAAACACAGACGCCAAAAACACGACTACATTTACAGACCGACGGGTGCGATTACGTCTCCGATGGCACCAACGCTGGCAAACAAACGGCTGCGTTCTGTATAGATTTCATGCTTCATATCCTTGTGATATTGATACGTTACACATGATGCAGCTGATTGTCGTTTTCAACATCGATATGACAGTTTTCATATTTGGAGCTTCTTCTCTAATGCACCATTCAGCACTACGAGCATGTAAATTATGAGTAACCTCGGTAACACTGCACTATTACTGCTCATTGAGCCATCCGATGCTGTATAATGACCATGCTGAGGCAGGAAATCTGCTAATTAAGGGGCTTCGGGGTTCAAACGTTAACAAAATATTCATGATTTCCACTCGGAGGTGGCTAAATCCCCGAGTTCATCAATATTTTAACAGCACAAAGAATTTTAAAATCTCATATTTGTCCCCATTATTAAGACTGACATGTTGACTGACTGACCAACAGGTGGAGCCAAAACATGAACATGTTAGAGATCGCTGCACTGGGACTAATGTTACAACTTTATCAGTTAGTCTTCTGATTATTTTCACAATTAATTGATTGTTTAGTCTATAAAATGTCAAAATACATGTAGACTTTTCATTTGGTGTCGTAACTCTCAAAGAAAAGCAACAAATCCTGAAATTTAAGAAGCTGAAAACCAACAAATGTTTCACATATTTGCTTTAACAATGACTGAAAATATTCGTTTATCAAAATAGTTGGTTTAAACAATTTTCTTTTTGTTTGATTAATCATAAATCAGCTTCGACTCGTTTCGTCTCTGCTGTAAACTTCTTATTAACAAGACGTGAATACAAAGCAGCCGTTTGACCGTACAGACATCAGCTGTCAGGCAGCTGTCAAAGTACAAACTGATCGTGTGTGTTGAGCTTCAGCCGCAAACCAGGTTTGCCGACTAACTCTCACACTTTCAGGCGCTTTCTGACGCTCTCACGCCACACGAGAGGAACTAAAGTGTGACTGCTACAGATTGAAACGTCAATCAGTGTCAATCAACTTCAGCGCCTCGGTTTGAGCCGTCCAGCGTGGATTTGCATCCAATCACATCTTTGAATTGAGTTTATATTTAATTTTTTGGCCCAGTTTGCTTTGCAGCCATCAGAATATCTAATCTCAAACTCCTGAAGGAAATATTTGACTCTTTATCTACCAAACGCTCCGCTGTGTTCAGCAGCTAATCGCACCAGGATAAAATGTTAGCAGTTAATGTTTCTGCAAACCGACGAGGTGGTTGCAATTATTCGAAGCCAACAAGGCTGCCAAACAGGCGACCAAAGTTCAAGTCACAACAGTGGATCATTTTAAGGACACCTGGAGAAAATATCCAGACATTTTTGCGGCGACCAAAACCGGCTGTTTTTCACAGAAAGTCAGATCGTCTCCGTCTGTGATCCTGGCGACCAAAACAGGTATTTAAGCCAAACCGTGATGTTTTTCCGAACCCTTATCAAGCGGTCTTTGGGCCTGAATCTCACCAGATCATACTCACAGCGTCGTGACGAGAAAGAAATAGAAAATTCAACCTAAACAAACGTAAAGTTGCAACATAAAGAAATGTCTTGCTGTGGTTTTGCTGAGATGTAACATTTATTCTGCTGATTGGGTCGCTGATTGCTAACTAGATTTTCTACTGAAACACAGCTGCCTGCTACTTGTCGGCTACAAAACCAAAACAATAAGCTGAAAGAGGCCGTATCACATATTACATTTAAAGGTGCAACATGTAGTTTTGGGGAAGAAATTGTATTAAATGTTTCCAAACTCTCTCTAATTTCATGACTGAATAAACAAACTGACCTTAAAGGACGACACAAGTTCACACTCTTTTACTTTGTTTATATGTGGCGGACCCTGCCACCTTTCTAGCTTCAAACAGTGTTCTGGGACCTCATTTTCCTCTGAGTTTGAAGTTCTTCTCTAAAACTACATAGTGTCCCTTTAATCATTTGACAAATTGTTAATGATTTGAAGTAGAAATGTAGCTTCATCAATTATTCTTATAACCTTAATGCAGCTGTGAGATCTCTTGAGATAGATAATAGATTTACTTTATTGATCCCACGAGGTCAACTGTTATGAGTTAAAGCGAGACGTACATGGATTACTGAGGCTTTAGTGGCCATGTTTTGTCTCTGCTATTAGCTGGAGACCTCAGTGTTAAGTAAACAGAGAGACTGTGAACCATCAAGAGCAGAAACCCCAATTCTTTTTTGTAACGCTCTTAATGACGTTTAGCAGCGAAGAGATTCACAACAGCCTCATCTGTGAAATGAAAACAGCTGCTATTAGACCCTCAGTGGGAACAGCCAGTCCCACTGAGCTGCTCCGTGTGACCTTGTGCTTTTTCTACAATGTTTCCAACACGCCTGTCTCTTTTTTTACAAAGATGTATTGTTGTTGAATGAAACTTTGTCTTCACATCACGCCGACGAACACCTGATATCCTGTTTTCTCAGCGTCCGGCTCCAGCTGCACTTCACTACGTCAGTACAATTATTGTAAACAAGAGAGCAGCAGCGGAGAAGACATGCAGCCTCGGACGACCTCCACGCCGCTCCGCCTGTTGTCAGCCGCTGCCTCGGATTTGGATGGAGATCTGTTGGACTGAGGACAGTTGCTGGAAGCTGTTCTCCCAAACAAAAAGGCTTTCAAAAGTTTTCTCATGATGGCACATTGTGGGAGGAGAGAAACGGCAATGGCAAAATCGCTTTGACATGTTTGTCGTACGGTGGCCTTGAGAGCTCAACGCACTGCAACTTAAGGACACGCACGCAAATATACAAAATACAACCTCTGCAAAAAACAGCGCACGACCGAATACTGAGATGAGAGACGACAACAGGAGACCAAGACGGGAGGATGATTTAGCTCATAATCTAACAACTGGATAGCTGACTTCAGTGACGAGCCACACCAAGCGTGTCCCATCACTTTTTAGTGTCTCTGGAAACAGTCAAGGTGACACACAGACGTCAGTGGAAGCTAAATAATCACGTGATGTAAATCAACTCTGAATCAAAACGTCATCTTTGATCCAAAGGTCCTGCTTTCGCCAAGTTGTCATGGAGGTCAGTTGCATCATGAGATGAGAGGTTGTGATTCCCCATCGACGCCATTTCCCCAAAACATGACCTGCCATCACTGAAGTTGCAGAAAAAGCAAGCGAGTGAAATGTTTCTCCTGTTTTCAAGGTCAAAAAACATCAGTCTAACTCTGCCACGTCACGGATCCAGACTGGACCGGTTATCAGTCATGTTGAATGATGTTTGGATCCGTCTGTCGGGCCCTGCAGTGGGTACCACACTGGTGCCATGCCACTGTCAAACAGCCAGTTTTTCAGAATCCCCAACAGTTGGGGAAAATGTCCTCCTGGACCAAAAGCCTATTTGTCCGACAGCATGTTATTGTGAAATCAAACGGCCGTTGCTCAGAAAAAACACTCTTTCCCTGCAGTAGTTGGTTTCGTGACAGCTGGTTCTGTCCACGGTGGCGAGTTGACAGCGTTTTTGCCCTTAATAAGCCGTCATTCAGGTGTCACAACAAACCATGTACCCTGACCCAAACCTGGAGCTGAGATATTAAAGTGTAACTAAACCCCAAAACCACTTTGTCCACCTGAAAACCAACGTATATGTGTATTTAGTCGTGCTGTTGAGGTCATGATCTTGACATTTTAGTGAAAAGTGTTTGAAGACTGCCCTCTACAGGTTGAAACCTGACTGTTGCCAATTAAATTTTGCTGTTAGCAAATCTCGAGGCACCAACCGACTCTCCCTCCCCGTCCCCTCGTATAAAACCAACGTTTCCCGAGTCAGAAGATCCTGAAGAGTGGACAGACCACTGACATGCATTAAGTAGTTGGATAGAAATGCCAGCCCCGCACATGTTGAGGCATTTTTTTTTAATTCCCCCGGCTACAGTAGAGGCACTTTAGCCAAACCTCTGGAGATGAGTTACTCTTCAAGGGAAAAACTTTGTCTGTTGGACAAATAAGCGTTGGAATAATGGGCTGTCCGGACAAAGGTATGCCGTCTTCACACTAGCACTAGCACTGGCGGTGATTCTTCGATAGTACTGCGGGGATCGGGAGACGCACCTGCAAGCAGGTTGACCAGTTGTGGTGGAAGTGCATAATCCCGTACCGAGTCAAACAGAGTAGAGCCAGGCCGGCAGATGTAATGAAAAATCGGCAGTGTGTTCCCCGTGTGTCCCCAAGTCCCACCGTTCTCTGTCCCCGACCTAACGTACCTTTGAATCGTTCATTCAGCCGAACAAAAGGCAGATGCTCGGTGGCTTGACCTTCTACCTCCTGTTCTTTGTATCTGCTCAGCAACCTTCTGCCTCAACTGACTTACTAAACATCCACATGTGAGTGACACGGCCCCCTCCGTTAGAAGGGTCCAACATAAACTCATCCACAGATGATTGAAAGGGTGAAATCTGCTCGTTTTTCCCCTTTCAAGACTAGGAAAGAGCATTTAGAGCGACTAAACATTGTGAATAAAAGTGATCGACTGTGTGCAGGAGTTTGTGGTCCTCTCACAGTCAGAACCAGTCGGTATCGATCAGCCACCAGTTTATATAAGTCTCTCTGGTGTGCAGGTAATTGTTCTCTTTCGAGACTGAAATTACACCATTTTGCCCGATGGTGCCTCGCAGCAGTTACACCGTAACAAGGTATAAGTACCCTGATATGATGAATCCTGAGACCATCGGATAGACACGTTCAGGGACGGACGAGACTCGGCTGCATTGCAGTACAGATGTTGTTCCCACAGGTGAAGCAGTGTGAAATCTGCTGGGAAGATCTCAGCAACAGCGGAAGTGAAACAGCCTGCGATTGACAATTTACAGTCATTCACTACATCAAACGCCTCGCTCTTCTTCTGTGGTCATTTGTTTCAGTACAAGCTTCTGTCAGCTGCAGAAGTCATCGCCGCTCTGACCCTGATCGTGAAGTGTGGAGACGCGACTGTCGGCCTGGAAGCAGCTTCTCTGTGTGACCGTCCTGGCGTCTGAGTGACGACTGCTGAACAGCAGCTCTGCAGTAACGGGAGGATAATTGAGTGTAATGGCAGGCGGTGATGCTTTGGTAAATTGCACACAGCTGAGGGAAACAATACAACACTGACAGACCAAACTGTGATACGACTGCTGAATCTCTGAGGTAAAAAAAAACCGAATGTGGCAGATCTTTTTTGGTTCTTGTTTCAACTCGTCGTGTTGTTTTTCCACAGATCACCAGAGAGAGGAGACTTTTCTTTGATTCGACACCTGATTCGTTTTGCACAAAGTCGAGGGTGAGATGAAGAAACACAAGGAGAGAGAGAGAGAGGGAGAGAGAGAGAGCTGACCCATATTTACTGTAACATTTCCCCTCCCCTCCCCTCCGTCTCTCATTGACCTCCCTCTTTTACCCCGGATCTATTTTTAGCAGCAGTCGCTCTCACTCAGGCCTAATATAAGAATAGACGCTCCTCGCAAGAAACGCAGCAGGAAAATATTCAGCAGGCAATAAACTGGAGGGGTGTGGGAGGGGGGGCGTCGCCGTCGAATCACCCTGACCGATTTTTACAAGCTCGGTCACACTGACTGTTTTCAGGCTCGTCTCTTGATCCTCGCGACACATTCATTCGGTCCTTCCATCTGATTTTTAAGGGCCACTCTGGTCTTTTTAGTGTAAGAGGAGGTTTTATTGGACTATAAAACAGTTTAATTTTACTCAACAGCTCCCTCAAGCTTAAAAATGATGCGACTGTTCCCGTCTCCTTCGCCAAAACAAGTCCATCTTCCCTGATGCAGAGGGTTTGTTTGTGGCGGCGGTATCCTTCTCGTTACGCCGGCTGCACAACCAATATATCTCTTTGTTACGCTGCTTGTTTTTCAGAAATATAAACCTTTATTCTCTGTGTGAATGAACTAGAAGGAATGAGCCCCGTCTCCTGCAGTATTGTTTCAACCCAGAGAAAAACCACTTGGTCTCTTGTTAGTCGTCGTCACGAGTGTCTGATGGGGATCTGTGTACAAACTTGGTGCCCACAGTGGACATTTGTTTCTTTCATATATGAATATTTGGTATTTAAGCTCATAAATTATGAACAGGATTAAATGCGAAGGCTTGTCCTGATTATTTCGTTCTTCTTCGAGGACATCCTCACCCAGGTGCCTTGTTATACTGCTAATCTGAGACTTTTAGCCCATATTGACCTTGTGTTAAGTGTTCAGGGCAGACAGGAAGTACGAGAGTAGTAATTTGTTCTTCATATTATGGCCCCATTCCAGTGAATTGACGAGGCATTTACTTTTACCTTTTTTACACCGAACTTAACACATATAAGGGTTTAAAAACATAGGCGAGAGACAAGTTTGTCTTTCTGTTTGTGTGTTTTTCCCCAGTTTGTCATGTTTGGCGTCACGCACGAGCTGTGAGTGTTACAGTGGTTACTTTTTAAAAAGAAGCAGAATAATATGTTGTTTACTTTTCAAATTGGTGATAAGCAAATATAAAACTCAGGAGACCATTTTGTTTATGAAAAGTTTTCCAACTTTTGTTTGTGTTATTTTGTGTTTGTGTATAACCTGCTGAAATACGAGCCTGCACTTTTATGGTCAATATGTTATTTGTTGTTGTTTTTTTGTACAACATACTTTGCGTCCTTAAGTATGACATCATTTACTTAAGTCTCTCTTTCAAACTTGACGCTGACTTGATTTTCGAGACGACGGAGAACTATTTACACATCAACATCTGGAACTTCGACGTACGTCACAGCATTGCGCTGGAAAAGGGGTGTAGATTAGCGTGTCCACCTGGCTGTCACGTTTCCATCAGAGCCTCTGGAGCCAATAAATATCTCTGACTACTACTTACAACGACTCTGTCAACTCTCTGTGGTCGAACTCTCCAAATAAAGTGTGACAGAGATACATTGTGTGTTTGTCTAGTGTGAAAGAGGTTTATAAGGTGACAGAGATCTTTAAGGGTGATTAGGTGAATCCATGGGGGTCTGTATGAAAAGGGGTAAACTCTGCACGATGAAGCCACCCTCAGAGGTCAAAAACTCTACATGTTGAGTCAGATGCATGAAGACTGTTGTCTCTAAATAACTTTGGCATCGTTTGTTCAAACGCTTAAAACAATTCCCGTATATAAAAATACTTGGGTGTGAACGGGTGGGCGTATTAAGTGTTTGAATCCAAACTTGAAGACCAGGGTTCGTATTTCCTTCTCTACCAAAACACGATGTTTCAAGTTTCCTTTATGATGCTCGTTCTTCTCTAAACACAACGAGGAGCGTCGCCGAACAGGTGGCAGATATGACGATTGTTAGAGTTTATGTCAGAGAAAGGAGTGGGCGTTTTTCTTTGTGTGCTCTGTAGTTTTCCAGTTTTTCCAGTCGATTAAAATCTGATAACAACGTTCAAATCAATGTTTTTATCCTGAAGCCAGCAGCTTGTCTTTCTTGTATGTCCTCAGTAGAGTCTGTGTGCGTTTTCCCTTCGTACCTTCAGTGCTTCAACCGTGTCCCTGATCAAGGTCGCGCAAAATCCAACCATAAAAGTTGTTTTACGTCTTCATCTCTCCTGCTAATCTCTTAATGATGTGCTATTTTACCTTTTGATTTTCTTTTAAATTATAAGTTTCTGTAGGTGGAAAGACCGACTGAATCATAATCATTAAGTTGCCGAAAAACTAGCATTTGCGTGAAATGTCAAGAACTGTCATTCAGCTATAAACCTGTGATATGATGCGACAGTCAGATGTTTTGCAGCCTTCGTTGTTTCCCTCCTTGAAAAGGCAACAACACACTTTATTGCTCGGTCTCTCTTGTGTTTCGTCCAGATTTTATTCGACCATCGCTTTCACACCTCACTCCTTGCACACGTTTCCAAAAAAAAAACCGAGAATATCAACCGTAGTGAGATAATGTGTCCGGCACAAAGCTGGCGTGATACGCTTTGATCTACTTCTGACGCCGCAAATAATAGAGAGTGAAGGAGAGGAGGGGAGGGAGAGAGAGAGACAGCCAGAGGAGATAAGATGAGAGGAGAAAGCTAAACACAAAAGGGGAACACACCCTGTTATGAAACCAAAAAAACACCAGGACATTATGTTTGGCTCTCCACACAAAAACCTCCTGCTCGCCAGAAAGCCTCCACTCTCTCCTTTTCCCTTATCGTTCCTCAACGACCTCCATCCCTCCTCTGATCCCTCTACGTCCGTCCGTCCGTCCGCTCAGCTCAGCTCAGCTCAGCTCAATGACAACCAAAGGTCAAATTTTCCCTCCTGTTATTTATTTAAATCCACCAGCAGTCATTTGTTGTCATGAAGGAGCTGATGAGGCTTTGATGGAGCGTTTAGAAAGACAGAAGGAGGTGGTCGTCCTCTGCTGCAATGTGTGTGTGTGTGTGTGTGTGTGTGTGTGTGTGTGTGTGTGTGTGTGTGTGTGTGTGTGTGTGTGTGTGTGTGTGTGTGTGTGTGTGTGTGTGCTCATACATGAGCATGTGGAGCTGCATGCCTCACTTAATGGGGATGGATTATACACAAACACACACAGAGGGGTGACCATGCTTTTCCTCGAACAGACAGCAGAGCAGTCTGAAGTGCGTCTCTTGGGTCTTAGTGTCTGTAGTGAAGAGGCTTCTGTCAGAGATTCAAAGCTGTGTGTGTGTGTGTGTGTGTGTGTGTGTGTGTGTGTGTGTGTGTGAGGTCTTGTGCTTGAACTATCTTCGTGAGGACCATGTGTAGACCTTGACAGTGAGGACATTTTTGGACTGTGAGGACATTTTGTTCTCACTTCCCTTCAAAGACTTCAAAGATCGAGGTTCGAGGCTTGATTTTAGGATTAAAGTCAAACTGAGATGTGAAGCCAAGTCACTTTTTGTGTTCTTGAAGATGAACTATAATAACACCACAGCTGTCACATGTTAATGCTCCAGTTTTCAATGTAGGATAGATGGATGTTTGAAACAGAAACAGCGTCTACTTCAGTGCTTGCGTTGGTCATGCAATGTTAGCAATTTAAGACATCTGTCCTCTTCAAACCTTCAACAATCAGGAAGATCCTCTGCGGTTAAGTTTGTATTTTGCTTGGGAAATGGAAATTAGTTAGCCTAGCATGCTAAAGTCAGCACTGATTCTCTCCTAGACTTTACTTCTCACTGTGCTTCCAACACCCAGACGCTCTCGCACACACTGCAGCTCGGTAACGCTTCAATGCAAAGCACATTACAGTTTCCATCTCAGTCACACTCCTGTCCTTTTTAACACGTGGTTAACGTTGTGAAAAGGTACAAAGTGTTATATCAAAGACAACTGATATTAGCACTTAGTATTATTCCCAAGAAATGTAACGCATTGCAGCGACGCAGACCGCCACGACTGTGATTGATTCACCGGATAGCATCGCTTTTCCAGCTTCTCCTCCGGTGCACAGTGGTGCTGCTAATACAAGTCATTGTGACCAGTAGTTTCCCCAGTAAACACACCGACCTCTGCAGCTGTTGCAGTCCCTCCTGACTGGTGGCTGCAGCTCTTCTTGAGATGCTCTTCTCCTCCAAGTGTCTCTGGGCTAGAGAGAGCGGACAGGCCAAGTGTCCGAAGGGCAGGCTGCCCCTCCACAAGCAACCCCGTGGTCCTGTGTCCAAGCTCGGTGTGTGGAGGGGCAGTCCTCCCTGCAGACACTCAGCATGTCCACTCTGCCTGGCCCAGAGACACAGCTGTGAGCCGAAGAGATCAGTGCATTTACCAGGACAAGTGTACAGCTAGCAATCTGCTGTATCACCACCACCAGGAAGGCTGAGGGCCTGTGTCCACATAGCGTTTCTTTGAGCACCAGCATTCAACAACTGTTTCAGTTGGCTGCTCCGAACGCTTCGACTTTTCAGAAAGGCGCTCGTGATGTCACTGTAGCTCTTTTTTTAATTCACCGTATTTTTGTCTCCTATGGATCCTGACATCACTCACATCCTCCTCGCTCTGATGTCCCGATGTCAAATAAAAAACAAACGGATAGTAAACCTCAACGGAGCAGTGTCGATCATAGATATTGTTGCCACAGAGACAAGACGCACGTGCAGCGTTTCTCCTCAGCCTGAAAACACTGTGGACACGAGCCCCTTATCGTCCTTTATGCAGTGGCTAAGAATGTCAGGCCTCTAGCTCGTTAACTCGGCTTTGATGTGATAAAAAGGGATGGTCACCAGCACGAATCACCACGTGGGGTCAGCCACACGTTCGTCTTTGTTAACGGTTAAAGGTGCTATTTGTAAGAAAAGCTGATTTTTTGAGTCTCATTCCCAACGAGTGAAAAACTGAGGCTTCGGGATGCTGGCTGACGAGAAGGGAATGAGACTCAACAATCAAGTTTCCTTACAAATATCACCTTTAAAGCTGCAAAAAGCGAAGATGCAGTTTGCTTTGCCTCAGAAGCAGATGATCATATATCCTTGAATTATATCACAGTCCACCCACACAGATATTGCACCAATCAAATAAACAATAATCTGAGTCAGAAGCAAAAATAATAATTCATGACCCCTGAAGATGAAAATAATCCTGACATTTCTGATATTGACAATATGAGCTCACAAAACAAACTCCAGGGGACTGAAGTGGTTCCTGAACGCAGCTTGTTTAAATGTAATTCAGACTTTAAGACATTAAGTTGAGGGTTCATGCATCAGTGTGTAGATTCCTGCATGCTGCTGTCTGCCGTCGTTGACTTTGCAGAATTGACCTACATGTGCACACCTGAGTTAACCGAGCCCGGTTCTGACTCATCCTGCACGAGTCATGCTCCGAGCTTCCTGTTCAATATCTGTGCGTGTGTGTGTGTGTGTGTGTGTGTGTGTGTGTGTGTGAAACCCGGTGTGCACTGCCTGCGTCTTCAGTTTATTACGTCGCTGCGTGACGCACAGTAGAGAGAGAGAGACGAGGAGGAGGAGGAGAGGTGAGGGAGGAGAGGAGAGGAGGAGGGAAGGGGTGAAGGAGGGAGGAGACAGGAGGGGAGAGAGGAGACGAGGGGAGGAGGAGAGGGGAATTTTCTCAGACACCCAGCATGCAATGACCTTAGTTTTGTGTCAAGGCGGAGGTCTCTCTCTCTCTCACGCACACTCTCTCTCTCACGCACACACACACACACACACACACACTCTGCCTCCTGCCTGGTGTCATCCATGTGGAGACGAGACCGTCAACCCGCATCTTATTCCGCTCACATCCCCGCTGCCTGTCTGTCCCGCCTCTCCTCCTCCAACACACACACACACACACACACACACACACACCAAACACACACTCAGATGTAATCCCTATAGTAAACCACACACACACACACACACACGCTACACCCCCCAAAAAATAACACTCACACATCTCATCTGAAGCGCTTCAACTCCCCGCAGCTTCATTTTTTAAAGTGTATTTTCACCTCCTCTCATCACTCCATCTCCTCCTCCTCTTCATCCTCCTCCTCCTCCTCTCCTGACCCTTTTCTCCACACCTCCACCCTGCACACCTCCACACCTCCACCTCTCATTCTCTCATCCACATGGCGCAAAATGAATGAGGCGGTGTGTGTGTGTGTGTGTGTCTATGTGTGAGTGTGTGTGCGCGCGTGCTTACTGATCGTCCGGGATCCTATGCAGCCCATGTTGTCTTATAGAGGCTCGTGCAGCTCGGGGAAAATAAAATCCATCCGTCCAGCGGGCATTTCTCCTCCTTCTCCTCCTCTTCTTCTTCTTCTTCTTCCTCTTCCTCTTCCTCTTCTTCTTCTCCTCCTCCTCTCTGTCTCCTCTTCTTCACTGTCCTCCTCTCCTCCGTATGTGAGAAGCAGAGAGGGTGTGTATGTGCGTGTCATTCGCTTCGCTTCCTCTCTCTCTCTGCTCTCTCTCTCTCTCTCTCCGTCGTCACACACTCCTGTTTCCCCCTGTCATTGTCGACGTCGCTCGCTCTCTCTCTCTCTCTCTCTCTCTCTCTCTCACGCACGCGCACATGAACTCACACACGCATGCAAAGTGGTTAAAGGTAAATCAGGTGTGTTTGTAAATGTATGGTTAAATAATGGCAACATGCACGTTTGCAGAATTTTATTCAAAATAATAATTAAAAAAAATAATTTAAAATTTGAACCAGACTTGCAAAAATACTGACACTCCAGTGACAGCTGTTTCTATTAATTTGTCCATCCCCTTTATATGAAATAGTGCCCAAAACCAAGGAACCCAAAAAAAGAAGGAAGGGTCCAGTTACATTCAAAATGTAGTACGTTAGCTTTATTTTAAAGTAATGTATTACATTACAGTATTACTGTCTGAGTAGAGTATTATATTACTTATAACTGTCAATGTTAAAATATTTAATCGCGTGATTGTCTTTGAACTTTTGTTAATGAAACAGTCTGTCGATTCCTCTGATGATTATTTACGACCTCTAACAGCAAACGAGACCATCAGTGAAAATACTTTATATAGTTATAATTAACGCCTGTGCTCGGGTCCAATCACATATATTACACATAATATCACATATAAATACATTACCTCATCGCGATCCATCCTGCCACACGCGCTAGCAAAGATCTTTACGACAGAAGGCTCTGGTGTTGTACCACTTTTGTCCAAAGGGGGCGCTACAATCAACAAAAACTGAAAGTTCCTCGTTGTCACTTTAACTCGCGATTAATCGCAATTTTTTTTTTTTTTTTGTCCGCAAAGGGATATTTTTCAAGTTTTTAAATACTCATCAACATGGGAGTGAACACATATGCTGGCTTTATGCAAATGTATGTTTATTATTATTGCAATAATCCAAAACAACAACAGATACTGTCCAGAACGTTCTCCAGAATACCCTCAAAGGTCCTGCATGCTCAAACAATATGCTGAAAGCCCAACAACCAACAACAGATGGGCAAACTGACCTGAGTAATACTAACATGATGTAGTGTCCAGATTTACACTTGTAAAGGTTAACTAGCTGTAGCCACCCATTGAGCTCTTGTTGAAAGTTGATCAGAGCTATGCTGTGTTGAAACATATTTCCAAAACTTACCAGGTAGTCTAACTTCCTCACTCACTTCCCTCCGCGGCAGCTCCTCATTTGTCCTGTCTCGGTACGAGTAGATGTGTTATCCTACAGCTCTGGGTGTCCGCAAACGGCCAAGATTAGTGATTATTATCCTCTCCTCCATTGTTGCTCAGGAATATCCGGACATCAGCGACCTGAACGTCAGTGTGAACGGCAAATGACTGACAGGACTGATAATATTGTGATCAAACGAGGCAGGATCGACGGATTTACGCTGATGAGACTGTGATTTACAGCCAACAGCAGCGAGAAAAGGAGCCTTTCCTACACAAATATGAGGAAAGGAACAAGAATGAGTCGCTCACCTTTCTTCTTTCATTTTCTGGAGTCATTTCATCCTCAGAAGTCACAACCTTGATATGTTGGGTTTAAGACTTCAATGCAGCTGACGCCACAGTCTGACACCAAAGCGAGATTCAGTGATGTAATGACCCTTCCTTCTTTTTTAAGTTCCTCGCCCAAAACCTGAGAATAAGTTCACATCACACATCCGGTTCCCTCGTCTCAAAGTTTTAGAAGTTTTATGAATTGATTTTCAGTTAAATGCCTGAAATAAGGTCTGTGGTTACCACAGGATTAAGAAACTTGCACGTTTTGTTCTACGGCATAAAATACATCAATAGAGGTGCAATATGTAAGAATTATAGTTTAAAACATTCAAAAAAAAAAGGTGCACTCTAGTTTGGGGGAAAAAATTTTAATCAGAAGAGAAAGATCTTCATAGAAAGCCGAAGTCACGCCCCCCTCCGGTGGACCTCATTGGACCTTAGAAAAACTTTGTTGTAGATGTCTGTCAGTTTAAAAGATAATTTTCCAAGTCAATAAAGTCTCTAAATATCAGACAGTGAAAATACGTCATTATAAAGACTACACAGCCAACCGTCCAATGCTGGTCCACCAGAAGGGGCTTGACCTCGGCCGTCTATGAGTCCCAAAACCCAGAAATCAGTTTTTCCCACTTCCGGTTCCCTCAAGTCCTGTGTCCGTGGTCAGCTTCTTGGTTTTTATGACGCTGAGCAGGAGATCATTCTCTTCTGCAAGATTGTTGATTTCCTCATAATACGGACGATGACGGGGGTGTCGTCTGCGTACTTCAGGTCTTAGTCCGATGAACACAACAGAACCACATCATCTGCATACAGCAGACAGAAAATCCTGAGGCCCCCAAACCGGAAACCTATCTTGGTTAAACTTGGATAGAGCTAGAAGTTTGGTGTTATTCTGTGGACGCCCTCCATCAACAGTTACTGTCGGACCACATGCAGAGTACCTCCTCGGCTCTGGTAGCAACATGTTTACTCACGGTTCGCTCTCAGACGTTGCCCCCTGATGAACTGTGTGATGTATAATTTTTTTTTTTTTTATTCATCGCTGGGGGATTTGAGAGCTTTATTCCGCTTGAGTAAAGGCGAGCTAGTGATGATACAGGCGATATCTGATGCATGTAATATGTACCACACTCGAGCATGTTTTTCAGTCTGCAGCTGG
This sequence comes from Pagrus pagrus, assembly GCF_965226575.1. Lineage (NCBI taxonomy): Eukaryota > Metazoa > Chordata > Actinopteri > Spariformes > Sparidae > Pagrus > Pagrus pagrus. The sequence goes on along the minus strand of NC_140201.1, from coordinate 3,018,951 downwards.
GCTTTCCTCTCATCTCTCATCTGTCTCTCTCTCTAACAATGCCGTACAGCTGTTCCCCTCCTCCGAACATATCTGCCCTCGCCTCCTCTCTGCCTCCCCTCCCCTCCCCTCCATCAGTCTCACACAATGAATATGAAAACACAGTGATTCAGCTAAGGAGTGCGAGCGAGGAAGGACGGCGCTCCCCGACTATATTAACTCAATCTCCATCTCAGACGGAGAACAGAAGTACAGCCCCGAACTCGACTCTGTGAACTCCACACTCAATAAATATGCAGACGACTAAGCTGCAGCGACAGTGATGACTCGCTGAGTTTTACAGCTTCTTTCACAGAGAAAGAGAGTTCAACATCTTACACTTGAACCAAACTGCTGCTATATATAGAAAGACATCTCCAGCCCTCCATTTTGATTTGTTTTCCCACTTCAGGGAATCCAACTATTCTGTGACTAAGCCTTTTTTTAATTATTGAGACTTTTATATGTTCTTGTAAATGAACTCATCTATTTCAAACCAGCTAACGTCTCCGAGAACCGAACTGCATCCTCCCCTCAGGTTTTATTAAAACGGGCCTGTTGCAGGCAGCTCTTCGTCTGGACTTTTTTAATTATAGCTGCCCCATCAGAGCCGGCAGTACGATTCTCCTCAGCACCAGAACACCGGTGCCAAAATGTGTCATCCTTCCTTTCCTCTGTCGTCGGTCGTACCAGCACTCTCCGAGATGTTTCGACAGATTTACAGCTCTCACTGCAACACTGACGTCATCCAACGGGGACAAAAAAAAAAACATAATTACTTGCCGGTAATTACATAACTCATCTCATCGCACGCAGACGGGTCAGAGATCAGGCTGCAGCGACGGAGCGGCAGGTGGATGTTTTTGCTGAAACGAGCAGGTTGAACAGAAGTTTAGCAGAGGCAGTTTTTAGGAGAAGAGGTTCTGGTGGATTATCTAATACGGGAAAACCAGTTTTCAGCTCAATTGTTATTAAATTATGAGCTCAGAGTCGAGTTAAACACATTCAGCAGTCGCAGCAGAGAGTCGCTCGGTGGATTCTTGGCTTCTTCAGCTTTTTCCCCTCCGCCGGCTCATTGTGACGCCTGAGATGTTGACAGCAGGGCACAGTAATGAACACCGCCCCCTCCCCCCGGCTGCTTGTATATGTACTTTTGCTGTTTTCAGTGTTTGTTTCTGCAGCCTGGGTGTCCTATACTGTGACTATAAATACAGCAGCGATGCAGCAGCTCGACAGTAATCCAGCAGACGAGGGAGAAACACGTCACGGCAGCACCCACGCTGTTTACTGACAGCCCGAGAGCAGAAACTCACCGATAATGAACACCAACGAAGATAAAACACATCAGACCAGACGCTCTTGAACTGACAAATGTTCGCTATACACAAGATAAGTTATTACAAAATGTCAAAGATCAAATTAAGATTTCTACTTTGGCTCCCCCCAGTGGTGGTAGGAAGAAAGATGGTGTCACAGTGATGAGTGCCGCTGTTTCCAGTGTTTACAAAGTGGTAAAAGCCTACACACTGTTTCCTCCAGTAGAAACAGACTCTGGTTAAAGTACAAGTACTGATTCAGCTTCTTTACTCCAGTAAAAGTAATAGAGTACAGGCTCTGAAATGTACTCAGAGTATCAGAGTAAAAAGTCTCCCTCTGAAGGACATTTGTGGTCAAAGCTAACTGAAGCTCACGTCATATTAATATAATTCAAAGACTATTAAAGTTAAAGGTAGAGTCAGTAGGATTTGTCCCAGCTGTTCCTGAACGCACCACAAAGATGGTTGATAGTTGAGTCTCATTCCCAGGACGTCAAATAGCCACATGTTGTGTTGGTAAAGCGTCCCGAGCAGCAACAAAGAGAGAGAATAAGAAACTCTCTGCAGATACGAGACACTAACACGCCTTTTCTCCCCATTCAGCCTCCCTCTCTGTCTGTTCACGTCCTCTTACGTCTTTGTTTTGTCTCACTGCGTCTGCCGTGTGTGATGTGCTCTGATAGGTCGACATCAGTCTTGTGATGTTGGGAAATAAAAATAATTCATAATTTTCCCTCAAATGCATCAAACTAAAGTAATGAGCCTGTTTTGAAAATGTGAGGAGGAGAAAGAGAAAGTCAACGAGATACTCAAGTAAAGTACAGATACCTGATACATACAGTACCTGAAGTACAGTAACAGTATAGTATTTGTGCTTTATTACTTCCAACCTCTCATGAATTATATTTTGCACATTGCAGTATCAGTATCTGCTGCGACCTCGCACAATCTAGGTCAAACGTTTGCACTGCTGGACACATCTTGACAGTCTTCACCCACTTTAAAACCGGTCACACTCTGTCTCTCTGTCTTAAGTACTTTTAGTATTGTTTGTCGTTTTGCACCTACAGACCACCGAAAACTCCTCGTATGTGTAAACGACCTTAATTGATTTGTTGTTTGGTCTATATTATGTGAATCAGTGTTTCTCAGAGCACAAGACGACGTCCGCAAACGTCTCGTTCTGTCCTCAACCCAAAGAGATTCAGTTTACTGAAGAGGAGGAAAGAAACCAGAAAATATTCACGTTTAAGAAGCTGGAATCAGAGATTATTAACCTTTTTTCATTCAAAAATTACTCAAACAGATTAATCAATTATCATAAATAGTTGCAGATAAATTTAACAGCTGATAAGTCATCGATTAATTGATTCATCTTTAATGTATTGGATATGTTTGAAATGTGTATATTGGCATCATTTCTCTGGAGTAAAAGTGTATTTAGTGATAAACCGTAACATTTATCAAATACAGGCTGAAACATCTGATGAGATCATTTAAAAGCTGTGTGTTTATAAATATAAAAATGATAAAAAGTGATGTGATGCGTCTGCAAACTATTGATTCAGACTGACTTATTTAAAGTTGTGTTGAAAAGAAAGTGTTAACTTTTTGTAAAAAAAAAAAAAAAGGAGGGATGGGGAATTAGAGAGGAAGGAAGAAGTACAGAAAGAAGGAGAGGGAGGTAAAACCCGAGCAACCGTGGATGCTTTCCAAATAAAAACTTTGCCCGAGAGAGCGACGGGATGGAGGGATATAAAAAAAAAAAAAGAGGGTAAAGTCTGTGAGTCATGCCGGGAGATGAGGACAAAGAACTGAAGCAGAGAAAATTTATGGGGGAAATATGAGCTTGTGTAGGAATAAAAACTTGAGCGGAGGAGGAGGTTTATTAGTATTCTGTCTGAGAGGAGAGGAGAGACGGGTGAGGTAAGGTGAGAACGAGGGAGGAAAAGAAATGGAGGGAGCTGACAAGAGAGAGAGATGTGATGTATCTGAAGACAAACACGGAGCTGACTATTTATAGCTGCAGTGTGTTTGTGTGTGTTTGGATGCATAATTGTGCAGCTGGTCGGGTGGTTGTGTGTTTGTGAGGAGACGTAAGAGGACAATAGAAAATGATGAAAGGCTCTTTAGTGGACAAAAGATGTTAAATTGCTTTTTAGCAGCTAAACAAAGAAAAAAAGAGGTTTTATTTGTCCTTTCTTTATCCTTCAGACCACGAGGAGCAGATCCACCAATCAGTCGGCTGCAGATCGATCAGGTAAGGTTGATCCTGTTTTTCTTCTTATCAATGAATGTTATTTGTTTGATGGCGTGTGTGATCGTGGTAGGTGGTTAATATTTAATAAGGCCTTTATAAGATAACTTTGGGCATCTTAAGAACATTAATAAGAGTCTTATGAGTCTTCAGGTTGTTAATAACAGCTTTACAAACACATTTATTGACTAAACGAACCTATTTTGTCATTTTCTAACCTTTATTAAGCTTTTTGTTGCTTTATTAAGATGAAAACACACTTTATAATCCGTTTATTAGCTGTTAACTATGTTTAATTGTAGCTTCTGGATCTAAAGCGAGAACAACACCACAATTATTACTGAATCCCTTAAAGTCTTATCTTAATAAATATATATCAATAAGCATATTATAATCACTTGTAAAGGCCGTATTACCTTTTAATTAACACTTATTACAATGAACTTTATCTAAAGCGCTACTGTAGCAACCTGTCATTCTGCTCTGATGCTCTGGGTTTGTAGGACGAGTCGACCGCCGACCCAAAGCATCAGTGTTTCAAGTTGGGAGTGAGACTCAAAAATCAACTCTTCTTCTCTTGTAGCTCCGTGCCCATCGGTTCCTGCTGAACACAGTACCTTTAATTTACCCTACAATCAAATAGAAAGCAAACTGTCTTGTTTCTGTTGCCATAAATCTTCACAGACTCTCTGACATCAGGTTTTAAAGAGATCAGCTGCAGGTGAGGAGTCGTTGAGACAGAGGTGTTGGTGTCGAGCGTCCTCTGAAGAGTCTCTGTGGAGGCGCGTGTGTGTGTGTGTGTGTGTGTGTGTGTGTGTGTGTGTGGGCGGGTCAGGACGAGGTGACGGCAGCAGTGTGGCCGTCTGCTGGGTAATCCTGTCCTTGGCAGCCGGAGCTAAAGGACTCACTCCTTAACTGCTTAAAGAGGCGGCCTCCGCACAGGGTTTCCTCTGCGGGACGGGAGGGGCGGGGCACGTTATATAACCACTGCGTTACAGCTGCATCTCTTAACGATGAAGTACCGTTTCAATAACTAATAGCTAATCTTTAACGTCTCGTCCCGCTGCAGTGATGTAGCGGTGCAGTGACATCACTGTCGGGTGTGGTTACAGGTGCAGCAGTGATGCCTGGTGTAAAGCTGCACTTTTTCATTAGAGCGATACGGTTTGTGCCTGTTTACACTAATTCAATGATGAAATCACTGATTAAGATGAAAATCCTGAACAGAAACTTTCAGTTTTATTCATTCAAAATCAAAATGTTATTTCTTTACTTTATTATCACTTATACTTCAAGGTACTTCAAAGTATTTGCATTAAAAGTACTTTGACACATTTATTTCCTGACACTGAATGATGTCCCGCTGTGTGTTTAGCTCCGTTGTAAGCTATTAGCTCTGTTAGCCGATCGCTAGCCGGACACACCTCAGCTGCTAACAGCTAGCGAGCGCTCCTCCCGCCGATCGCAACACAAATTTGTTGTTCGCAACTGAGCGTCATCCGGAGGAAAAATGTGACGTGTCCCTCATGAACAGTGAGTTTACTGCGTCGAGTTTTTTCGTACGTCTCGCGCTCAAAAGCCAGCCGGTGATGGTTACCATAGTAACAGCATGGGAATACGTGCTCCGTCGTCGACAGCGCTCGGTTCAGTTTGTCCATTGGTGAAGGGTTAGTTACACATACAGCCGTGGATTCATGAGCATCCGAGAGAATATTTTAAATTAATTCAACCGTCTACACCAGCTGCATGATGCTGCCTCAAACTTGGAGGAAGTTTTTTAAAAAATAAAGTGTCTGAATGTGTTTAATTTACTGACACACACACAAAGTGGACTCACTGCTGACAGAATATCTTTATACTTATTGAATCTGAACATTCAGCATCAAACAGGCTTCACTTCACTTCACACAAACGAATCACACGTCCGTGACTCACCGGAGCGTCATGACATGAATGACGACGATCACACACACACACACATCACACATCACACAGATATACGCACATGAACAAACACAGAGACACAAAGTCCAGCGGCAGCTTCACAGAGCTCTCACAGTAAATGCCATAACGATTGATCCCACACTTGAGTCGGGCTCGATCGATACTCTTTGTTTTCTGCTCGCAGCGTCGCCCTGCTGCCCGGCGCTCCGCCGCCCGCTGCTGCGAAAAGGCCTCTGAAGCCACATTTAGGCCTCGTGTCAGGCGTCGGAAAGCCAAAACAAACCGCTCCTGAACCAGAGCGATGCAATGGAAACTCCTCCGTCCTTAATTATTCTGCAGAGAAGCACAGCGTCATACAGCGCAGACAGAAATGACAAGAACAGCGACGCTTTTTTCTCCCCGTGCTGCAGCTTCGTCCTGTAGATGAATCAGTGACAGCGAGGTCAGAGCGCTGCGTTTGAGCGTTAACGGAAGGTTTTCACATCCTCATTAAGTGTAAGAATTGTCACCCCCCGTTGTGCAAAAATCCCCCAATTTAAGGGGACATGAAGTAATTGGATGGCAGCGGAAATCCTTTGCGATCAGTCGACAGGTTTTTCTTCCAAATGTAGCAGAAATTTTGGAGAAAATCTGCAAAAGAAAATGCAAATATGTGAACATTAGGAGCTGAACATGTCAGAGTATCAGCCACAAGCACAACAGTTGCAGTTTGGTTTAGTTTAGGCACCAAAACTTCTGGACTGGTTTAGGAGAAGATCATTTCTGGAGAAAGATGGTTGATTGAGATCGTCAACTACTGACACTTTGGGTCAGCAGCTCGGACCCAAAGTGTCAGCAGTTGACGATCTCAGCATGAGACTCAATAATCAATTATCTCATTTTTTAACTTGTGATCTGAAAGTTTTCTTTCGAAGGTTTGTGAAAACGTGAAAATCCCCAAGTCTGTAGACACAAAGCAAAGTCAGTCTCCTGATTAATTATACTAATCTTAAAATAAGACATCATCGAGCACACAAGATGTACCTGAAACTTCCTGTTCCTCTGATTATAACAGCGTATATAAACTCCTCTCTACACCAGCAGCAGAGAAAAGTCTCCAGAGTTTCTTTTTTCTCTCTCTCGGAGGCTGAAGAAGCGATCTGAGCGACAGCGGCAGACCTCAGACCAGTCCCGAGTCCCTGTCGTCAGGAGAGGACGGCAGATAAGCTGCGGAGGTGACGAGCTCCTCGGCGCCTCAGCAGAAAAACTCTGACAGAGCCTGAGACAGCACAAAGCCCAGGTGACACATACAGAGTGGCAGGTAGGTTAGCTGTGTGTGTGTGTGTGTGTGTGTGTGTGTGTGTGTGTGTGTGTGTGTGTGTGTGTGTGTGTGTGTGTGTGTGTGTGTGTGTGTGTGTGTGTGTGTGTGTCAGGTCTGCAGGAATCACATTTGGAAAATTGTTCCTGTGAAGTGAAGTTTGTGAAGTTTTTCAGTCTTTGTTCCTCTCGCTGCAGAGATCGTGTAATTCATCGAGTCAGATCCGTGTCGCGGCGTGAAGAATAATCGGCCCAGTCGGCAGGAAAAACAGATGCATTTACCATTTCACGCAGGAGGAACGCTGTTTAAAACCAATTCAACAGGGTCATTTTGAAGCCAACTTAGACTCACTCAAATCAGGTACTTTATGCCAAAACAATATATTTTCCTTTTCCTAACGTTAACCAACTATTTGAAGGAAATCTTCAATACCAACATTTATTCTGGCGATTGTGAAATTATTCTCTGTGTCTTAAAACAACAACTCCTTGACTCCTGAACTCAACTGATGACCATGAGAAGCTCCAGAAACAGCTAACAAGAGGACTGTTGGAGTGAATATTATCTCTCAAAGATCTGAATACATCATCTTCTGTATCATCGTATGTTTGCAGCGTGCTGTCGAGTGAGAGTCACGTGATGTCGGCCTGATTTCAGCTTTGTGACGACACCTGATGCATTTCACGACCTTCCAAAATCAAGACGCCAGACAGACGAAAGCTTTTTTTTAAACTACTTTCAACCTCAGTGCCGGCCTCACTATCTTCAGCATCAGGTGGTAAGAAGCTTTTCTGTCCTCTTTGTACCACGCTGAATACATTTATGAATTAAAGACTGATTTAAATTGTTCGATAACCTCATGTAACCCCGACGTAACCTGGGAAGTGTTAACCGCGTCAGTGTAGAAGAAAATTAATGAATAAAGTGATAAATTAGTCGATGTAAAGACAAATTAATCAGTGAAAAGAGGAAAAGGAAGGTGAGCGAGTTATTCTGCAAACAAAACCAGTAAAAGAAGAAAATAACAAAGAAGTTTTGTCCAAAAATAGAAGATATTTTCATAACATACTATTTCTCTAACTAAAATATTAACTAATCACTTGAGAAAATGATTCTTAAACTATCATTTCGTGTGTTTTTCATCAAATACCAGGTGAAATATTTCCTCGTATTTAATTATGAATGGAAAATCCCACAGGCAGCCGGCCTCAGCAGCCTCCATCCCGTCTCATTTACCTCTCCTCACCTGGTTTCCTGCCAGTTATCCCAGCATCCTCTGTGCAGAGCTGATTAGAGGCCTCTTTCCTGTAACAGAGGACGAGACAAGGACGACGCGCTCGCCGTCTGCCAGGAAAGCTCTTAGATTTAGTCTTCAGTGGGGCCGAGGCAGAGGCTGCAGCTCGATGAAGACGGATGGTCTAATCCTGCCAGGAGAACGAGGGTTAAAATGGCAGCCGGTGGCCGTCACACAGGTCTTTATTTAACGAGATAATCACAAACCGCTGGAGATGGTGATCTGCAAGTCAGCTTCGTTTGGTTATATTTTACTTTACGCTCTCGTTAAGTGAGTTTATTTGACCTTTGAAGCGTCTCTTCCTTTAATTTTTGTTTTATTCGGCCTCAAACTCCAAATAATGGAAAAGTGAGTCTGTAGTTGTTTACATCCGACGGCTGCAGCAGTTTCTCATGCTGCTCTGATGAAAACTGGTTTGAACACCAGAGAGGAAAATAATTATAGCAAAGAAACCATCAGGATTAAAACATGTCACACACCTGAGGCTGGATACAGGTGGTGCCTCAGCCTGTTGACACCAGAGGGCGCCACACAACAGTGAAAGAGAAACTCAGTCTCTTTAATTGGCCTGTTTTTGTCTCTTTTAGCTCTTTTAGTCGCTGAAGGCTCAGTTCAAGTGTCTGCAGTTTTTATCTCTCCTTACTGTGTTTCTTCTTCTCTTCTCCTGACTGAACACTGATTCTCTCTCATCTGTCGCTGAACCTCCTCTTCCTTCTTCTTCTGTGTTTTTGCTGAACATTGTGACATCACTGCTTCTTTGCTCGTGTGGTTCAGTGTGTCAGTGGACATTTACCAAATGAAGAAGAGGTTTGAGCAGTGAACACACTTCTGTTGGACGTCATGTACACATTAATACTCTTCCAGTCTTGTTCATACTGGAAGCTCAGGTCTCGTGATTATCTTCCCTTAAAATTGACTCTGATCTTTTTCGTTTGTGTCTCTGTGTCTCTGCGGCTCCAGGAATCAGGTTAACATTTTAATTTGCTGAATACTAAACACGTGACCATCCCTTCAGCCTCTGCTATACTTTGTGTATATTTCTAATTAGCGTGCTAACACTCCAAACTGAGATGATGAACATGGTGAACATCAGCACATTAGCTTTCAGTCCAGCTGATATGCACCAAATCTGAGGTGAATTTGAGGTGAACCCTGAACATTTTCCTGACCCAAACATGACAACACAGAAAAGGTGATGTCCTCCATGTTTTGATAGTTAAGGATTACAATCATACCTTATACCAACATCATAAACTGTTCAGGTGAAGAGTTAATGGTGAACTCAGGTACGTTGTGAGAAGGAAACGAGATGGTCCAGTCGATCTTCATAAAAGCATTTGCGATGGCTCCATCCCTGAGCATGTTAGCATGTTAGCATGCTTTGTGTCTTAGTGAAACCTCTCAGAGCAGCTAGCATGATTGCAGACTCTTGTTAATCTTGTTTCTTAACTGATGAGGTTTATCTTTCTGTCAGTGATGCTGTTTTCTCAGGCTGTTCTGTCGGCTGTAAACCCAATCTATCTTTTAAACATGAAGCACAGTTTTGGTGGTTTGTTTACTGGTGTCTTCACCTCCAGCGAAACCTATTTTCTCCTCATGTTAAGTTGGAGTGTTTTCTCCCCAAACCGTCGGATTACTTAACTGCACGTTAGCTGTGAGCTAGCGAGCAACAGCAGGCACTGATGGTGTTTGTGTCTGTGTGTTTAGATTCAGGTCGACTCTGACTGAACGCAGCACTCAGCAGAGACTCTGGTTCTCCTCTCTGTAACGTTACGTTCATGAAGTAAAGTCCATTTCCCCTCCAGCTCCAGTCAGAAGTCGACATTACAGAACATAAACACCCGTCACATCGCTGCTGCAGTCAGGCTGATAAACAGGAGTGAAGATAAATCCACTTTTTAATCCCAGAAGTTAAAAAGTAAACTCAGAGCAGGATCCGATGTGACTCTGGGTGTTTACTGTTATAATATATATCACAGAGGATAACTCATAAGTCATGACTCATATCTCATCACGCTTCAGGAGATGTGAGCGGACGTGGCGATGCTGAACGCGCTCTGTGTTTGTCGTCCTGGTGGCTGAGCAGGTTTTATCGCCCACTCCCGTCGCCTGGACTCAAATCTGCTTCTTGACCTTTTGTGGTGCGTCTTTCCTTTTTTTCTTTCTCCGACACATCGACTGTCACATCCACTCTTTAACGAAGAGGAAATACTTTAAATGTCATCAGCTTAAAATGAAATTATGAAAGGTCATCTTCATAAACAGTTTGAGCCTCCCGGGGCGACTCGGATTCAATCGTTTCAGGGAAAAAACAATGAAGGATTAAACTGTTGAGGTGACGTCAGACTTTGTGGCTGCCGCTTCTTGTTTTATCTGATCTTACTGAAATATTTCAGGTACATCCTACCTGTGTATACACTGCTACCTGCTCTGATCACCTGCTGCCTGCTGGTTTCTCATGTGTTTGGTCCGACGCCTGCACGCTGCCTGTCTGTTATTTACCAGTTGGTCCTTTGTTTGTGGATTCAGGGTCTTTTCGGTGCCAGAAACCTGAACTTCAACACAAATGTCTGCATGATATAGAAACCTCATAAACAGCATTGTCTCATATGTGATATATCATTTATTTTAGTGTGTTTTGCTGCACCTATTGTCTTGTATTCATGTCTCTTAAAGGGACAGTTCACTCCAAAATTAAAAATACATATATTTGCTTTCACTTGCGGTGTTATTTATCCATCTATCTGGATAGTTTTGGTGTGAGTTGCAGAGTTTTGGAGATATCAGCTATTTCAGCAACAAGAAACAGCAGCCTGAGCTCGAGTTGGAAAAGTCATATAACTGTGGGAACTTAAACCAGAATTCAACATGTTTGTACAATCTGAGACGCAGGAGGACAAATATCAGACAGGAGAGCGCTTTCATAGCAGCCAGGCTCTCTTTTGTTGGATAAAGCGTGCTCCTGTTGCATCATGGGAGTTTATCAGTGCAGCTGGAATGCATGTAAACCGATGACAAAGCATTTCTCAAGCTGGATCTTATACAAACTGCAGGTCTGTACACCGTTACACCAGAACACGCATGTCCACACAAAAGAGCCACGTTTATCTTATCTCAGTGTTCGTACACTTCTGTGTGCCCTCATGCTCTCATTCATTCATTCATCCATTCATTCGTTCATTCACATGTTGTCTTCCAGACGTTCTCGCCGCTGAAGATGTCAACCTTTGACCCCGGGCCCGGCGGTGCCTTGCTCAACATGTCTACTCACCAAATGTCACACCCCTTGACATATTGAGAAGTATATGAAGGAGAAGGTTGGATGTCATATTTATAGGTTGACCTTTACTTCACCCGGCGCTGACCGACTTAAATAACTGTATACGTTCAGAGGCGCGGAGCATTGTGACCACTTAAATGGCACAGGTCTTGGATCACACGCTGACTGGTGTAGACTTCAGACATTAACTCTCAGATGTAAGTCTGAATATTTTATATGAACTGATCCTTCTCACAAGTATCAGGCAACAAACCAAAGCCTTCCTGTCTCTCTGTGTTCACTGTTGAGTAACAAAAAATAAAAATAGCTCTTTGATTAAACGTAACGTGTCAAACAGACGAGATTTTTGAAGACTCAGCTCGGTCATGTTGCTTAATAAACTGCCCTGCCCAACACCATCAATAACAGACCGGACAGATGTTGCTCCATTGTGTTTGAACAGCGTGTCGACAGAATATAATGGATGAGAGTTTAGATCTGCGGCCTGCAGACTGATTATCCAGGAATAGACTCGGACGGTCTCTCTGTGAAGGAGACACAGGAGATTTAATTTCATAGACAGAGCTCTCAATCAACAACAAACATTTGTCTTTGTCTTAATGTGGTTCTCAGCTCGAAGTTGAGTTGAATAAAAATGAATTATTTAGCTGTTAAAGAACTAAAATCACCTGACGTCTCGACCTAAAGTTCACCAAATCACTGGTTTCTGGGTTACAGAGCCTGCTGACATTTGGGACAGTGTTCTTGTCTGCCACAGTATTTTGTTGTAATCATGTGTTCTTCTTGCAGCTGCTACAAGAGCAGGAAAATGAATGTGCTGATTGTGATTCAATACAGCTTAGTGCAAATACGTTCAGTACCAGGGGAGCTGCCTGTTTGCTCCAACTGCTCCTTGATTACAACACAGAGGCTGAGCTTCATCAACACACCCAGCAGGCTTACAGGTGTCACGGAGCAGCAAGAGACATGTTCTCTGGCTCGGGTTGTCATGATGTCTGATTTCCACAACATGATTACTGTAATTCACAATATAAATATTCTTGCCTTATTGAAAAAACAGGTGAAATGAATCTTTTAAAGTCCCACACTAGCGAGCTTCATCATCCCTGGAGTCAGAGTCCAGGTTGCAGCCGCTGTAAACCACCTCCTTGTCATCAAACTGGCCTCAGAGGCCCGGCTCACTTTAGAGGCAGCTGAGCCCGGTTTTAGCTACCCGCTCACCTGGCCCTGGCTTTGGTTGCCCACTCCAGCGCTGCTCACCACTGGCAGTCTGGTTGGGTGACTGCCAGTGCTGGTGCATGAAAACCTCCTTTCCCTGAGCTCCTAGTCCAGGCAGAGTCAGCTAATAGCACCACTAGCTGCACAGCTAACTAAGTGACCACAGCTACAGTGAGCAGCAGTTAGCTGTCCCCTGTTGATTTGTTGTCTTGCACCTTTAAAGGCAGAAATCTCTGCAGCTGGTGAAGAAATTGTTTAATCATTAGTATTGATCACCAACTCTCAACACTGAGCAGACAAATATTTCACTTATAAAATAATGTACTATAATAATGTTCAGCTATAAATATAAAATGTTGCTTCAGGACCTACAGTGATATAAATCTAAAGACTGAGGCAGCAGCTTAAAGCCTGAGTGAACCTGCCGTGACATTTCCTCTCCACCTCCTCTCTGTGCGTGCTGAGGTTCACGTAGCAACGAGCTCCACTCCATCACATGACTTACTGTTACAGTGAACATGACACTGGACAGCAGGGTGGTGCTGCTGGTGCTGCTGGTGAGGGGAGGGTGGAGAGGTCCGGTTATGGACTGAGGACCAGTGTAAAAATCAACTACACTGAAAGCTTCTGACTGCATTCAACTTTAAACCTGGTGTGTGTGTGTGTGTGTGTGTGTGTGTGTGTGTGTGTGTGTGTGAAGAAATGAATGTGCAAAGTGGTGTTTGTGTCGTCAATAGCTTTTATTTCTTAATCAATAACACTAAAACAAATTTAGTACTCGTTGCAGCTTAATGGAGAGTTTGTGAGAACAATAAAGCTTCAGGGATGGATGTGTAAAAAACAGTGTTATTATAATATGATAAAAATCAATTATACACAGCATTAGGCTACAGAGTGTTTGCCTGTTAGTCAAAATGACAATGGAGTTGTTACCGTCATTGTGTTTGTTATTTATTAACAACTTATTTCTATTAAATTTTTAAACACTCTTTAGTTCAGTTTACTATGTAGGACTATATGTGGGAAAAATATGTGCTAACCTTAGCTAAGATGGCTAATGTGTATATTATTTCAGCTAATTTAATGTCATGTGAATTTGTTTACCCTCGATAGATAGCAAATTAACTTGGTCATTCAGCAATATCTGTATAAAGTTTGCAAATATTAGCTAACATTAGCCAGCATAAGCTAGCTTGGCCATACCAGACCAAGCAGCCTGTAGCATCTAGTTAATTGTATTTTGAACAAGGGTGCGTGTTATTGTTTACATGTTAAACTTTGTGTCTTTAAGAGGATGGTTGTGTAGCTTCTTCTTTCAGAAATGTTGTTTTTATGTTCATATCATGAAAAATCTCAAAATGACGGTTTAGCTAGTTTTTCGTACTCTGACATTGTCGCTTAGCAACCACATCGTGTAGCCCCGCCCACGGACAACGTTTCATGGCGGTGGATCGATAGTTTATTGAAACTAGTCCAATAAAAACACACACTGTCGCATTAAAACAACGTTTAGTCCCTCAGACTGGTTGTAACTGAGCTCCAGGACTTTTGTGTTAATATCTATGGACCTGTTCACGATGTGCCTTTCTCACTGTCATGTTCAATAAAGTTTTATAAAAAAGAAAGAAAAAAAAGTTTCACGCGACCTTGACATTTTGCCTGGGGGCGTGGCCGGCGGCGAGCTGCGGGGATAAATTGCGGTGAGACCTCCGCTCGTCCCCGCTGTCACTTCTCCTGCTGAGGACGATCAGACTGAGGTGCATTCACAACCGGTACGGTCCAACTTGTTCACCATCGTTTACTTCTTCTTCTTCTTCTCCTTCTTCTACTTCTTCTATTTCTTCTTCTTCTGCTTCTTCTTCTTCTTCTTCTTCTACTTCTACTTCTTCTTCTTGGTTTTCTATTTCTTCTCTTTCCTTTCTTCTTCTACTTCTTCTGCTCCTTCTTCATCTTCTTCTGCTTCTGCTTCTTCTACTTCTTGGTTTTTTACTTCTTCTATTTCTTCTGCTTCTTCCAATTCTTCTTCTTCTTCTTCTACTCCTCCTTCTTCTCCTTCTTCTTCTTCTTCTTTTTCTCCTTTGTGTTATTGAAGTTGTTAAAATATAATGGAAGAGTTTTAGTTTAATTTTTGTGCAACAGGTGTCAAACAAACTGACTTTTCTGGGGATTTCTATTCAAAGTTTTAGTAAAGTAGTATAATTAGTCTTCTGGGCTCTTTGTTGCAGCGTCCTACTTTTGCATGATGCTGTGTTTTGTGTTGTTTTTGGCTAAACGATGTATTAATTGTGTCCTTAATCTGTTCCCTTGCAGTGAGGACTAAACCATATCAGACAAAATGGTGAAGATTGGAATCAACGGGTGAGTTGATGCTTTTTCATTTTGTCATTAGTGTGCTGGTGTCCTCTGTCTTGGTCTCCAGGATTAATCAAGCCTTAGTTATAATCCATTTATTAATAGAAATAAAATGAAACAGCTGCGAAACACAAACATTGGGGAACCACATCATCTGAAAATAGAAGACAGCAGGTGGAAAAACCTACTCAGGCACGTCCGTAATCCTCAAGTACATCCTCTTCTTCTGTGTCTCACGAAATGTGACACGTTTGAGGCATCCTCTGGCTCAATAAGTGAGCATTAGGAGGTGTCTGATGAGTGTCGAGGGCTCCAGCAAATACACAACGTCTCGCTGCTTTTTCCACCCACATCGACATGATCTGAGGATTAGAGTAAGAGGAGCGTTCATATCCTGAATCACTGATGTTATGAGCATCCAGTAGTTGGGAGTGTTAAAGGTCTTTGAGGCACAGGACCCCGGACAATGTCCCTCTGACCGTCAGATGATTATCTGAGAGTCGGTTTTAATCATTTCACTTGGAGACGAGGGAGAAATCGAGTCAGCTGAAGGAGAGGAAATTGGAAATGAGGGTGCGAGTCAGTGAGGAGATGATGGCATACGTTTCTATGCAGTGGGGATGTGATGGAGAGGCAAGACAGAAGGAAAACACGTCTTTATTTCCTGGACACAAGTGTTGATATTAAATAGTTATATGTGTAACTTGATTAAAAGCTCACACACTGCTGCCCTTCCTGAGCCTCTTTATATTTAAGACTTTCTTTGTGCTGTGGTGGTGACAGGGGAGGACTGTGGACAGGACCCGTCTATCCTCTGGTTATTTATAGTCCGGCGGTGTTGTGGTGTCACGGTTGACGTCCCCTCTTCTTCCACACCCTTCAGACCTCTCCAATCCCGCTCCCTGCTCCGGCCGGTATCGCTGCCCTCCTCAGCTGTCACATTCCTTTTATTCTCCCCCTCGTCTATTTTTAACCCTCTAACCTTTCGGCTGAAGTTCAGAGATCATCCGGCCGGCGGTTCACGGACGCTGCTCAGACTCGTGGATCACCAGGTGAAACGTTTCCTCCTCCTCCTCCTCCTCCTCTGTGAAGCAGCAGCTGCTGTTGAGCTGCAGGGAGATTTAGCTCGTTGACTCTGGCCTCGTACCAACACCGACACTGAGCCTCAGAAACAGAAGATGGGCTCCGGTCCATTTTCTGGTTGCTTGATTGCTTCCCAAAACTAACCGAGGAAAACGGCAACGTCCACTGACACTTTCCCTCCTGTGAAGGAAGGCAGACATTTGGACAATTAGGTTTTATAACTGACAAGCTCAGCTTAGCTGGACCTCAGTCTGTGTGGAGCTTGCATGATCTTTCCACTGCAGAGACGTGCGTGTCTTATGTTTTGCACTATGGCTGACTGGCTCAAGTAAAGATATAAAGTTTCCCTGCAGGGAGAGTTGTTTTATTCACTCCGTAGGCATCCATCTCTGTCATCAAGTATCTTTCTCAGCAGGGTGTTGAGGATTAACATTTTTGATACTGATCCCGATGTCTTAGTTTGAGAAACAGATACCAAACTGTGGGGTTGTTCCGATACTGATCCAAATGTCACAAATGCCTCCTTCACTGCCTAAAATAATGAAGTCGGTTCCAGTGAATACATGAGTCTATACACCGGTCAACTATCATATAATTTATGATTAAAAACAGGGACCCGGCTTCCCAGCAGCATCCCGTACACCTGAATGCAACTTTACAGATTTAGAATAACAAGAAACAGCTTCAAGAACATCCATAATACAAAATCTATACAATCTATGTATTGTTTAAATACAAAGAGGCCGTATGAATATTTATTAATGGGTTTGTCATTGTTGATTTTGATGAAACGTAGATTCTCAGCACTATAAACCTGCCGTCAGTTCGCTGAATCGTAGCAGCGGTGACCTTCCTCCATCAGTGACAACCTTGTTACCAACACTCCTGTTGAGACTTCCTGTTGCTTCTTGACTTCTGACCTTTCTGACGCTGGACGCCGTCTCTTATTTTGGCACACAGAGTGTGTGTTGTGTCTCTGTCACATGGTTTAAGTTTCAAAGCGTCCCATGAGAACATACAGTGAGTTATGTGATGTGACCTTTGAGTGTTGGAGACATGCGATGTTACGTAACAGGAACACCTGGAGAATCAGAAATAGTGTCGTTACTGTGACATGACGAAGTCTTTGTCCTCGACTGAAGACAACTGGAGGCTCTGGGCTGTAATACTTTGGACTTTTAAGCCTATTGCAGCTCTAATTTTAATTTTAATGACTCTGGATTATCTTTAATTGATGCAGCTTTACAAAACATCCAATTTATCTTCTGTAGCTTCGATTTTAGTCAAATTATTTAGATTTAATTGTGTTTATCAAACTCTGTGGTCATTTGTAACGCTGTAGTTGTGTAATGTACAGTATTATATTAGGTAATGCTTTATATTAAGGACATTGTAATAAGCATTAGTTAGGAGGTAATACAGCCCTTATAAACATTAATGAGACAATATAAACTGTTAATAAGAGCATCATAAAGAATTTATAGAGCCAATATAGCCAGTAGATGCAGAACGTATAGTTAACTGTTAATAAATGCAAAATAAATTATGAATTCATCTTAATAAGGTAACAAAAAAGCTTAGTAAAGGTTTAACACTGACATAATGGGTAAGTTATACTCAATAAATGTGTTTGTAATGCTATTAAAAGCAATTACAAGAAACTTATAAGGCTTTATTAACTTTCTGAAGCATCTATATTCTGTTTTAAACCATGAAGTTTCCTCGTGACGACTTTTGAAAAGACGTAGACGTTATCATGGGAGTCGTAGGCAGCAGATATTTGCACACAGTGTTGACTGAGGTTAGTTCGACCTGCCAGGATCAGTTTGTGTGTCCACCCAAAGAAAAGTCTTTTTGTCACACAGACGTTCATATCAGACTCAAACACCCTGAACTTTACTTATTATGAGGCAACTTTATTCTCTACGTTTGACTGAATTCATTTAACGGAGGACATGGAGACGAGCAGGAGCCGACCTCAGTGAAGGAACCTCATCATAGTGTAGTAAAACTGCAGTTTATCCCACAAAGAGCTGCAGGATGACGTCCTCAAATCTCTTGTTTTGTCCACAACCCAAAGATATTAACTTTTCCTTCATAGAGGAGTAAAGAAACCAGAAAATATTCACATGTACGAAGCTGGAAATACGTCAGACTGATCAGAGCCCGACTGACGTGATGAAACACCACCCCCTCCCCTCGGTCCAGTCTCAGGCCCCTCACTGTCTGACCTGCCATGACAGCAGCCATATTAGGTGTAAACGGGCCTTTGGCTGCCGATGCCAACTTTTGTTCTCTACAGTCAAGGTTGGCGGGCCTTGTATGGCCCTGCTGTCCTTCACTGTGACTCCCATCTTTGTTAAGGTGTCAGTGCCACCTGCTGGTCAGAGAGGGGGAATGAAGCAGGCTGCTCTAAAATAAAAGATAAAAGTGAGTTAAGAGTGAAGAGCTTAGAGTAAATTTCTGCTTCCTGCCACATCAAGTATATTCGTAATGGATCTGAGGCACCGTAACACGTCTTCAAAGTATCTAAATGTAAATATTTATCCAGCTGTTTTATCTTTGATTCACGTTCGGCTCGCTTCTTCACGCTGACCTCGTCCTCCTGCGTTTCAGATTCGGACGTATCGGCCGTCTGGTGACCCGCGCCGCCGCCAAGGGAGGCAAGGTCGAGGTGGTCGCCATCAACGACCCCTTCATCGATCTGGACTACATGGTGAGAGGCTGTAGATACTGATCTGGGTAGAATGTGAAATATAAGCAGGCACGAAGTTTAGTTATGAAATACGGATGGAGACGTTTTAAAGTCTTCACTGGAGGCAGAAAGTTAACTTAAAGGTTAGCTTGTAGCATCAAACCTGTGGAGCTGCTCTGTGGTTAAAGCTTCTCTTCTTTAAATATTTCTTATTTTATTCAAATAGGTCTTTTCCTGTCAGATGCAGATATTAATCATCGTGTTTTGTCCTCCTGCAGGTCTACATGTTCAAGTATGACTCCACTCACGGCGTGTGGAAGCACGGAGAGGTGAAGGCCGAGGGCGGCAAGCTGGTTATCGGCAACATGCACATCACAGTCTACCACGAGTGCGTATTCCTCACACTTCTGGCTTTATAGACATTTTTAACACAGTATTTTTAACCGCTTTGCCAATGAAACCTCTCCTGTGTGTGATGATGTGCAGGAGAGACCCCGCCAGCATCAAATGGGGCGAGGCTGGCGCCGACTACGTCGTGGAGTCCACTGGTGTGTTCACCACCATCGAGAAAGCTTCCGTAAGTTTACAACTGGAACGTGATTATGAGAAGTTTCAGCAAATAAACATTGTTTATAGATAAATATTAATATGTAGATATTGATAGTGCATGCAGTACAGTAAAGTGTTTTATTCTTGAGTCTGAAGGGAGCTGCAGATGACTATTATGCAGAAATGATGATGAACTCACATCCTTCACGTGTTCATTTAAAAATGCATGAATATGTTCACATTATAACCTTGAACCTCCTGCTTGTCCCCGCAGGCTCACCTGAAGGGCGGCGCTAAGAGGGTGGTGATCTCTGCCCCCAGCGCTGACGCTCCCATGTTCGTCATGGGCGTCAACCACGAAAAATACGACAACTCCATGAAGGTTGTCAGGTGAGTTTGGACATTTTTATCATCATCTCATTTCAAAAAAGCTCTGTAGTTTAACTCTCAGCTGTAGTTGATGATGATGACCTTTTAGATTGGACAGAGTCATAACCTGAGGTGAGGCATGTTGACGTCACCTGGTCCTCCTGTTCGTGTGACGCAGGATGTCGAGTGTTTTTCAAATCTGGGCAAGGACAGATGTGAACATCTGGATGCTTTTTAAGTGCCCTGCCAAAAAGAAAAAAAAAACAATGTCAAACCAAGATCATCTCTTAAAATATACCGAGTGTCTGTGCACTTCTGATGTCAGTTAAAGTAGCTACACTTTGTACAGTTTGTATGTGTGACATGTTCTCGTCTCGTCTCGTCTCCACAGCAACGCTTCATGCACAACCAACTGCCTGGCTCCCCTCGCCAAGGTCATCAACGATAACTTCGGCATCGTTGAGGGTCTCATGGTAAACAACTCAGACTTTTCATCCTCTATTCCCACTTTATGTTCACCCTGTTTCAGTCTGACACAAGGGAAGAAAATTTACTTTTGAGTCAACTATCCTTTAATGATTTTCACATTATAGAGACCAAAATCATGCCCTCTGACAAGCAGCTGCAGCCGATGTGAAACAGAAAAGTCAACATTTTTCCATTTATTCTGCTGAAACTAGCAAATATTTGGTATTTCTTACTTGAATCAATTCCCAGATCAGCTCCCTTTAACAGCCAAACATCACTAATTGATGGTTTGTCAGATGACTGATCATCAGTCTGTGTAAAATAAAATGTTCTGATCTTAACACGTCCAAAACAAAAGTGGCAGCACATCATTTCCTAACAGACAAGATGTCATCGTAACAGTGTCGTTCAAGGCGTGAAGCATTAATCTGTCTTTTTAATTCGAACCTTCTGCTCCCACTCCTCCAGAGCACAGTCCACGCCGTCACCGCCACACAGAAGACCGTTGATGGTCCCTCTGGTAAGCTGTGGAGGGACGGACGTGGTGCCTCCCAGAACATCATCCCCGCCTCCACCGGAGCCGCCAAGGCCGTAGGCAAGGTCGTCCCCGAGCTGAACGGGTACGATCAACTCTCCCCTGGTTTTACCTGGATGATTTCCTCGTGGGGATCAGTCTCTGAGCTGAAGCCACCTGAATCTAATGTGTTTGGATGTTTGTATTTAGTGTCTGACTCTTGACTGTCTCGTTCTTACAGCAAACTGACTGGTATGGCTTTCCGTGTCCCCACCCCCAACGTGTCTGTGGTTGATCTGACTGTCCGTCTGGAGAAGCCCGTAAGTATTTCCTGACCTTTATAATATATATCCTGAAGCTTCCTTATCGTTCATATGTAACAGGCTTTATTTTGACGCCAATAAACAACTGATAATCACCTTTTTACCTCATTTAATTAGATTTTACGATTGTATTTCTGACTGATACATTAAGGTCAAAAGGGAAGAAAATCTTCAAGCTCGAGTTGAATTTCAAGAGATTTGTCATTCACATCCCTCCACTCTGTTATTTAAACTGAGATGTGCTGGGCTCAAATTTTTTTATTAATAAAAATCAAGCTGCAATGTTGAAAACTAACCCTCAGTTTCTCTGTCCCGGTTTAATTATGATGTCTTGTCCTCGTCTTTAGGCCAAGTACGACGACATCAAGAAGGTTGTCAAGGCCGCTGCTGAGGGACCCATGAAGGGATTCTTGGCATACACAGAGGACCAGGTACAGAAAACAAGACTAATTGTATAATATATAATTATATGCCTGTATTTTTATGGGAATGTGTGTAGAGCCATACATGAGCCACTAGATGGTAGCACATCTATAATATTATGGCAGATCAAGCTGTCCTTGCAACAGATATTTGTACTTTTTACCATTAAATAAAACTCGTACTCAGTCACACTGCAGACACTCTTGTATCCAGGATCAAACAATACATACAGCAGGATGAATCCAGCTCTTTACAGATCATATGACCGGCTCTGTTTCTACTGTGCATGTATAAACAGCTGCGTTCGCCTCTTTCTGCTCAGGTTGTGTCCACAGACTTCAACAGCGACCCTCACTCCTCCATCTTTGATGCCGGCGCTGGCATCGCACTCAACGAGCACTTTGTCAAGCTGGTTTCATGGTGAGTTGTGCAACCAGGACACTTATCTGAACAGTATTTTGACAAGTATTATATAAAAGTCCTTCAGGTCCTCCTTCCCTCTCATGGGACAGGTTTCTTTTCACGAATATGACATAATCCCCACTTTCTGTTCTGTTTGTCTGCAGGTACGACAACGAGTTCGGCTACAGCAACCGTGTGTGCGACCTGGTCCTGCACATGTTCAGCAAGGAGTAAAGTCCTGTGACGACTCCTCGTTTCCTTCCCATGATTCCCTCTACCTTCACCTGTAACTGGATGCCGTGCCATCCATCCACCGGGAGCAAACTCTTCTACAATAAACACTAGCTGATGAAAGTCAAAATAATAATGATAATATCTTTTTATATGATAAAGTCACCTCTGTTCTGTTCTGAATAGTCTGGTTACACTAAACATGCACATTGGCTCCTTTGCACTTAATAAAGTCCTCAGTTTGTGGAAAGACTTGACGTTTTTATCATGTATTTTATGCTCGCTGTACAAAATGACTGTGTATACTTACTTCTCTAGGCATTAGGCTTATTTTATTATTTTGAATGAGCTCAGATGAAACTGTCCACAGAGCTTTTATCAGCCAGAATCCTAAAGCTGTTCTTAATTGTCCTGCCGAGACAAGTGACATTGAGACTGGTGCAGAGAAAGACGTTAACTTCTGGGAGAACTGCCAACATTTAATTAATTTGTCCAACATTATCAAACCAAAACCAAGAGAGGAGGAAAACATACAGGAGGTGTAGTTTTCTGTCACTCCTCATTATTTTATATAAATCATCTGTCTCTCTCAATTAGATCTAAGAATTGATCATGACAGCGTTACTCCTCCCCAAACTGTGGTTAGATGTCACTTTTCATTCACAACACTTCATCCAAACATTCAGTCATCTTAATAGTTGAAATCTTATCTGTCATCATCCATGATCCACATACAGCAGTGGTTCTTTTCACATTAACAACCCCAAAACCAAAACAAATTAGCTCGCAGACCCACATTTGATGATATGTTGTCACAGTGTACCCGATAAGAATTGTGCTTTTCGATTATTTATTACAGAAACTCTCTGCTATCTGTGTGGAGTGTACTACTGAAGTACACAGGACCTTTATAATTGGCAGTAAAGTTTTATACAGGGACTTCAAAATTAGAGCAATTATATGACAGTTAGTAAACTGAAGGGTGAACTTAATGCCAGTTCACCCTTTCAAAGGGCAATGACCTTTACATGTTTAATAGTATTCAGACATTGAAATGTGAAACAAATATTAAAATACTTTCAATAGATAAGACAAATAAAATAAATCAACACGACTGTGTGAAGGACTGTTAAGTTAACATTAAGTCCAGTTCTTAAAGTGGCCTGGCGTCACGACGCAAAGTGAAGTCGGCCATGTTGGGGAGTCCGCGCACCACGCAACAGCTGAGGGCGCTGCGGGAGGTCGCCATGTCACAGGCCTCAGACCACACATCCGTCATCACGTCGTAGTACTCCACGCTATAGGAGGTGGTGAGGCCGTTGAAGCCGCCCACAACAAAGAGCAGGTCGTCGATCACTTCGATGCCGAAGTTGCTGCGGGTGGACGACATGGAGGACACCTCGTGCCAGGTGTTGGTGCGGGGATCGTAGGCCTCAGCGCTGCGCAGACGGGCGCTGCCATCGAAGCCACCGACCTGTGAGAGGAAGTGTTGAATAAACGGTTTCTGAGCACATGGCACTATTATTACTACTATTATGTACTCACTGCAAAGACGCGGTCTGCATATGTCACGATGCCAACTCCACTGCGCTGGCTGCTCATGGGGGCGATCACCGTCCACTGGTTGGTTTCCGGGCTGTAGTATTCGCAGGTTTCCAGGCACTCGTTCCCATTGAACCCTCCACAAATGTAGATCTAGGAATAACAGGAGGGACATTAAGTTATTAACTATCTAACTAACTACTAAATTTAACAATATAAGCAACCTTTGTCGCCCCTGAAGAAAGTCCCCAGACACCCTCAAAAAACTGCGGTCACTGTGTCAGGTGTGAACTGAAGGGTTCTGAGCTGTCCACCTGTGATTGGATCACTCAGGATGGATGTTAATACCAGGTCTGAATTCCCTCTGACTCTTGTTCCAAGCAGGTAGAAAATCAAATCAACAAAGTTCAGTCAGCACCGTACATCGTCTGTTACTGGTCCCAGCTGCTCTTCCACTTCACCCACCTTGTCCTTGAGAGTTGTGCAGCTGGCGTCGCTCCTGATCTCATGCATCGATTGAATGATAGTCCACTGGTTGGTGTCTGGCCTGTAGCACTCTGCAGTGCTGAGGCGTACATGCCCATCAAGACCTCCCATTGCATAGATGCATCCGTTCAGCACAGCGATGGACACGTAGCAGCGGCGGAAGTGCATGGGTGCCACCTCCTGCCAGGTGTGTGTGCTCAGATCCAGCCTGCGAACACTGTTGAAAGACTCCATCCTGTCAAAGCCACCGACACAGTAGACGTACCCGCCGAGGAAGGCAGTGCCGTGATAGGCACGAGGGCGCTCCTGGTTGTTGGTCAGCTTGATCCAGAGGTCCTCCCGGATGTCATACGCCTCGATGGAGTTAGTTGGAGCACCTCCGCTCCAGCCTTCGATGGCCAACAGGATGGCGTTAGGCAGGCGAGGACGAGCGACAGAGACACGCATGACGAGGGCAGGTGAGGTGAGGCGGTCTTTGTTGTCCATGATGTCTTTCACCATTTGACAGCACTCAGAGTTGCTCTTCACCAGCTCATTGGACATCACAGTTGTCCCCAGGTGATCCAGACTCATCAAGGCCAGTCGGACCTACACAGAGAAAACAAGAGAAAAATCTTTGAATTGAGTATCAGTGTTGACAATACTGATGTTTCTGCTGTCAGCTAAATCCAAGCTAAAGCTAGTGGCAGAACTTACCTTGGACAAGAGCACAAGCAGGTGTCCTTGTCTTTCTTCAGGGGTGTGGGTGATCCATTGAAGGATGGCCTCGCACACAGTGCCTTCCTCTCTCACGTTGAGGTCGTCTCTTTCCAGGATGGCAGTGAGTTCCTGCACAGTGAGATCCGGAAACTCTTCACTGGAAACGACCTCCTCAAAGTGATCAAGGATGAAGTGGTAGGCCTTTCTCTGCAGCTCAAAGCAGGGGCAGACGTTGGTGAACTGCCAGATGCCGATGCAGTTCTCCGGGCTGAGCTGCTCCTCCAGGAAGTCGCAGCAGGCTCGTACTATCTTCATGATGTTGAACTGATCGGCTGCCATCAGCAGCTCCTGTACATTGTCCCCTGTCACAGAGAGAGAGCCGGTGTACGCAAACTCAATGATGAGCTGCATCATGTCAGGAGACAGGCCTGGGATGTTGAAGACCTTCTTTGTTGGGGCTGACCAGCGTGTGAAGAGAGCTCTGTGGGTCAGGATGAAAACACAGGAGACGATTGAAAAGAAACAGTATTCAACATCTTTCTCTCGTCCTCACGCTGATTTATAATTATTGCAAGTGAGGTTTACAGTTTCAGTGCACTGATGTCATTTTGGCCAAATTGTTTGCTGAAACAAAAGGCTGTCGTGTTCAAGTACAAGTGTCTGTTTCTTGATCTGCAAATGTGTATTTATGCTTGACATCGTGATGATGTCAGTAAATATGAATAAAATTCAGACGGTGCTTATCCTGTGTGAATGCGCGACACAAAACCCAACGTGAGGAGGTCATTTCTGAGTTACATGAGGTCTCCTGGTAAAACTGTTGTTTGATAACCACATTTTAGGATCATTACAATTAAATCAACTTACTTTACCATTTAGTATTGACTGGAAATGATACATGTTAAACACTCATGGACGTCATTCTTTCTCTTTTTTCTCTCTTTTTTTAACCACACCCAAAATATTTTTCTGTTTTTTTAAGCAGCTGGGAACTTTTCAATTTCAATTTGCGTCCTGAATTTTTGGACCAAAGTGCATCAAAAATCAGCTGTTTCAAGTGTGCATGATAACTTCCATTTATAATATATTATTTATACACTTTTTAATTCAAAATCTGCTTAAAAGTACTGTAGCATGGCACCGAGAGACAGGATATAAAGGTAAAATCAATCTTTACATGAATGATAATTAACAATGTGCACAACTGAATTGCAGAAAAAACCTTAATTTAAACGTATATCTGACTGTGTGGACGGACCTGCACCGTCATTAAACTTATACTTTTGAGTTATCTTTTAAAATAATATATTCTGCATCAGGTCGTTCATGTCCTGACTTCTAGCTCAACTCGTTTCATCACAGCTGCTCATGAATCAAACCAACTCATTGCTTATTGTGATTAATCATGAACCTATCATTTAGTTTTTCTGCTTATTTAAAGGGATGTTCATTTATAATCTCTCCCCCTGATATCAGATTACTGACTCACCGGAAGTACGAGCTGCATTCACAGAGGATCAGCTTGTGGACGTGAAACTCTACATCCTGGACTCTGATGACTGCGTCACAGAAGTGTCCCTCCAGACGGAGATCATTAAACACTGAGCCTGGCTGGTCTGAAGATGTGCCTCGGTCACTCATCTTGAGTTTTAGTTTGAAGTTTAGTTTAGTTTAGTTTAGTTTCCCTCAGTATCTAGGTCGGTTTGTCTCAACAGGTTTGATGAGTGAGGAGAGAAATCTCAAAACACATCATGGTGGAATCATCACATCGTCATGACTACAGTCAGTTAAACTGTGAAATGTTATGTTTACAACCATACAACCACTCAAACATCAATTCATTTGTAAATGTAGTTTTTATTTAAAACAGTCCAGTTGAACAGTAGCTGGATAATGTTTTATTAAAATGGCCTCTTTGGTGGGTTGAAGGACACAGAACACATCATAAACATGACTATGTTTTGTACTGATACCACTACTACTATTGCCTATCAGCAATTTATTAGGGCCCGAGCAGGGAACAAAACAAAACAATTAAAAACAAAACAAAACAATAAAATACAGCAAAATCAAAGACAAAATAAGATAGAAGTGTCATCACGCTACTGGATATTAAAAGCCATCCCAAAAATAAATAGGTTTTTAGCTCAATAGCTCCCAGGTCATGTGATCAATCAACTCAAAATCATGTTGGGATCATGTAACTACACTGGCTGCATGAGATACGCTTCTTGTTTTTACGTTTTACATCTGATCATATTTTTGATTAATTTTCATGATTTTTATTAGTTTTTATATGTAAAAATTAGCATTTTAGCTCAATAGCTTCCAGGTCATGTGATCAATTGACTCAAAATCAGTGTGGGATCATGTAACTACACTGGCTGCATGAGATACGCCTCTTGTTTTTACGTTTTACAATCTCTAAATGAAAGTCAGTAAAATCAGTAGTGTAGGATGGGCATGTGTGGTGAGTGTAAGGTGTGTAGGTGTTGTAAGGTGCATAAAAGGGAACAAAGGAATAACTGAAGCTACAACTGCCGCACCACCCGGGGAGACAGGCATCCATCTAGGAGGAGAGAGAGGGACACAATGAATGAGAAACACCACTTAAATAGTAAACCAGATCACCTGGCCCAGGTGCCTTCAGTTACCAGATTGCCAGGCTGGCCCAGCCCACTGCCAACCAGCAACCAACTCCAGACCCTACTGGCAAACACCAACAGGGGTCGCCACATACATCTGTTCAAAATTTTTATTATTAGGGCCCGAGCAGGGAACCTGCAAGGACCCTTTTTTTTCGAATGATTATTAGGGCCCAAGCAAGAATCTCATGCAAGGACCTATTGTATCTGTAAGGATTATTATTACTTTTATTCCATCCCCAAGATCGCATTTTTGGCGGCTTTAACATACCCCTAAACTCACCAAACTTGGAACATACGTCACATGTGGTGAAAAATGTGACAATTCAGAATGATTGGGGGTGGGTGTGGCCAGGGGACTCCATAGCGCCTCCTAATGTATTTTTGTCCCCCCGAACTTTTTCTCGGATCGTCTTGAAATCCGCAGGACTCATGGGTCTCAAGGATTTAGGCTGGAATTATTTTTGTTGGAATTTTTGGTGCAACAGGAAGTCGGCCATCTTGAATGGCGTGCGTTGATTTTCATTTTTCAAACTCCTCAAAATTGAAGCCCCACCTCCTACATGCACGTACATGAATGCAATTTGGTATACATATGTATCATGACCAAACGAACAAAATACCCCCAGGCACCGAAACCCTCAATCCAACAGGAAGTCGGCCATTTTGGTTCACAGCGGCCATCTTGTAAATCTTGAAGCCCCGCCTCCTACATTCACATACACTAACGAACTAAGGTACGCATAATTATCATGACCAGATGCACAAAAAACCCTCTTGGACCCATCCCCTCAGTCCAAAGGGAAGTCTGCAATTTTAGTTCAAAGTTGAGATTTCACCGCCATTTTCACTCATTTAAAACCCATTTCTATGCATCGTACATTAACAAATTGCTCCTACAGATTTACCACCACAGACTTCACACTCACTCAGTACCATCCTCAAACCTTGAAGATGATGTGTTGTCAAAAGCTTTCGCCTCCGTTACACCTGATGGGCGTGGTGGGGGGTGGTCAATTGCACAGTGCCCCCCCAGTATATATGGTAATTACGGCCTTGATGCCCATCTGTCCGGTCCCTGCTGCCCGGTCCAGCCTCATCATCAGTGGCCTGTCTCGGGGCCACAGCACCGTTGGCCCCTCCTCGCGGAGAAGGTCGGTCGTGTTCGCACATTTAGCTTCATCTTGTTTCAACGCTTTGCGCTGTTTAACTCAGTTTTTCAGCATCACCCATTTCTCTTTCTGACTGTTTATTCTCTCCTTTTTCGCCAGTTTCAACATAACTTCAGTTGGGCGCATGAAGACAAAATGGCGCGATTAAAGTACCCGGATCTTCCGTGTTGTAGGGCCTATTGAGCATGCGCACTACAGACTTTCGCCCACTGAGCCGGCTAACTTCCGGTTTAGCGCCCGGCTAACCTGAATGAATAATTTAATTTAATTTAATTTAAGTAATCTAATGGCTCAAGTTATGAAAGTCAAACGAGCTGAGGTCGATAAAAAAAATTATTTGTCTCTCTACATGCACTTACATACAAAGAGGGGAACCGGAAGGGGCGTGTCTTCGGCTGACAGTCATGAGATTACACCTGTCTGTAGAGCATGAAGCCAACAGTTCATTCAATCTGTGAGCGTTTAAACACATTTTCAGACTGGTGTCGTTGAGTTCAGTGCAGAGGCTCAGATCAGTTTCTGGGAGGAAAGCCAAAATAAAACCAAAGTGCTCCAACATTAGCCTGGCAGCCGCCGGAGAGGAGGAGGAGGAGGGTGGGGGGTAAGTGGAGAGGATAGTGTGTGAGAGAGAGACGGTCTCTGGGTAAACAGGAGCTCCTCAAACACTTCAAATAACTGCCGATTATTTTATGACAGAAAGGGGCAAAGCAGGTCTAAATGTGTAAACATCCTTTCACGGGTCACTGCAGTTGATAACTAACACTAGCTAGCTAATGTTTTGAAAGACATAAGTAAACCGCGATGAACTACGTAAAGCTAGCAAACATTAGCGGTTTGCTCGCTATCGCGAATCCGCCCATAAAGTGAAAAACAAATTCAGGATGCAAGCTAACTAATTTTAACTTGCAGAGTGAACGTAACTTGTACATAACTTCCACGCAAGGTAATTTAGAGGCGTGTTAATGTGTTACAAGGTTAATTACCAACTTGCTAGCTGCACTAGCCTGGTTATTAGCTAGGTAGCGTTAAGTACTACGTCACCGGGGAGGGAGGGACGGAGGGGCACTTAGCTATGTTAGCTATACCTCGCTTAAGCTAGCTACCATAATTCAACTGTAATCGTCCGCTATGAATATAAAACTGCTTGAATCAACGTGAATGTGCCTTTTATTTGTTATAATTTTTGGGGAATAAATTACAAATTACTTCAAATGGCTTTTGATTATCTGTGTGACGTCGCGGTAACAACAACAGTTACTTCCGGGTAGAAAACCGGCCGTTGTTTTGCATTGAGTAGATTCGTGAAATCTGTGCTTCAGGCATCAAAAATGCATTTTAGATGAACCAGACTAGATGTATATACTTTTGAAATAACATAATGAAACTGTACAATTAAATTATATGTAAGCAGGAGCGTGATGCAGCTGCTTTCTACGGGAAAGTTACTGTAAACAAACATTGTGATTCGGACTCGCGCATCTACACCGATCACTACGGTAGCCATGACAGACTCCCCCCTGTGCCCCTCTACTACCGTCAGTACGGTATGCGAGCGCCGCAGTCATTCACTTGTGTTTATTCCTGATCTCTGCTGCACCGCTGCTCGACACTGCGCTTGGACTCGTTAAGCCTCATTATCTGGTGCCAAACTTAGTGTTTCCTCCTCTAAACGCCAGGTACGATGCTTGTATGTCTTTAAAGCTGCAGAATATCTCCGTGTCGCTTTATTCTGAGGCTTAGAATAACATTTGTTTGACTGCGCGTCCCCGCTGATCTCTGGAAATTGCTGCTGCGTAAAAGTAAACTCGACAGTCTGATTTTGCTGCAGGGTTCAGCTGTGTGTCTGTGAGTGAAGAGGCACCTGGTTGTGTTTTTGATAATATTTTTTATGATCCAAAACGTTTCAGCATGAGTTCGCTGTGATATTCAGCTCGGAGTTTGTTATTTAGCTGCGATTTTTAGGCCCTTAAAGCATCCTTCAACCCGCAGTGTCCGACTCCAGCGCGCAGCTCCTCTGCAGAAAGGTGAGCGTCGGGTGAATCCGGAGGAGGACTCTAAGACAGGGCTGCTAGGCCTGATTCTGGTTCGGGGGAAACGATCATCTGATTTTTGAATTACCTGCGGAATTGAACACTAAGAAGTCTGGGTTCATGCCGGATTTCGAGCACTTCAGATTTTCCTACTCGAGTATGAATCCGGTCCTGGGGGAGAGCGGTTTCCTGGCCCCGCAGCAGCACCATCACCAGATGACGGGCCAGACCGACTCCGCCATCCCAGAGCCTGGCTACTTCCTGGGGGACCACGGTGGGTTCGGGCCTGATGGGCTGTCCGGGCTGGACCTGGGCGCCCTGCCACCGTCGGGCCTCGCCTACCTGCACCTGAGCAACCCCCTGCACCGTGTGCCCCCGGCGGCTACAGCGCTGCGCAACGACCTGGGCTCCAACATCAGCGTCCTGAAGACCCTGAACCTGCGCTTCCGCTGCTTTTTGGCCAAAGTGCATGAGCTGGAGCGCAGGAACAAGGTGCTGGAGAAGCAGCTGCAGCAGGCTCTGGAGGACAACTGCGGAGGAGATAGTCACCAGAAGCCGCTCACCAAAGAGATGGGGGTCCAGACTGGATTTATTGGGCCTATCCCACCCAGACCGGGCCTCATCCCGCTCCACAACGCCAACAACTCGGCCTACCTGCCCGGCGGCCTCCTCTCCCCAACCCTGAACCCTCCTCCGCTGTTTGACAACAAGTACCTGCTGGGGAACAACTTCAACCCGATCACCACGGATTCAAACTCCAACCTCACCACGCCTGGCTTCTCCCTCAGCCCGGCCCTGAGTCCCACAGACCCGTCCAAAGCCATCACCAACATCAACGAGAAACTGGCCTGTCACACCGGGACCAACACCAACAACGTCCCCCCTGCTCCCCCGCGCTTCCTCCCCGGAACGATCTGGTCCTTCAACCATACGCGCCGGTTTGGCACCGGGAGGGAGTCGTGCGTCACGGGCCCTGGAGTGTCCTGGACGCACCCGGACGGTGTCGGGGTCCAGATTGACACCATCACACCTGAGATCAGGGCCCTGTACAACGTGCTGGCCAAGGTGAAGAGAGAGAGGGACGAGTACAAGAGAAGGTAAGCGCTGTAACACACATGTAACATGGCTGCATCGTTTGGATCAGCAGCTCTCACGCAGACATTTTGGCTTTCAAGTGGCTCGTTTCTGTTTGTGTGCAGAGATTTAATCTTTTTAGGGTAATGAGTGATTTTCTTTAACAGTGTTTGGAGCTTCGTGATCAACTTTTTAAGTTTTGTCAAACAAAAGCTTTAATAACTATTTTTTCTTTAGTTCTTGTGTCAGTTTTTCTTGAATAATAGTGAAATAATCACAGTTTACTTGAAATATTTAATTTAATGATATATATATTGTGTAACAACAACACAATGTGATCATACTGTGATGATAAAATCCCCCTGAAAGCCAATCAGACAGTGACACTGACATGTTGGCCGACCCTGGGAAGACCCGCCTCACATTCACACACAGGAAACTAAAAGAAAAATGAATTTACAGAAAAGTCATCGCCACTAAACAAGCAACAAAAATTAAACTAATCTGCAACTGATCAGGACAGTTTTGATTGCAGGTGTGGGTAAAGATTTAAGGGAAGCAAAACTTTACTTGAAGCCTTCAGATGTTTACAATCATTTACATATTGTGTCAGATGTATTATTGGGTTCACCCGTGTAAGAAGTTAGTCAAGAGCCCTGCTAATGAGTATTTCCATTGTTGATTAATCTGTTGATTATTTCCTTAATTAATTGATGAGTTGTTTGGTCTTTGGACGACGTCCTCAGATGTCTTGTTTTGTCCACAAGCCAAAGATATTCAGTTTACTGTCATAGAGCAGGAAATATTAACCTTAAAGAAGCTGGATAGACATTTTTCACCCTAAAAAGTTGCTCAGATCAATTGTCAAAGTAGGTGATTAATTTAATAGCTGACAACTAATTAATCAATGACTGTCGCTCTGGTCTCACGTCAGGTTTTGCCTGATGTTGATCTAAGTTCAGGATGTTAAAGGAAGTGACATGTTTGTCGAGCCTAACTACGTAGCTGAGGCCGTTTGTCACATTTTTACCTTCGTCAAGGTTTGATTTGGTCGTTGCACTTGGCCAGATTTTGATTTCGGTGCAGCCCTGGATTATATTATGATGATCACCATGTGATGGTCTGTTGCACTGAGGAGAGCACCAGTTAAATGCAGACTGTAAAATATAAACGCATCATGCAGGATCTGTTCAGGCCAGCTCAGCTTCTTTTAATGATATTTGCCTCTGACCATCAGTCAGATGAGAAGTATTGACTGGACGGCACCATCAAGCAGATGACAGCCTCAAAAACAAGATACACTTTATACTCAGCTGCCAGTTAATTAGGTAGTAGCTTTCTAAATGTGCACTCAGACTCCTGTTCATCATCCCGGCACTGAAGGTTTTATTCCTTTATCTCGCAGTATTGGTTTTGTTTGTAACTTCTCACCCCACAATGATTTCACCATCTAGTTAGTGCTGAGGTAGTGATCTCCTTAATGTCTCTGGATGTGTTGGATCGTTGCTGTAAATCGATGAGCAGGACAGCTTGACATTACGTGACACATTTTAATTTGGCAGCCGATTTTGGTGCAAAGCGACTTCCAATAAGTGCGTTTAACCTGAAGGAACGAGAGCAGAACGGCATGAAGAATCAGTGTGAGCGGCACTTTGATTTGTCTGGTGTTTAAACTGGTAATAGACAAGTTGTTTTAATTCATCAGCGTGATGTTGATTGTGCGATGTAATGGCTTTAGAAGAGTTGGATCCCTATAAACCTCACTTTCACGAGGCACTTTAGCAGGAAGTCCTCCCAGAAAATGACGGCTGCAGACTAAATGAATGAGTAAACTCAAGTTTTGTTTGTTGTTGTTGTTGGCAGCTGTTACTGAGGACGATGTAAACAATCCAGCTGTTTTTGTGATGGCAGCTCACAAACAGATAATCTCACCTGTCAACAGTTTCTCACTTGAAGTTATTAGATATCTTTACAGCACATATTCAAATTTGGATATTGAATATACAGTAATATTTTGTCGATATATCGGGTTTCTACTTCTGTTTGGTGCCTAAGCTAAAGTGTTATTTTACTGTATTAGATGAACCTCATTTCAATAAGTAATTTAATACATAAACATGACATTAGAATCCATCAAAACCTATTTGCACCCTTAGTTTTTGTTGTTTTTTTCCCTTTGTTCAACCATTGTCACCTTCTAATTTATCTGTTTTATACAACAAATTGTGTGACAGTCAGTAAAAACCTTCAACATTACCTTAAACATTTAAGACTGAACATTAAATAGACACACTAAAAGGCAAAATAGAGCTGTTAAAGTCATCTTTAGAAAATATTTGTATTCTTTCATTCATGGCAGAAGAGTGTCAGGATTTCCCATGATCGTGCAGCCATGATATAAATGTTTGTGCACAGCAGGATGCTACAGATTATTACGACAAACCAAAAGAAATGTCTGTTGATTTGCAGCATTTATTTTGCTTTTTAGTTGAGGAATCAGTGAAATGTTATTTGAACCTCCGTTTGGGTTTCGCTCAGCATGCAGCTTGTGTTTTTTCAGCGCTGACCCGTCCCACAATCATGACACACATCAACACACAGTCACCCACTGCTGCGTTATGCTGAAAAGCACTGACCTCTCCTCTTTCAGCCTGCTGAGGCAGGATGCTGCTGCAGGACAAACCTTCAGTCACATCGATTTCAGGGGCAGCAGGATGGTTTACTGAACAGCGACTCACACTCTGACCTGTGTGCTGCTCTGCTTATCATCATTTACAGTTTAGTGCTGCTCCTCTGAACTACATTCAAGTTTTACTCATTTGAAAGCTATGAAAGTGAGCTAGACACGTAAAGGTTAAAATATTTCCACCAATTAAACTTTCAAGAGCATCCTTAATGTGATTTCCTGGCAGTATTGAATCATCAAGTGCAAACACAAGTCCATCAGTCAAAGAGAGACAGGGAGTTTGATTTGATGTGAAGGGAGACTTCAACAACCACTGATGGTTTTAATGTCTGTACTTTGCAAAGACTTGCTGCTCAGTAAAATGTTCCTTTACGTTTTCTTTACCTCTGCCTCTGATAACGAGCCAATATGGGCTTGAAACATACATATCTTAGCATGGCGGACCGTAACGTCTGTGATTGGTCTGTTTGGTCGTATCGCTTCTCCGGCTTCTCCTCCAGTGCTAATGCCAGGGTTCGTGACCTTTAGTTCCCCCAGTAAACACACCGACCTCTGTGGCTGTTGCAGTCCCTCCTGTCCGGCTTGGTTCGCTGCCGGAGTGTCTCTGGGCTAGAGAGAGCAGACAGGCCCGGCTACCCCGCCTTTCTGAGATCAAGTAACGTTAGCTCTGTGTTTATGGAGACTCTGACACTCGTCCTGTCCACTCTGCCTAGCCCAGAGACACAGCTGTGAGACAAACAAGTCGGTGTGTTTACAGGGGAAAGTACAGCCGCATCGTTCGCTGTATCACCACTACAGCTCCTGTGGTGTATTCCAGTTAAAAGTGTACAATCAGAGAGGTAAATTTACATTTCATAGAAACTTAAA
This sequence comes from Pagrus pagrus, assembly GCF_965226575.1. Lineage (NCBI taxonomy): Eukaryota > Metazoa > Chordata > Actinopteri > Spariformes > Sparidae > Pagrus > Pagrus pagrus. The sequence continues at coordinate 2,983,717 of NC_140201.1, read as the reverse complement.
GCAGCTTAAATCAGTTGACTGTCAAACTGTTTAATTTTGCTGTCTGATACTGAGGACATGACCTCGCTGTCCTTTATTGCAGCTAGGGGCTGTGTATTTATGTTAGAGATTATTTAGGATATCTTCGAAAGAAAACTTACAAATGAAAATTTCCACTGTGTGAAAATCACTTCCCAGAAACAGCAGCTGCTTCTTCCAGTCAGGTTAACTGAATATTGCTTTAATTATCCTGTGACTGTAAATGTTTGTCTGCAGGGAGGAAGTGTCTGGGGAAAAGCCGAACATGAGGAGTTGTTTTTCTCTCGCGTGGTCTCCCATCTTCCCCTCCTTTCTTTCTTCCTCCTTTTCATTTAGCGTCTTTCTGTCTCTCTTCTTCCTCTTTCTTTCCCTCCTCTTCCTCCTCCTCTCATTTCTTTCCCTCCTCCTCTTCCTCCTCCCTGCTGGGGTTCGTCCTGGTAGCTGCAATGCAGCACTGGCCTGTGACCGCCAACAGTGATGTCACCCCACTCCTCTCTCCATTTTGTCTTTTACCCTCTGCCTCCCTCTACCTCGTCTCCCCTTTTAGCTCTGCGTATCTACATCTCTCCTCCTGCATCTCAATTTTTATGCCCTCCCTCTCTCTCCTGTCTTTGCTGCTGTCCCTGTTGACTCCTCATCCGTCTCTCCACCCCCCTCCGTCCCATGTGAGACTCTGCAGCGTCAGGCAGGCGCTGGCTTCATCATCGTTAACAACTTCATCCCCGAACCACACACCTCTCTTCTTTCAGTTCATTTCAGTTCAGAGAAGCTTTACTGTCATGCTCTTTTTATTAGAAAACATGTTGCTATGTGATTTTTGAGCGTGCAAGTCCAAAACCCCGCATGCATTCATCTGCAGCAATAACAACCTCCACTCCTCTGGGAAGGTTTACCATCAGATGTATTAACCGGCGGCAGGGATTTTCTCCCACTCAACCACAGGAGCATCAGTGAGGTCTGAGGCGATGACCTCAACCCCATGATGTTACATGATGGGGTTGAGGTCGGGGCTCTGTGCATAAAATCCTCCACACCAATTTGAAAAAACTATTTCTTGCACAGAGGCATCGTCATGTTTGACAGGACAGGGACAAACACAAAGTTGTAGGCTGACTATTGTCTAAAATATCTTCGTGTAGCCTGAAGATTTCCCTTCACTGGAATCCAGAAGTGTCGCCCAAGATCAAGCGTGTGTCCACATACTTTTGGCCTCGTAATGTTTATGCACACACTTGCAACACCTATTGTAAAGTTTTGTTTTGTTATGATGCAAAAATGGTGCAAAGATCCAAAGGTATTTAATTCACTGACTTCCTGTGCAAACTGCCTCTGTGGCTGCCATGTTGAGATTATTACAAAAAAACTAAAATACTGATCCTGAATATTTAAAAAGCCGTTTTCACCCCACAAAAATCAACAGGCATAAACAAAACTATATTATATATTTTTAAAAATACATTTTATTATTATTATTTTAGAGAAACAGGCCGAAACTGAACCTTATGGTGAGCTGAACTTGGCCTACAGGCCGCGCTGAGTATAAGAAAGAAATATAAAGATAAATAATTAAACAAATAAATGTGAAAATATCAGAATTTAGAAGAATAATTATAAACATTTACATTTATTTTCATATTAAATTGTTCATTTATTTTGGTGTATTTATTTTTTTTTTAAATAAAATGTGTATTTATGTATTTTTTGCATATAAATTACTATTTTTTTCTTCAAAAATGTTAGTGTTTGACTCTTTATGTCTCTGCAGGCTTAAATTTGCACTCGTCATCTAACCAATATTACCTCATAATGGATGCAATGAGTCATAGTGTGTGTGTGTGTGTGTGTGTGTGTGTGTGTGTGTGTGTGTGTGTGTGTGTGTGTGTGTGTGTGTGTGTGTGTGTGTGTGTGTGTGTGTGTGTGTGTGTGTGTGTGTGTGTGTGTTGAAGGTGATAGGATGGAGAGATAACAGTAGAGCGCAGCATCACTGTGTGTGTGCAGTAGATACACCGAGGCCACCGGCTGCTCGTTGCTGGTGTTACTGTGGTGTTCACTGCACTCCCTGAACACTCGACATCACTGCCGGTTACTCAGTTTGCAGATTGATCTCCTCTCTTCCAGGCAGCCGCTGGCTTCACTTCATTTACCACATTAGTGAATCATTTTGGCCAGTTATTTTGTTTTGAGATGTGTTATTGTGTATGGTTACACTCTTCTGAAAGCTCTTTCTTTATGTTATGCCATTCTGTTAAAGGACTAGTTTAACATTTTGGGAACAAAGAGTTTAGTTCCAGTCTGAATGTGAGTTATGAAGCTAGATTAAAAAAGCAAATATCATAGCTGAGCATTAAAAAATGCACCAACACCTCCAAAGATCTCAAAATAACAAGTTGCATCTTGTCTGTTTAATCTAGTGGTTTTCTAACGATCACATTTTTTTGAATTCGGAACAACAAGGAAAGAAAACACGTTGGCTGTTTTGACTGATTGTAATTCATAGTGATCGTAGTAATCTTTAAACTTAAGAATGTTTCCCTCTTCTTCCTGTTTTTATGCTAAACTAAGCTCCTCACCTTCTGGCTCTCCAAGAAAGTGAGTAAATATTCCTCCTAGGATGTTGAAATATACGATCAAAGCTTTGTGAATTTGAGACAAAACACAGCAGTGTTTCTAAAAACTGACGTTTTAGTAACGTTAAAATTGACGTCAGTGTGACCTCGTGGTTTGATGACATCACAGCTCATTAAGTGCAGTGCAGGAGCCCGGTCTCACTCCAGTGGCAAAAAAGAAATCTGAGATAAAACACAAAGGCTTGTATGTGACGGCTTTTATTATTCAGGACTTTGCATCATCTGGCAGTTTCTCCATCGTCAGTAAAGATAAACCTGTCTCTGTGTATCCAGTCAGACACAATGACACCAGCAGCTTCACTGCAGAGCAACGTGTTGAGACTGACAAACAGATCAGATCAAAGCAACGAGCACGTCATCCATCACTGTGACACCATCGCCTCTGCTCATTAACACATCTGTGTCTGAGTGTCTCTGGTCACTGCAGCAACTGAAATCAAACCGATTTTGACTTCACGCCTCTCGCATCTGACACACGTCTGAGAAAAAATCTACATCAAGTCACGTTTCGATCAAAGCATGTATCCTACGTGTGACTCGTACTTGAATACTCAAACTATCCCTGTTGGCAATCTGATCTGAGGTCATCCACCGCAGACAGATGTTGTAATTTAAGTGCGAGAGCAGCTCAGCTGAGCAGCGTTGATGTGAAGGACACAGAGGATACAGGTACAAAGCATCTGAAACGGGCAGGAGAAGCAGCAGAAAACAAAACCATACATGAAAATAATAGTGTTTACTGTCTAACTGTGTGATCTGCAGCACTCGCAGGACATGAGGTGAAAAGGTTTGGCCTGAGAGCGGCGCCAGTGGAGAGGATGTTAGTGCTGTACGGTGGCCATTTTAGGACATTAACTTCAGCTTGTCACGTTGTTAGCGTGCTAAGTCATTGTAAGTGTGCAGTGACCAGATGTCCCGGTTCATCTGGGATTATCCCAGTTTCAAACTGGGTGCCTTGAGTTCTGGCAAACATCTGTAAAACACTAAAATGTTCAAGCTTTTAACTTCTCTACGAAGCTGTCTTCAGTTTTCACCACAGCTAAAGGGGCTCTTGTTAACTATTTGCAGCAATTAACATGTATTGATCAGTTTGTTATTGGCCATATGTGAGCGGATTGTAACGTGATGTGGAAAATGAAACATCCCCCGTCTCTCTCGTTAACTTGTTTAATGCTGCTGGACTGTGGATTTGGGTGTGAAGGACTCGGGTTGGATTTTACGCGACAGTCCAAAGGATGTGACTTCATACACGTTCTCGAGGGCCTCGCTCCGCTCCGCTAACAGAGAGCAACAGTAGTTAACATTAGTGAGGAAAATCAGTAAGCTAACATAAACAAACGACAGGCTTCCAGCTAGAGGTCGACCTATATGGCCTTTTCAGGGTCGATACAGATCATTAAAAAATCAAGGAGTCTGAAAACTGATATTTACGGCAGATTTTTATTTGCAATAAAAATGAAAATCAGGTACTTTACTTGAGTATTTCCTTTTTCTGCTACTTTATTCTTCCACTTCTCTACATTTATTTGATACATTTAGTTACTAGTTCCTTTGCAGATGCTGACTTTTCAGTGTTTATAACTTTTTAATTGTGACGTGTTACCGATCAGATATTGTTGTGGGCGGGACATGGTGTGACAGGAAGCTGCATCAGAGCCAAAGCAGCACATTTTTAAATGTGTTTATTTTGTTGCAAGGGCCGATAATCGGTCTATCCCTACTTCCAGCTCAGCAAGGAAGTTAACAGAGCCCCTTTTTAAAATAATAATTATGATATTTGACATTGCTATGAGTTCATGAGCTGCGTCGCATCACAACTGTGCAACGATCACCAGAAATCACACGAGATGGTTCTCAGTCCTGCAGTGTTCGCTCAGCCCATCTGTTTTATTTCTGTCTCCTCCATAGTGACTGGCTGCCTGCTCCTCGTGCTCCACATGCACTCAGCATGGCGTCTCCTTATGTAACAGCTGCTGAGTAATACTCGTGTTGGTAGGAGGAGCTTTGATGCTGTGTAGGTCAGTCAGGTAACTCGGGTGGGTTTTTGTCTTAAAGCTGCAGAGAGGAAGGTGGACTGAGACTCTTCACACATCTGACCTGGACATGAGGCCACGGTCTGATGAAGACAGACGTTCAGTCGTCATTGTCCCGGCAAAAATATAGAAATGAATGGTCAAGTTAACCTTCATATTCCCTCCGGTGGGTTGAAACCCGTGGGGACGTTTTAAAGCTTTTGAAGCAGATACAGTCTGAATATTATGTGATTATGTGTCTCATGTTACAAAGTGCTGATGTATCTGTGTGATAATCTGTGTTTACTTCACTGCTTTGTGTTTGTCTGTGTGTTACAGATGGGAGGAGGAGTACACAGCCAGAATGGACCTGCAGGAGAAGGTGGCAGAACTGGAGGAGGTGAAGTGACATTTAAAATGCTGAAATATTGAAGCGCTACAGTTCAGAAGTCCATTAAAGAAAAAGTGTTTTTAAGACGCCTACAAAGTGTAGCTCCTCATCTTCTTTAGTGCTTCTGATCGCATCACAGCTCTTCTTCCTTTTAACAGAACAAATGATCCAAGGGGTGAAAAGTTTTATAGTTTGAGTCAAAACTTTAATGTCCTCTGAGAGGACAGTTCGTGGTACAGTGCAGAACATACAGACACATTAAAAACACATCAGACAGACAGAAACATTAGGCTAAGATCATCTGGTCATCATCATCACAGTCCAGGCAGACCTTTAAAGTGCATGTCAACATTTTTCATAAACATGAGTCGTTTACTGCACGTCCCCGATGTACCCGCTTATTTCACATCCCCTGGTTCGTGTAACAATAAGGCTGCAGCTAACGATTATTTTCATCATCAGATTAATGATTTTGTAGACAAGATGTCATAACAATGCACATAATTACTTCCCAGAGTCCAAAGTGACGTCTTCAAAATCAACAAACAGTCCAAAGTTTCAGCAGGTTGCACACACAATCTCCTGATTTTTTTGTTTTTGTTTTCTCTTGTGAAAATTTATTTATTTTTGTCTCTCGTGAAATTTTTTTCTCTCTCGTGAAAAAACATTTTTTACTGTGAAATAAAAAAAAAAAAAAAAAAAATTGTTACAAAAATTTACTCATTAAAAAAATTGTGGAAAAAATGATTTCTTTCTCATGATTTTTTTTTTTTTTCTCGTGATTTTTTTTTTTTTTTTTTTTTAATCCGAAGGCTGACTTTGACAAGGCATACAATTCTCACCTGTGCATGTGTGTGTCTTCAGGACCTGCAGGAGAGCGAGGTGTGTCAGGATGAGCTGGCTCTGAGGGTGAAGCAGCTGAAGGCCGAACTTGTTCTCTTCAAAGGACTCGTCAGCAACGTAAGTCTTCTGTTGGCTGTGTTCAGCTTTTTTATCCAAGTAGAAAAAGTGTTTAAATGGACCAAAAGTCGCACTAATGTAGAAAAATATTTTTCTTTTTGTTTCACCATGATCACTGATCCACAGATTGATCACATGGTTACATACTGCTGAACATCTTGCTGAGTTTTTACAGTAAACAACAATAATTAACTGAATGTAGATGAAGGGTTCTTTGTGTCCGTCCATCAGAACCTGTCAGATCTGGACAGTAAGATCCAGGAGAAGGCCATGAAGGTGGACATGGACATCTGCCGCCGCATCGACATCACCGCCCGCCTCTGTGATGTCGCCCAGCAGAGGAACTGTGAGGACATGATAAACATGTTCCAGGTACGTTTGTGCTCGTGACGACAGCCCACAACCGACCAATCATCTGCCTCCACTTTAGTTAACACGCCTCCTCGTCGACAGGTGGCCACGCCCCCCTCCACGCTGAACGGCCGGGCCAGGAAACCGAGCGGGCAGTCGGCGAAGGGCGCGGACGGAGACGATCTGAGCATGTCTGAGAGCGAGGGAGGCGGGGCCAAAGACGAGGAGTCGTGCAGCACGTCGGCCAATCAGATCAACGAGCAGATGCAGAGGATGCTGAATCAGCTGTGCGTGTTTTGAACAAAAATATTACGTAGTGAATGATGTAAAACCATGTCATTAACGTGTGTGTGTGTGTGTGTGTGTGTGTGTGTGTTGTACAGCAGGGAGTGTGAGTTCGAGGATGACTGTGACAGTCTGGCCTGGGAGGAAACTGAGGAGACTCTTCTGCTCTGGGAAGATTTTCCTGGATACTCGCTGGGAGTGGATACACAAGGAGAGGTGCGTGTTGTCATGTTTGATGAAACTGCAGTCGAAAGGAGCAGAACTCACAACTCTGAGGAGGAAATTGTTCATTTCTACTCACAAATATCTGAACTTGCTTGGTGAGAAGTGAAAGTCACCAAGTCACTGCTGTGATAATGTGAACACTGTGTAACAGAGAAGCACCGGCTCACAAACAGGAGTCTCCTCGGCTGCTGCAGCACTTAACGGAGCTCCGTTTGGATCCATCAGATCTATTTCCTCAGCGTCAGGGAAGCCGCCAGGTGTTTCCTTTCGTGGGCAGTTTTTTCACTTCGTCCTACTTGGCTGACCTGAGCTGGTGGACGAGCTGTTTTTAACTGCCGCAGGTTGATGCTGTTGTTTTGTTAGTTCAGTCTGGTGACGCGGATGCCGTAAGATAATCCAGCTGACCTGTGAGCTGTTTTTATCTAAATAAGCCACAGAGACTAAACAACCTGCTTAGAGAGGAGCTGGAAGACGCTGCAGGAAAACCAAGACAGATTAGACTTTACACACCCAGGTAGTGATTTCTGTTGCTGTAACTGCTCTGAGAGCTAAAATCAATAATAATTCATTGAAAATTGATTTAAAGTGCCAAAAAAAGGCTGATAGATCATCAGTGATTTACGAACAACAAACACGTTCTAGTTTCTGAAATAATTTAAAAGTTACTCAACAGCTTCATGCACAATAATAACAACAAAACTTCCTGTTTCTTCACAATAAAAGCTCCCATTTCCTCCTACAACAGGACAACATGTACGTATCTTTACGGTATATGAATGCACACGAATACCTGGAGCCTGTAAACTTAATATCTGCAGGTTTTTGTTCTGTTTGTCAGACAAAACAAGAAACTGTCGGACTTTATAAACTGATAAGTGACCACAAAGTCTGTCCAGGGACGACAGGTGAACTCAACACATCCACACATTTTGTTCTCTTGTGAAAAAATTATTTTTTCTCTTGAGTAATAATTTTTTTTCTCATAAAAATGTTTTTCTTTTCTCTCATAAAAAATATTTTTCACAAGACACATTTTTTTTTTCTCAGTAATATTTATTAATGTGCTCTGTCAGATGTAGGTTCCTGCTTCTGCTTTACCTGAATTCTAGTTACTTATTTCCACACAAAAGATTTAATGATTTATCATGCAGATATGCAATTATTCAAACAGTTTGCTGTAGTAATAATAATAATAATGTTTAACGCAACATTTCCCAGAAATTCCCCTCGATTTTCCCTAAATAATGTATAAAAGACATCTAGCTGAAGTTGATCTGCAGCTGCTCCTGTTTGTTGCATCAGTTAGAAGTTACACTTTTTACAGAGATCGATCTCAAACTCAGCAAAGTTCTTCTTGAAACGGTTCTTTGGCTCGGCTGACTCAGGTTTAACTTAATCAGATACATTCAGGAAATACATGACGACTGATGTTAGCTGCAGCTGTATCATGTAAATCAACAGTGTTTCACTCCGTCTCTCCTTCTTCTCTCTCCTCGTCCACTCTCTGTTTTGCAGCTGCAGCAGCAGGACGAGTCCATCGAGGAGGTGATTAAAGACACCGAGTCTCTGTTCAAATCCAGAGAGGAGGAGTACCAGGCCACCATCGACCAGATAGAGGTGAGACTGCTTTTTTATATTTCTGTTTATAACAGATAACAGATTCAGCAGCCGTTCAGGGTCAGAAACAGCTCCAGTTTTTATTATTTGAAGAGGGTCAAAGGCAGTATATGGATTGTAGCTTGGAGGGGGTACATATGAAGACGCTAAGGCCCTGTCCACATGGACGTCCCAAAACTTATGGTTTTTGTTTGTTTTCTGTCCCGGTCAGCTGGAACTGGCTACAGCCAAGAGCGACATGAACCGTCACCTGCACGAGTACATGGAGATGTGTTCGATGAAGAGAGGGCTGGACGTCCAGATGGAGACCTGCAGGAGACTCATCACACAGAGCGGAGACAGGTGGGAACACATGTTTAGATATCTGACATGAATCTGAAGATACATCAGAGGCACCGACTGGAGCTCAGTTGAGGTGTGATGGAGGTGAAAACAGTGCAGCTTTCTGCTCTTACAGGTTCAGTGTGGAGGAAGCATTTGAGCAGCAGACAGATTAATCTCTCTCATGTCTTCAACAGTAAGGCGACCTCGCTCATCACCCTGACGGTGGACGACTCGGACAGCGAGGAGAAGGAGAGGAAAAAGCCAGCTCTCCCTGCCGACTCTGAGAGCAGCGACTCTTGCTGCGACGCCAACGCCGCCATCCCTCCTCTGACCTGGAGGAAACCCTAACACACACTGAAACACACACGCTGAAGTAACGTCACACCGATGCTCTTCTCTTCCTCTAGTGGCGTTTGACAACAGTACACACATCTAAACTTCTGTCTCCTGGTTTCTGTTGATCTAAAGTAGAAAAAATATTTTTACTGGTCACAAACTCAGCCAACATGACAGCAGGTGATTTAGAGCAAAAAGGTGGAAAAGTTACTCCAGGGTTGTTTGGGAAAAAAATACATAAATTGCTTGAAAGCTTATGTAGAAAATTAATTTTCAAGGCAATAACTCTGCTGCCCTCCTGTGGTCATCAGCTGTAACTGCACCTCAGTGAAGGTCAAACAGAACAAAATGGCACTTTAAAGTCCTTCACTGGCTTCCTTTTATTGATAAGATGACACGTTGTATCTTATTTCGCAAACTGATGTTTCTGTTTTGTGCAGGAAACAATTATTCGCACAGATTCTGTAATGATGCCTTTCAGCTGCAGGTTCACACGTGTGCACAGAGGCAGTGACGCACAAAGAAAAAGTTTGCACATAACTGTTCACTGAAGTGATTTAAGAGAGAGTGTTCCTTATTAATCTCTATAACAATGTAATGCTTGGGTTTTTTTCTATATTTTTGTGCAGCAGTTTTAAAATGTTGCAGAAGTTTAATCTCTAAAATATAAATTACCCAAATGACGTCTTCTGGGATTTTACTGTAGGTGGAGTACGAACTTCACAGATCTCCAACTATCAACTTGCCTTAAACTGTTCAACTATCCAACGTATACCAAAATATGACACCTCGTCCTGAAAATGCATCTTGAAGGTTTTTAATTTTGCTATTTTGGTTTTCCACAGTACGCAGAAGTACAGAAGTCCTGAGGGGCAAGTGAAGATTCTTTTTTCCTGGTGATCAATTTTCTAAGATCTAAATAATTTACTCTCGTGTTTATGACTCGAGAGCTGGTCGAAAAAAAAAAAGTTTTGCCAGGATTTTTTTTTTTTTCTTGTTTTACATGAAAATATAAGATTTCACCTGCAATTTATTGGGGGATTTTTTTTCAAGGAGAATTTTTTTTTCATCCAGGAGAAAAAAATGTTTTCAAGATAATCTTTCCCTTTTTCAGTTTCTCACATGAAAAACATTTTCTTTACATTTATTTTTTCACCTGAAATGTTTTTTTCATATATGAAACAAAAACATTTTTTTTTGTCCCACTTGGTTTCACACATGAAAAAAGTGAAGATTTCTCCTGAATTTTTTTTCCCCAGGAGAAAAAAATGTTTTCAAGATAATCTTTCAAAGTTCTTAAAAAATGTTTTTCCTTAGGTTTTTTCCCTTTTTCAGTTTCTCACATGAAAAACATTTTCTTTACATTTATTTTTTCACCTGAAATGTTTTTTTCATATATGAAACAAAAACATTTTTTTCGTCCCACTTAGTTTCACACATGAAAAAAGTGAAGATTTCTCCTGAATTTTTTTTTCCCCAGGAGAAAAAAAAGTTAAAAGATTTCAATTTTAAAATCTGTGAAAACACGTACAAAAAAAAGAGAAGAAGTTCAGGTGAAAGTTTTTTTTCTCGTGCGAAAGAAAAAAAATTATTTCTCCTGAATTTTTTTTCCCCGAAGGAGTAAAAAATGTCATGAGAAAAAAATTGTTTTTTTCCCCATTTTTACATTTTTTACATTTTTTCTTTTTTTTTTTTCCAGGAGAATTTTTTTTTCATGTGTCAAGCAAAAAACATTTTCAGGGAACGTTTTCTTCCACATCGGTTTCACACAAATTTCCTACATTAAAAGGGAAGGTGTCATATTTATGTGCCATTAATCACAAAGCCAACGCCCTCTTACTATTTTACTGTCCATGCTAATTGAAAACGATGCGTTACGCCACATTTTACATTTTACATTTTGCAGATTTAACGGGCATCAGATTCGTCTGAAAGAACGTGGTCTGTGATTTTGAGACAGTTGGCAACAACAGGAAATTTAAGAGCGTTTTCTTGTTTTTCTTTTACAAAAGTAAAAACCTATTTTAAAACACGTTGTCAAAACAACTGTACAGTTTGTAAAGGCGTAATATTGTATCTAATGTACATAACACGGCTGTGTATAACGCTGAGCTGTAACGCTTCGTGTTCTTATGACGTACATTTAGCTTTTAGAGACGATTTTATGTTTTATTTCTACCATCTTTAAGTTTTAGTATTGTTATTGTATGATTTGAATTAGACATCGTGGTATCGGAAGTCGTCTTTCTGTAGAAAACACACCTGCAGCCATGATTAAAATTTCCTGTTTAAGGACGTGTACATATTTTTGGGGAGAGAAGCCATTTTGCAGGAGGTGTGTTTAAAAAAAATAACAAAAAAACGAAACAATCAGGATTTTTTTCTACTTCGCTTGTGCCAGTTTTTCTCTTTGTTGACCTGCTGCTATGAACGCATCACAGTTCACACATCATCAATCACATCATCAAATGAATGTCTGCTTGATCAATAACCTGCCGTGTTCACCACAGAAAACAGATTCATTAGAGGAACAACTTTCAGTTTCAGTCCTGCAGTTTTTCTTCACTGAGCCTCAAAAATGAGACTAAAAACCCTGAAAATGCTCATGTCTGTATGTGTCTGTACACTTTACACAGATAGTTCTCATCGCTCAGAGAGGAAATGGACTAAAATTTGACGTTGTTCCTTTTTAATGTCGAGGAAAAACCAAAAACAAAGCAAGTGTACAATAATCATTAAAGCAAATAGACGAACATCACTCACCTCATGAACTGTACAGATGCTGCTGCTGCTGTAACGGAACTGTTGATCTATATTATCTGACTGTAAACAAAAAAAAGCATCTGTGGAGAGAAAACAAATAAATCAAGTGTGAAAGGGGATAAAAAATGACTTAAAGACCTCATGAAACACGAACTGGAACGTTTTATGGAGATAAAACAGTAAGTACGGACAGAAAATAAGATGGCAGAAGCCAAAGAAGTCGTCAGGAGAAGAGTTTCTGAGCTCTGTGGATTAAAGTCTGTCACTTCACAAGCAGAACAAGTGTTTACTGTTTTCATGAGGTTGTTAAAGTCCGATTGTTTTCAGTCGCCGTATGCAGAGATGAATGTTTGATGGATTGACTGGAATGAAAAGTTGCACAGAATAAAAACTTTAAAAAGTTTTGAGTTGTGAGTTGTTTTTTTCTGCACTAACTTTTTTCTTTAACTGGATTTTAGGTTTAAAAATATACAGTTTACAGATTTTAGACTTTTCAAGGTAAATCCAGATCAGACGTGATGCGTCACAGTGCTGGAGCGCTCAGGTCCTTTATTTTGAAAGGGTTAAAGAAAGACCGGACTGTGAAAGTCCTTGATTCATCCTCAACAAAGTAGTTAGACTTATCCTACACAGATAAGTCAGAAACCACAGAATCACTGTCATGACTGTAAGTTAAATTAGTTGTGTAGGTCATGTAGAGGTTTCAGTATTTAATTTAGAGTGTCGTAGCCCGTTAAAAGTTTCTTGTAGCAAAACGAGACCAGAGGAATACTTGGTTACTAGTCAAAGTCCTGCGTTAAAAATGTTAAAAATTCAGGTTTTTTTACTAAAATGAACTTAAAATATCAAAAGTAAATTACAGTTTTATATTATTTTCAATGGTGGAAAGTTTTGACTGCACTACATTTATTTTACAGCTTTACTTATGGAAGATTCAGATAATTAAAATACATAATAACAAATAAATGATGTGTTTTCATAGATAAAGTATACTTAGAATTAGATCCACATTTACCAGCTGCAGTTTTAGTACTTTAAGTACTAAAAGCTCATACTTGTGTAGTTTTACTTCAGTAAAAGTTCTGAGTGCTGTTCAGTTGAGACAAACACGGCCTGAAATCAACTAAAACATTTAAATGTGTTTTAATTTATCAATAATTTGTAACGTCCTGCATTAAGAATACTTTTACTTTTTAAAGTCTACTTCAAAGTTTTAGTTCAAAAATTTTAGTGACAATACTTCAGTTTTTCTACCTGAATACTGCTACCACTGAAGGATAGAAATACTTCTTCCACCTATAAAAAACATTCAACAGAAATACATTTACTTATTGATTAGACACTAATTAGAAAATGTTTTCGGGCAGCACTGATCGGTTTCAGGTCAGTCGTCTGCTCCTGTATTGATCGCAGGAGGCCGACAGCAGCAGAACAAACATCTTCAGAGCGAATCGATGGAGACGAACAAGCTGCAGAAGAAGAAACAGCCGCTGAGGGGAAACAGTCTGCTGCTGCTGCAGCTCCATGAACAGCAGCAGCAGGTTGTGTATACACGAGACAAGCCAACAATCACTCTGCCGTGGCTTCAGATCAACACGAGGATACTCGTCAAGTAACTAAATACTGCACTACTGTAACTAATATCTAATGTACAGTAGTTTGTTCGGCTGGATTTCAGAGGGAAATGATGCAACTTTTTCTTTTCAGACACTTATCTGACAGCTTTGAAAGCAGGATTTTTCTTACAACAGAGTATTTCCACGTGGTTGTTTTAGTATTTTAACTTGTAAAAGATCTGAGTATTTCTTTCACCTGTGATTGTTGTCCAATAAAACAACAGTAGAGAATGAGTTTGTGTTTGCTTTTTATTTTTGTACTTTTGAAAAAAATAGAAAATACAAAATCTGATATGAAGAAAAACATCTCCTAGAAGAAAAATAAATCAAGTTTTTGTCCTAAAAAATCAGATTTTTTTTTGTCCTAAAAAATCAGATTTGTTTTTGTCCTAAAAATTTAGATTTTATTTCGGACTTCAGTGTCTTTAAAAAATAATAATAATTAAAAAAAAATTCCCCAAAATATAGTTTCTTCGTCAAAAATGTAGTGGGGTTTTTTTTTTTTTAATTCTGATTATTATCTTTTTTTATCTGATTTTATTTTATTTCCGATTCTTTTCTAGGATGAAGAAAATCTGAAAAAGATTCTGAGTTTTCTTTATAGATTTCCTTTTCATGTGTGAAACTGGTACTGAGCAGGAAAAGAATCTGATAGGAGGAAAAACATCTAGAAGAAAAATAAATCCATTTGTTTTCCTAAAAATTCAGATTTTGCCTTTTAGAAATTTAGATTTTGTTAATCTAGGATGAAGAAAATCTGAAAAAAATTCTGATTCCTCCTAGAACATTTTTTTTTTTATCAGAACAAATCTGAATTCTTTTACTTCTAGATGTTTTTCCTCCTATCAGATTTCTTTCCCACTCAGTACCAGTTCCACACATGAAAAGGAAATCTATTAAAAAAAAATTTAAAAAGGATTTTTTTTTTCTGGACTCTCATCCTATAAAAGATCTGACATATTTAGAAAAAAGAATCTGAATGTTTACAAAAAATCTGAATTATTTTCCTTCTAGCAGATGTTTTTCCTCCTTTCAGATTATTTTCCCACTCAGTACCAGTTTCACACATGAAAAGGAAATCTATAAAGAAAAAAAATCAGAATCTTTTTTCAGATTTTTTTCACCTTCGAAAAAAATACTTTTTAGAAAAGAAATCTGAATTTACAAAAAAAAGATCTGAAATTTTTTCGTCTAGATGTTTTTCCTCCTATCAGATTTATGTCCTTCTCAGTACCAGTTTCACACATGAAAAGGAGATCTATAAATAATCTGAGAGTCAAAACAACCAAGAAACAAGATGAAGAAGTCCTTCCAGAGTAGCTCAGTTTGAAAACTCACTGCCTCTGTGATTTGAGGTTGTTGGTTCGATCCTCAAGTTGCTCTGTTTCAGGAAACTCATCTGATTTGAATTTTGAAGGCAGAGTCCAAAAGAAAGAGTGAAAATCTCTGAGTGACAAAGTTCACTGCTCTGATCAGACAGCTCAGGCTACTAGAGGACTGCTCTGAACTTCTGTGGTTTATGGTTCACTTCTCATGTGACTCTGAATTTTAAAGTGCAACTGAAAAGCGCCCAGAGAAGAGCTCTCAATGTGAAGGTGACTTGGTGGCGAGGTGAGTTTGTTCTCGGTTGTTAGTAACCAGAGCCGTTTGCTCTTTTTCGAGTCCTGCTGGCAGCCAGTACCTTGAGCCTCAATTGTTGGAGATGGTACTGATGGTCCTGTGGTTTCTCAACGATGGAAGCAGTCACTCAGAGGTTTGATTCACACAACATAATGATTATAATGTCTTTATGTTTTCAGCAGCAAATCAGCAAGTCAAATGTTCCTGGAGCCTCCAGGTGGCACGGTTCACTGTCAATAAGAAATAAACTTCTAATAAGATTTGTTAGCTATGTTAACGTGTAAAGTCCTGGTCAAATATCTCGGCTGAAACTAAAGTAGATGAACTTGACTCATTGGAAAAGCAGGACAACATCATGTTTCCATCTATGAGAAACCATATTAGGTGACTAAGCCTGACAACTGATGCTCCAGGTTCTGGCAGGCAGCAGGATTTGGAAAAAAACACCAGCACCTGTTGTTACTACAGCCGAGAACAATCGCACTGCGCCACCGAGTCCTCTTTACATTGAGAGCTCTTCTCTGGGTACTTTTCAGTTTCACTTTGGGTGTTGGACTTTCAAAACCGCTGAGTCTCATAAGAAGTGAACCATCAATCTCAGAAGTTGAGAGGAGTTCGCTATCAGCCTGAGCTGTCGGATGAGACAGTCAAACAGTGTCTGTCAGAGCTTTTCACTCTTTCTTTTGGACTTCAGCCTTCAAAATTCAAACCAGATGAGTTTCAGAGCGACTTCTGGATCGATCCAACAACCTCAAATCTCAAAGGCATCGTGTCTTCAAACTGAGCTACTCTGGCAGAAAGTTTTCCCAAAATTCACGGAGTTTTCCGAAATGTTCCGAAACATTCACGAAGTTTTCCGAACATTTCCGAAGTTTTCCGGAAATTTTCCAAAAATCTATTTAGGAATTCAGGAATTGTTTGGAAAATTGATTTAGGAATTGTTGCTTTTAGGGGGAAAATATTAGATTTTTTAGACATGGTCAGCAAAGTGTCCACATGACAGAGTGAAAACCTCTAAGAAACAAACTGCAGAAATTCTGCCAGAGTAGCTCAGTTTGAAGACACACTGCCTCTGAGATTTGAGGTCTTGGGTTCAATCCTCAAATCACTCTGGTTCAGGAAACTCATCTGGTTTGAATTTTGAAGGCAGAGTCCAAAAAGGAAGAGTAAAAGATTTTCGAGGATTCACAAAGTTTTCCGAACATTCCCGAACATTTTTCCGAAAATTCCGAAGTTTTTCGAAAATTTCCGAACATTCACAAAGGTTTCCGAGGTTTTCCGAAAATTCATGAACATTTTTCCAAACATTTCCGAAGTTTTCCGAAGTCTTCCGGACAGTCATGTTTTCTAAAATTTTCAAAATGGAAAATTTCCGTTTGGAAATGTTCGTGAATGTTCGTAAAACTTTGAAAATTAACAAAGTTTTCTGAACATTTCTCTCAGAGCTTTTCACTTTTCGTGAACCAGAGCAACTTGAGGATCGAACCAACGACCTCAAATCTCAGAGGCAGTGTGTCTTCGAACTGAGCTACTCTGGCAGAACTTCTGCTGTTTGGTTCTTGGAGGTTTTCACTCTGTCATGTGGACACTTTGCTGACCATGTCTAACAAATCTGATATTTTCCCCCTAAGAGCAACAACACAAATTTTTCCGAAGTTTTTCGAAAATTCACGAACATCTTCTCCGAAGTTTTCCGAACATTTTGGAAAGTTAACAAAGTTTTCCAAAGTTTTCTGAATTTTCCAAAAATTCACGGAGTTTTCTGAAAATTGAATTAGGAATTCAGGAATTGTTTGGAAAATTGATTTTAGGGGAAAAATATCAGAAGAACACTGCCTCTGAGATTTGAGGACGTGTTGTTTGATCCTAAAGTCCTGAAAAATTCCAGTTTTCCGAAAATTCACTAACATTTCCGAAGTTTCCGAAAATTTCCGAAAATTCACGAAGTTTTCCGAAAATTCACGAACATCTTTTCCGAAGTTTTCCGAAGATTTCCGAAAATTCACGGAGTTTTCTGAAAATTGATTTAGGAATTCAGGAATTGTTTGGAAAATTGATTTAGGAATTCAGGAATTGTTTGGAAAATTGATTTAGGAATTCAGGAATTGTTTGGAAAATTGATTTAGGAATTATCAGATTTTTTAGACATGGCAGCAAAGAGTGTCCACAAGTCAGGAAACGTGAAAAGCTCTGAGAGAAATGTTCAGAAAGCTCCGTGAATTTTCGGAAAACTTCGGAAATCTTCGGAAATCTTCGGAAAACTTCGTGAATTTTCGGAAAACTTCGGAAAGCTTCGGAAAGCTTCGTGAATTTTCGGAAAACTTGATTTTTTTCAGGACTTTAGGATCAAACACACGTCCTCAAATCTCAGAGGCAGTGTTCTTCTGATATTTTTCCCCTTTATCAATTTTCCAAACAATTCCTGAATTCCTAATTCAATTTTCAGAAAACTCTGAATTTTTGGAAAATTCATGAAGTTTTCCGAAAATTCACGAACATCTTTTCCCAATTTTTTCAGATTTTCCCCCCCCTAAAAATTCAGATTTTTAGATAGACTTTAGAAAAAATCAATATCCAAATGACAAAGTCAAAACGTCCAAGAAACAAGCTGCTTAAGTTGTGACTGAGTAGCTCAGTTTGTAGAGACGCTGCCTCCACGGTTAGAGGTTGTGGGCTCGATCCCTGAGTCGCTCTGGTTCAGGAAACTCATCTGTTTTGAAGGCTGAAGTCCAAAAGAAAGAGTGAAAAGCTCTGAGAGACACTGTTTGACTGTCTCACCAGACAGCTCAGGCTAATAGAGGACTGCTCTCAACTTCTGAGATTAATGGTTCAATTCTTATGAGACTCAGTGATTTTGAAAGTCCAATACCCAAAGTGCGACTGAAAAGCACCCAGAGAAGAGCTCTCGATGTGAAGAGGACTCGGTGGCGCGTTGGGATTGTTCTCGGCTGATGTTGTTCTGCTTTTCCAATGAGTCAAGTTCATCTACTTTACTTTCAGCCGAGATATTTGACCAGGACTTCACACGTTAACATAGCTAACAAATCTTTTTAGAAGTTTTTTTCTTATTTGACAGTGAGCCGTGCCACCTGGAGGATCCAGGAACATTTGACTTGCTGA
Organism: Pagrus pagrus; assembly: GCF_965226575.1. Lineage (NCBI taxonomy): Eukaryota > Metazoa > Chordata > Actinopteri > Spariformes > Sparidae > Pagrus > Pagrus pagrus. The sequence goes on along the minus strand of NC_140201.1, from coordinate 2,965,452 downwards.
TTTGCTGTTGAAAACATGAAGACATTATAATCATAATGTTGTGTGAATCAAAAGTCTGAGTGACTGCTTCCATCGTTGAGAAACAACAGGACCATCAGCACCATCTCCCACACCTGAGGCCCCAGGTACTGGCTGCCAGCAGGACTCGAAAAAGAGCAAACGGCTCTGGTTACTAACAACCGAGAACAAACCCACCTCGCCACCAAGTCACCTTGAGCTCTTCTCTGGGCGCTTTTCAGTCGCACTTTAAAATCACTGAGACACATGAGAAGTGAACCATCAACCTCAGAAGTTCAGAGCAGTCCTCTAGCAGCCTGAGCTGTCTGATAAGAGAGGGGAACCTTGTCTCTCAAAGCTTTTGACTCTTTCTTTTGGACTCTGCCTTCAAAATTCAAACCAGATGACTTTCCTGAACCAGAGCGAATTGAGGATCGAACCCACGACCTTAAATCTCAGAGGCAGTGTGTCTTCAAACTGAGCTACTCTGGCAGAACTTCTGCAGCTTGTTTCTTGGAGGTTTTCACTCTGTCATGTGGACACTTTGCTGACCATGTCTAACAAATATGATATTTCCCCCCTAAAAGTTTTCCGAAAATTCACGAACATTTTTTCCCAATTTTTTTCAAACGTTTACGAAAATTACCGAAGTTTTCCGAAAATTTCCGAAATTATCCGAAAATTCACGAACATCTTTTCCGAAGTTTTCCGAACATTTCGGAAACTTCGGAAATCTTCGTGAATTTTCGGAAAACTTCGGTAATTTTCGGAAATCTTCAGAAAACTTCGGAAAACTTCGGAAAACTTCGTGAATTTTCTGATATCTTCGTGAATTTTCGGAAAACGGGATTTTCCTGGTCTTTAGGATCAACACACGTCCTCAAATCTCAGAGGCAGTGTTCTTCTGATATTTTTCCCCTATATCAATTTTCCAAACAATTCCTGAATTCCTAATTCAGTTTTCCGAAAATTCCCGAACATCTTTTCCCAATTTTTCCGAAGTTTTCCGAAGTTTCCGAAATGTTCGGAAATGTTCGGAAAACTTCGTGAATCTCCGGAAATGTTCGGAAATCTTCGGTAATTTTCGGAAATCTTCGGAAAAATTGGGAAAAGATGTTCGTGAATTTTGGGGAAACTTCATGAATTTTCCAAAAATTCAGAGTTTTCTGAAAATTGAATTAGGAATTCAGGAATTGTTTGGAAAATTGATATAGGGGAAAAATATCAGAAGAACACTGCCTCTGAGATTTGAGGACGTGGCTTTGATCCTAAATCCCACGCGCCACCGAGTCCTCTTCACATCGAGAGTCATCTTCGGTAATTTTCGGAAAACTTCGGAAATCTTCGTGAATCTTCGGAAAACTTCGTGAATTTTCGGAAATCTTCGTGAATCTTCGGAAAACTGGATTTTCCTGGTCTTTAGGATCAAACACACGTCCTCAAATCTCAGAGGCAGTGTTCTTTTGATATTTTTCCCCTATATCAATTTTCCAAACAATTCCTGAATTCCTAATTCAATTTTCAGAAAACTCTGAATTTTTGGAAAATTCATGAAGTTTCCCCAAAATTCACGAACATCTTTTCCCAATTTTTCCGAAGATTTCCGAAAATTACCGAAGATTTCCGAACATTTCCGAAATGTTCCAAAAAGTCACGACCATCTTTTCCGAAGTTTTCCGAACATTTCCGAACATTTCGGAAACTTCGGAAAACTTCGTGAATTTTCGGAAATGTTCGAAAAAAATTGGGAAAAGATGTTCGGGAATTTTCGGAAAACTGAATTAGGAATTCAGGAATTGTTTGGAAAATTGATATAGGGGAAAAATATCAGAAGAACACTGCCTCTGAGATTTGAGGACGTGTGTTTGATCCTAAAGACCAGGAAAATCCCGTTTTCCGAAAATTCACGAAGATATCCGAAAATTCACGAAGTTTTCCGAAGTTTTCCGAAGATTTCCGAAAATTACCGAAGATTTCCGAAAATTACCGAAGTTTTCCGAAGTTTTCCGAAGATTTCCGAAAATTACCGAAGATGTTCGTGAATTTTCGGCTAATTTCGGAAATTTTCGGAAAACTTCGGTAATTTTCGTAAACGTTTGAAAAAAATTGGGGGAAAATGTTCGTGAATTTTCGGAAAATTTCGTGAGTTTTCAGAAAACTTCAGAAAAATGTTAGTGAATTTTCAGAAAACTTTTAGGGGGGAAATATCATATTTGTTAGACATGGTCAGCAAAGTGTCCACATGAGTGAAAACCTCCAAGAAACAAGCTGCAGAAGTTCTGCCAGAGTAGCTCAGTTTGAAGACACACTGCCTCTGAGATTTAAGGTCGTGGGTTCGATCCTCAATTCGCTCTGGTTCAGGAAAGTCATCTGGTTTGAATTTTGAAGGCAGAGTCCAAAAGAAAGAGTCAAAAGCTTTGAGAGACAAGTTTCCCCTCTCTTATCAGACAGCTCAGGCTGCTAGAGGACTGCTCTGAACTTCTGAGGTTGATGGTTCACTTCTCATGTGTCTCAGTGATTTTAAAGTGCGACTGAAAAGCGCCCAGAGAAGAGCTCAAGGTGACTTTGTGGCGAGGTGGGTTTGTTCTCGGTTGTTAGTAACCACAGCCGTTTGCTCTTTTTCGAGTCCTGCTGGCAGCCAGTACCTGGGGCCTCAGGTGTGGGAGATGGTGCTGATGGTCCTGTTGTTTCTCAACGATGGAAGCAGTCACTCAGACTTTTGATTCACACAACATTATGATTATAATGTCTTCATGTTTTCAACAGCAAATCAGCAAGTCAAATGTTCCTGTGAAGTCCTGGTCAAATATCTCGGCTGAAAGTAAAGTAGATGAACTTGACTCATTGGAAAAGCAGAACAACATCAGCCGAGAACAATCCCAACGCGCCACCGAGTCCTCGTCACATCGAGAGCTCTTCTCTGGGTGCTTTTCAGTCGCACTTTGGGTATTGGACTTTCAAAATCACTGAGTCTCATAAGAATTGAACCATCAATCTCAGAAGTTGAGAGCAGTCCTCTATTAGCCTGAGCTGTCTGGTGAGACAGTCAAACAGTGTCTCTCAGAGCTTTTCACTCTTTCTTTTGGACTTCAGCCTTCAAAACAGATGAGTTTCCTGAACCAGAGAGACTCAGGGATCGAGCCCACAACCTCTAACCATGGAGGCAGCGTCTCTACAAACTGAGCTACTCAGTCACAACTTAAGCAGATTGTTTCTTGGACGTTTTGACTTTGTCATTTGGATATTGATTTTTTCTAAAGTCTATCTAAAAATCGGAATTTTTAGGGGGGGAAAAAAAATCTGATTTTTTATTTCAAAAAATCTGGATTTTTTATTTCAAAAAATCTGGATTTTTTTAATGGGAAAATCTGAATTTTTTTAATGGAAAAAATCAGAAATTTTTGGAAAACGAAATGGATTTCTTTTTCTTCTAGATGTTTTTCCTCCTTTCAGATTCTTTTCTCACTCAGTACCAGTTTCACACATGAAACAGAAATCTATAAAGAAAGAAAATATGAATTTTTTAGAAAAAAAAATCTGAATTTATAGGAAAAAAATCTTAATTTTTATGGTGAAATGTCTAAAAAAAAAAAAAAAAAATCTGACATTTTTCCCCTAAAAGCAACAATTCCTAAATCAATTTACCAAACAATTCCTGAATTCCTAAATAAATCTTCGGAAAACTTCGTGAATTTTCGGAAAACTTCGGAAATCTTCGGAAATCTTCGGAAAACTTCGTGAATTTTCGGAAATGTTCGGAAAACTTCGGCAATTTTCGGAAACTGAATTAGGAATTCAGGAATTGTTTGGAAAATTGATATAGGGGAAAAATATATATATTCACTTCGTGAATTTTCGGAAAACTGGATTTTTCTAAATCAATTTTCTGATGATTTAGGGGAAAAATATCAGAAGAACACTGCCTCTGAGATTTGAGGATATGTGTTTGATCCTAAAGACCTGAAAAAAATCCAGTTTTCCGAAAATTCACGAAGTTTTCCGAAGATTTCCGAACATTTCGGAAACTTCGGAAAACTTCGGAAAACTTCGTGAATTTTCGGAAATGTTCGAAAAAATCTGAACTTCTAGCAATTTTTTTAAAAAAAATTTAGGAAAAGAGAATGATTTCTTTTTCTTCTAGATGTTTCTTGTAGATGTTTTTTTCTCGTGAAACCAAAAGGAGTTGGGGTTTTTTTTTTCGTGGAAATAATTTTGTTTTGTTTTTTGTTTTTTCAATGGGTTTCATAGGTGAATTTCTTTTTTTCCTACTGAAAAAAAGCTTTTACTTTGCTTCACAGGGAAAAAAGTACTCTTAAGGAAGAACAATTCTTTCAGGAAAAATGTTTTTTGTTCTCGTGTGAAACCGAGTGATTAAAGGATATTAAACCCATTAGGAATAAAAAAGGAGTAAAAAAAAAAAAAAATCAATTTTAAAGTAAAATATTTTTTTATGTGTCAAAAACGGTGAAAAAATGTAATTGATGAATTATATTTATTCCAGAATTCTTTTCAGAAAATGGTTCCAAATGTTTTCAACCAATGCAGATTATTTGGTTAAAATGATCGATCAGAGGTGAATAATACGTTTTGCTTCTTCACCTCTGACAGCTGATGAAGACCACGTGGTAGAAAGCCCCGGAAAACTGTCAAACTAAACTGAACCTGTGCTGAGCTGCTGCTGCTGCTGCTGTGGACAGACCGTTTACCTGAGCAGGTGACGGACTACAATGCATGTGCGCATGCGCGGTCCGATTCATTTAACGGAACAGCCTCAATATCGAACAACAAACACTCATTTCCGTTATTACCGGTTATTAAAGCCTCCGTGTGTGTGTGTGTGTGTGTGTGTGCGTGCGTGCGTGCGTGTGTGTGTGTGTGTTAGTGGGCGGGGCCAGAAGTGTGACGCAGACACTTTTAATCTGCGCAGCTGCTTCAGTTGTAGCTTTTTATATTTAAGAGAAAAAGTGAATCAAGAAGAAAAAGACTGAAGTCATCCTCCATTTATATTCAGCTGGAGCTCTCTCTCTCTCTCTCTCTCTTTACCTCACCCTCTCTCTCTCTCTCTCTCTCTCTCTTTACCTCACCCTCTCTCCCTCCCTCACCCTCTCTCTCTCTGTCGGACTCAGATTATCTCCACCATCCTGCCGCTCAGATGTGAGTACTCCAACATATTTTATACATTTTTTTATTCCATATAAACCAGATTAAAGATAAATATCTGTTTATTATCATCACTTCAACTTTATTAAACGAGCTACAGACAAACTCGACGTATTTAAAGTCATATATTTTATTATTTTATTCTCCATTTCCTTCATTGTGTGGCTGCTTTTATTGCTTTAAACTGAAACTTGTCGTCAGTCTGGAGATGTCTGGGCTGCAGCAGCAGAAACATCTCAGTGACTCACCGGCTGACTCACCTCCACAACTCCATCCATCATACAGTGATCAGCTGCAAGTGATTTAATACAGTTTAACACAGTTTAATACATTTAAACATCAGAAGAAGAAGAAATAGCTCGTGTTTTTGTCGAACTGGCATCAACTTAAATCAAAATGAGTCTTTAAAATGTCAAAAAAAAAAAAAAAAATACATGGAGGAAGTTCACAGGAAAACAAAACATAACATTTATTTGATTTTATTGGATGTATGTCGTCTCGTGGGGGGGGGGGGGGGGTATTATCGCGTGCATGTTTATCTCCATCAGTCAGTCAGTCTGTCTGTCCATCAGGAGCCTCTGCTGCACTAATCTTTCTCCATTTTGTTTCTGGAAAACAAGCCTCTGCTCTGTGTGTGTGTGTGTGTGTGTGTGTGTGTGTGTGTGTGAGACTGTCTGATTACTCGGCTGGAGGCCAAAGTTTGATGAGTCATGTTTCTGTTATTGAATTTGTTTTTAAAATTCAAACTGAGTTCCAGCTGAGGAGGAAGAAGAAGTCCTCTGATATATTTTTTTTTACTTCACTTAAAGTATTAATACCACAAAGTAAAAGTACTTTATATGATCTGTAAATACTGCAGCCTGACAGATATTATCAGCTGATATTGGCCTATTACAGATATGTTACATATATGTTGGTTTTCAGCTTATATATGTTGATATAAAACTTTTTTTTAACACAGAGAAAGATGCTCATGGGAAAATTATCCATTATTAATTATTCATTTCTCAGAGAGGTTTACTGTTTCAGTGCACTGATTTCATTTTGGACGTAAACTTTATTTAACAGTCAAATATTCTTCGTTGTTTCATTCAGTTTGTGTCTTTGTCACGTGCGATGTGGACCGAACTTCCTGTGTCGATGACTTGCAGCTTGAAAGAAAAGACTTGTGACTCGTCTTGATACACGATGACTCAGAGACTCGACTGTGTTGCTTTTATCTTTACAGTTTAGTTTCTTTTTGTTATTTATTTCCCAGTTTAACCCCCTGAGACCATCATTTAGGAATGATTTCATAACTTTTGAGTCGCAGCTCAGTGTAAGTCACTTTTTTAATCCCTGAAGTTGACAACGGGCAACGAGGTCTCCAGATAAATCCAAAAATGATTAAATCTGTAAATATGATATCCACGTTTCGATGGTTAGCTCCGGATGACACTGACACATTGTTGTCTTGTTGTTTCCCCTGATTAACAAGACTTGGAAAACATTTTTCTAAAGCCTTGTTGTTGTTCATTAAGGCTCTCAGTGAGATTCAATTTCTGTTTTCTTACTTTCTTTGTCTTTATGGTCATTTAATTATTTACACATCCACGTGGAGCATTCATATTCTGATGGTCCAGTTATCTTCTGGGTTGAATTGTCGGCCTACTTGTCACTTTGACCTTCTTCCTCTCTGCCTGTTGCTCTGCAGGTCGACTCCAGATGCAGGAGCTCAAGGGGCCTCGGAGGGCGAGGGGGGCCCTGCAGCTCCGGCCCCGAACCTCACCAGCAACAGACGACTGCAGCAGACGCAGGCGCAGGTGGACGAGGTGAGTTAATGCTTACTCGTCCGTCAGGAGATGTTTGCTTCCTTCTGCACGATCAATGAGTCTTAATGACTCGAGGAATAATCACACACTCTGCTTATTTAAATATTTAATGATGCAAATTTTAACATACTTCCCCTTAAAGGTTCAGCTGTAGCGTCAGCATAAAAGAAAATGTAGTAGATGAAGGCATATAAAGGAAGGAAATTAAAATAAAAAGTTATTATTAGGCCAACTGGAGCTGTAGAAGTCTGTGAACATGAGCACCTGGACCACCTGTGACAGGTGTGCTTGTCCCTCAGGTGGTGGACATCATGCGTGTGAACGTGGACAAAGTCCTGGAGAGAGACCAGAAGCTGTCGGAGCTGGACGACCGGGCCGACGCCCTGCAGGCCGGAGCCTCGCAGTTCGAGAGCAGCGCCGCCAAACTCAAGAACAAGTACTGGTGGAAAAACTGCAAGGTGGGCGTGTTCAGTGTGTGTGTGGTTTGTTTCCCATCATGCAACAGTCAGTACTTCATTATGACTGTAGGATCCATCCGTCAGTTGACTACGATGTAACGTGTGTGTGACACCAACTTGAAAACATTTCAGTTAAAGTCTGTGATTATTGAATCAAGGCTGCGGAGCTACGGAAGCCCAGAGGGGCGATCCACTTTCTGGTTCTGATCTAAACTGTTTTCTCTCCTGTGATGACTTGAGTACTGGTGAAAAAAATGTTTTGCCAGGATGATCTGGAAGTTTCTTCAAAAGTTTTTTATTATCAGGAGTTTTTTTTTTTTTTCACATTTGAAGCCAAGTGGAAAAAACATTTCTTTCGGGAGATTTTTTTTTTTTTTTTTTTTCTTCAGGAGATTTTTGTTCCCTGGAAAAAAAAAAAAATTTTTGGGGGGAGATTTTTTTTTTCAAGAAAACATTTCTTTCAGGATTTTTGTCTCCAGAGACCTCAAGAGAAAACAATAATTCTGGGAAATTTTAGAAAACTTTTTCTTTTCAAAAATTTATTTTTTCAGGAGAATTTATTTGAATTTTTCCAGAGAATTTCTTTGTGTGTGAAGTCAGCTCAAAAAGCATTTTTATCTGGAAATCTTTGATCGTTTCTAGATTTTTTTTTTTTTCATATGTGAAGTCCCAGGGAAAAAAAAAAGATTTGAGGAGATTTTTTAATCATCTTTTTTTTCAGGAGTTTTTTTGTAGAATTTTTCCTCCTTTCACAAATGAAAAAAATATCGGTCCTGAATTATTTTTAAAATTTTTTTTGGTCACATTTTCACAGATGGGAAAATAAAATGAAGGAATTTAGAAAGATTATACAGCAAACTTCTCAAGTCATAAACACAGAAGTGAGAAAATGGATCACCAGAAAAACAATATTCCTCACTTGACCCTCAGGGCTTCCGTACCTCACTATCACATATGTTGATGGTTTGGATGTAAAACTGCATGTAATGAGTCCTGATGGTTGAAAGCTAATAACATAATCACTAAAGTCATTAAATAAATGTGGTGAAGTATAAAGTACAATATTTGCCTCCAAACTGTAGTGAAGTGGAAGTAAAGTACAAGTACCTCAAAACTGTGCTTGAGTAAATGTACTTAGTTACATTCGCTCCCTGTCATCAGTGATCAGAGCTGTGTGTTCAGAGACAGGAAGTACGCCTCACTGCTCGTCTCCTCGTCTCTTCTGTCAGTTTCCTCATGAATCAGATTAAATCCGTCCGCTGGTGATAATGTGATTTAATTCTGCTTTCAGCGTTTGAGGTGACGAACCAACAGGAAGTGAAATAACTGAGGAAATAACAAAAATTCTGCTGCGTTCACAAAATAAAATAAAATCAGAGCAGAACTGAATGTGACGGAAACAGGAGAGTTGAATAAGATCTCAGCTCTTCATCACTGAACAGATGTTAACAACATGATTAAAGTCTTCAGTTCGTTTCTCCCTCATCTGATCTCCTCAGTGCAAACACACCGACACTTATATTTTTATTTATTCCTGTTTTATTTTAGACTTCGGTTCATTCGGCCTCCACCTACATCAGGAGTGAAGCTGCTGCGCCTGTAAACTAAACTCTCACCTTATATGAACGTATGAACTCACTGTTACACTGAAAATAGGCTCATTTTATCAAGTTTCTTTACCGGCTTTTTAGATTTGTCTTTTTTTGAGAGCTTCTTTCTTTTTTGGGTGGAGGTGGTTTGTGTTAGCGCAGGTGTGCTGCATGAAACGACACACTGGAGCGTATTTCATTGGAGGATCCACCTTCATATGACGCCTTTAACTGAAGTGAAGTTTCTTTAACAGCAGGCTGACAGGGGAGGAGCACAGGTTGCTAATGTTAGCCGCTAAGCACCGCTAACGTTAGTGTCCAGGTAACGAAGCAGCGTTCTTTAATATGTGATGACGTGATCGACGGTGTGAATGGAAGCGAGCGTTCATGCTTTTTCTTTCTGTTCTTTAATCTTTATTTTTACTGAAAGCAGCTGAAGTCGTAGAAACGCAGCGTCACTGTGCTGAAGCTGCGGCTGCATGTCAGTCTGTCCGCCATCTTTATCCTCACTCATCTCCATCACCTCATCACACCCCCCCTCCCCCCCTCCCCTCCTCCCTCCATCCATCCATCCATCCATCCGACCTCCGCTGCCAATCCAGTTTGATCTCAGCATCACTTCATCCAGTAGCCCCGCCCCCCTTGACACTCCTGTTTCAGATCGTCCAATCAGAAACCGCTGTGTAGGATTACATTAGACTGACCAGGAAGTGAGGGAGAGAAATCCCAATCTGGATTACAGTGATGGTCGGGGATTAGAGGGACAGCTGTGATTCGTGATGTAACCCCTCCCCTCCCCCAAAACACACACAAGCACACACAGTTGTTTGTTCTGTACCTGTGAGGACCCTGCTGCTGTTTGTGTTGTCTTTGTTTACTCACCTGAGCACGGAAAGTGGATTAATCCGCCGCTGAAAATAGTCCCAATTAAATCCACCTTTCCCTCCTGTTGTTGGTTTGACTCTGAAGCTTTTTTTAAAACAGGAAATTGTGTGCGAGACTTTGTGACGTTAATAAAAATGTAGAATGAACCTTTAATTCTCTTTTATTGATTTACAAACACGAACAAGCAAACAATCAGTCTGGTTTCTCTCTGTGCACACACACACACACACACACACACACACACACACACACACACACACACACACTCTCTCTCTCTCCCTCTAACCCCTTGTTCTCGTTAATCTCTCTCGCCCTCCCCCCTCATCAGATGTGATGTGATTTTCTGTCCGTCAGCAGCTCTGATGATTCTCGTGTCATCGTGTGGATTTATTAGTGGACTATTTTTGGTCACACACACACACACACACACACACACACACACACACACACACACACACATTACATCGTCTTACACACTAAGCACCCCAAAATCAGCTGTTTTCCAATCAGATGACGCAGCTTTTGTCCCCAGTTGTCCCAAATTAAGTCTGAAAGTCTGAAATGTGTCCTATTACTGTACTTCAGCAGATGTTTCATGTATCTGTACTGTACTCGAGTATCTCTTTGACTCTCCCTCTCTACATCTGAACACAAACATCTGAACTTTCTCCTCCTCACATTTTCAAAATAGGCTCGTTACTTTAGTTTGATGCATTTGAGGGGAGTTATGGATTATTGTTATTTGCACGCCGCCTTCCCAACATCACAAGACTGATGTCGACCTATCAGAGCACATCACGCACGGCAGACGCAGCGGGACGAAACAAAGACGTAAACAGACAGAGAGGGAGACTGGTGCTTTATCTGACTTTATACTTCCATGTTGCAAACAAAACATCTGATCGATTTACAACACGGAGACACTTTAATGTTTTGTTGTTGTTTTTTTTTGCTGATTTGAGAAACAACAGGTTTTTGTTTACAGGTTTATTTTTCCCTTCACGTGAAGTTTTTGTTCTGACCTTTGTGATTTCTGTGTTTCTTCCAGATGATGATCATGATGGCAATTATAGGAATTATATGTGTTGGAGTCGTCTTCTGTAAGTCATCACACATCACACACACACACACACACACACACACACACACACACACACACACACACTCCTGCAGCCCATCTGTGATTTTTATCTTTAGTGTCTCGTTGTAGCTACATCACTGAGAAATGACTCGTTTCACCGTCATAATTTGAGCCATTCGGTCCAATAACATTTGGAAAGTCTAGATGAGTCGCACGATTAAATGATGTTATACCACCTTTAAGTTAGTGTTATGTTTTTTATAAGAGGATAAAACATGTAAAAACACTGACTGAACAATGTGCAGAATTAATAACTTGACATTTGCAGAGATGTGCATGAATATAACAAGCTGAGTGAGATGCACATGAAGTTTGTAGGCAGAGCTTCAGGCTTTTATTCCTGTCTGAGGGAGACATTTGATTTATATTTGTATTTTAGCTTCACCTCAGTGTGTTTACAGATAATGAGCTTTCTCTAGTTTCACGCAGAACAAGATTACTGAGCAAATTAAATCTGTTTCATTCAACGTCAGAAGCTTCTTAGAAGAGTTTAGCATGTCAGATGTTCTCGTCCGTGTTGGTTTAAGTCGGTTTTTGAACCTCACCCGTTCTCTCCTCCTCTCTTCTTCCTCCTCTCTTCTTGCTCTTCCTCAGTGTATTTCTTCTACTGAGCTGCTCTTCAGGAATCGACACACAAGTCGCAGGACGAGTCTGCACCGACACCACCGAGCCGAATCCAGCCTCTCCTCAGCGCTCCGCCTGCTCTTCATCCTCCTCCTCCTCCTCTTCCTCACGGATGCCTTCCTCAGATCCTTCCATGCATGATCTGTAACACTGTGCTCCAGTGCCTCCTTTACTCTCTCTGCTCCTCCAGGAAAAACGTCTCCAGGCAGAAATCCTGAGTGAAACAACAAGTGGATGAAAAGTTTTAGTTTTTTCTTTGACCTGCTGGAAGCAGCAGATGGTTTCACAGCATCAGGACACTTTGAATTTATCAGAAATGTGAACTAAACTGACTTTTTCCTCCTGGTACCTGCTGTGTTGTCCTGTGAAACATCAACATAAAATCCATTAACCCAGGTTCAGTTGATTTAAAGGTATTAATCAGGTGATCTGTCATCGCTCTGGGTCAGTTTCCTGTTTCAAATTAAGACTGTAAAGACGTAGAAAAACTAAATAAAGACGTAGAAAGTCATGACGACAGTTTCAGACTTTATTCTCACCCAGTTTCTACAAATAATCCAGTAAATGTTTGTTAGATAACTTGTTTCTTTCATTTTTACATGAATCTGTTTCTTAATTGATCCCTCTGATGACATCAGTGTTTTAAACCTGGGTTAATGGATCCTGTCTCCCTCTGCTTGTGCAGTATTATTGAGGAACGCTGCCCCCCTGCTGTCAGTATCGGTACTGCTGCTGCTGCTGCTGACGTGTTTCCACTTGAAGCAGAAAAACTCAACAGGAAAAAACATTTTAGACTTTTTCTTTCTGTCTCGTTCGTCCGGCCCACCTCAGTTTGAGTTCTTGTGATGCAGAATCAGTCCTGTTTCTTAATTCTCGTCGTCTCGTGAACCGACCCGACTCGTGTTTCTGTCGTCTTGAATGTCTTTTTTTTGTTCTGAACGTGCTTGAATGTGAATCCTCTGTGTGAAGGGTTTCTGAGCGAGTGTGTGGGTTAGAAAGGTTTGATTTTAAACAACTGTGAACGTGTGACGCATTAATCCTGCTGGATGTTGAACTTTACATTTGACATTTAAAAAAGATTACAGGCGGCGTTTATTCTGACTGTGGCCTGAGATTTCAAATAAATACATGTTTGCAACAGAAGTGTGGAGTTTGTGCTCTGATTTAAAGATCTTTCATTTCATCCTGCTGGTAGAAAATAACACAAATGTCTAAAAGCCGTCATTGTCAGGATGATTGTTTTAAAATAAAAAATTGACATTAACTTACATTAAATACCAGACTTGCCACATCGTGGGTCGTTTGCCTCCGTGCACCAGTCAACTTGTTCCTGAGCTGTACGGTTGAATAACGGCCAGAATATGAAGACGTCACAGCGAGTTCAACCTTTGACCTTTAGTCACCACTTCATCCTTTTGAATATGTGTAAATTTGTTTCTCATAATCTTCATGTGAAATGTGTTTAGTGAGGTCACAGTGACCTTTGACCCCTCACGTCATAGTGGACTTTTGTTCTGAGTTTGAAGAGATTCCCTCTCAGCACTCGAGAGACCTCGTTCACAAGAACGGGACAGACGACCCGATAACGTAATTCGTTTGGTCACAGCCATCGGACATTTTTAAATCCATTACAGTTAAATGTTCAGACGGACCAGCGAGCACAAAACATTCAGTTAAACTTTGGGAAAAAAGCTTTTTCTCTTTGTGAAGTTAGTTTGATTGTTGTTGCATAAAAACACACACAGATTCTTCTGGATGAATTCAGTGATAAAAACAGTGATTTAACAACCTCATGATTTTAGTTTCACACATTTATCAAAGCTTTGATTCAAAATTGCCGCCATTATTCTGAATGTTAGAATGTTTAAAAAGAAAAACAAACATAAAATGAATCGTTGTTCACTGAACGACTAAATTAAAACCTTTAAAAACAACCAACAACAAAAAAACAGAAAATTACTTTATAGTTTTCACCCCCGAGTGTTTTAGTCCGGTTGAATCAGACTCTGGACCAAAACAACTTTGAGAAGATGTGATCTGGACCCAAATGAACTCTGGAGCGCTTCGTTTGTGGTGGGAACGTGATCTGATCCAACTACAGGTGTACTGTAGAGCTAAACAGCTCCTGTAGCCAGCTGCGCTTTGCATTCTGGGATGCCGGAGAGCACACAAACAGTTGGTAGTAGCAGCAGCTAGCGGGTATAAAGCAGTGTAGTATTTGTGAGTGCATTCAACCTACTTCCTGTATTTACGTTCTTGTTCCCGCCTCAGACACATGTGACCAATAAGCGGCGTGAACGTTCTCGTGTTTTGACGCCGCCGTCGCCGACCTTCTGCCCAACGGACCACAAACAACTTCTTTTATTACATTTTTTTATTTAGGTCCCAAAAAACCATCATAATAACATTATATCAATAATATTAATACAGAAATTGAAAAAAAAGGAGGAAAAAAAATAAAATAAAATAGCTTTTCTGTCCACAGCCTCAAACTTGGGTTATCGGGGGGGAAAAGGATTCGATCCTCCAGAAAAACTCTGTAAAGTCTGTTTTTAGGGGGGAAAAAGTGAAGTGGGCGTGGCTTCAAGCTGGAGCGCGCTGTCCGTTATTTCTGCTGTGCACCAATCAGGAATGTCGAGGTGAGGCAGGGGGTGGTTTTCGAGGTAAAGAGCAGAGTTTCAGTCTACTGCTGCGACATCTGGAGGAGAACGGAGACGACAACGTTAGAAACACGTTTTTAATGATCATTTATTTATTTATTATTAAACTCTTACATATCGACTGACGATCGATGGCTTCAGCTCCGTACCTGTTGTGTCTGTGCCTGTGTCTGTGTCTCGGGTCCTCGGCTCGCCAGCCGGCTCAGGATGTTCCTCTCAGACATCTGGAGTCGCACGGCAACCGGCGGTATCCGGGCGATGGTTGCCGGGAGGCGGGTGACGTCCGCCTTCATGTCGCTCAGCAGCTCCTCCAACTGCTTCAACACTGAGAGAAGAAGAGGAAACGAGGGATGAGGAACTGAAGTCACAACAGATTTATGGTTGTTTGTTTCAAGCAACATTTTATTTTCTAAAGCGATTTATTTCCTTTCTTCACGTTAGATTTTTACCTCCAGGTTTCATACTCTGATCTCAGTGTGACGACAGATTTCACAACCTAAAGTTCACATTATTTGCGGACGTAATAACATTATTTTAAAGGACAAGCTGAGGTACGTATATATTCTCAACAGAACATAGAAACTAGATGAAAAATTAGTCTTTGAATAATGATTAAAAAGCTGTAATAAACGAGACCAAAACATACAAAAAACTTAATAAGATAGTCGCCGTTTATCAAATTAAAAGCATCTCTAAAAGCTTTCAAAACATCCTGGATGCTAAGATGCTAACAGGAAGTCATAACTTAAACCAGAACCCTGATCACGGCGGCCGACAGCGTGTCCGTGTCTCACCTTTGTGCAGGACGGCGTTGGCCGGTTTGTTCCCGGACATGGACTCCTTGCTGAGGTGCTGGTGGGACTCGGCCAGACACTCCACCTCGCTGAAGCGGGTGTTGAGGGCCATGGAGGGGTGGGAGGGGTCCTCCGACATGTTGAGGTAGGCGGCGCGACGCAGCTGCTCCTCGATCACAAGCGCCTGCTCCAACAGCTGGAGGAGGAGGAGGGAGGAGGGAGAGCGTCAGCGTCAGCGGAAAATCAACTTTATCATCAGCAAACATCCGAGTCCGCACTGGATTCTTGTTTACCAGACGTATAAAAGATAATTGTAAAGTGTCAGTAAGATTTATATTATATTAATCTGAACACTGGAGTCTCCTCGCTGTCTTTGTTCTGTGATTTACAGCTTCATTTATCAAATATCAGAGAAGTTGCACCGGTCAAAGTCCGTCATCCTTCAACATCAGGGATCGACTGATGTGGTTTTCCAGGACCGATACGGACTCAGATTATTAGTAATTAAGGAGACCAATAACTGACATCTGGAGCCGATATACTTTGAATTAAAAATAAAGTTTTGGTTTAGATTTTCATAAGCGCCGATAAACAGAAAACTGCAGAAACTTGGCCCTGATAAAACAGAAAATACAGAATATTGGGCTCAATAAAATGGAAAAATGCAGAATATCAGCCGGACAATCAGCCATAACGAGTCCGTCCCTAGTAAACATGACATCATTAGGTCATTTATCGCCCCTCGTTTAGCAGTTATGACAGGCTGATGTTCTGCAGGAAGGCTGAGAGCCTTAAGAGGAAGTTAATTCATCTTAGATTTTATGTTGTTTCTCCCTGATGTCATCGTCTCCTGCTTGAAGAGGAAACCGATCGCTGTATTTACAGTGGAAGAGCTTCACTTGTAGAGAGGTCAGACAAAATCAATAAGTTTGTGCAAATCTCAAAGAAAACAGAAATATGCGCCGATACAAATGAGTCCCCTGAGAAAAGTCAGAAAAACACAGTTCAACTACAGTCCTGGTGCTAATGAGCCAAGTTATTTTCATTGACGTCTCAAAATGTATCATTAACTCATTAAGTAGACTAAAAGTAGATAAAGTGTTGCACGCTCTGGCTCGCACATTTTTTGAATTATTTAATGATGTCGGGCCCTCAGGGCTTCAGGAAGGTTTCTGATTTTGAATCTGAACAGTTGAAACATCATCAAATCAAACAGAAAACACGGAGCCAGAGGAGCTTGCGGCGTCCATCCGTACCTTGAACCTCCTGGCGAGGAACTTGTTCTTGATCTCCAGGAAGTTCCCTCGGTTCATCTCTCCTTTAAAGGGCTCGTTGAGGATGGCGAACTTCACGTCGTTCTGGATGTCCTGCCAGCGAGCGTAACCGTGTCTGAAGAGAGCGGCGGGTTAAGAGGAACAACTTCTCTGAGCGGACAAAGACTCATCGAAAACACAACGACAATCCTCCGCTTACACCCCTTAATTCTCCTCATGGAGAGCGGTGAGCCAATCACAGGCGGTATAAAAGGATACTGTATGATGCCAGCCAGCAGCCAGTAGTCATGGCGACGGTGCCAGATCTCATTGGTCTTCTTGGTGACGGTGGCGGCGCGCTCCTCGTTCTGCCACAAGGAGTGAAGCTCTGAGGGAGAGAGAAGAGAAACACGTCGATTATTACATGAAAACGACTTTAAACTACCTGTGTGTGTGTGTGTGTGTGTGTGTGTGTGTGTACCTGTGAATCCTCCGTCAGCGATGTTGAACATGAACCTGGTCTTCGCCTTCTTCTTCTCCTCGCTGGCAGCTCCGGCGGCGGCGGCAGCAGCAGGAGGAGCGGCGGTGGCGGCGGTGGCAGGGGCGGCCGACGCTGCGCTCTCTTTGCTGCCGTCTCCGTTCTGCAGTTTGGTCGCCTCCTCCGTCTTCGGCGCCTCCTTCTCCTCCTTCAGATCTGCTGCAGGAGGTGAAAGGAGACACGATTAACAACCAGACGACAGAGTGCGAAGACAAGAGAGAATAAACCTCGTTGTTGAGTTTGGTACCTTTCTTGTCGTCAGCGGGAGGCGTGGTGTCCATCTTTTCTGTCTTTTCTTCTTTCTTTTCTTCTGCTACAAAAAACGAAGGAAACATGAAGAAGAAACATTAAAAGAAAAATAAAGACAGACACAATTTTGAAGATCATAACAGACTCAAAAACATAAATAAATTTAAAAAAAGACAATGTCAGACTTTTAACGGCGACTTTTGCAGATTACAGTCCGACACAAAAGTCCGCTGCAGTCGAGTTTGTGTCAGAGATCAGATCTGACTTCGCAGACTCGTATTAAGTAAGTTTGTAACGTGAGAGACTGAAAACAACTTTAAAGAAATGACGTCAATGTGAGTCATTTCAAAAGTGAAAGTAAAAGATGAAGGTTCAGACGACTGCAGACGTTTGAATCACAGCTTCGGTCTCAGCTTCAGAGCCGATACACCTCCATACAGTGTCGATTACTGTTCTGTTGTGGTTGTGAGCGTTTCTGTTCTGAGTAATTTAAATGTCATCACATCTTCAAAACCTTTATTCTTCTGGTTTTGGTTCTGGTGTTTATATCGTCAGTAGCTTTTCTGAGTAAGTGCCGTGCACCGTGAGGAAGTTGTTAACCTTCGTCTTGTGAAAATAAAAATGGAAAACTACCGACTGAAAACAGGCGATAAAAACAGTTTTAGAGTTTTACCTTTGACTTCAGGGTCTTCAGGTTTGACCTCTGACCCCTCCGTCTTGGCCTCTGCAGGTGACTTGGTCTCCTCTCCTCCCTCGGGACTCTTCTTCTCGCCCTCTGCCTCCTTCTCCTTCTCCTTCTCTCCCTCCTTCTCTTTGACGCTCTCCGTTTCTCCGTTGCTCGGTTTGTCCGTCTCCATCGGCTCCTCCCCGTTCTTCTTGTCTTCCTGCTCCGCCGGTGGACTCTTCTCGTCGTCATCTGGGATGGCGATCACCTGGAGGGCAAAGTCAATTTTTTTAATTAACACGTTCAGAGTCTAAAGATCCTACTTTTATTCACGTCACATGAACACATCGTGTCTTTACCTCGTTGCTGGTCTTTGCTGGCTCTTTGCCGTTCTTCTCCGGCTCGCCCTCCTTCTTCACCTCCTTCTCCGCCTCTTCAGTCTTTGTTGAGTCGTCAACTACAAAGAAACACGTTCATTCATCATGTTGTTTTAATGTGGTTTGTGAAGATCGTCTCGTGCACTGGGACCTGAGCAGTGTGTGTGTGTGTGTGTGTATGTGTGTGTGTGTGTGTGTGTGTTACCTGGAGCGGGTGTGTTGGGCTGTGTGTCGGCGGGCGTGCCGGTGGACGGGGTTTTTCCGGGGGAGTCCGGCTGAGCGGCGGCCTTCTTGCTCTCCTCCAGCTCGGCCATCCAGGGCATCGACCACTGACCGTTCACGTGCTCGAACTCCTGGACCTGGAAAACACGAAGAAGACGCGGTCAGTGAACGCAACACTGCTGTCAGAAAGGGTCAAGACTCTCATAATTCGTCAGGTCTTTTACCGCCATCGCAGCTTTCTTTGTTATTCTACCAACAAAAGTTTGAGTTAAGACAAGTTTGAGTTACCTTCTTGCGAATAAGCGACATGACACCGATACGGGTGAGGACGTGTTGCCGTGACAACCCTTCTCTGGGGACGCCGTCTGCGAAGGTCTCGGCTCCGTCGGCTCCGGGCTCACAGAGGTGACGCATGAACAGCGAGACGTAGGCCCTGAAAGAGAGAGAAGAGTTGATGAAGGACACGCGAGACGAGGAAAAACATACGAGAGGTTCTGAAATAATACAAGAAGAGAATTAAAGGTTTATTTTTATCTAATATCAGTGAAGAAACTCTGATGTCCTGATATTTAAGAAAGTCCAACCACTTGTTTTCAGCGATCGATCGATCATATTTTGTTTCTTACTTGAACTCTTTCTCAGATTTCCCTCGCAGGTCTCGGACCAGCCACTGGGTGGTGAAGGCATCCTGGGGAGGCATCCCATAACGCATCACTGCGTTCAGGAAGGCCTTCCTCTGCCGAGAGTTGAAACCCAACACCTGGGAAACAGCGAGAGTCGGACTTCACAAACAGAAACCAAACAGCACAACACGTCTGACCCATGACAACCCAGTGGATTTTTAAACAAACAGTCCCGGCTGGCGTTGAGCTGCTCACCTCGATGTTGCCTCCCACCCTGGCCAGCAGGGGGGGCAGCGGTTTGTCTTTGTCGTTCCTCAGGCCCTTCCTGTTCGGCCTGCGAGAGTTGGCTGCAGGGAGGAGGACAGATGGTGATTACACAGATAATAAGCGATGCTCTGCAGGGAGGCGAGTGAGCTGCATCAATTATATCTTTATTTCTTGTGTATAAACATGACGAAGCTGCTGCCTCGTCTTTATCTGGACATTTTAGCTCTTGTTCATTGTATTTGCCCTTTTTTCAGATGTTTTATGGTTTCAGAACAAGTGAGGGACAGCTTGAAATCAGCATCGTCTAGTGGTCTATGCGGTGGTTCTTACCTTCTGTTCGCTCATCAAAGTCCTCGTCTCCCTCCTCAGACGCCACAGAGTAATCTGACTGGCCATCAGACTGGTCATCCTGCCAATCAGCTGTAAGAGAAAAAAAAAACCCCGGAAACAAACGATGAATGTCCTCCAGCAGAGAAAGTGTTTACAACACGATGAAGCATAAATTGATCTGCACAAGTCCAACATCCACAAACACCACGAAGAGAGAGAAAATTTCCAAAATTGGACGGCAAATATCACCTCTCCTCGTACCTCTGTCTTCTTGCGAGCCGTCGTTGTAATTGACCTGCTTTCGGATACGTTTGCCTTTGCCGAGGTTGCGAGCGAGATCCTCCTGCTGCTGCTCGTAGTGGTGACGCAGCAGCTTCTCCCAGTAGTCTGGATCCACGCTCTCCTCCTGCTTGATGATCTCCCGCTGAACCTCCTCCTCCTGAGCCGAGGGACAGAAAGAGTCAGAGGGTGAAGAAGATCAGCGTGACGACCGAGACCAGTTGAGTAAGTGAAGCCGAAGCCGTTGCACATCCTCACATAAGGGTTGCAACGTCCTCAAAAGTCTCGTCATAGTTGACAACTAATTAACTGCTGCTGTGCGTAACATCTGGATCCACTCACCTCCTCCTCCTCGTCTTTGACCACATACTGAGCCACCTTGAAGGAGCTCAGGTACTCGTTCATGCTCTGCAGCTCCGTGTCGTCCGTGGCGTCCTGGTTCCTGTCCAGCAGACGGTCGATGGCCTTGTCGTCGTAGTGAATGATGCTGCTGTCCTCCTCCTTGTTCTCACCTGAAAACACACGTCGGTTAACACAAGTCGTTTCTCGGCGTCGTCGTGCAGCCGTGAACAGCATATCGGTGCCGTTTCTTACGTTCTGACATCTCGTCCTTGAAGAGCTGCTCCGTTCCAAACTTGAGGATGTCGTCCAGTTCTTGTTTGGACATGGAGCCCGTCTTGGATCCGAGACCTGGTCGGACCACCAGGTGAGTCAGCATCATCTTTTTCTTGGCAACCTGGACAGAAGAACACAAGAAAAGATATTTATCACAAACTGCTTTCACTTTTTTATCCAAAACTGTTTTTTAAATGTAGCTCCGGGCAGATGTTTGTAGGGTTTTGACCCGGTCGTGCAGTAACATAGGACTTTGTATGAAGCCTGATTGTTCCTCTTTGCTGGTCATAAAAATAGTTGCCAGACTGAAACGTCTTTTAAGCAACACTTGCTCGACAGATACGTGTTGCTCCTGTCCCGCTCACCTGAGTAATCCTCTCCTCCACTGAGGCCTTGGTGACGAAGCGGTAGATCATCACCTTCTTGTTCTGACCGATACGATGAGCTCTGCTGAAGGCCTGGACGCAGAGGAAGAGGAGTCATGAACAGAGGAAATAAGATCTTTACAACATCAGCTGAACTTTTCAACAAGATAAAAAGATGTTTCAAGAACGTTTCACAGTCAAACCAACTGTACGACATCACGTCAGACAACGGCAACTTTCTTGGCTTGAACATGAAGCTTGAGCCTTACGATGCACTTCAATAAAAGCTAGCAGAAACAGAGGTGTCGCAGTAATCCTGCTGTACCTGGATGTCGTTGTGGGGGTTCCAGTCAGAGTCGTAGATGATGACGGTGTCGGCGGTGGCCAGGTTGATACCCAGACCTCCGGCCCTCGTCGACAGCAGGAAAGCAAACTGCTGAGCACCAGGAGCTGAGGGAGAGAAGAGAGGAAAGAACGGTCACTTTACAGAACGTTTGAATCACCAGCTTCCATGAAAGTTTAATGACTGTAAATAGCCATTTAAACACTATTGACTCATCAAGTTTACATTGTGAAATTAAAAGTTGAAGTTGAAAAGAAAGACGTTTGTGCTCTCCGTCTCACCGTTGAAGCGATCGATAGCTTCCTGTCTCATCCCTCCTGTGATGCCTCCGTCAATCCTCTCGTATTTGTAGCCCTCGTTCTCCAGGAAGTCCTCGAGCAAGTCCAACATCTTGGTCATCTGCAGCAAAACACACAGAGGAGACGGTTTGTTAGGAAACACTGAGGTTTCTGGATTTCTCTTGCTGCAGCTCAAACTGGAAACGCTTCAAACTCTTTTGTAAGTTTTCTAGAGTTTGGTCGAATATTTTTTATGAGTCGTCTCTCACCTGAGAGAAGACGAGCACTCTGTGTCCTCCCTCCTTCAGCTTCCTCATCATCTTCTGCAGTAACAGCAGTTTCCCAGCAGCCTTTGTGAGAGCGCTGCCGTCGTACATCCCGTTGGGCATCTTTGGAGCTTCCTGTTTGGGGCGAACAATCAAAAACATTTAGGTTTGTCGACTCTCTTCCTCTGCAGTAATTTAACACTTCCTTTCAAACATTCAATACAATAATTAGAGATCTTCTTTAACACAATTCTTCAGAAGTGCCTTGAAATAAAATCTAAACTAACATTTCACTAAAACAAATGATCTGATGTTCGTGTCTTACAATAGCAGCCGCGGGGAAGAGGTAGGGGTGGTTGCAGCATTTCTTGAGGTCCATGACGACGTTGAGCAGAGACACCTGGTTTCCTCCTCCTTTCGTGTTCAGAGCCTCAAAGTTTTTCGTCAGGATAAATTTGTAGTACTTCCTGCAAAAGGACGACATCACACGTTTACCCTTTTCTTTATCCACCGTACCATTCTCAAACTACACGGTCTTAAACAGGAGGCATCGTCGCCTTCGTTCCCTCCTCCTGACTCACTTCTGCATGGGGCTGAGCTCCACTCTGACGATGAGCTCGGTCTTGGAGGGCATGTGTTTGAAGACGTCGGCCTTCAGCCTCCTGAGCATGTGCGGACCCAGCATGTCGTGCAGCTTCTTGATCTGGTCCTCCTTCGCGATGTCGGCGAACTCCTCCAGGAAGATCTCCAGTTTACTGCGAACAGAAAGGACGACACGACACGGACAGGTGAGTGACTGTCAGGTGGGATCTTCACACTGCTGATTGAAAACCGTGATTTTGTTTTGTTTTACGGTTGCTTCGATTGCTGAAATCATTCTGGGTTTTAAACACAGATGTTCTCCTACCTGAACCTCTCAGGTGTGAGGAAGTTGAGCAGGTGGAAAAGCTCCTCCAGGTTGTTCTGCAGAGGAGTTCCAGTCAGCAGCAGTTTGTGCTGCAGAGGGTAGTTGTTCAATACCCGGAAAAACTACAAACAGGAGAAACAAAGAGAAACATGTCAACAGGAGCTTCAGTTAAACTTTGGTAACAGCTGACTGCAGAGACTTTCAATCCAGACGTGTTATACTTTTTTTACAGCTGATAACTCATGCTGATTCTTGATGAAGTGATCCTGAGTGTGTCTGTACCTTGGACTGGTTGTTCTTCAGTCTGTGGGCCTCGTCCACCACCAGGCAGGCCCAGTCTATGGAGCCCAGGATCGCCATGTCGATGGTGATCAGCTCGTACGAGGTCAGCAGGACGTGGAACTTGATCGACGAATCTTTCTGTTGGATGAAATCAACATAAAAACGAGTTAAAACAAGTTTAAACCCACTTCATTCTGTCGCTCAACTCATCTGGGACGTATTTTTTTTTCTGTCCCGCCTCCTCTCACCTTCATCCTGGACGCCTTCTTCCCTCCTCGGATGGCGTTGTCCTCGAAGGAGAACTCGTTCTCTCTGATGACGGCTCTGCTGTCTTTGTCTCCGACGTACGTCACCACATACATGTCGGGCGCCCACATCTCAAACTCTCTCTCCCAGTTGATGATGGTGGAGAGCGGGGCGCTGACCAGGAACGGCCCCTTGGAGTGGCCCTGAGGGGGGAGACAGGAAGTCAGCTCAACACGTCCTACAGATCAGACAGTTGTTTGACTTGCAACTGGAAGTTTTGCATGGGACGTATTATGCAAGTTAGCATCACTGTCACAAGACAAATTACTCTAAATTGAATTCTTTTGTGAGTTGTGAGTTTCATCTTGCGGCTGACTCAGACCTTCGAGGCACCAAATTATGATCCCAGGAGATTTAAAAGCAATTTCTCCTTGTTTTCAAAACGATGTCAAATTAAATTAGGAGAGCAGAACTTGAACAGTACGAAACATCAGCACCCGTAAAAAAAATCACAATAAGAATTTGCAGTTAAATATTTATGGCTCCAAACAGACTTTAAAGACCAAATCATGTCATAAAGGGTAACTAAGAGGACAAAATGATTTCAGATATTGAAATCCTAAATCATGTTAAACTTCAAGCAAAGCGGTCAAACATTTTCTGGTTCCAGCGTCTTAATGTGAGGATTTACTGCTTTTCTTTCTCATTTCTGACAGTAAATGAAGAGTTTTGGGGGTTTTGGACTGAAGCAATCTGAAGACGTCACTTTGTGGACGATTAATAATGAGAACAATCGCTATATGCAGCCCCGCTAATGAGGATTAATAGCAATTAATCAGACGACTGTCTTTTTGGCAAATTTTGGTCTAGTTTTTGCAAATAAAAGACTGAACTTGTCATCAAACATCCTGCTATAGCTGCTGTCTCATGAACGCCACACCTCCCCCGGCTCTGAGCGTCTCCACATCTAAGAAATGTTTATGTAACAAAACATATCGTTAAGAGGGATCAATTAATACCAGTGGTTTAAAAATAAGTCATCACATTAGGTTTATGAACAGGGACAGAGCTCCTGCTGCTCTGGCAGGAAGTGTATTCTGGCCTCCCGCCTTTAGGTGGCAGCAGCTGCACACACGTCTGGTGTGTGAATGTTTACTGTCTGAGATCGAACTTAATGTCGTCAGATTTCACCTGACTAATACAAAATGGCTGAATGGCTGCCAGCCAATGGGATGACGGCTATCTAAAGACAGTCACAGGCAGGGAGGCTCGGCCAAAACTCATGAAAACAGATCAAATTAATTAGTTGTAAACTAATAATGAAACTAATTTAATAATAATCATGAAGAGGACAAACTTCAAAGTCAAAACAACTTTCTGTGCTGAGCTCCCGTTTCAAACAAACCAGTTCACCACAAAACCAGTGCACACAGTTTCAGTGTGTGTGGCCTCAGAGGGAGCGTAACACACACATCTACACAACAGACACGCAGTCTCTCACAGCACACACCTCTTTATAGAGCGAGTACAGGAAGACGGCGGTCTGCACCGTCTTTCCCAGACCCATCTCGTCGGCCAGGATGGTGTCGGTGCCCTGAGCCCAGGAGAAGCGCAGCCAGTTGAGGCCCTCCAGCTGGTAGGGATGCAGCGTCCCGCCCGTGCTGTCCAGGTACTCCGGCTGACGCTCGAACTTTATCGTCGGCTGGAGGAGAAAAGAGACGGGACAGAAACTGAGTCACATGAAGACGAGTCTCTTGAAGCTTTTATAATTTTAATTGTTATAATAAATGCAGCTTCAAACTGTCACTTTATTTATTTAATGCTCGCTAATTTTGAAGCACAGAGACAAACAAATATGACAACACAATTAAAATATTAGAAGATTTTTCTTCACATGAGTGACTGCGTAGATGAAAACGATGCCCAAAATCAGGCATATTGTCAGTGTTACATTCCATCCTCCATCTTCCTAACCTTGAAAAACACGACTGTTTAAGATTAATTGCTTTCTGAACTTTCAAGACTTTTTTATGAACCCTGAAAAACAGAGAACTCATAAAGATCTTAAAACTAAAACGGACAATTTATTGCACAGTGGCCAATTATATCATTATTCATTCAGCTTTTAATCCAATCAACATCAGCAAGAATGGAAAAGGTCAAAATAAGCAAAACCAGCGAGGGATACTGAAAATATTAGTCTTAAGAGAATATATTGCATATAGTTGAATATACGGTCAGTCGGCTCCTTCTCAGCCACAACTGCACAGAAACGGTCCATAACATCTGAAGTGAGCGTTGTCAAAATGTGTATTTTCACTCATGTGGGCTTGTTTTTAAATTGCATTCCCTCTATTTACGGCTAGAAGTAGGGAGAACCCAAAAATAACAACTGACAGCTAAAATGTCAGAAATCATTGAAAAGGGAAGCTGAATTTCTTTCCTAAAACATTTGAAGGAATCTGCAGATACACAACAACATTATTCGACGCACCAACAAATGATACCACTACTGAAGGAAAGCAGGTCCCACATGCGACACACACTGAACTATTTACATTTTTACAACCTCTCTGGTCGTCTCTTATCTGCTCTCTGTAAACACGCTGCAGTTCAGCGAAGATTTTTCAGTCGTTCAATGTTTCTAAGTTGCACTGAGGAGCACAGAATTCAACATTTCTAACAGGACCTGCTTCCTGCAAACGGTTTATTTTTGGCAACGTTTTAAATTAAACTTGTAGAATAATGTTGTTCATCTCATTAGATCAGTGATGGAGGTGTTTGTCACAAATTATTTGTTCAAGGAGCGTCGAAATGTAAAAAATCTGACTATCATTTCTGTATTTATAGGTTCTGGTGATAAATGGTAACTTTCTTAAAAGAAAACATGTTTGGGGTTCAGAGAGTTTAACGGTCTCAGCTATTAATTATGTGAATGAATATAATCCTATTTTTGCTCAGTAAACAAGTGTAAGAACTGCAAACTGATCCAACAGAAATGTCTCCAGGTTTGGTTTTAAAAGGAAAGTTTCTCCGTCTCCTGAACTTGACTATCGTTCAAACCAGTAATGGTTCAGTTCTGGTCTGAATCCTGAGTTGTGAACAGCTTTTTCCTCAGTAACTCTGTTAATCTTTACTCACGTCGACCACGGGGTTCTCAGGAGGTCTGTCAGGCCGCTTCACTCGTCCTTTCACCTTGATCTTCTTCCCTGGTTTCCCCTCCTCTCCCATCATCAGCTCTCTGAAACAAACACACACAGTCAGTAAAGCAGGAAGTGTTGTGTACGAGTGTGTTTCTGTATCGCGCAGCAGATTAAACGTCTCTATCTCACCTGTGGTTCCAGTACTGCACCTTGAAGACGTCAAACTCCTGAAAGTCCATGTCCTCGGACTCCCAGGTGGCCTGGTCGTACTGCAGCTCTCTCCACTTGATCAGGTAGTGCACGTTGTTCTTCCTGTCCACGCTGAGAAACACAGCAGAGACGGAAACATTCAACGTTTTGCTTGATTTGACTAAAAGATGCTGCTAAACTTAATGTCATGACTAGTTTATATCACTTGATTTCTTAAAGACTCTAATCATTGTTGACAGATATTGAGATTGCAATGCGTCACGATTTTAATGGGAAGGATGGTGTGATTTTTGCGACCGAACAAGCATCTCAGCATCACAGAGCTTCGTTTATCTCCGTATTTTGCGCCACATGTTACTTTTATCAGAAAAAGTGCAGCTCCAGCGAGTTGGATATCACATCCGACCTTGGAGGGATTTCAACTTCAGAGTGCTTGTAGATTCTTACAAAAAGGGAAAGGCCAAACTCAAGAGACCATCCTCGTTAAATAAAGGTTGAATAAATAATGCAATTAAAGAAATTTTATATAATTAGATTAGATTATTACATATAATTAGATTGAGTGGTGCATCTTCTCAAGGGAACAACTTACAAGCAAGAGAGACTTTCAATATTATGAATAGAAGTAACGAAGAGGAGACGTTTTATTCTGATAAACTTCCTATGCTGTGACCTGAATATATATACACTTCATATAAATGCAGCGATGTCTTTTTAAAGAATGTATCGTTAATTAAAAAACTTTGCTTCTTCTAACAGGTAAAGTTGGAGCATTTAAACTTATTTGTAAGGTGTGTGTGTGTGTGTGTGCCGACCTGTGGTTGAGGATGCGGTGGATCATCAGCCACTCCATCTTGATTCCAAAGCGGAGGTATTGCTCCTCCAGCTGTGCGTACATGGGGTCCTTGTTCTTCCTCTTGACGCTCTTGTCCTCCTCTCCCTCGCCGAAGTCGATGGGCGGCGGGTCGTCCATGTCGTTCTTCCTCTGGTAGTTTCTGAACATCACCTGACAGTGGAGCTCGAGCTGGATGGATGAAAAGAGGAAGATGTTAAAGGAGAATGTCGACTTATGAAGTAAAACCGTTTATTTGTCATTTCTCTGTGTACTCCACACACACCTGGAGCTCTGTGACCCAGGAGCAGTGCCAGTACGACATGTTGGACCACTTGACAAAGAACTCCCTCTCCGGCCGCCCTGCCAGCGGGGCGGGATCGGGGGCGTCGGCTGCAAGGTCTGGAGGGCGAGGGACAGGTGTGGGAGCAGGAGCATCGCCCCACCGCCATGTCAGGATCTTCTGGACCTTCCCCTTCATGGAGGGACACTGCAGGAGAACAACAGAAATATTAGAACAACGTTTTTCTCTTTCATCTCATCCCTTCTAAAAAAACACTTCCAGCTCACCGTGCAGCGGGGGCAGATCCACTCTCCGTTGGGGATCTCAGGTAGCGGCGGGTTGAGGCAGTGGATGTGGTAGGACGAGGGGCACGAGTCACAGCAGAGGAGCTCTCCTCCGTCTTTACACACCCTGCAGAACTCCATGTGGTGGTCGTCCTCCTCCATCTCTCCGGTCTCGCCGTTGTCCTCCTCGGCCTCTGAGCCCTCCTCCCTGGCTTCCCACTGGATGCCCTCCTTCTCCTGGAACCAGGAGGAAAAATTCAGGGTTTATACGTCCACTGTTGCTCCTGCTCAACTAAACTGACCTGCGTTTAACAGGAACAGGATTAAGAGTGTTATAATTTAAGATTATGTGCGTGTTGCTTACACAGTGCGGGCAGCTCCAGGTGCCCTCGGGGGCCTTCTCCATGTCGGGGTCCAGGCAGACCATGTGGTACGCTCTGGGACAGGTGTCACACAGGATGATCTCTCCACCCTGCTGACAAACCTCACAGTAGTCCTGGTGGTCCGTCTCATAGCCGTCCCCCTCCTCTGCTTCTGGTTGCAACAGAAAACACTTTGACCAAAACGCCTCCTGACATTTTCACATTAAACTGGAACACAGGATGTGCGATACGTGCTCAGATCCAGGCTCGGCATTTATGACATTCTGCTGCTGCGTGTTTATGTTGTTTTGTCGGAGGAAAACCCACTCGCTGACTCATTTTTTCCCCTCAACAACAGCAACACCAACAGCTTCAGCGGGAGGCTTTCACAGGGAAAATATAAATATTAGTTTTGGCGGGTGAAACTGATCTTTACTACTAATTTCTCAATATTTCCTAAGAGTTTTACATTTTTTCAGCAAAGTCTTAGCATTTCTCAAGAATGGGTTCGGCTTTTTGGAAACAAACGAAATGTGTCTCGGCTGGTTTCAGGAGCTAAATGTTCAGCAGCTAACCTGAACCTTTCACCTCAGATCCTCAGAGAAGAAACAAAACATCACGACAGTTAAAGGGACGCTGAATCAGCTGCGTATCGGCTCCATGTGGACTTAACGGCCTCTTCCAGTTGCCGATTTAAATTCACCGGTGACGCATCTGAGCAGCACTTCGGTCTTGTGACAGCAGCTCCAGGGGATGCGTCAGTCAGCAACGACCAAGATGTCGTCCTTCTAAATATACCCAACTGTGCTGACTCAGTCGCAGTGACTAATGTGTGTGTGTTTGTATGTGTGTGCATACACCTCCTCATGTTGTTGTTCGTTCTTAAGACGTTTAAGGCTTCACCCTGCATGCAGTTATTACCGTTCACCACTGTTTGCTTAACCTACAATCTGCAGGCTTTATCTGAGGCCGTTCACAGAGCATGTAGAGCTCTGACTCAGTGATCGGTTCAACTCCCGGAGTTTACACAACAGCTACTGTGAATTCAAGTGAAGGAATTAAACAAGGAGAACAGAAGTAAAATTGACTTTTAGAGGCTAAAACGGTGTCAGACGTACCTTTCTTTTTCTTGGGTTTGCTCTTGGACGGCTTCTTTTTGCTGCGGCTGCTGCGGCTGTTGGATCCCTCTGAGACTGAGACGCTGTTCATGCTGCCATCCTCGAAATCACTGTCCACTTCAGGCTCATCCTCCTCGCTCTGTGCAACATGAGAGACAAACTCATTATATAAAAACTCAGCTGTATGTAGACACACGAGCAATGCGTGCACGAGAAGAAAACGGACAGGAAAGACGGATCGTACCGATGAACGTTTCCGCTTGCTGTTGAAGCCTCCCAGTTTGATTTTAAGAGGAGCCACTTTCTTGGTCTTGGCGTTATTCTTCTTCTCTTGTGGTTTAGGTGTGGTCTTTGACTTCTTGCGGGCGTTGGGACCTGCCAACACATTAAAGAAAGGTGGGAGTTAGTCACGCACAGAGCCGAGGAGAAACAGAACAAAGAGCTGCCTTAAAAACACAAACTAGGTGACTAACGAAACAATGGATACAAGGGACGGGGCTAAAACCAACACGTCTTTGACTGAAACTTATTTTCCAGATCAATCACATCGTTTATTGTTGATGTCAGAAAATCCGAGATGACGTCCTCAAATATCCTTTTTGTTCTCAATCATTACAATCCTTTTATCCTTCCAGTTGAACTATGAGTGACGTCTCCTCCTCACTGTACCTTTGCCTTCCTTTGTCTTGGCCTTGCGTAGCGGCGGTGCAGGGGGCTGCTGAGGCTCTGCTGGGGGCGCCGGCGCTGCAGCAGCCGGGGCGACCTCCGCCACCATGTTGTCGACGGCGGCCGGTACATTTGCGGTTGCCAGCGCTGCGTTGGCAGCAGCGGCTCCTCGCAGGGGGTTGTTGGTGCTGAACTCACGCCACTTGGCGCCCAGAACCATCATCATCTTGGACACGGCGATCT
Organism: Pagrus pagrus; assembly: GCF_965226575.1. Taxonomy (NCBI): domain Eukaryota; kingdom Metazoa; phylum Chordata; class Actinopteri; order Spariformes; family Sparidae; genus Pagrus; species Pagrus pagrus. The sequence continues at coordinate 2,935,088 of NC_140201.1, read as the reverse complement.
TGGGGTTCTTGGCTGCGATGAGGGGCCTGGAGGGAAGGAAGTCAAATTCAAATATGGTCCGAGTCAAGTTTTCAACATGTCTTTTGTTCTGCATGAATCAAACTGGGTTGCAATGAATCTTTGATTTGACTCATTCAGTAGAAGTACCTACAAATTGTGCTAACTTATATTCATCTGTGGCGACTTTAAATTTTGACATCAATAGTTTTATTTTTATATTTCTATTGCAAATCTGTTTGTGTATCTACCTGACGAACTGGCTGAAGGCCTTGTAGTTGGTCAGAGAGCGGTAGTCTTCCTCGGTGAAGACGTGGTCGATATCCTCCATGCCCCAGTCATCGAGCAGCTGGGACGACGACTTGGGCTCCTACAGGAAACAAACAACAACAACAACAACCTTCATTAATATCAGAGCGACAAAAATGTATAACAATGTCAAAAAAAGACTAACGGGTAGGGGTTGATACATCAATTCAATGACCAACAGTGCATCTCACTCAGCAGTCTGATAACTTTTTTTCTCGCTACGGCAAAATTAGCTGCTCTGTTTCAACAAGGTTAGGCTGAAAAAAGCTACATGCAGGCTGAAACTAACCTGAGGTGCTGGCAGGAGATGCAGCCATTTGGACCAACAGTGAGTCAGAAAAAGTATAAGTGATGGATTTAATTTGTGAAGTAGAGGAAAAGTCTGCTAGCTGCCAGGCTAATTTATGCAATGTAAAATGCCATCATTTGTTTCCCTGTATTTTTGTGTTGTTTTCTTCTAAATGGCCAGAAGCAGAATAGAGAGGGTGGTAAAAATCGGCATTTCAATCGCAGGTCCCTGATCTGAATCGAAAACGTATCATGGCAGCGTTTGTGACATCATATATTGCATCGTTGTGCAAAGAATCAACATGATATTGTAATCAAACTTTTGATTTACACCCCTCCTAAAAATTAATTAATTTAGATTGTCTAATGGCACAGAAAGACGTCTCACAAACTGGCAGCTAAAACAACTGTGAAACCAGGAAGACTCGCTGCTCATCTTAAGAAAACTTAAAGATTTAAGAAGGTGCCAGTCATTGGAAAGTTAATAATACACACCGCAAAGATAGTCCGATCTAACTGAGTCGATCGATCTAAGAGTCACGAGTAAAAACTTTACATATCAGACAGCAGCTGGAAGATCCAGTCGACGTCTTTAGAGAAAAAATGAACAACTTTCAGTGTCAGGATGTGAACGCTGCATCGTCTGATGTCTCACAGCCACTTAAGTTAAGACTCATCAATACTAATCTGATCGACTTATGAGATAACCAGAATGTGGAGGAGAACCTGGTTTACAGACGAGCGAGCCCCGACATGTGTAAAGCTGCTCTGCTCATAATTCAATATGTGCTAATGAGACGAGACAACTCAACATTATTATTCACAACAAACTTCTGTGATGTAAGAAGCTCGTGCAGGATGATTACAGCCGATCACACTCTGACTGAGTGACAAACATGCGAGAACAACTGTGAGCTTTTTGTTTTTGTAAGAGTTTTCAAAAAGCTCCTGCTGCTGCGTCCTTGTACATCACAAAAGCCAAACCTTCAACCTCTCACAAAGACATTGTTCCCCCTCCCCGCACGTCAGCAGCAGCCATTACTTTACCCACAATAAACTGAATTATTGTGCCGCAGGTGCTGACGTTATCTGTCCTAAACGCGACATCTTCATTTGGAGTTGATGGTGATTTTTGTTAATTCAGAAATGATGATGACATTTGCGCGGTCATGAGGTTTAAGTGGCCGGTGAAGAGGATCTGAAATTAGCAAACGGATGCTGAAAAAAATAAGTCCATTAGGATTTACCTGCCTGACTGACCACTTACTTTTTATAAGATAATTGCACTGAATGGTTTTGGTTAGTTTGTGAGTGCATTAACCACCAGATGAGATTGTGGTAAGAGATTTAAGTCATTTGTCAAGTTCAGCTTCATGTGATTGTTGATTGAAAGTTTTGACGTCACTTTTCGTCAGTGAAAACATGTAAACATCCTGTCAGGCTACAGGAAACTGACAGAAGTGTCAAATGTGTTGTTCAATAGAGTGAATGATGAATTAAAATAATATAGATATGTATATATTAATAAAACACATTAGATGGAGGCTTAAAAAGTTTTCTAAACTCTGTCCAAGCTGTCAAACTTTCATTTCTGATATGAGTAAAGGCTTAAACTTGGGCTGCAACTAACGATTATTATAATTAATGATGCATCTTTATAGATTTATATGAGAACATGGTTAAAAGTCACAATGTTTAATGATCATTATTCTCTCCAGATGTTTGTTTTGTACGACTAATAGTTAAAAACCAAAACATTCAGGGGACCATCACAGAAAGACAAAGAAGAGCAGCAAAACCACAAAATATAAAAAGGCATGTTTGCTAGAAAAATGATTTTAACAATTAAATTAATTGTCAAATTGGATACTTTGGAGCTGTAATGATTAGTCGTTTAGCTGATTAGTGGATTGAAAGAAATTAGCAGCCAATTTTTTGGATAATTGACGAATCGTTGAAGTAATTTTCAAGCAAAAATATGAAAGATTTGCTGGTTTGATGGTAAATTAAGAGTCTTTGGGTTTTGGACTGTTGGTTGGACAAAAGAAGCGACCTGAAGGCATCACGTTGGGTTCAGGGAAACTGTGATGAGAATCTAGAATTTTGTTTTTAATGTTTTAGACAAATCAAAAAATAATTTGCAGATGAATCAATAATGAAAATAATCTTGGCTAGATGCCTGCCATTGTGATTATTTTATCAATCGTTAAACTAAAGTAATAATTTTAGTTTGGCACCAAACAGACTTCAGAGCGGTTTCCTTCTATAAACTGCTGATTTCCCTGAAAATGATTTACTAAAACCAATTTCTTGCTGATTGAAGTTTAATCCCTCAAGTTTAAAAAAAGGCCCTGAGCAGGTGAGCAGTAATTTCAGCCAGGTAAACTACACCTTCCTCTTCCAGCCTTGAACCAAAAAACGCTTCCCATCTCGTCGTCTTCCACAACGCGCTGCAGAAAAGGATTGAGGGCGGCGCAGCCGATGAATTAAAATGTGTTTATCTAACCAAAAAGAAAAAAGGGTCAAGAGCGCAGTGCAGAGCGGCGCTAGGCGGGGTTACCATGGTAACAGCATATATGCCTTACACACCCCCGTCCCAGACACACACACACACACACACACTTACACATCCCAACACCACCCCTTGCATAAGTGTCATTAACTACAAGGCCCCCTATTGGCCGCCGGATTGTGAGTCCACCAGGCGCAGCTCTTTGTTTAAGCACCTCTCGTATCACATAGACTCCATTACAGGTACACAGTCAATATGTGCTCGTCACGGAGCAAACAAAGGCTGCTACCAAAGTTATGTCCCAAAAAAAATAAAGGAATTAACAGGACAACAAAGATGCTGAACATTTTAGCCCGCCAAAGGTCGCAGTTTTAGTTCAATACCGCAGTTAAATGTTGTTTCTGCACACTTTAAAAAAGGGGTCATCACGGTGGTTTGGCACATTAACTACATCTTACATATACTTTACATAACAGCTAATTATTCTTATTCTTTAAATCTGAATGCACTTTTTTACCTGTACATTTCATTTCTGTGTGTCGTGAAAATCTTCTTACACAAGAGGTGTAATCAGCAGTTTTCCTTGATTATTTAATGTGGTGCAGACTTTTCAATTCAGCCACATTTACACTGACGTAAATTAATGCAAGTTTAAGAGTCTGCAGATTTGACTTTGGGTGATGAACAGGGACAAATGGCTACATGGGAACGATACTGAAGGACAGCTAAAATCTCGTATAGCTTTGAAAATTGGCAGGGTTCAACATTAAGGATCGTCCTGGGCAAGTAAAGGGCCACGTACGGCTAGTTAATCTAGTGACTCCAATAATTAAACACATTGCGTTTTCCAGAGAGAGATGAAGGAAGCAGCTCTGAGTGAGCATCTCGCTTCCTTTACATCTGTTGAGTGCGGCACCTGCACAGCGCACATGGAGAAAATGGCAGCAGGTATAGAAGTTTATGAGCTGAATACCAGTAAACGTTTCAATTATCCTGGGAACAGGTTTTGCTGGATGGTGTTTGAGGATATGGGCGAAACTCAAAGTATTTATTGTGCGGTTTGCCGCAAGTTTTAGAGCAAGGCGTCGACATAATTAACCAAACAACTCTTATTAGGGACAATTAAAAGTGTACTGAGGGCAGGTTTCTGACACAAACATCACTGCTGAACCCTGAATGGTCAACAAAAACATTCAGTGTGCATAACGTGTCCTGTGCACACTTGTCAGACTGGTATCTGAGATCATTTCCACACACAGAATCAAAGTTGAGCAGATTCAGTGTGCACGAGGGGAATCCCTTTTTTCACCCCACAATCTGAAATTAATCTTCCTCCTCCTCACTCCTCATGTCCTAAAGCTCTCCTTTCAGCTTCTGCTCCAGTTTTCTGAGGTTCACAGACTTTTCTGGCCAATGAAAAGGAATAAAACATCACAGATCCGTCCCTCAAACACCCTCCCCGGTTTTCCTCACCGAGCCATCGTCATCATCGTCGTCCTCATCTTCCTCGGGCTCCGGTTCCTTCTTCCTGGAGGTGCTCCTTTCGGCGCCGGCGCTGCTCCTCTTCTTTTCTTTGCCGCTGCTCCCTCTCTTCTTCTTTTTGCGTCCTGGAGTGTAGTCGCTGCCCTCGCTGTCGGAGCGCTGGGCAGGGCCGCCGTCCTCGGCCTCCTCCACCGGGCCCATGTCCATGGGCTCCGGGGAGCTGATGGGAAGCTCCTGGGACAAGGAGAGCAAAGACATGTCAGCAGAAGAAGCTTTGACCTAAAACAGGTTTGAAATGCCAAACATGTTCTGCAAAACAAGCAAGCAAGTAAAAAGTTTTGTCTATTAACTATTAGCAGACGGGGTCAGGCCATCTATTACAATCATAACTACTCCCCAGCAAATTTGACCTTATCAGCTGTTTTGCCTGCATGAGAAGATTATCAAGCCTGCAGACGATCATGCTTCTCACTGAGTGTGAAGCTTCATGAGTCGTGTCTGCGTTTAAGTTGTTTTGTTCAAAGTTTTTTCTTTTTGATATTTATTCTACAGTTAAGTGACCACACACACACACATCTGCATCCTCACCTCTCTGCGTGACCGCCTCTTGCTGCCTTTGCTCTCTTTGCTCTTCTTGGCCTTCTTCTTCTTCTTCACCTTGGGAGTCTCGGTCTCCGAGAGCTCCTCTTCCTCATCGTCTACAATCATCGGGACCAGCGGAGACATTTCAGGGTTCAGATACACAGAGGAGAGACTGAATGTGCAAGTGTGATAACAATGCTGAACAAAGAGTTGTGACCGTAGCGCGTACATCAGCAGACACTTGCATATCGGGCTGTAACCAAAACACGAGCGACACGGCGGTGAATTCTGAACGTGGCTTAGTTTGGTTACTTAATCCGTCGATGCAGCAGGTGAATAACCGAGTCACTGAGCAGCTTCTCTTGTGGATTTTAAAAAGTTTAAGACCGAACTGTTTACCACGGCTTTCAATGAGTTTTCTCTCATGTCAAATGTATTTGTTAGTTTGTCTTGTTGTGCTTTATTCTTTTCATCTCTCTTCATTAGAGTTATTGTTTTATTCTTTTTGTATTTCTGTGCCTTCTTTTGTTATTTTCATCATCTCCTCCCTGTGCTTTCATCTGTGTAATCTGTATGACACTTTGGGTATGAAATGTGCTATACAACTAAATCTGCCTTGCCTTTTGCTTATCTATATTTTGGGTGAAGTACTGCAAAATTCAACATATTCCGTGATGTTATGGCTCAATCAGGAGGATTTTCCATTTAAAACTGCTTTTCACAGACTGTCTTCACTCTTTAAATCATCACTGAATATGTGAGATATTGATTAATGGGGCTAATGTTTTAATTATCAGTATCAGGAGGCCAAATTTCCAACAAACTACTTTTTGGTTTCCAAAGGAAAGAAGAAGTTCTTACTGGAGCAGGATAATTACACCGCTGTGAGGCTGCAACCACATCCACCTTGTGCCAAATGATATGAAAGTGGTCTGTGATTAAAGGAGGGCCTGAGAACCAGGACTAGTAGAGGACAAGCTAGTGGTCTGGGCTCCTAACCCATTTAACAAGTTGCCCCTAGGGGGGTGATTCGAATCAGTTTTGCTCTAGTGGTTAAAACTGTCGTTTACAGCTGATTAGTCATTATGATTTACTACACAGTGCTGCAGGCCCTCTGACGGAGGGGAGCACGGTCCAGTGTTGCATCAGTGGCTCGGCACTCAGAGCCTATTAATGTAATTGACTATGGTAAAAAGTAAATGGCAAGCTGCCAGGAAGATGCACCTGGTAAGGAAGACGCTTTAATGTGATGAGATTTTAGGTCATCTAAAGGAGACCGAGCTGTGCGTCTGCGGGTGGGAGGGTGGCTGCACAGCTGTAAATTCAAGCAGGTTAAAAAAAAAATCATCTTTTAACGCAGTACGACAACGTTTCTGACGTGATGACGATTCTGTAGTTTCCCAAAAGCCTCTTAACGGCTAAAATGATCTTCGTCCATAAACTTAGAGCAGCTGTAGGATCATTTTAGCCAAAGTGAAACTGTGAGATGAGTTTCTAGAGACTTGACACTTCATTCAAGTCTCCGAACATTAACAGCTAAGAGAGTGACAGACACTATTAACAACACTACTAAAGGAAAACACTGTGTCATCTTAACGTCAGCCGCACAGAGAAGACTTGCAATTAGAGCTGAAACAATTAAATTTAAGGCAACAGAAAATTAATCTGTGATTGTTCATATTATGTATAATGATTTAGGTTATAGGCAATAGCAATCATGTCCTGGTTTTAGCTTCTCCAATGAGAGATGTTGACACTTTCCCCAGTTTAAGTACGACTCAGGATTAGTCAGGGTTATTGGGACAGGGGTCAAATGAAAGTCAGGGAGCAGAAATATTCACGAAACGCAAAATAACTATTCAGATATGTCACAGAATAAACAATGAAGTAAAACACCAAAATATCCCTCACTAATTTTGAGTAGTTTAATATTCCTAATATAATTTCCTTGTATCAGACAGTCGATGGGTGATATTAGTGAACTGTGATTGTGTTGTTCTGTTCACAAGACATTTATCTGTCTGTCCTGGGAGAGGACGCCTCCTCTGTGGCTCCTCCTGAGGTTTCTTACATCTGTTTTACCTGTTAAAAGGTATTTTTCTTCCAGTATGTTAAGTTTTTCTCACTCGAATCGAAGGTCTAATAACAGAGGATGTCGCTTAGTGTTCAGATTTTAAAGCCGACTGAGGCGATGTGATTGTGATTTTGGGGCTGAATGAATAAAACCGACTTGATTTTGGCTTTTGTATTGTTGGTTTGGACAAAACAAAACACCTGAAGATGTCTCGCAAGGACTCTAATCATTAATTTCTGACAACTTATGCAGTAAATAATTAACCAATTATGAAATATAATCATTAACTGCAGCTCAAACCAAGTTCACAAGCATTTCTGGAGTCTGATATCATAACAGGACAGAAAACAAACATGAAATATAATGTCATGGCTACCAAATCCAATTAAAGTGCCTGTTCAGGGGAACAATAACCTGCATTCATATCCAGAAATGTTCACCATTTTCTACACTTTTCGGTATTTTTCTGCTCCTGTTCGCACAGCGGTTTGTTTACACAGCATCGCCTGTCAGATTGAGACGAACTGGGCTCTTTTTAATGGATAAAAAGCCGGTTCTGGTCGGGTTTTAGCCCTCGCAGCTAACTTGTAGGACTATTTGTTCTCAATGGTTCCAACGTGTGCGACGCGCGTGCTCGTCGGAATCATACAAACTGTAAACAATGCGTTGTTCGGTCCGCGCGAGCCCGAGCGATCAATAAGCTCGATTAACTGATCGGATAAAACGCATAGGTGAGATGTGTGGACGTATTTCAGCTGTACGCTATTATTTGCACTTTTTCTTCCCCCCCCCCACACTCAAACCGAAGGCGCCGGCCATGAGGAGGGGAGAGCCGCCGAGCGTCATCCGCCAGCTTCCAAGCTAACTGGCTGCCTCCATCTTGTCATCGACACGTAAAAAGATACCGGTAGCTGGCTAGCGTTAGGCCCCGGGAACATGCCGGTCAGTCGGCGTGACTTCGCCACAATGCATCCATCGGCCACACCGCTTCTTGGTTGTGGTTTAGGTAAAAGTGGGTGTTTTTTTTTGTTTTTGTTTTAAATAGATACTGAACAGCAGTGCAGCCGCGAGAAGTGTTTGCTAATGTTGCCGCTAACATTAGCTACCCGGTAGTTAGCAGCATTGACTTAGCGGGCGCTTTGCTAACGAAACATGATTGATATGAATGTCAAAAAAACATCTGCTCATGCTAGCCTACGAGCGGCGTGAACATTAGCCATTTCAGCTAACAAATGAGCCTTGTCTTACCGTGCATCAACCGGTCGTCCGCGGCTCCATAATCGTCTCTGTCATCCTCGCTTCCAGACATAGCGGACAAGCAGAAAACTTTCTATTTAGTTAGCTAACAGTTTAGCTAACTAAATAAAGTTATTTGTTTGTGGGATAATCCAGAGTTCTGACCCAGTCTTGAGTCGGTCCAAGTCGTGGTGTGTGTTGTGTAATTAGGAGAGGGGCAGCCGGCCAGGTTTCGACAAGGGAAATAAGAACAAAAAAAAAAAGAAAACGGAAGTGAATATTTAGCAGCAAAGAGCATTCAAAACACAGCACCCGGTAAAACACCGAGCGACCTAAACACTCACCGCATGGACGATGAATCTTAACTTTATCTGCCTATTAAGTTGGACGGCTCACAAAGATTAGCACCCTACACTCACTCCATCTCTGCGTTCAGCTGACATGCCATCTTGCCACTATCGTTAGTTTCCGTGCCATTAGCATGCGTGCTAGCCGAGCTTGACCGGCGGCCAGGTTCAGATTGGAGCCGCTCACACAAACACACATATCTGGCGTTAATCACGAAATATCTGCGCTAACAACCCGGCATCCGAGGCCATCTGCCCCCCGCCCCGACCACCTCGAGTACATTTAACAAACAATGAAAGCCTCCACAAGAAAAAAAAGAAAAGAAAAGAAACTGAGGATACTCACAACTTGAGATTCACCCAAAAAAAAAAAAAACCCCAAACAAAAAAAAAAAAAAAAACAGTAACTCCAGGCTCACTTTGTCTATCAATCAATACTTGGAAGCTGTTTGTGTTTAAGCTAACGGTATACATACAATTTAAATATATTTCCGTGTTTTTGTGGCAGCGTGTGCGCACGACGCCGTCTCCTCTTTCTCTCCCTCGCACACTACACACACCCCGCGCGCGCGCACACACACACAAAGAGATCAGGGGGCAGGCATCCCATAATATCCCCCCTCATACAGAGACACACACATACACACACACACACACACACTCACACTTCAGTCACCCCTCCCCCACTCTGCATAGTTACCTTGCAACGTACAGACCATAATAGTCAACTCACCCCTCCCTCTCCTACAGTCTCTTCCCCATTCCTCCATGCACGCACCCCCCCCCCCCCCCCTTGCACCTCCACCCCCTCCCTTAGCAACCGGGGTTACCATGGAGACGCTCACCCCCCCTCCCACCCCCGTGCGGCATCCCATAATAGTAATGAGCGCAGTCACTGACATCCCTCAATGAGCATAACTCCAAAAAGAGAGAGATAGGAGGAAGGAGGGGGGGAAAAAAGGAAAAAGCGTCACATGGCAACTGTGTGTGCCACATGACTGCTTAACTTGAGTGTGCATGTTTGCATGTATGCGCAGGCACCGTACTGTATATGAGCCTGGCTGCTGAGCGCCGCACATGATACGTTCGCTGCAGTGCAAAGGCTGAACAACACCTCAAAGGTCACCAGAAAGTGGGGGGTGACCCAGGTGTAACCCCTGAAATATATATATATATATATATATATGTCTCCTTTATATACTCGACTCGCTGTCAGGTAAAATGTTCCTGCGCCTACCCCACAAAAAAATTATATCTCGACTCCAGGAGTGAAAAGTTTTTTAGCGCGCCGGTCGGTTTGCACGGCTGGTTAAAAAAAAAAAAAAAAAAAAGTCAGGGGTGCACGCGTGGCCTCTCCAGGGAGGAGGTCACGGAGGTCAAACTGTAGTCAAAACCTTCAAGTGTTGCAGCTTCGAGGCCCCCCCCCCCCCTCAAAAACAAGAAACAGGGAGCCCAGAACTACAAGAGCCAAGCCAACAGCTGAGTTAAGCTGTCTGCACACACACACACACACACACACACACACACACACAGGCTTGCTCCACAGGCTGCCTTGGAAATGCATTGCAGTCAATGGTGGGAAAAACGTCTGGGTCCTAGACAGTTTTTTCCCACCATTGACTGTCTGTAGTACATTCAGACCGAGGGGTAAAAAAGCAGAACTGCTCGTGTTTAGCGCGGCGGAGAAGCTGCTGAATGACGTTTTAGCACATGGGGGGGGGATCGGCAGTGTACGTGTCGGCTAATGGGGAGACGAGTATTTTGAGGCCTGCGAAGCATCAGGATGAGTTATGTGTTGTTATTGTAGCACTGCAGGACGAATCTGCTCTCCTGATGCTGCCGGAGTCACACACAGGTCTGCAGAGAAGCCCCGAATCAACAGCTGTTCGACCAGCCGGAGAACAACATGTAGCCAAAAGTATGTGGACGCATCTGAGGTCAGAAATCAAAATACCGGATGATCGGCTTCATGTTGACGAGGGGTGTAGATCACAAGTTTCATCGTGATACAGTGTTATATAGATTCTTTGGGAAAATGATCAGATATTTGCTGATACGACAAATTCGGGGTCCTGCGATCGATATGAGATGAAATTATAGAGACATTTAACACAAAAACAAAGCAGACTTCCTGCCAAAACAAAGTTGTTTACGTCTAAAAACACTGAAACGGAATCAGAGACGGATAACGAACGTTAGCATCCTGTATGTACATGCTACTGTTTAAAAGTTTGTGAAGGAGCTGTGATTGGACAGAGATGGTGACAGAGGAATTTCAAAATAAATATTCTAATATTAAAGCGTCAATAGACGCCTCTTCAACCTTCCCGTCCTCGTGTTTCCTGTTGGCATCACTGTTGGCGTTAGCGACACGACTGCTGTACGAAGCAAAAAACAAACAAGAATCCCATTTTGACCCAGACGTCCTGATCTCAGCGCTGTGAGTAAAACAGCCGGTTGTATTAAGAAGTAGGCAGGTTTTGAACCGTCATCAGTCCAGGTGGTGAGAGGAAACACGTATCAACGAGGGAACAGACTTTGACACAACACCGGAGCGCTCTCCGTCGAGTTGATGCCCGTCTGTTCACTCGTGTTTCACCTCTCTTCTTTGCCTCCTCCATCAGCGGGCTCCTTTTCTTTTCCAGTTATTCCAGTTGATCCACTGTTACCTGGGGATAGAGACCGGGCAGAACAACGCCTCTTCCTGTTTCGATCGTGCCATGGCGGACGTGCTTCCTTTGTGCCGTAATGCAACCTTTTCTGTCATTTATCTACAGCCGTCACACTGTGCATCAGTGTTTACTTCAGAGTGATAAGTTAAAGGCAAAAGCAGAGGCACAAAATTACATTAAAAGACATTTAAAACAAAACATTGAATTGATTCATTGATCCTGATTCATGTATCAGCTTGTAATGTTGACAGGTGTGGTAAATAATCATCTCAAAATGATGGATAATTCAAGAATTACACAATAAAAACTTCATCAATCCCGAAACATGGGAGCCCCGAAGACAATAATACATCAACACAGCTTTCATCGGACATTTCTGATTATTTCTGATTGACCTTTTCTTCCAGTTTCATCTGGACAACGCTCCAGGCACAAAGCCGGTCCTATAAAGAGGTGTTTTCTCTTCACAGATTGGTTTGGAAGCGCTGCATCGGTTAATCAATGAATCGATTAGTTGTCAAGTACTAAATTTATTGTATTAATAAATATTGTGATAAACGATTAATCGGTTTGAGTCAAAATTTTCCAGCTTCTCAAATGTGAATATCTTCAGTTTTTTCCTCCTCTATGACACTAAACTGAATATATTTTGGGTTGTGGACGACGAAAAGACATTCGAGGACGTTGTGTTGGTCTTACTGTCCGACCAGCACCTTTTGGGATGAACTGAAAAATGAGCCGGACCTTATCGGCCGACATCAGCGGCCGACTTCACGAAAAAGGTCGTGTTCAGACGTCACAATAGAGCTTCATCCCAGAGGTGTTCAGTGAGGTCGAGGTTCAGCCCAGTCAAGCTCTTCCAGACCAAACCTGGAAACAAAAGCCGTCTTTATGCAGCTGCCTTTGTGCACACGGGGCATTGTGTCACGTTGAATCAGTAAAAGAACAAAATATATATGTACTTTTTACTATTTAATGTATGTTTCAGCATCTAGAGGATCTGGTTTGGAGAACTCGCGAAGCAGAAGACGACAGCTGGTGGTAATTTCCTGAGGTGAGTGTTCCTTGTTCGCTCATTACGAGTGACTGATTGTGCAGTAAAGCAGTTTCTTGTGCAGCGGCGACCACCACAAAAACAGATTAATCATTATATTGCAATGCTCACGAACCTCATTGCATCATTTTTCCTGCGAAAACTGGGAAAAATTTGTGCCACGGTGAGATTGTTTCAATCTGCGGGGGATTTACGAACGTGCTTACAAATTATTCATGTCAGCATATTGTTGCAGCGCCCTGACATTTGGGCTTTTAACCCGCTTCAAGCTGTTACCTCCTGTCCTCTCTCTCTGTCGGTGTTAGGCTAAAGGCCTCTCTCCCTCTGGCCTCTTTCCTTACAGTGGCTCTACAGTCGCCTCTGACTCAGCACACCTTTTTATTTTGACTCTTTCTGTCCCTCCTGGCCTTTTTTCCTTTGTCCCGGCAGCTTCCCCTCGGTGGATCTCCGCTCACACCGGCCGACACAAAGAACGACTTCAAACTTCTCTGATTTTTTTTTAAATTTTCTCTTCATTTCTTCTTCTTTCTCTCCAACCTCGGTTTGCATCTTCCCCCCCTCCCCCACTCGTCTCCTTTTCCTTGACTATGGACACAGTGTTCATGTGTGCATTTGGGGAGGAGGAGGTGGGGGGGTGTAGGATGAGGGGTTGGGAGGTGGTGGTGTTGGTGGGGGGACATCCCATAATCACCAATCAGAAGGAAACTGGGGGCAGTTGTCATAGAAACCTCGTGCACGGCTCTCGACGCCCCTCCCACCACACTCGCAGAATTGCATATCACATAATGATAATAATATCATTTCTGAGGCAAAAAGGAAAAAAAAGGAGGAGGTGGAGGGGAGGGGAGGGGGGGGACTACAGACCATAATAGTGCTCCTGTGCTGCTGGTCGCCATGGAGATAAGCAGAAGGGTGGCGGTGGCGGCGGTGGTGGTGGTGGAGGAGGGTTACAGGCGGGGTCAGATTATCATGTAAGTCAAAATGCATACCATAATACTTCTTGACTGCTCCCCCCCCCCCAACACCCACCTCCTCTCTCCTCGCTCAGACAGACACCATCTCCGCTCCACCTATCCTGCCCCACAGCGCTCGCTCTGAAGCCGCAGCAGATAACAAAGTGCATATGGATTCGATCAGACCCAACATGTCTGCCACGCCAGATAACACACACACACAGACACACACACACACACACAGGGGCGGCCGACAGATGGAGAAAACACCACAAAACAAAGCAATAAAAAAAAAGAATAGAAGAAAATTAGATCGAGGTCGACCCGGATGTCCCAGACGGCTCAGATGTGCCGGCGACGCTGAGGTCAAATCTGCCCGGTGAACTTTTCATCCCGTCATCCTTCCTAACTGTGTCATCCTTACAACAATACTAAAATAATTTGTTAATTGACACAAAAGAATAGGACATAATTCACACACATTGATAATTGAAACAACAAGACATAAGCTGGACGAGAACCACGTTTGTATTAATCCTGTACGTTGTGTTAACTCTGTTACACATCGTATGAGAGTCGTCGCTACAGCCCCTTCAAAAACACCTCAGCGTGATGCGCCTGTGGAGCCTGCGGGGCTTCACGTGCAACCGGATGATCAAAAGTAGTAAAAGATAAAAGTTGTTTGACTCCACGCCTAAAAGATGAGAGTAACCGCTGGAAGAATGCAACGCGCACCAGGTACGCCACACCACAGGATAACAATGGTTTTATTGGCGTCCCGTTTCTGGCAACACGTCTCAGTTTGACCTGTGATTTATTTGATCAAACTGTACGAATCAATTGTCGTTGTTGACCCCTTAAAAATCCAGTTAAAAACTGGGTCACTAAAACTACAGAGTACTCTTTTGCTCGGCTCCTGGTTTTGTTGAAGATGCTAATATTTGCTAATTAGCATTAAACATGAGTTATTAAATCACAGTGTTGCATAAATGCACTCATAGTTTCTGTTTATAAAATTCCTATTCTTATTTTTTACGTGTGTCCTTGTTTCTGTCCTCGTGCTGCTGCGACACCTGGATTTGTTTTCAGGGAATCAATAGGCTAAAGGCTTATTTAATCTTATCTTAGCTTAAAACCACAAATGCCAAACTCATGGTGGAATTAGAGGAAATGTCAGGGGATCACCGAAGTCTGGAAGACTCATTCTGAATGTCTGTATAAAATGTTGTGCCCATTCTGTGGGCGGGATGTTGAGACATTTCACTGGATTAAGTGAAAACTTTGACCTGCTGCTGGCATTAAATGAAAAAGTCTGGGGATCACAGAAGTGACAAAGATTAATCTGTGGCAGACCCGAAGGACGACGCTAAAAAATTCACAACATTTACTCGTTCCGGCTTCTCAAATATGAGGATTTGCTGCTTTTCTTTGTGTCCTATAATTACAAACTGAATATCTGCAAATTAGATCTCCAGGCATTTGTTGCTTAATTACACAGAGATGGAAATTTTCCGACTCGGCAGTCTGTTGTAATGTTTTTCTGTCACGGCTGGAGCGCCGCTGTCCCTTCTGGTCACAATCTGACTGGTCCCGTACAGAGGACGAGTCAGCCGAGCCGAAAAGCCAAAATCCAGTTTTGAGTTGATACCGACTGAGCGTCCGTACCGGGTCACGTTAAAACTCATGATAACACGTCATATTAAGGCCCTTGTGATGCGTGTTAAAGGATTTATTAACTGTTCTGACTTTAGATCCCGTAGCTGCAAGACGCATTAATAGCTAAGTTAGGGTCAGTTTCACTGGATGTGTTTGCAGCGTTGTTATAAACATAAAGAGATTTTATCTTTTATCAACATGTTTAAAGGAACAGTTCGCTCAAAAAGGAAAATTCAGTCATTATACTCACCTCCATGCTGAGAGTCGAGTGAAATGTTGTAGTCCGCAATAAGGCCAGAACGTTTTTTGCTGTGAACAGTGAAGTTGACCTTTGACCTTCTGGATATAGATCATTTGTGGAAAATTGTCGTAGTTATCGAATGACTTCTTGAGTTATGGCCATAAATGTGTTTTGTGAGGACACAGCAAACCTTCGATCTGCGCCCATCAAAATCTAATCAGTTCATCCTTTAGTCCAAGTGGACATTTGTGCCCTGAAGGAGATATCGCCTTCACCAGAATGGGACAGACAATACAAACATAACGCATCCGGCCACGGCGGGAGGCAGAAAAAACACAAAATGGCTCCATACAGCTCATCCGACATGATCCAAGTCTCTGGAAGCCACAAGATCCCTCAGTGGCTTCAGCAATGTTTTATACGACTCTGAACTCGTGCTGAAGGAATTAAAGGGAAAACGTCGAACAGTCGGAACAACAACAACAAAATGTTGGTTCACATCGAGGGTTTTTATCGCCTCCAGCTCGACTCAGCTGTGATGTGAACACAACACCCGGGTCGACACGCTAATTTCCTCCCCTTTCCAGGCGCGGTGCTATGAGGTGAAGTGAAGGCCTTTGGCTTGTTAACATCTTTACATCCGTCTCTGTCGTGCAGCGCTTTAACATCGCTCAGTTTAAAAGAGAGACTGAAGTACTGCGGAAAAACTCATGTGTCTCATTCAGGATATTTTTGATAAAGACTTTTTTTTACCAGGTTTTAACGTCTTCTGGATGTTTTCTGGTGAGATACATGATGCTGTCCTCTACTGTTCCTGTTTATCTGCTGCGTTCATGATGGGACACATGACAGGAAAACTCGTCCGATGAGTTAATTGCTGATTATTAAAACCTGCACATGCTAATTTTGCTGTTCTATAATCATATTAACGTTAATAAGACTTTATTACCTATTGACTAAAGCTTATTACAAGGACCTTTATGTAAAGCGTGAAACTGCAGCGGATATAATGAATTAGAAGAGCGACCGATGTCTCTCAGGCTATAAACGTCCAGCAGTTTGGGCAGTAAAGAAGGCAAACACCCCGCCACATAAACACGTTCACGTCTCCACCGCTGCCTCAATAATTTACATTACAGGGCACAGGGAGTGTATTGTGCTCGCCGTGCCGCTCAGATACTTTTGCCGGGGAAGTTTTTCTGATGAATTCCCAGCTGCCACTCTGCCTCTGTGTCTTTGTGCCGCCTTCGTCTCTCGGGTCTCACTATACCTCCCTTGTACGTGAGTCACTCTGCACCTGAAGATAGATACTACACTTCCCTGATACACATCGCAGTCTGCGCACGTCGAGCTGCGATATGCACGCACACACACACAAAGCTTGTGTGTGGACCGGGGGGGGGAGGGAGGTGGGGGAGCCACCGCACACAAAAACAGGCCTAGGCCAGACCATAATATTCACCCCCCTCCCCCCCCCCCCGCCTTACTTCACGGCCTCTGCCCCTCCCCCCGCCTGACAACACAGACATCCCATAATAAGCATTTGCCTCCCCCCACCACCACCACCACCTCCTCGTCCTCCCCCTCCTCCTCCTCCTTTCTTCTTCTTGGCCTGCCACTCCATAATAATCACACTGCTAATTCGCCTCCTCTCTCTCTCTCTCTCTCTCTCTCTCTGTCTCTCCTCCCCCCCCAGACCGCCTCCTCCCTCTACGCCACCGCCGCCATCATCATTTCCTGTCTTATAGGTTCCTGAAGTGCAGAGTACAGTATGTCTCTCCAAACAGCAGCCACTTAAAGAGGCTCAAAATACCCAGCCTTCCTATCTGTGACGTCTTCATCGCACTTCGTCAACCCAGGAGTTCCTCTCTCTCGCTCTCTCTCTCGCTCTCCCACAGACTCGCAGTAGTACAGATCATCGCAGATACAAATAGATATGAGATATACAGCCTGTTTATTCGCTGTGAACCACAGAGGGGAGTTCATTTCATCTCGTTGTGCTGCCACGGCTCGGTTATTACAAACTCAATCCAGACACCGGATCCACTTAATAAGGTCGCTGCAGGTGTCGATACGGGATTGATGCGGGTCCCCGAGATAAACCGGAGAGGTCACGAGACGATAAAGGGGACAAAAATCTGTTAGACGGACTCTTTTTGACATCTCACTGAGATAACCTGAGGAGGAAAAATCACTTTCTGGTTTTAAAATGCTTTCAACTCAGATCCACAGGCCGTGCAGGCGGGTCACAGGCTGGATGGGAGCTCCTGTGTTTGGATCAGGACTATAAGACCAGGTCTGAAAAGTGAAGCACAAGCCTCCTTCTCACTTGATTTGCCACCTCAGTAAACAGTCTCCTAATGAGTTTATGGTCTCAGTCTCCTTCAACACAGCATGATGTTTATTTTGTAAATTGTCGTCCCATTTAGAGTCAAGTGTCCTCAGGTTCTCCGGGCTGGTGCTGGTGCTGGTGCTGGTTCAGAGTTGGTTCAACCTGCTCCACCCTCTCATCCAAATATGGTCCCTTCTGGTTCCACAAAAAAAACCAAGATCCAAGAAGACTCGACTCTTTTAAAGTAGTAAACAAATCAATTGTTTTCAACCAAGTGAACCCAGTGCTGGTTCTTGGCTGGTGCTAGCGCTGAGGTGGCTGTGGTAGCGAGGTAGCCACATCCTAAAACAACAATTCAACATCATGCTGTGTTGAAGAAGACTTGAAACTAGAGATTGAGGCCATAAACTCATCAGGAAACTGTGGATCGAGTTAGTAAATCAAGTGAGAAGTAGGCTCATTTTCTCATAAGCTTACACACAATCAGACAATCAGACAGTCTTGATCCAAACGCAGGGGATTCCCACGAGCTCGTGACCCCTCTGGCCTGTGGATCTGAGATTGATCTGTGATTTTTCCTTCTCAGATCATCTTACTTTCCTGGCTGCAGTTTGACCTGTATATAGAGAACAGGTCCTTTTAAATCGACCCTCATACGACCAAATTAAAGCAGTAAAAGCTCTGAGCTGTGGCCTCTTTGGTTATGTTATCGCTGTCACACCTGATGTTTCTAGAAACAAAACATTTCTGATGTGATTCTGCCTGAAATCAACCCGTAGTCTTCATCAGGTGCGGTCGCTGTAACTTCATCATGCGTCTGCAGCTGCATCAATATGTCAAAGTCGTGGCACAAGGACATACAGAGCTGTACATACTGATCACTGAAGAAATCAATGGCAGAGTGGCTGATGGGAAGTTTTGTCCGAGCGGTGACGCTGTGCAGCAGCCGAGGGAGACGTCCGGTGTCTGATGAGGACTTTTCTCTCTGCTGTCGTTAATGTGTGTCACTGCTTTTTACTGTGTTTTGAGCGTTTGTGACGTCGAACAAGACACCAGGAAAAAACACAAAAAGGCAAACTCATGCGGGACACTGGGAAAGTAGTCGACCACATACTTTTAGTGGGGTTTTTTAGGCTCTAACTTTGGTGTAAAATTGGTACAAGAGAGAACTAACGAACATTTTAAAATTCTACCTTCAACACATCAAACTTCCTGCTTGTTTCCCGTCATGCTGCTTCAAGAAAGTCGACTTTCTCACTTGTTTGTTTGTTAAAACAGATACTTGATTCAGAGTCGAGACATCGTGCACCTTTTAAACGGAGCTGAAACGATTTAATCCTGCGACTCGTCTTGACTTATCAAATGTTAATCGGACCGAATTATTCAAATACTAAAAGGGAAACGAGTCATTTCGTGGAGGGTTGTGATGCTCAAAAAGCCGCTTCTTTCTCAATGTAAGATCAGAGAAGACGTGTTTTCGTGCCCCGGTGCTCAGGTGACGCTGTAATTACACAGTTTGGCCACCAAGTAAAATTGTCTTCAAACCATTTCCTGGTTTTGAAATCTGGTCCAGTTGAATAGAAACAGAATCATCAGGTTCTTTAAATGGACCGAACACTGACTTCACCCTCAGACTGAAGTTACAGGAAGTGATGTGTTCGGGCGTTCGGGAAGTTTTTCGCTCTCTGAGTGTCTTTAAGTTTTGTGTCGCCGTGTTATTCGTCTCATCTTGGATTTAAAACCGACAACAAATCAAACCTCGACACGTTAAAACCCAGCGAGCAGATGTTTGGTGAGGACTGGATGATGAGAGCGGGAGACAAAGTTGCACCTCTGAGGCCTCTGACTGCACGCACACACCAGCCGGCCGCCATTTTATCTTACCCTCTTACCTTCTCAAAAACACATGCATGCACTCGCTCACTCTCCCTCATGCACACATTATGTGCTCGCACGTCCGCGCAGACACGCACACCCAACCCCCACCCAATCCTCCGCTCGACACACACACCCTTTTCCCTGCCCCCCCCACCACCCACCTACACACACACACACCAAAACACACATACCTCCCCCTCACACACACACACGTATGTCCCCCCCCACCCCCCTCCAAGTACACACACACACACACACACACACAGACTCGTGCACGCTAACACACACACCCTGTTCCCCTCCCCCCTCCCATTCCATACCAGGGCACATCGTGACAAAACAAAGAACACCCCATAATAGTCAGAGTCGCACAGTATGCATGGTAACCAGTTATGTCAGAGATGAAGGCATTGTGAGCGTGTGTGTGTGTGCGTTGTGTGTTTGACTGTATATATGAACACACGCGTTCATACAGCTGTGTGTGTGCGTGTGTGTGCAGATAATGCTCGCTTCATACATAAATAAACACACACAATGAGGACGCACAAAATTACACACAAACATTCCACAAACCCACATGTATACACACCTCCCACACACACACACGAGAACATACACAGACACACAAAATTACAGGCTAACTGGTATACATCCAGACACACACACACTCACACACAAACACACACTAAAAACACGAGTGCATGAAGCCACACACACGAAAAAGTCAGTATAATTAATGATGTTCATGTACAAGAACATCGAGGCAGAGAGGAGCACACAACACACACACGCACAGACACACACACACTAAACAGACACACACAAACAGAGGCATGAAAAATTAAAAAGGAGCAGAGATTAAACCACGAACACGAACAGAAAGTGACAGAAAAGATACGAATGAAAGAAGTGAAGACAACACAAAGACGTACACTTAAAATATGCATGAAAAACGTGCACGCACACAGAATACACAATATGCAGACACAAAAGACACAAAAGACAAAAGTGCAAACTCAAAAACACACTTGCATGAGGTGAAAGACAACACAAAATGACAAAAATTAAAAAGGAGCATGAACAAAAGATTTAACGCACAATCATGGACACAAAAAGTAACACAAAACACATGAAGACAACACAGAGACACAAAAGTACACACATAATGCACACACACTCACAAAATAAAAGGTACAAACACATTATGTCGACACAAAAGACACAAAAGTGCAAACTCAAAAACGCACATACGTGAGGTGAAAGATACGAACACAATACACACACGAAATGAAAAGAGAGTTTGAACAAAAGAAACACAAAAAGTGACACAAAAGATATCAGGAAACATAAAAGTACACACTTAAAAACACACAGACAGGAGGTGGACATGCAAAAAGGTACAAACACAATATGTAGACACAAAAGACACAACTCAAAAACGCACTTTCACAAGGTGAAAGATAAGAACACAATGAAACACACGGACACAAACAGAGACAAAAAATGGAAAAGGAGCACAAAAAGATTTAACACACAAACACAAAAAGTGACACAAAAGACATGAAGACAGCACAAAGACAAACACACTTAAAATATGCATAAAAAACATACAAACAAACCCACAAAATAAAAGGTACAAACACAATCTGTCAACACAAAATTCAAAAGTGCACTTACATGAGGTGAAAGATATCAACACAACACACACAAAATGAAAAGGGAGCACGAACAAAAGATTTAACGCACAAAACGTGAAACAAAAGACATGAAGACAACACAGAGACGTAAGAGTACACACACAGACAGGAGGTGGACGCAAAAAAAGGTAGTAACACAACATGTAGATACAAAAGTGCAAACTCAAAAATACACATACACGAGGTACACACTCAAAATATAGTTGTGAACACAGACGCACACAAAGTGAAACACGCTGCGTGCTATGTTTGCTATTTACGGACACAAACACAAACTGAGGGTGGACACACAAAGTGAAACACAACACGTACCGTAGGAGACAGAAGCACACAGCCACTTAAAAGTTCACACATACACACAACTGTTCTGAATTCAACACATCATCGCACACTAATACACAAACTCATGATACAAACACGACATTAGTGACACGGAAATACAAAAAAGTGACATAAAGACAGACACAATGTCAAACACAAGTACACAAGTCATCACTCAAACATGGACACAAAACTACAACAACATAGAGAATCACAGACACACAAAATAAAATCTACTGTGTGCAACATGCGGACACAAACAGACTGAAGGTCGACACGCAACATGAAAGACAACAAACACAACACACAAAAGTGCAGGAAGTCAAAAATGCTAAATTAAAGACACACAACACACGTGTATGACGATTAAGACGGACACACAAAATGATAAACGTGTTGACGCACAAATCAGATTTTCACATGTTATACACACTTTTACACAAAGGTCATCACAAGAACACACAATGAACCACACACATCACAGACACACAACATTACACAAACAGTAAATACAAGTAGGACCAAAAACAGAAACACACAAACTGAAAAAAAACACACGTAAATAAAATGTCTGGATTCAACAAAATTCATCACACAGACACAAACACGGATATAATTTGGAGTTCGTGTCGGACAAACTGGAGACGTTGTGTCGCACTGAGTGTGAATATCGATCAATATTTTAATTTATACACAAAATTATTAAATGTATTGATCAAAACAACATTTATAGATGAACAATAATAAGATTCACCCGATGATTTATGTTTTTGTTTTGTCTTGTCGGTTTTATAACTTCTGTCCACGTACGGTTGAAGTTATCTTGATTATTTATGTAATTCATGGCTGCTGATGGGTGTTTGTTGTTGTTTGTGTGTCTGTTTGTTGTGTGTGTGTGTCGTCAGTGTTTGTAGTTTCATCTGGACCTCGGGAGGACGAGCTGCCGCTGGTGTGGAAGCTAACGTGAGTGAGAATAAACAGTAAACAAAACTCTCTTTTTTCTAGTTTCAAATAAACTTTAAGTCAACACTCGACATGAACGTGAACAGACACGTAAAGACACACAAACACTGACACACACACACACACACATACACATACACACACAGTGTTATCTTCAACAACAGTGTTCGGTGTGTGAGTCCATGTGTGCGAGTTGTTGTCGTGTTGTTCTTTACATTCAGCAGTAAACAGACGTGGTATTGTTGCTCTGCCTCTCGTCCTCTCATGTATCTGTGTTGAGGCAAACTGTGCATGTGGCCGCGGGTGCGTGTGCTGCGTGTGTGCACGTGTACACATGTGCATTTGTGCACGTGTGCGTCCTCCGAGGGACGAGGAGGAGAAAAAAAAAGAAGAAAAAAAGAGAGGTCAGGTTTCTATCCCATGATGCAACTGTTCTCTTGTCCCCCCCCCCTCCCCTCCTCCCCTCTCCTCCCTCCCCTCCTTCTTCTCCAAGCTGGTTGCCAGTGGCAACGCACTTATAATGAGGTCAGATGGACATCCAATAATATTCACCAGCCAAACCAGCAAGCAGCAGCGAGCGAGGCGTGTTGGGACAGACAGCAGTCAAAGTGTCAGAGGCTGAATCAGCAACGAGACAAGATGGCCGCCACGTAAACACAAGAAGTTGGCACTGATTCATCAGGTCACACAACGTCAGACTGGAAGTGAGCTCGAGTCAGCTCAGCCTCTGTCCAGCTCACTGTTAGTTACCTGGTCGTCAGGTGAGTGTGGATGTCGAGAAGTTTGACCTGATGGGTTCAAAGGCAGAATTAAAACAGAAAACCTCAATAAAAAGTTATGAAATGTTATAAAATGTTTATAAAACGATGAAACTAACAGAATTAAAATGAGATCTTTCTAATTCTTCTGATGTGATCCGATCAGAGCTGATGTGGAAATCACTCATTTAGTTTAAAAATGTTTTTAATCTCATCACACGGTCACAGTAACTCAACTCAGAGGACGTTTTGATGTGTGACATGAAGTGAAAGCAGTACTTTGATCCATTACTGAAGGAAAAGTACCGATACCACAATGAAAAATACTCTATTACAAGTTCAACATTTAACTTTAGTTAAAAAAGTACAAACGTTTATCAGAGAAATGTACTTCAAGTATGAGAAGTAAAAGTGCTTATAATGCTGATTCGCCTGTTTCTGACACATAAAGATATCAGCAGCATTTTAAAGTTGTCACCAGTGATAAATGTAACTAAGTACATTTACTCAAGTACTGTACTGAAGTACAATTTTGAGGTACTTTTCACTGGAGTACTTCAGTTTTCTGCTACTTTATACTTCCACTCCACTACAGTTTGGAGGCAAATGTTTCACTTTTTATACTCCACTACAGTCTTTTGATTACTTTAGTTACTAGTTACTTTGCAGATTACATGCTGCATCAAGGCCACAGCAGCTCATGTTTCAAGTATTTTATGGTCAATCGGATATTTTTTTCTAATTCTGATGATCAGAAAAGTGCTGAATATAGTACATGTACATAAATATATGTATAACTTTACTTTTACTTTTGATACTGAAGTACATTTAATTAATAATATCACGTTTACCAAAGAGATATTTAAATACAATATCTTAACTTTTACTCAAGTACGACTTTTGGTTACTTTTTTACAACACTGGTTGAATTATAACTATTTTCATCACATTTTGGGCCAAAATATTTAATCTTGAGTGGAACTAACTGTCAAACAACACTGAAAATAAGTAAAAAGTACAATATATTCATCTAAAGTTGCCTGAAACGGTAGAAGTATCTTTAAAATTGTACTTATAGATGAAGTGTTTAATTAAAAAGGTAACGTAGAGGGTCGAAAGGTCACGTTTTGACTTTAGTTTAGTTCCCAGAGTCTGATAAGTGATTTTTAAGCCATGATGCAAATGAATGGAAGTCAACAGATGCCTGAAAATAAGAAAAATACACTCAATAATCTCTGACAAATTAAGAGATTTAGACCCGAAACAGCTTTTAGAGATCATTCAAGAGGCCTTCTGAGTCGTGGAGGTGCTGATTTAACATTTAATGTAAAAACATCCTGATCTAAAAGGAGATATTCCTGAAAGTGCACATTTAATTATCTGGACAAACAAACCTAAACCAGCATGAAACCTAAAGACAAACTGAATTCTCATCAAGTTCAAGACCATTTAATTTGTGACAATTTGATGAAAGATAGAATTTATGTCTAAAAACTAAAAATGACTATAAAATGAATGGGATTTGGTGCGTTTTAACAGAACTGCACACCTGGCAGGGTGGAGACGGCTGTGTGGAAACATTAAGATCACAGTTAAACTGCTTTTGTCTTTCATTTAGGTGAAATCAGTGTATTAATCTCGACCTGTTCGAAGGTTTCTGTGTTGTGTATCAGAACCAGGACCTGCAGGTCACCCGGCTGTTTGGGTTTAACAGACACGTTCCCCAAAAACACCCAGACAACAACAGTGGGAGAAGTTACAATAAGAAGCCAGTGAACATGTCGCAATGAGGATCACTCCCTGCTCACAGTGTCTTCTCTGTGGTTACAGTGTGTTGTGAAATGGCTCAAGTATTTGAGTGAAGACCTCAGCTGAGGACTGGAGGCTTCACAGTGCAGAGGAGCAGAGGAGCAGAGAGGGATGATGGGACTGAACTGTGAACAGTTTCCTTTGTTGTGTTTTTGTGTCTCGCTGCCGTCAGTCAGACAAAAGGATCGAGTGGCTCTGAGCCTCCATGACACGTCGGTCTGGAGGATCCATTTTAGTCTGCCAATCAAAATGAACCCGGGTCATTTACATACTGTATTCACCCAGGCCCCCTGAAAACCAGGGGAGCAGCTCCGCCTAGCGTCCACTGAGAGGAACTGCATTAACCCTCTGGTTACCAAACATGTCTGCAGACAGCAGAGCAGGTACGGAGGCCCAAATGTGCCGCTGGAATACATATATACTTTAAATTTAATACTTATAATCTGATAATGATTAAATATTTATATGTTTTCTTATGATGCAAACAATGTAGTTAAATTATATGTTTATGGTGCTATTAAAGGAGCTTTAGTTAAAAAAAAGGTTTTTAAATGTGCAAAAATAAATTTCTTTTCAATTATAATGTTTTTAAACACTGAAAGATTAATTATTTTTTAAATTCATTTATCATCAATAGGGCCAAAAAGAATTATAATATACAATCAGACAGATGGATTTACCCTTTCAAAATAAAATATTGTTACATAGTGTCGGTGGAAGCTTCTCAGATTTATCTATTTATTTTTAAAATTAATTTAGTGAAGTCTTTAATATCTGGAGTAGAAATAAGCAACTATTTAAAATATTTATAATATAAATACACAGGGATGACATAACAGGAGTATTGAATGTACAGTCTCTTATTATTACTTTCTGATCTTATCTTAGTGTCAGTTGATGTGCTTGCTATATTTTGTTTAGTTTTATTATGTATTTTAAATTTTCTATTATTTTTAAAGGTGTAATCGATGAGAAAAGGCCGTAAATTGAAGGTTGCTTCAAAACTATAGAGGGCAGCTGTAACTAAAACTGTGGCCATATTTTACATACTGCCCCTTTATTTGATGTTAAATCTTGTGTTCTGTGTTTCATAAAGCTTCAAGTTCAATGTTTCCATTAAACAAAGGACAAAAAAGTTTAAGTTGAATTTAACTTTTGTTTTAATTCTGAGTATTTTTGTCAAATCCTATAAAAACCTTTTTTATTTTGACGTCTTGTCCACAGTTGTTGTTTTTGTCAATAAAAGAAAGCAAAGTAAAAATTAAAGTTTGAAAATGTTTTTAAAAAACTCTCATCTAGAATATTTTTCCATCGACTACTGATGAAAATACTTCTTGAACATGCTAAATTTCCCTGAATCCATCACTTGAATCTGAAGATGTTTCCCATTAATCACAGGATAGTTTTAAGTTTTTTATTTTCATTTTATTATTTTATGCATTTTTTATTCAAGACAAAGCGACTTTATTCAAAATAAAGAACAACAGGAGGAGGAATGAGCCGAGCAGAGGAAGAAAAACAAAATCAAGTCAAAGTGAAACAACGTTCAAGTACTGTTTTTATTATTTTCCAAACACCCACCAGTTCCAACATTCATCTTCTGATACAGAGCAGTTGTCCACATCTGTATTTATTGCTCCAGCTGTTATCATGTTGTTTTGTTTCTGCCACTAGAAGCTTATCATGAGGATCGTAAAAGTTCGTCAGAGCCGGCCGAGCGAGGCCGATTCTGTCTCACACCGTTGGCACTCAACCGTCAAGTAATAGTACAAATATCTAAAAAGAAAATAAAAATAAAAACTCAAGTGTCCAAAAAACAAATCTGCTAAAATATAATGTTCCCCAGGAAACAATATGGGAGCAAAGAAAATATATATAATACTTGTAATCATCCATACATTATCAGAATAAACTGTAATCTCCAAAAACACTGGGAAAAACAATAAGCAAAGTGGAATTTTTAGTTCATTTTAATGGGGAATACCTTCAGTTTAATGATTTAAATTGTTCTTCCTGCGTCCAACATCAGTATTAAACACTCAGAAACTATAATATATCATACACACGTATCATATATCATCATTAAACAGTGAAACTAAGTTCAGGGGAAAAAAGAAGAGAGGGAAGTCAAACACCTCATGATTTTCTTGTGTGTTAAAGATGACATTATAGGTCAAATTTCTGGGGTTAAGTTGAGACTTTATAATTAATCTGCTGCTGGCCGCAGTAACAACACTAATGAACCTTTAAACTGCGCGGTATTCCCCTTTAAGGCCTCCAGGAGGTGCTAACACACCGTCGAGCACTTGAGGTTCCAGTCAGGACCGGAGGAGACGCAGGAGAGGACAATCAGAGGAGGTCGTGTGTGAAATGTTTGCTCTGCTGTAACAGCAGCAGTCATCAAAGTTTAGATCCCGTTTTACAGTTTAATAAAAGGTTTGAGTCCACACGGACATCAGTGTTGATTCAAAGAGGGAGAGACACTGAGGTCTGGTGTTTACATGATGCTTTGTGTGGAGGAACTGAGGCCACGGAGTCAGATCCCTGGACCGCTTCATGAAATAGTTGAACTGTGAAGGTCAACACGGGGGTGAATACGAAGCTGGAACAATCGGCTGGTTAGCTTAGCTTAGCATAAAGACTGGAAACAGGGGGAAACAGCTAGCCTGACTGTCTAAACTCACAGTGAGGGTTTAATTTCAGCGTCACGGTCGTTGCCATCTTTGTATTTTGAGAACTGAAGTGACCATATTTAGGATAGTTGAGTAGAGAGTCGCGTCATCTGTGTTTACTACATTTCTTTTACAGCACTGATGGCTGCTGGAGCCTGTTAATAGTTCCCAAACAGGAGCTGCTAACAGGAGCAGCCCAGTGCTGGAAATTAATCGATCAATAACAATCAAAATCGCTCACTTAGAACTTCCTGGAACTGTCCGAAGTCTCCGTGAATCGCTTGATGATCGCCATTTTGAACTTCAGTTGTCGCGACTCTCTACACAGCGGCTCTGGACACGCCGTGGTGACGACAGTTTGACTCGAGCCGTCACCCTAAAACCTTTCACCATGCAGACTTAGACCGGCTTTAAGCGATAAGGCAGCAACGTTCTCGAGTAAGAAAACTAAATATTCTAAGGCAGTTAAAGTCGACGACTGCAGCAGGTTTTGATTCAACACACGCAACGTTTAATAAGCCAGGTGAAGTCGATGCTGCAGTGAAATTAAGGCGTCTGGTGCCCTCAAAAGGTGCAACGTGAAGCCACTTTAAACAGTATTTCTATCAGTCTTCACTGGACCACAGCAGAGTTTCAATCAATGTCCTTTTAACCGAGATCTCAACTTTCAATTTCAATGTTTGTTTTTCTATTTTTGGAGAAAAGCTTCGTTCCAGGCTTTCACTCGTCTTCATCAGCAGATAATCTGACAGACTCAGCTCTGGAGCCAATCAACAGCACTTTTAGATCTTGGCACAACAAGCATGCTGCATGCTGACGGTGATGAGATCAACTCCTTAGATACTGAAAATTGGTATCGAATGACGAGACATTTTTCAATACTCGACAGTAACAAGACAGTTCGGTTGGAGCCATAAAAGTATCGGAGTTCGATACCCAGCCCTCCACTCGTCTCTGTGACAGTCCGTTAGTTTGATACCAGCATGTTATCGTCTCAAAATGAATGTTGAATTGATTTATTGATGATAAAATCTCCAACACTTTATTTTAGACGGTAGTTAAGAGTTTTCAGTTTCAGCCAACGACAGCAGAGCCTGAGCGTTCGGGACGTGTTGTGTCGTCCAGAGAGAAAAAGAGCAGCGCGACTGCAGAGAAAAGACTTTAGCGAAGATTCAATAACAATGAAATGTTTTATTACGTCCAAATTTAAATTTAAAGGGACAGTTTACCCCAAAATGAAAAATACACATTTCCCTCTCCCGCTGTTTATTCATCAGGATTGTTTTGGTGCGAGTTGCAGAGTCGAGATGTCGACCTTTCTCTTTAATGTCTCTTTCCAGATATCATGACCTTGTTCCTCAACATAATGCAGCATAGAGGCTAGCTAACTAAGCTAGCTAACAGTACAGCTCAGCCAAGGAGGACGGCATTAATGTTTACATCCCGCGCAGCAGCTGCAGGACTTCTTCTGTGCAGTGATCCCACACGGTGGCTGTAGTTCAGTAGAAAGAAAATAGTTCCGACATGAAACTTTGCACCACGACGTCTGCGGATTATCTTGAGAAACCGGGTTGTGATTTCTGGAGAGCGAGAGACATTACGTTTTCAAATGTACTTTTTTGCGTAATGTACTAGAGCGTCATGCGGTTTCATGATATTCGAGAGAAGGCAGCTGATATTCTCCAGATCTCTGCAATTCACACCCAAACTATCTAGATGGATAAACAGCACAACAGGAAAGAAAATATGTTCTCTTGATTTTGGGGTGAACTGTCCCTTTAAACCGCAGCCTGTGTGTTTGTATGTGTTCGTATGTTTGTATTTCCTCTCGACTGCAAAACAAAGGTCAGTTAAGCTCGACTGAAGCTCTAAAATTTGCCAGTTCTGCTGAGTCATCTGTATCTTTCCAGTGGTTGGATAAAGTCTGGTTACAGTCGCCGCTTTTATTTTTTTTTTTAGCAACAACACTCAAAATCCCGGAGTAAACACGACCGCTGAACTCCAGATGAACCTCAGAGCTGCAGGGAGTGTTGCTCACCAACTGGGTCATGTTGTCACGTCTGTGTCTTTTAGTTTTGCTGGAGGAGTTTGTTGTTTTTTTGGTGGCTAACGTCATTAATGTTGCATCGGTTTTTTTTCCTGATGCAAGAAAGATTGAAACTTTTCTGTCTCAGCTGTGACTGTAGTCCTCTCTGTTGCTCCACCGGCCTCCTCCCACAGTTTAAACCCCGTTTCCTGGTTAATGAGGAGTGTTGTTCACATGTGTTAGTCAGATTATATCGACACGTATCTATGATGAAAATAAAGCCCGTCTGTTCCAACACCACACCCACGTTGGGTCTCTACGGCTGAAGGCACTGTTTCAACATGTGTCTAACTCGTCCACCTTCACGCCCTCCCCCCCTCCTCCCAGTACTCCCACCCTCTCTTCCCGTCCACCTCCTCTTCCTCCCGTGGCGTCTATAGCAGGACGCAGCGCTTCTTGGGTTTGTTGTCTGGAGGCTCCAGAGCGGCCAGGATGGCCTCGTCAAACACGTTCTTCAGTCCTCTCTGAGGAAGAGGCACAAAGAGAAAACAAGTCGTGAGTTTCCATCCTCAGTCGGTTTGTTTGCTCAGTTAAAGAAACAAAAACAAACTGAGCAGAAACACCAGAAATAATCAGAGAGTAGAGTCACACTGCCGCTGATCGTCACATGCCTCCGTGACGAGATGATAAAATTAAGTATAAAAAGGAGCAGATGTGTCAGGAGGAGTGTATGTAGCTGTGCCAGTCCTGGTTGCAGAGGCTTTGTGTCAAGTACAATTATAACTCTTAACCCTACAGCTGTGGTTCCACCCGGAGAACCCAGCAACTACAAGCCTCCTTCAGCATGTTGTTTTCTGCATTTAACCACGTCAGAAGACCCCCGAAGACGAGGCAAAGCTTTTTATATATCCAACTATCGTGTGCGACAACAGCCTGGTAACCTTTTAACGGAAAAGTCTATTGTATGTTTGTAATCAAAGTAAACGTTCGGCTACAATGTTTTACTTTTCCAAAAGAAAACAGCTGCAACAGATCACAACACATCCTGTCGTCAACTCGAGTAACGTCTCATATTTTGGGTAAACAACATAAAATATTTAGTTTCTTTCCTTCAGTTTGGGCTGGTGGACCCCTGAATCGCATATTTCCAACACTGCCCGGCCAATCGCAGCCTCTGGCCAGTGGATCGATGCATCTCTAGGCATTTTGGGGCAATTTCAAATTTCGTCCAGTCAATAAACAGAAACCAGAGTCCAATCCAACAACGGCTCAAAACCAAAATATATATTAAATTCACTGCGATGTCAGCAAATCCTCAAAAGAGTCTGAAAAAACAAAAACATCCTGCTTACATAGTTTGTGTTCGTGCGTTCATTCCTCACATGTGCTGAGCTAATTTTAGTAAACGGAGTCATTTTTCAGAATCCTTTTCCAAATTAATAAAAGAAGAAGAATCCAGGTCACTTCCTGTTTATCCGACACTGAGCGAAGCAAAATGTGAGATATGACTGTTTAATCAGGGTCCTCTGGTGTCCTTACTCAGCCACATCTGGACGTGTAAAAACAAGCCTCCCAAATCCGACTTATCTGCTAATTTATGTCACAAAAGTGTAATAATTTCTAGTGACAGCATCAGTGTTGAAGCACATTTCTTTTGTTCCTCGCTATAAAACCTGGGACTTCCTCCTCTCTGCGTACCTGCGTCAGAGCTGAACACTCCACATATTTGACGGCCTTGAGCTCCCGGGCCAGTTTCTCTCCGCTCTCGCAGGTCAGGGCTCGCTGTTTGTTCTTGGCCAGTTTCTCCAGAGTGTTGGTGTCGTCTCTCAGATCCACCTGAGTCCCGACCAGCAGGAAGGGCGTCCGCGGGCAGTGGTGCGTGATCTCCGGCACCCACTGTGAAGAAGCACAGCCAGAGAAGAGTGAGGAGTGTGGGACAAACACCTGATCAGCTTAAAGTCACAGTTAAATCCACTTTTGTTGAATACAAATGAGTCGTACATGTTCGATGCATGTTTTCACATTTGTTTGAGGAGGATCACTCTTTTTTTTTTACCCGTTTGACCCCTTTATATGTCAGTAATACTTAAATAAATCCTCCAAAATCTTGGAAATTGAGTGTTGAGTACAGGAAAGTTTCCATTGTGATGTTTATTTTAAGTTTAGGGGAAAGAAACTGCAAAGATCTCTTAAATCTGGGACCCCAACTAAAGATTTTATTCTATTTTTTCATTGTTGATTAATCTGTAGATTATTTTCCTAATAAATTCATTCGTCGTTGGTCTATTTAATTTTAGAAAATGGTAAAAATTGTTGATCAGTGTTTCCCAAAGCCCAAGATGACCCAAAGATCTCCAGTTTACGGTCACAGAGGAGGAAAGAAACCAGAAAGTATTCACATTTAAGAAGCTGGAATCAGAGAATGTTGGCTTTTATATATTAAACCAAAGCCAAACAAAACTCAACCTCGAGCTGGAAACCCTGAACTCACCTTCTCTCTGACGTTCTCAAAAGAAGAAGGCGATACCACAGAGAAACAGACGAGGAAGACGTCGGTCTGAGGGTAGCTGAGGGGTCGCAGTCTGTCGTAGTCCTCCTGACCTGCAGGGGGAGACACGCACAAACATTATCTACACAATGTAAAAAGGTAAAGATAAAATAAAGCCAGTCGTCCTCTGAAAGTCGACACGCAGGACGCTGTAAAGTACTCTGCAGCTTGATGTTTGTAGTTCCTGGAGCAGCTGCAACTACAAACATTAATCTGCAGAGTACTTTACAGACTACATGCAGACTATTTTTACCTGCTGTGTCAAACAGTCCCAGAGTGTACGGCTCCCCGCCGATCATCACTGTCACTGCATAGTTATCAAAAACCTGAGAGAGGGGTGAGGAGAGAGGGGTGAGGAGGGGAGGCAGAGAGGGAGCACAGAGGAAGGTGAAAATAGGAAGTTAAAAAAACGTCAGAAGGACAAATGATCTCACACATTCTTTAAAACAAAACAGGAAGTATTAAAACTCATCTTTACGAGGCCGGTGAGTGTCCAACAGAGAGACACGCTCACGTTCTGTCCTGAACAGCAACCTTAAAACTAATCCTGCCACCGAACGGCCCTTTGAAGAAGTGACAACCAGACAGAAACGTCTTCAGTTTCCAATCAGTGTCTAAAAATGTCCCCGCTGACAAAGTCTGAAAGTCATACCAGAGCAAAATAAAAGGTTTCACATCATCTCAGCCCTCCCAGTGATTTGAGGACGATGTTTTCTCTCGCTGAGCAGAGGGAGTGGGCACTTCTTTAGTACGCAGTTTAGTTAAATTTGGCTCTCAGGGTCAAAACTGAGGCCACGTTTCTTTTTTTTCCCCCTCACCCTGCACATGTCAGAGGTCGGAGGGCTAAAACAAGAAAGGACATGAAGTGTTGGAGAAGCTGGTTGTTAAGTTCAACAGCACACAAAGACTCTGACGCACGGCAGTAATCTGCTTACAGCAATGTTTTGATTGCACATTTACAAAACGTCTCAGACATTTCACGTCTGTGCACATTTCATAAGCAATTTCATTAACAGCCGACAGCCTGACGCAGCTCTTAACAAAGTGAGACCCAAAAAACAAGACTTTCCACGGCCTACAGGAGGGAGAAGTCGTCCTGCCAGAGGTTTCTTTTCCTTCAGATGTTTCACTGTTTGTGCCGTTAAACTCTTAGTGAGGTCAATGCTCTTTAAATGAGTAGGGCTCCTAATTAGTCATCATATTACATCATCTGATCACAGCGAGCAGAGGGACGCTGCGCCTAACAAGACAATTAAGGGAATGTGACATCCTAGAAACATTTAGCATCTTAACAACAGAAGAGGCGTTTTGGTCACCATCAAGCTTCAGTTTTGGTCCTCCGAGGGAAAAAGGTTCGGCCGATCCTGTCACACAAGACGGAGAGACTGACTAGAAATATAGACCTCGACCTAAACCTTCAACTGACCTCGACTCAAACTTTTCAGATCTTAAATATTTCACTAAAAAGCTTCAAATTAGGAAATGTTTCACATCAAATCTTTGGTAGCCTTGTAATCATTTCTTTTTACTGGCTTCAGCCAGATGTTTAAAGTCGACACAACTTGGAGCAGTTAACTTGTCTAATGAACACCTGGTCGAGACTTTCGGAGGCGATATTGATCAAACAAGATATTCACACGTCCATCCTGCTCAGCATCACAGTCAATTCATTTCACTGTCGTCTGTTCCCTCTGGACCTTCTTCAAGAGTGTTTCAGGAACTGAAGAGACTCGCTCTCTTGCTAATTATCTTGTGTGGTCTGACATTTGTAAACTGTGATTTTGTTGTTCTGTTCTTTAAATGCGATATCCATTTCCTGTCTGTCCGTCCTGGTAGAGGGATCCCTCCTCTGTGGCTCTTCCTGAGGTTTCTTCCATCTTTTTCTTTCCTGTTAAAAGGTTGTTTTCTTTCAATGAGGTTAGTTTTTCCTCACTCAAATCGGGGACAGAGGATGTCGTTCACTGTACAGAAGAAAAGGCTGAATGCCTGCACACAGTCAGCACTGAGTTTACGTCTGCTAGGCTCTGTTATCGCCGAATGAGCTACAACAACAGCTGACAATCGATTAATAGTTTCATTTTTCAAGCCAAAAATGTCAAACAGTTGTTTGTTTCAGCTTTTTAAATGTGAGGTTGCTGTTTTTCTTTGTCATTTCTTACAGTAAATGAGGAGACGTCACTTTGAGCTCTGGGAAAGTGTGATGAGCATTTTCTGGCATGTTATATGTAATAGCTGTGTGGATCTCATCCACCCGTGTTGCCATGTCTGTTGACATTTCTCAGTTACTACGTTGGGCCGATGACACATCGTCGTGATCCTGCCAACAGAGCTCTGATTATATGATCGGTTTCAAACCAACAACATCTCTGAACGAGTCAGAGACGTGGGCAGCGAGTCAGAGGTCTGGAGCCAGGATACTTCTTCAGGTCTGTGTAGGTGTAGTCCGATCACGTTTTATTGACAGCACTGTCTCGTAGCAACTGTCAAACTCCCAACTCTTGTTGCTTTACTGTTATATAATATAATTTGTAGGTGGAGGGAGGTGGCATAACCTTTCTCCAGCAAGAAACAAGTGCAGAGAGTTTTGTTTTGTTGCCGTTCAGGTGAACACACGCTCTCTGGTTCACTCCTCCCTCCTGTTTCATCACTCTCGTACCTTCAGGCTTGTACAACAACAAGCAGCGAGGCCCCGACATGCCTGCTAACTCCGCTCTGTGACTGTGGCAGCGAGCTGAAGCAGGGCGTGTTTTATAGTCGCTGTGCCTGCTTGAATACACAGCACGGCTTCGACACGTCGTGCGGTCTGCCGTAGCCTGCAGACACGGTTTGGTTTTTTAATGAAGCTCCGTATGCACAGACAGGTTTCCAGATAAACTGGAGGATGTAGCCTGTAGCAGAGGAAGCTACAGCAAGTAGCACAAACATGGACTCAAGCTGGGTTTACTCCTGCGTCTGTTTGCTCTATATTAAAACAGGCAGGCTCACAGCAGGTGACTGGAAGTGCTCGTCGTATGATCCCTCCTGCTGGATTACTTTCATGGTACTGACTGAAATGTGTCTGTGGCACCGGGAATCAAACCTTCAAATGTTAAAAGCAGCCATCAAATCTGTGCTCAGTTTGATAAAAATGAGAGACTTAACAGGATCTTATTATTTTACGACCTTTTCTGAGCCCAGTTGGCTCCATGCTGGTGTCGGTGACGTGTGTTGATCATCTGTGTGATTCATGACACAATTCAAGCGGGATCAATAAATTATTTGTCTCTATTCATTCACTACCAGGCAAAGGTTTTATGAAATAAGGTCCCATGGGGTCCACAGGAAGAGGCGTGGCTTCTGCTCTATCTAGATACCCTGAATGAGATCCTTTATTGATGAGAAGAGGGTTCACTCGTAGAGGAAAAACTGAACTGATAACACTGCCAAAGATCCTTGATGAATTTACTTGTGAGGAGGGTTTACTCGGGACAGATTTGAGAAACTGAACTTTGTAACAAACCGACTTTCTATCTTTTGTTTATTGTTGAAATCACTGAAGGTATTTTGTTGAACTCTGTAGTTTCTATTTTTGGGAAATATATTATTTGAACTTGTCCAACAATAATCTGCAAATAGCACCAGGATTAAGTAAAGCTGTTGTTTTATAATACAACAACACCCTAACTGTGGGGGAGAGGCTGCTTCACTGTTTCTAACTGTAGTTTATCAGCAAAAAAGTCAATTTACTGTATCAAATTTGTGTTGTTTGGTTTTTCTATAACTGAGAGACAGAAAACAGTTGAGGATGTCACACACACACACACACACACACACACACACACACACACACACACACACACACACACAGGAAGTCATACTCGTCAATTCAAGTTGAGATTGAAACACAGTGTGATACGCTGAGGCAGAGTGGAGGGCGAGCCACGGAGACAGACTGAAATACTTCAATAAAACACAAACCACACACACACACACACACACACACACACACACACACACACACACACACACACACACACACACACACACACACACACACACACACACACACACACACACACACACACAGACACACAGAGGAAAGCATATGCAGGTTTGTGAGGATAATGTGTTTGGACAGAGCTCAGACTGCAGAAGCTGCTGGAAACAGACTGATCACAGCACAGTGGTTACTGTGGAGAAGAGCTGTGGCTGCATGGAGAAGTGGTCAGTTACTGCTTGTGTCATTCAGCATTACAATAAATTTACCAATCTGCATAACTGATTTACATCCTGCTCAGTCATTGTGCGTCACATGCTGCATTATGATGTATAATATTGAGCCTGAACTGACCCGTCTAACACAGACACTCCAGATAAAAAGTTACAGATGTGACATTAAACTGAGGCGACGTGTGTCTTGAGAGATTACTTCCTGCAGGAGACTTCCCCTCTCCTGATTTCTTATTGTGGTGATTTTCAGCTGACTGACAGGAAAATGCTCGACACACAACACAATAAAGATGAAACAGGAAGTTGGTGCATGTTTGCTGTTATACATCGCACCCTGCAGAAGCTGCGTTTCATACTGAAAGTCACGACGAGAGCGAGTGTGAATGAAACTGCGGCAGGGTTAAACGAGCGAGGCATGATCAAAGCCTTGTGACGGGACTCACAAGTACAGCAGGTGATGAATCTACACCAACACAGACAAGAAACAATGGCTCTCGCCCAGAGTTTATGTCTGTGGCTGTATGACATGTACACGACCGGCAGATGAAAATAACAATAGACAAAATGTCCAGGGCGAAATATGACAAATTTAAAGTTGTTTGTGGATCTGCTCGTCACTCGTAAACACTAAAATATCCCCAACTACTTCTGAGTATAACGAACAGAAATTTGTTCACCCTCCGAGATATTATTGCTCCTTTAAATATTTCTCATTGTGTAGAGTTGTGTAGTCTGTCGTCCTAAAACCCAGAAATCATTGCGCAACTCAAAGTCTGTGAGTTTTTAAAAAATGGTTTCAGTTAAATGTGTGAAATAAGGCGTGTGGTGACCACAGGCTGAAGATATTTACATGTTTTGTTCTACGACATCATTAAATGTCCCACAGTTTAAATTATAAAGCTCGTAT
Source organism: Pagrus pagrus (assembly GCF_965226575.1). Classification (NCBI taxonomy): domain Eukaryota; kingdom Metazoa; phylum Chordata; class Actinopteri; order Spariformes; family Sparidae; genus Pagrus; species Pagrus pagrus. Next base: position 2,897,565 of record NC_140201.1, on the reverse strand, counting down.
GTGTGTTACAAACGGTTAGCGGTTGCTAGCAAGTGTCTAAATGAGACTACAGAGGTTGTCATGGAGATTAAACGTCATCACAGCAAACACGGAGACTCATCTACTCACTAGTCCGTCTTTACAGGCCGACAAACTATTCTGACTCTGACTTTACAACTTGTTTATAGAAAACCTGGATAGTAATTGTGTCGTAAGACGCTCAGTGGTGGTGACTTTAGGTCTTGTGACCGTGATGTCGTCTGTTTGTAGCCGAACATTAGCTTTTTGCTGCTAGAGACTTAATTTATGCTTCGAAAATCACAAAAGTGGTGTTGATCTGTGAAGATTATCTTGATGAACAAGTCGTGTCAGTATCATAAACTTTTCTGCAATAATCCAAACTGCAGTTCATAAATCCCACAGGCTTTTTGTCGAGGGAACCAGGGCGACACTCACTTCGGTGTTAGCTACAAAAACACGTCATCGTAATAAATATCTACGCATGATGAAAAAGGGAGATAGGTCTGATAATTTCATAGTAAATGGTTAATATCGTGGCGGGGGGGAGGGAGGTGTGAGCGACGGATAGTCAGACAGGAAGAGGATGATAGAGCTGAGTCAGCACTGTTGGTTCTGCAACGCTCTGATCAAACTGTGCTGACGAGTGACGGACGGACAGAGAGAGTACCGATAGAAAACAGTAGAGAATTACTCATCAAACTGCAGTCAGCAGTCAGCGAGGCTGCCCATCAATTAGGCTTTTTTAAAGGTATGTCCAGCAGGACAGTCCTGCCAGTCAACCGTCAGTCAGCTGTTTCCTGACTGTCACAAACCCCCCAAAAAAAGTCAAGAGTGTGCAGGATCATTAAGGAGTTGAGCTGACGGTCTGCATCACATTTTATATCACACTGCAGAACCTGGGAGGAAACTTCCACACCGTGCTGCTTCAGCATGACACAACGCTCTGAAACACTGACTGATCACACAGGAAGTGCAGGAGACGGAGTCCAGAGAGGCTCCGACAGTCTAACCTGCAGGTACAAGACAATAAGCAACAACACACATACAGTATACATCTGGTCCACACACACACACACACACACACACACACACAGGGCTGCACTCCGAATAATCCACCCAAACAGCGAGCAGCAGATACTTTGAGTCTTCGTCATCACCAACAAACAAACAAACAAACAAACAACAACTTCTGTTTTTCAAACTGCTGGACTCGTTTCAGAAACATGTCAGTGAGAATGGGATCAATCTTCTCATTCAGCTTTTTGCAACACCTTCTCTTTGAGAGCTAAATTCAACTTTATTACACAATTTAGTTTTTGTGTTTTTGAGCAATCACTCCGATCAACGTCAACAGCGTCATGTTTACTATAAACAGGTTGTAACTAAGAACAGCTCAAACAGACCATCATTTTATTTGAAGGTAAGGTGACAGATCGCTGCTCATGTAAACTACTCCGTCTTTTCATGTCGCTTTAATCCAAACAAACTATAAACAAACAAGTGTCACTTCCTGTGTGACAGGACGGAGAAAGTGTTTGTGTTGTCAGTTACTCACCGTGGGGACGTATTCAGAGGGAAACTTGTTGGTGGTGTACGAGATGAGGAGGCAAGTTTTACCCACAGCACCATCACCCACCACCACACACTTTATAGTCTGCATCTGAGGAGGAGGAGGAGGAGGAGGAGGAGGCGGAGGGTGAAGGTGAGGGAGATGGAGAAAGTCGTTGGTTATCGACAGGATCACTGAAACACCTTCACATTTTTAATCTTTGGGTCGAAGTGCCGACCGGAAAGGGACCAGCTCCATGTTAGTGGAAACGCCCCGACAAAGATGCTTCAGGTTTTTTAAAAGTAAATATCAAAACATGTGAAGACTTGTTGACGTGTTGTTTGTTTGACAAGTGTGATAAGTAATTTTTTTTGTATTTTCTGACATCTTTAAAGGGGCACCGTGTAGTTTTTCATGTTTACAATATTAACGAGGTAATAAAGAAAACTGACAGGATAAACAAGCTGCTCTCAGAGGAAAATAAGGTCCCCCGAACACTGTTTGAAGCTAGAAAAAGGTGGCAGGGTCCGCCAGTATGAAATTGTGTTGTCCTTTAAGGTCAGTTTGTTTATTTAGTTTGTTCAGGTAAAAAAATCAGTCAAAGTGCACCTTTAAGCACTGAACAATAGATTTATAAATCAAGAAGATAACTTTCAGATGAACTGATAATGAAAATAAAACACTGAAGTACATATAAATAATGTTAAAGATAATAACTCTCCTTATAACTCTAATAATAACTAATAACTCTCCATCCTGCAGCCTTCAGCCTGCAGCCTGTATCCATCAGGTGACAGGTCGAGCGTCGGTGAGCTGACACAGTGGCAGCTGTGTGAGGCAGTGTGTTTACTACACACTGTGCTGGAGATCCTGTGACCATCCAGACGCTGAGCAGCTCACATACCCAGGCTGCCACTTCATTAAGAGGAACAATGGCAGAAGGGCTACGGGCTGCCACTTCATCACTGCCTCTTTGTTTGGGCCTTTTGGCCGCAGCAGCTGAACTCTGCTGAGTCAGGCACAAGTTCGCTGGTCATCTGCAGAGGACCATGACACCAGTTATGTCTCCGTAATTCATTCCTCAGGAGATATTCACATGCAGATCATTCTGGAAAAATGGAGCGTCGAGAAGCAACAACGTCTTTTCAAAGCTCCACTGTTTCTCGTACACACTGATATCTGCATCCAGTTGATCCTGTTTTGACACCAGCAGCCTTCAGAGATGAAGCAGCTGATTATTTTCATGAATGGGTCAGTTTATATTTAACTCTGTGAGGTTTCATCTTTTATAGAAGCGTCTATGATCTCCAGAGGATTACTGCTGAAGAGATCAACTGATCTGTCTAAAGACAGCAAATATGATCATCCTTCCAAGTCATTCAACGAGAGAAGATGACTCATATTTGCCACGTTCAGCTTCTCAAATGTGAGGATTTACAGCTCTTCTCTAATTATTATTTTTATCTCTGAGTTTTGGACTGTTGCTCAGACAAAACAAGAATATGTGAAGATGTCAAATTGGGCTCTGTGGACTCGGATTCTGGCATTTTATACACTATACGATAGGAGCAACTCATTTTGATAATTGATTAATGGGTTTGAGAAATCTAGAAGAAAAACATTTCTGATTTCAGCTTCTTAAACGTGAATATTTCTGGTTTCTTTCCTCCTCTATGACTGTAAACTGAATATGTTTGGAGATTGGAGAAGACATTTAAGGACGTCATCTTTAGTTCTGAGTAACATAAATCAACAGATTGATTGTCGTCGTGTCTCATAATGTGGGTAACCTTCTTGTGTTTAGACCCACAATGTCGTGTCTGTACGTTTACCACAACAGGAAGAAGATTTCTGATCACAACAAAACAGCTGCGGACTTGAAACTTTGACTCACGTTCATCTTACAAGTTACAAAAACGAAATATTGAAATGTGACTTGAACTTGACTCGTCTGAGACTCGACTTCCTAAAAACTTGACCCTACTTGAGCGTTGGTGAACAAAGTCTAGTACAGTCAAGTATCAAGTTTAAGGAAGATTGACGAGCTGTGGTTTTAACACCGATGATTGATAGACTCATCTAAACACAGCGTCTGTCATGTTGTTGGATATAACGGTCAATAACACATCTAGTTGTGCGATTTAATTAGTCAAACGACAGAATTCAGAATTAATCTGCAACTGTTTTACTCATGTCAGTAATTTTTCGAGCGACACATTTCATTTGACTTTCATTGAGATGTGAACATGAGCAGGCTGTGAAAACTAATTTCCCTCTTGTGACAAGACTATTTATTTAAAATTATATTAAGCTTTGAATTACATAAAACAGCAATTAATGTTTAAGAAGCTGTAACCAGGGGATGTTAGTGAGTAATCAATACTAAGTCGATTAACCATTTCAGCTCTAATTAATTCTCACCTACAACCAAAAGCATTCAAAGCATTCATTAATGAAACCGGAAAGAAATGAAAGCAAACGTAACGTCACAATAAGCTTCTTCATAACGATACTAAGAACACAACACCTTGCTGTTAAACTAAAAAATGAATTAACAGATTAATCGATATACACAAAAGTCGTGTCTCTGTTTTCTTGATAAATTAATGTGCAAAAATGTTAGTCATCATTTTCCCCAGTTCCCCAAAACACAGACTGTTTGGACAATGAAGTAAGTGTCTTAAATTTTGGCTCGGTGGACTCACCAGCGCAGGACAATAATTAGCAGATTTATTTTAATAATTTAAATATTCTTTAGTTACAGTCTTAATTTTAAAGTGTGTAATGAATGTATATGGAGGCACACATTTCTCCTGTAAGACATGAACATGTGCAGGCTGTGAAGACAAATTTCCCTCATGTGACCAGACCACCTGTTTAAAACTCAAAGATATTCACATCACAACGATATAAAGCAAATAAAAACAGCAAATCAATATGTTCAAGAAGCTGTAACCAGAGGATACTAGTGTTCAATCAATTATCAATCCACTACTCATCCCAGCCTGAAGCTATTCTTACATACAGCCCAAAAAATTCAAAGTATTCATTCTGTAAACAGAAAGTAAATCTTCATAATGTGAAATGAGAGCAAACCACTGGCCTTTAGGTCGCTTAATCATCCTAAAACAAACATGAAATCAACTATCAAAGTTGTAATAAATCAACTTTCTGTCAGGGTAAACAAGATAACATCATTCCTTAAATAAACTACCAGTTAACTCACCACAGAAGGGATTAATGTGACTCTACTAAGTTTTTGAGCTACAAATTATATTATATTCATACTGTTTTAGTCACTTCCGCATAGAAAACTGTGGTGAAAACCTTGCTACAACCCATTTACAGTCTTTATCACGGCCCAGCTCGTTAGTTAGTTTGTTTAAACGGAGCTAAAGTTATGAAAGGATGATGTTGTAACCTGTTGACAGCATTTACAAGCAGCTAAAGCTCCATGCTGAAAAGTTTAGGCTACTCCTGCGAGGCTAGCTAACGTTAGCTACGTTGAGTCGGTAGCTAGCATGAAGTTACATCCGCCAGACCCCCACCCACAACAAAAATGCCTGTTTTAAACAAGTTTAAAACGAATACAACGACCAAACAACACTTTTTCAGAGCTAGATGCGTATTCACCGAGAGATAAACTGAGTCACGGAGCTGCTCTGGTTAGCTAACACAGCCACACCGGTAAAACTTTAGCAGAGATTTCAGAGCCGAGCTAGCAAAGTTAGCTAAAGGAAATCGTTTGTTTTGACAGCTGCCGGTTAGCATAGCTAGCCGTCAGCCGGCTAACAGTCACATCTTTTACAATGAGAAGAGTCGATCTAAGGTAAAACGCTGTTTCCGTGCTGGTATTTCGGTATTAATCGGCAGTAAATCGAGGTTAAACACAGTGACAGAGAGACTACCTTGTCTGTTCTCAGCCGCTGGAGTGTTGGTAATGTTGTGCTGCGTTCAGGTGCTTCCCGTAAACCCCACCTTCATCCACTGCGGAAGTCGGAAATATGACGTGTGGTGTGTTCATGTTCCTCTAGATGTATTGTTGTAAATGTATGCGATAATTTAGTGATTTCCGGTTTCCGAACTTTTCTCAACTCAAACAACAAATATTTTCTTATTTATTTTTTAAAACGTTTTACAAGAACTCAGACTTTATGTTTATGCTATTAGATCTTACAGTCAGATTATTTTAACCATCACACAACTGTTTATGTCTTTTTTAAAATTATTTTGCCTGTTTAAATGCATATTGCAAACATTTTGACAAATGTATCTTTTTCTTTTAAATGTCAACCTCAGCTCATATGTCTATAATTCACTGTGTATATTACAGACAGCTAAAACTGTTGTACACTTAACGTGTCGTTTTTTTCATCCCACTGTCATTACAGAATAAAATCATGCATGCCATGTTATCAGGCTTTCATTCTGTGTCCCTGGATGAGCTTTTGTAATTTTATTTAACTATTTTCCACTAGATAGGGCAATTTACATTTGTCTCGTGTCCTATAGAGGGCTTTGCCTCATAATAAGACTAAAAAACAGTGGCATCATGTAAATAAACTGGTATTTAAAGGGTTAAAATCCTGAAAATGAATGAATATTTGGTCGTTATTATCAGGACGGATGTTGGTTGAAAAATGTAACCCAGTTAAAGTTGAAATGATATTAATATATAGTATTTTTTTGGCAGTTTTTGACATGGATATATAATATAATGTAATATAATATAATATAATATAATATAATAACAAATCCCTGTATATTTTATGTTGTATCCACAAGAGTAGACTAAAAAGTTCATATCAGACCATTAGTTATGTAATAAACAAGTTCCTGAGCAGGTAGAAGGCAGAAGGAGGAAGTACGACATGGAAAAAGCTGGTAAGTGAACATTGAGTTTATAAGATGAGTCACAGCTGTTTGTTCCCAATGAGCCTCCTCTCTGAAACATAATGCTGCAGCAGACTTTGATATTTCAGACGATCTAAACAATCGGGGACTCAGGTTTTGACATGAAGACACAAAGACAGGCCCATAAAGACAGTTTTCCGGGTTGAACTTGACTTTAGATTAATCGAATAGTTCCTGAAGGCATCATCAGGGCTGCTCAGGTCAGCAACATCTGTGAATCCATTTAACATTTACAGGTTTGATGAAGGTTCACGCTAGTTTCAACGAAACGTTTGTGTTTATTTGAGTATCTGACCTGTTATCTGCATTAAAACCGACCTTTAATTTATTAATACATTAAATTAATGAGCTATTTATGAGAACAAACAAGAAAAAGTGGCATCCAAAGTATTTTCACAATCATCCAGACTGTCGAGGATGACTCAAGACTCAAACATGTCTGCTCCTCAGTGACCAGCAGAGGGAGGTGAAGGGCAGAGTGGTAGTGATGTTAGGGTCACCACATCACTGACAGTAAAGCCATTTTAGATGCTGTAGCACAACCTAAGGGCGGTGACACGGCATTCCTATCGTATGAGCTCTGTCCTCAGTGAACTCCACCTCCGTCCTCACAGATCTGTGGTGAGCTGAGATGTTTGCACACTGCTCACATTCAGTACACATCGACTATACATCATGATCCTTCCCTTTGATTAATAATAATAATAATTATTGTTTACATTCAAGATATTCTGTATCCTGTTAATTCAGCATGAAATGTTGTGCTGACATTCAACATATAATTGCAACTAAATGCTTTTGGAGCTTTTAAGGATGATATATTGAGTTAATTCAAATCAAGATGAGCTGTATTTTGGCTACACTGGTGCATAATGTGAGGTAAACATGGCTTCATCAGGCTGTGAGACTCCTCAACGCTTCATTTTATAAAAGACATTGTTTTGCGTTCCTTGTAAGTTGTAAAACTGGCTTCACCTGATGAACGCTCCTGTGTTCAGATGTATGGAAGACAAATGATGACCAAAGGAGACTTTCTCAACGTGTGCCAGGTTATATCTCATCTTTATTAGACAGCATAAACATCTGGTATTGCTTTAGGGCACTTCTGCATTGCTAAAAATGGTATTTTAATAAAGGTATAGTAGGAGACAGGTTCAGATCCATAATGGTGTGTTTGCATTTAACACAATCGACCAAACTACCAGTAGAAAGAAGATGATTTAAGTCGAAAAAATGAAAACGTGTCTTCATCAGTGACTTTACTTTACTCGAGCCTTTGAAATTAACAGTCTAGTATCACATCTTGCTGTGTCTTATCAGTGGTTTTACACTAATACGTCTGATAGATTTTGTCGGATTGTATCTAAACAAGTTGTCTAGAAGAAACAGTCGATCAAAGATCTCATCATATTGTGAGAGTTTATCATGAGCAGCTGTGGAGAGCTCAACCACAACAAATCAATGGACGTCTATGGAGGTCTACATAATAAAGACCCTGTGTATTATCCCTTTAACGGGGCTGAACGTGTTTGTTTTGGCCGCTCTGTGCTGGAGGTGAAGGCCGGTCGACCTTCAGAGGTAACGTGGCAGAAAATGAGATAATTACGATGCGAGGCACTTCTCCATTAGCCTTCCCCTCCGGACGGCTTCTCCTGCTCCCCGCTTCACAAGCATTTCATCGCACTTTGATCTTTGCTCGCTGCTCTTTCTTCTTCTCCTTCCTCTTCTCCTGGTTCCCCTCCTCTCCTCTCCTCTCCTCTCCTCACCCTCCTCTTCATCTTCCTCTCTCTCTGGATGTGTGTGTGTCTCTATCAGTCGCTCACCCGTGACTAACCGGGGGGATGGATGTCAAGGACGTTGTGCTGCTTGTCTCCCAAAGATAATCCCATTAAACTCAGGAATTTAATTATAGATTATCTCACACACTCACACTCACCCACACACCCACACACACACACACACACACACACACACACACACACATAAAAATTCATCTAGAAACAAGCAGGTGCACAGAAAACACACATCAACGCACAGAAATACAGGAACTGGTGCACTGATAATACTCTCGCCCATGCAGAGATATTTTATTGTACACAAAGGTAACACGCTGAGACATGAACACACACACACACACGGGCTTCACCCCGTTGCCCTGTCAATGTGTATCAGTATCAGCCTCCAGTCGGCATTAACAACTTCACCAGCCTGTTTTTAGAGCAGCGAGGACGCAGCTCGACACGATGCCGCAGCGAACAAAAGGAGGCAAGAGAAACCTCATCTGAAACGCAGTTTACTGAAGCTGCCAAACACCGTGAACGTGCAGGATGTTACAGCTGTGCTCCACCTACAGCCCTGCAATGGTGCTGTGATATCGGTATCTGTCGCCCCAGTGCTTTTGAGGGAATTAAAAACATCAGGATACGTATTGTGTGTCGCGATGTTTCCTCAAATATCACGTTTTTGTTTTAAGGTCGTACCGCTCGGCCCAGGTATTCATTATATATGTAAAACTACTGTAATCCGATGAGACGGGGCTGCAGAGAAATACCTGCTCCTGTCGCTGACCTTCAGTTACACATATAATATGTGGCTATAACTAGCCTCCTTTCCTAGCTAGCTCCTAGCTACATGACACATGGTCCTATATGTTCCCGCGGTCAGGGGTCATGTCTGTGAACACATCATTTAACTGTGGATCATTGGATCCTGCAGCGTCGACGTGCTTCTGCTCCTTGCTAACATCTTCCATTTTGTTTCAGTAGTTCTGGTGGCCCGTTTTCAGTCGTCTCTCAGCAGACGCCATCTTCCTACATAGATTGATTTGAACCTGCTTTGACCTACATTTTAAATAACTTCTTAAAACCCACTTTTAGACCGGCTTTAATCTGAAGACATCTCTCATTCCTTTTCTGCTCTCAGTCTATTTATCAGTTTTTAATTCCTCCCTCGTCTTTTTCCTTTTATCTTATTGTTCTTTACAGCTTTTATTTGTTATCTTTAATCTATTTATTATCCTTTATTCTGTTTACAGCTCATAATCTTTTTATCTGGTCGTAATTCCTCTGATGTGAAGTCGTCCTTTACTGATTTAATACCTTTGTACTCTTTTATTCCTTTTACTTGTAATGACTCATATTGACTTTTTGTGTTTTTATATTTTCAGTTCTGCGTTCTCGTTTTAACTTCCTTGTTTGTCTCGACTGTTGCGTGTTTATTCTGTGTTATTGTCGTCATCATTATTGAGTTTCCTGCTTCTGCTTGATCGTCAAATCACTTTGTAAACTCTGGTTTTAAAGCGGCTATATGAATAAAGTTTATTAATATAATTATTGTTAAGATGGCAACAGAAGAATGACATACACGGTGAGATTGGCATAACTGGCATAACATTGCGACAAATATCTCACTTTGCTTCATGTAGATTGAGGCAAGAAATACATTTACGTTTCACTCTGTAAGGCTGCGTTTTGTCATTTTGCTTTGCTAACGTGCAGCAGCTGCAGCTCCTGTGTGGTTTGTTTCTGTGATATCTTTGTTCCGTCTCTGGCTTCAGCGTTTATAACCCGATCCGGTCGCTGAACGCTGGTTTTGTGCTCTGATACAAAACCTGGCAACCTCTCTGTGCTGAGTCACTGTGTGCAGCTGAATTTGTCATCTTTACTTTTATTTCTTGTCGTTTCTTCGCAAATGAACCACAGGAGACGTGTTGATCGATGAGCTTCAGAGGTGGTTTATATTTAGGAGCCAGGCTCGCTGTAGCCCCACGTTTCTCCAGGCTTATGCTAAGCTAGGCTAACCACACCCAACTCCAGAGCACACAGACATGAAACTGATATCCGTCTTCTTATCTCACCATTTGAAAGAGCGTATTTCCAAAAAATGTTAAAACTACAGCCTTAATATTTGATTGTAGACTCGATGCTAGCTTCCATCTTGCCTCTTCGGGCGGTCGGACACCTTCACTCCAGCTTGTTTTTAGTTTTGTGAGCGGGATGACAAATAAATGAACCATGAACTAGTACCTGGATGGACTACAGGTGAAGGGACCAACAGGACAGACGTTAAAACACAGCGTCTTCTCTGCTTTAATGTCTTTCTGCTGCTGCATTGTTTCAGCGCTCACACACACACACACACACACTGGTGGAGCATCATCACGTCTGAGTGTGGTGCTGAAGGGTGGATTATGTAACTGTATATACATCGGCTGAACCCCACTGCAGCACCGGAGAGAGACGAGCGGTCCTCCCTTCATCTATTTTTACCTCCTGTGACGGCCGGCGATGCCTCTGCACCCCGTCCTTATCCCTTCATCCCACCCCTTCGTCCGTCTCCTCCTTTTTAATTAACCCTCCTCTTCTCCTCCTCTTCCTCTCTCCATCTCCCTCTGAGTCATCTCCCCTCCCCCCTCTGTCACACATCTCCTCACCCCCTCCTCTCTCTCCCTCTCTCTCTCTCTCTCTCTGCCTCTCCAGTATTTTCTCGGTCGCCGTGAAAGGCAGAGCACACACACACACAGGCGGCAGGTAAAGACAGGAAATCCTCTCTTCCTCTTTTCATCCACACGAGAGACGTTGCAGCCATTGTTGTCTTCTCTCTCTTAGATCTGCTGTTGATTGGCTGCTGGAAGGATGCAGGGTGATGCTGTGTGTGTGTGTGTGTGTGTGTGTGTGTGTGTGTGTGTGTGTGAGATAGAAATGATTCAGATGTAGGTGTAACTGCATGTGTGTGTGTGTGTTATTTAGCTTCATGTAAAATGGCTGTCCTGTGTATGTGTGAGAAGAGACAGGAAATCATGAGTGTGTGTGTGTGTGTGTGTGTTTGTGCATGTACAGTATATGTGTATGTGTCGGTTTTGGGTGTGTTTGTGTGAAAGTGATGTTGCTTCACGGCTGTCAAATGTGTGTGTGTGTGTGTGTGTGTGAAAAGAGGAAGGAAAGATGTGTGTGTGCGTGTTTTTGGCAGCAGAGATATTACATGTGTGTACGAGTGGATCCTGCAGTCGTGTGTGTGTGTGTGTGTTTGTGTGTGTGTGTGTGTGTTTGATTTTGTTGCACATATTTTCTCTTGGATTTCTTGGAAAATGTGTGTGTGTGTTTACAGTATGTGTGTGTGTTAAGGTGTGTGTTTTGGGGGCACAAATATTGTGTATGTGTGATTTTGTTGCACATATTTTCAGCTGGATTTTTGGGAAAATGGCTGTCAGGAGTGTGTGTGTGTGTGTTTACAGTATGTGTGTGTGTCTATGTTTAGGTGTGTGTTTTGTGTGTGTGTGTTTGTGTGTGTGTGGTGAGACCGGGCGGTCAATTACGGTCGAGTCCTCGGTACATCGAGTGTGTTCGATGGTGGATGTGTTGTAATATGGATGGCACAGCAGTGTGTGTGTGTGTGTGTCTGTGTCTGTGTGTGTGTGTTTTGCCAGCATAAATATTACATGTGTGTACGAGTGGCTCCTGCAGTCATCTGTGTGTGTGTGTGTGTGTGTGTATGTGTGGGATTTTGCTGCACATATTTTCAGTTGGATTTCTTGGAAAATGGCTGTTGAGAGTGTGTGTGTGTGTGTGTTTACAAGGAATATTGTGTGTGTGTGTGTGTGTGTGTGTGTGTGTGTGTGTGTGTGTGTGTGTGTGTGTGTGTGTGTTGGGACCAGGCGGTCAGTTACGGTCGAGTCCTCGGTATATCGAGTGTGTTTGATGGTGGATGTGCTGTAATATGGATGCCATTAGAGTGTGTGTGTGTGTGTGAAGGAGTACATGTGTGTACGAGTGGACCCGGCAGTCAAGTGTGTGTGTGTGTGTGAATTGGTCGCACATATTTTCAGGTGGATTTCTTGGAAAATGGCTGTCAGGTGTGTGTGTGTGTGTGTGTGTGTGTGTGTGTGTGTGTGTGTGACGATATCAGGCAGTCAATCACGGTCGAGTCCTCGGTTTATCAAGTGTGTTAGCTGGTGGATGTGTTATAATACGGATGGTGTGTGTGTGTGTGTGTGTGTGTGTGTCCTGCATACCTCCTCTTTGATTTATTTTGGAAAATGGCCGTCAAGTGTGTGTTTGTGTGTGTTTGATGGTTGATGTCAGGTAGGGGAATGTGTGTGTGTGTTTATGTGTGTGTTTTGGCAGCAGGAATGTTGAGTCAATTACGGTCGAGTCCTTGGTATATCGTGTGTGTGTGTGTGTGTGTGTTTGATGTCTGCATCTTTGGCAGTGTGTGTGACGTGTGGGTGGATGTGAAGTGTGTGTGTGATAACTGTGAGTTGAAGCTATATATGTGTGTGTGTATACAATGTGTGTGTGTGTGTGTAAACCTGGAGAATTATTAGCATGTGTGAGACTGCTCCACTTCCTCTGTGTGTGTGTGTGTGTGTGTGTGTGTGTGTGTGTGCCATACGTGCACTGATCAGCCTTCTGTTCCTCCTCTTCCTCCTCGCTCTCCTCATCCCTCCATCTCTCCTCTCTTCTGCAGCCAAATAGGGTCATTTAATTATTTATCTCTCTCTCTCTCCTCCTCCCTCTCTATGTCTCTCTATCTCGCTCGCCCTGCCTCATTTTCTCTCCCCTTCCTCCTGGACATTTTCTCTCTCTCTCTCTTTGCATCTACTTATTTTTAAACCTCTCTTTCCTCCTCCCTCTCTCCGTCCATTACCTCGTCTTTTCTCATCACGTACATTTATTAGGACTCGATACGAAAGAACGATTTTTTACAATTTCCAGTCCACTGATCCATCACCGGCTCTTAAAACTCTGACATTCGTCTCTGCATCACCGTCTTTTCTCACTTAAATTGAAATTAAGCCGGCGGTGATTTATTGAAAATGGCTCAAGTTATTTCAGATGTCAAAGTAAACGGCACGTTAAGTTTTTCTTCACGGTCTGTTTGAGGTGAGCGACGTGAGAAACTCTCCAGGGTTGAATCGTCAGCGCACAGATGAACAACGTCGCCAGTAAAATATATTTATTTGTTTTTAAATAAAACAGTCACAGGTACAAGTTAGTGTGCAGAATAATGAGAGAAGAGACGTGAATTTATTAACATTTGGGTGTTCAACGTTTCAGCTAAAAATCCTCATGTTCAACGAATGATTATTGCTATTGCTGATTAATCTGTCAGTTATTTTCTTGATTAAAATGTTTGAAAAAGCCATTGATGTTTTAGAAAGCCTGAGATATCATCCTCAGATGTCCACAACCCAAAGATATTCAGTATTTTTAGTTATAGAGGAGGAAAAAGTATGAAAGTATTCAAATTTAAGAAGCTGGAATCAGAGAATTTTGACTTTTTCCCCTTAAATAGTCGCTCAAACCGATTAATCAACAATCAAAATAGCAGTCGGCAAACTAATCAATTAATCATTGCATCTCTAATCTGCACTGCTGACTTCTAAGTTCATACACCTGACAATACATATAGTGCTTTATGTTTGAAATAATATAAACTACGGTCGTAACATAAATCTGTAGTATTGTTAAACAGATATCATCAAAAGGAAACTGCAGGAGTGGAAATGAACAGCGCAGAAGAAATACTTCAACCTTTTCACTCTACAGTTTCATAACTTAATTAGTTATTTTATCTGTGTGTTCACAATTCATGACTTTCACTTAGAGCAATTTTCTCTACAGTTGCTGTGAGTCTGCAGCAGACAGGTCAGTCAAAGTGAGCGAGACAGTCCTTCCCCTCCTCTACTGCAACTCGCTGCATGTGCAATGTCCACATCTCCGAGCCACAGTATGTAAGGTGGAGCGTGGTGGAGCTGAGGCCGGCAGAATGAAGCCGCTAACTGCTGCTTAAAACGCCCACACCCTTAATTATGCATAACATTCACACTTAATATCATTTAAATTAATGAGTAATGTAAAAATTCAGTCACAAACAGAGAAATTAGCAACTCTTTTTTGCACCAGGCTGTTTATTTCTGCTGTAAAGTTCGGCATTTTAACACGAGGACCCATTGAGACTGATTCGCTTTTGGTGCCTGCCTCAAGCGGCCGTTCGAGAAGACTGTGGCTTTTTGTTGTGCACTTCTGCGTTGGCTTCGTTTCGAGTCTCCGAGCTGAGGTTACCCTGATCTTCACCGGAGTTTTTATTCTTCAGTAAAGAAAACATCATGCAGTCGTTTTCAGACGAGATGAGTAAACTGATCTCGCTGTGTAAAACCTGTGAAATGCCCCTTTAATCTTTAAGCGATTCAGCATCTCTACCCGTCATTTATCTCTGACCTCATGATTTCCTATTTCCTCCGTCCTCAGAGATACTGTAAACATGATGATAACACCTCCACCGTCCTCCCCGTCCTCTCCTCGCATGCCTTCATCCCTCTCTCACCTCATTCTCTCTCTCCCTGGCTCGCCCACTCACGTGTTTTTTTTTTTTTTTTTCCTAGCGCTGGTATATTTTCTGCTGAGCACTGCAGTCTCTGGTAGGTGTGGTGTGGTGCGTTCATGGGTGTCCTCCCTCTCTGCTGCTGCTGCTGCTGCTGCTGCTGTAGAGCTTACGTAACTCACAGCAACGTGCACCAACAGCACCGGGGCGAGAGACACAGGCAGAGATGGAGAAAGAGCGAGAGAGAGAGAGAGGGATGGAGATGAGGGTTAGGAGATAAAGTCATTGAGGTGGTGACAGATTGGATAAGGGGAGCGTGTGTTTGTGGATGAGATGAGATGAAAAATGTGCAGCTGATGTTGAGAAACAGTTTGCTGGTGTCCTGCACACATGACTGACGTTCAAACAGCTGCAGGTGGAAGGAAAGTGTTCATCCATTACTGAAATAACTCACCCACCAAACCGACATCAACGAATGCAGCGATACTGTATATCGGCTAAAAAAAGCTGCACTTGAACACACCGCAAACACTACAGCTGATGGCCAACTCCCTCGTGCGTTCTCTCCTCGTACACCACCAGGTGGCGCTAGTTTGTGTTCGTCATTCGTATTCGAAACTGTAAAACTCACTCTCACTAATATCGACACTTCCTATCGAGAACACGTCTGATAGAAAGTTGAAAATGTCACTGGTGAAGAGGTGAAATCATGGATACGAGATCAAAACAATCATCCTCCGTCTTCACGATATGTCCGACTGAAGAACACAAAACACTCCTAAAGTGCAGGAATTATGTATTATTTACTATTAAGATATCAATATTAATCGGCAGTGTATCGATCACTGTATCGCAAGAGAAACTGATATTTTGTCGTATCGATATATTTTCAGTTTTGTTTGAAATTTGATTCAACGCACGCTGATCGAAATGTCGCCACGCAACATATTTACCTTCGAAAGTCCTGTTTTGTTGCTTTGAGAAGCAGAAATAAGAAAAACTGCAGATTTTCTGATTTAAAAACTGTTGGTGCGTTGTGCAGTCTGCTGCTCCACCCTCAGGAGGAAGTGTTCGGAAAAAACTGCAGTACTCTTGGGTGTGGCTTCAAAACAGCAACAAGAAAAAGAGAGAGAGAAAAAACCCCATAAAATTAATATAGGCCAGTAGAGAAAATCACCCACGCATCAATCCCCTCGACTGTGTGTGAGGAAGTTTCTGTATGCTGGCGGCGAGTCAGCCACCTTATCTGCTGTTTTTCTTCTGCTGAGCACCATTTATACATTTTGCTGACACTTTTATCCCTCTGTGACTTACAACGAGCGCAACAACTGAATAAGCATAAATTTGTAGGTCGTCGGCGCTGTAATCGACCGACGGCGAGCGGGGAACGAGGTTTCCTGAGTCGCCCGGAAAGCATCACGTACGATAGAGGAGTGCTGAGCGCAGGAGTCAGAGGACAGGAGGGAGGTGGAGGAGGAGGAGGAAGACAGGAGGAGTAATGTGATTTCGTGGGCAGGTTAAAAGCAACACAGCGGGAGATTTATGTCCCAGAGGAAGAGACGAAAGGTGGCGGAGAGACGAGTGAAGGGAAAGAAATGTGGAACGTTTAATGTCTTCAGGAAGGTGAAGGTGTTGTGAGTCGGAGAGACACCAGAGATAGAAAATAAAAACATATATTATACAGATATAAGAGTTTTAATATGTGACAGATTATAGATTTTCCTCTGTAGTGCCTTTAATCAGGCTAGATTGTTTTGGTGTGAGTTGAGATATCAGCCGTTGAGATGTCTGCCTTCGCTCTGATGTGATGATGACTGTGATGTATAAATCTGTGTCACTTAAGTTCTTTACTTCCTCAAAATGTTTTCTTCGAGGTGTCACAGCTCTCATATTTTAGCTTGCTTTGCCGCTCACTATCAGTGAGGAGGGTGGCAGCATTTATTTCAACAAATGACATCAATACATACCTTAAAAAGGTCATATAATGCAAATTTTTAGAATAGGTTTACATACTTTAATTTTCAAAAAACACATTATTTTTCTCATACGGTGCATCGCTGCAGCATCCCTTTACACACTGTATCTTTAACGCTCCGTTTCAGCTACAGAGTGAGACATCTCACCTCTGTTCAATCTTTGGTGAGAGTTGCCCATGCGCATTACTTAACGGGAAGCAGGATGTAGCCAATCAGAGGCAGAGTAGGGCGGGTCATGCCGAGCAAGGTAGTGTGATCTAAAATAACGCTGCTACAGAAGTAGCAACTGTGTGTCTGCTGACTGACTGGAGCGTATATTTTATTAGATATTTATAAATATGTATATTTATATAACGCCTGTTACATAGTGACGGAAACCAGGCGTTTCAGGCAGCGCAGGAGTTGCTACCTTTGGCGTGGACTTTTTCAAAATGCTCAGGCAAAAACCCAAAAAGCAAAATATGACCTCTTTAATGTGGATGTTAATGGAGCTGTGCCATCAATAACTTGCACCTGAACCTGTCACTCAAAATGGAAAAAGAAACCTTTAAGTCATCGTACCATCAAAAAGCAGTTTGCTCACAGATCTGACTTCACATGAACGCTCACTAAAGAGGAACGATAAGAAAAGATGTGACACACCCTCTACTATGAACCTCTGCTGCCTCAGTACAGTGACAGTTTTCTGCACGCTAGCAGCAGCGAGCCGGATTTAGCTCCTCACAGATCGATAAAGTATTCATACGGTACGGAGACGAGGACGGCATAAAAGGCCTTTTTTTTGACATATCGTTGCAGCGCTGCGTGCCTGGAATATCAATGAGGACGAAGAGGGGAAGCACCCACACACCAGATTAACATGGATGATAAGAGAGAAACGACGATGAGGACGGAGCTCCTGGTGTTTTGGAGACTTTGTGTCCGTTAATGATGTCACAGTGATGAAAAAATGGAAAATACATCAAACAGAATTGCTGCTGTTTTAATCTTGTGATGTGGAGCAGTTCGGTCTCTGACAGTACGAGAGGAACGAGTCCTTTCATGTTAATAATTAGAAGTGAAACTGACGGAGGACTGGACAGTGTAATGACTTTTTTGTTTTGGACATCAAGCAGCAGCAGCAGCAGCAGCAGC
Source organism: Pagrus pagrus (assembly GCF_965226575.1). NCBI lineage: Eukaryota > Metazoa > Chordata > Actinopteri > Spariformes > Sparidae > Pagrus > Pagrus pagrus. The sequence goes on along the minus strand of NC_140201.1, from coordinate 2,879,670 downwards.
AGCACACAGTCGCTCTTTAATTTAAATCCATATCTGACATCTGGTCTTGAGATCAAACCTGACCTGAATGTGTCTTCACGTCACGCTACAGCTCAAAAATGTGTTTTCGTCAGCTCTTTAAAAATACATCACTAAGTTTGAGTTTAAACTCCTGCTTCAACTGGCTATAGATACGTTCTGTGATTCAATTTATCATATAAAGTAAATGTTGACTGCACCATCGTCAGCAGGCACGAAATCTCCAGGGAGAATAAAGCCATGCTGGCAGCCTGGCACCATTTCTGTCTACTTTCACGTGTACATCATCGACTAAATGAATGAATAAACTCATGTGTTGTCCTGTTTTGTTGACAGTTGCTACTCTGAGGCAAACAGAAAGTGATCCGGTTGTTTTTTTTGACAACAAACAAAAGTTATCGTTTCACATGTTAAGTCATTATTAGCCAGCTAGCTCACCTTCATACAGGTGATTTTCTAATTGGGATTACACGTTTAAAACTTAAAAAAATTAGCTGTAAAGATTTTAGTCATGTGTAAATCAATTTCCTGGAATCAGATATGTTAACAAGACGATACTGTACCATCACAAACTGGATTAAAACTACTAAAAATAACAGTTTTATTTAGCTAAATGTCACATTATACTTTTATTATACTTCGTTTGTGACAGGGTGTTAGCCTTATTTTATTAGAACAAAGTTTAATGATCAGTGAAATGTAATTTAAAATCGTTCCAGTTGACGTGATTAAATAGCATTTTGATGTTGAAGTGTCAGGTCACGTATGTTAACTGTCTTTTACGTTAGCGAGCTAATGTTGTCATTTCTGTGTAGATCTCCGTTCTCGTGATGGAGAAAAATCCTCATCTTATGTCTGACTGAAGTTTATTCATTGAAGTTTATAAAAAACTTGTTATGTAAGAGGTTGTCTTCCTCTTGTGATCACAGACATTGATCTAAAAATACATTGTGAAGCTGTTCTCCAAATAGATTTCTAATACATGATAAATATAGCAAAGGGCATCTTACGTTAGCGTTAAACATCCAATTTCAGTGATGAAAAACTGAAAATGTTCGTTGACGACAGGTCAGAGAGGTCTGAACTGAACAAAAAGTGAACGTACGGACAAAGAAACAAACACATTGGAGCAAAAAACATGAAAATACAGCTTGTTGCCACACAATGCTTCATAAAGGTGATGTGTAATCCTGTAGATGCTGCTCCTCTGTGAGGGATTTTTGCCTGCAGGACTGGTGCAGCCGTGCACTAACCTACTTAGGGCGAATGCTCTTGTGGTTGAGCTGCTTTTCAAATTGTCAGATGGCAACCGGAGATGCATCTTTCCTGCGTTAGCGCTGCAGGATTTTCCGAGCCGAGTCTCCCGGGAGAGAAGACGCAACATCGGTAAACAGCAAAGAAGAACCTGCAGTGACTGTGAGGCAGCACCAGGGTCGGACTGATCTCTGAAACGTTCCTGCAAAACCTCTCGTCTTTTCTGTTTCTTTGTTTAACCGGGTAAAAGTCTGAGAGTGCAGAGAGAATATTTAGTGTCTGAGGTCATTATAGCAGGATAATGATGTTCTAGCTGATCATCCAGTGCCGACTTCATGAGGAAACGGCATTTTATTGATTAAACCATCATTAATCCAGCAGATCTCTTGTTTAAAGGGCAACTCCACCGGTTTCATTGTGTCTACAGGTCTTGGGGAGTGCTGCTGCATGTGTGAAAAAAGAAGTATAAAGTATTTTTGTGGCTCCAGAGGAAGCTGCAAGTAATCTGATGAATTACCTCCAGTGATGTCACTCAGTGGCTGAGTTGCATTGTGGGTAATGTGGGCACCAGGATTTCAAAAGCAGTCCACTGGCATTGTACTCATTGCAGAGGATTTCAGTTGAGCAGGCGGTCCTTCGTTGTGGATCAGGACATCAGAAGATCAGTCAGACCGCACTCCGGTTGTGGTCTGAGTGATGGGGTCTTCTGGTGTGTCACATGTGTGGTGGTTTATAGCAAGAGACATTTTCTTTGTACAGTTTTAAAGGAGCTCTATGCAACAATTTGCAGCACTTTACATGCATTAATCAGTTTTTATTGGTTGTATGTGAGTGGATTGTAACGTGACGTGAAAAATGAGACCTTCCTCGTCTCTCTCGGTTGTCTGTACAAGCCTGAGGATGATTGGCTGAAGTTGTTTAACACTGTTGGACTGTGAATTTCTCAGTGACGGACACGAGTCAAGGATGTGACTTTATACAGTTTCTCGAGAGCCTCGTCTCAGAGCCGCTAACAGAGAGCAACAGTAGCTAACGTTAGTGGAAATGTTGTCTGCTAACATAAACTAAGGACCAGCTGAAAAATGATCTTTTAAAGTTTTCTGCTTCAGCATATAAATATGAAGTAGTTGACACCGGTGCCGCTATAACCTGGGAGAAGGAGGGTTAACTGGTGATCTATTTCTATTCCAGACTAAATGACTGAACCAACTCACGCTTTGTCCTGTGTTGTTGTTGTTATTTGCGACGGAAATGATCCAGTTGTCTTTGAACCAGCGGCGCAAACGAGTCAATTGTCAAACATCATTCACGGCACAATTCAAACCGGATGAAAAAAAAGTATCTCTCGACATTCACCTCTGTACAGACTCTTTCTGAAATAAGGTCACGTGGTGGTTCATTGTGTCCTCAATGTGTCGTGGGTGCGTTCACACCTGTACTCACAGCTGTCCACCTGTGATCCGACCACGCAGGACGTTAATGCCAGGTGTAATGTAAACACGACGTACGGCACAAAGGAGTCACATATATCAGGCTCTGATAACCACAACAACAGTAGTTTTGGTTGTTAATGTAAAATCAGGCAGATTCCAGCCTGGATGAAAGTAAACAGATGCATAATTTACTGCTTTACTGCAACCTGCAGTGTGTGTCTGTGTGTGTGTGTGTGTGTGTGTGTGTGTGTGGTGAGCTTTGATTTTCACAGTGAATGTTGTTTCCCGTCTCCCCCGACAGCTGGTTGCGTGTGTGTTTGCATGTTTACGATGTAAAAACAGATCTTTTCACCCATGTGAGATCTCTCTACGTTATCCCTTCTCCTTTTTCTTCAGTCCCATCTGACACAACCAACATTATAACTGTCAAAAATGAAGCATGTTTTTTCCGAGCAGTCATAACGCAGCCTCCTCTCTCTCTCCGTGCCTCTCAGGATGTCGATCGTCAGCATCGTTGCCAGGGAGATCTTGGACTCCCGGGGAAACCCCACTGTGGAAGTGGACCTTCGCACAGAGAAAGGTGAATGCCGCAGAGGAAGAAGAATAACATAATGTTCCCCCCGCGATGATGTCTGCTCAGATTCATCATGTCAGGGATTTGCCAAAAAGCGTTAAGAAAGGCTCGACGGAGCAGCAGCATCTCTAAATCACTTCTGACATCAGACGACCTTCATTTGACCTCTGTCCAGATCAATCAGTATCAGATAAGGGTAGATCGAGGCTTAGACTCGTCTTGTAGGCTGAAGATAGGCAGTAAAAAGGATGCTTTCATAATCCCAAATCAAATGACAGTTTACATTCAATTTTACAGACTGGTGGGTGGTGTAAAACAAGATTTAGTCAGATTTCTCTGACAAAAACTCTAAATGATGAATGAAGTTACATTAAAGGATGAAATGTCTGAAACTGCCCCACGCAAAATTAGAAATTAACCCCAAAAAAGCCATTTTACAAAATCCAGAAATATGAGTCTGGCTGGATTATGCAAAAAAAGCAAGCAACTGCGTCAGGAGTCACAAATCGTTTGTTTGCCACGATGACTCCTACGTCACGTCTTTAAGGTAATATTGTGCTTACGTGGTGCGTATTCCTAAATAAACTTGTTTTTAATGACCAAAACCTAATAAATATAAACAACAAAGCATCTGCTGGGAATTTAACAAAACGTAATCTATGATCCGAATGTTACATACAGAATAAACAGAGAGCTGAATACTTCTGTTTATCTGCACCAACTTTTAAGTGTTTATGAAAGAGTCTCTGATTCCTCAGAATCAACAAAACGGAAAGTTCCTCGTAGCCGCTTTAAATTGCAACATCTTTGAAACTAACGAAATTAACTTTAGCACTGTCGTATCAAAGAGAAAGCAACTAGCGATGAATCCCTAATTTCCTCTAATGCTACACTGGAAAGAATAAAAAGGCTTTTTAAATGTGCATCAGTATTAATTTATATAATGAACAGTTATGGTTAAACGGCAGGAAGTAAAGTAAAGACTTGTAAATGTAGCTGCAGTGTCCTCACAGATTTAGTTTGATTTCACTGAATCATCAGAATCTGCACAGATTTCCAGAATCTTTTGGCAGGTACCGCAGCGGGTCGCCTCGTCTCCTCCTCCTCCTCCTCCTCTGTGCAACAACCAACATGGTGACACCTTCAGATGGAAGCTGAAAGTTGTCACCATGTTTCCCTGTAGCACTTAACTTGGCTACGCGAGTGTTTGCAAACATGATTTTTAGTCATCCCCCCCGAGCTCCGCTTCGTCTTAGTGCTGAATTTCTGCCCAAAGATCATTATCTTCCACGGGGATTTTTTACTTTCTGGCTCATGCTCAGAAACGCACGAGGTGAAATGTAGTTGTTGTTGTTGCCATGTGTAGATTTGTATATATGAATAATCAATTAAAGGATGCTGGCAGTCATGTATTTGCTGAGTGGGTTCAGTCATTAAAGCTCTTAAACTGTTTATTTACATAAGTTTGATAATCATACACGACTGAAGATTCAACTACAACAAAATAATCTCACGTTAAAGGTCCTCAAACCAGCGTTCTTTACCTTCATTAATGTCAAAATCAAAGTCCTGCTCCAGTGTGTTTTAATTCAAACAAACAGAAAAGTCTGTAGAGTTAAAACTGTCCGTTAATTTCATTTAAATCTTTAAATCTTTCTCTCTCTGTGTTGACGTTCAGGTCTGTTCAGGGCTGCGGTGCCCAGCGGAGCATCCACAGGCATCTACGAAGCTTTGGAGCTCCGAGATGGAGACAAGAGTCGCTACAAGGGCAAAGGTACAGCGGTGTATCATCTGCGTATTGACATGCTTCAAAAAGTTAACGCTGGGTTGTGTCATTTTTGACCACTAGGGGCAGAATAACACAAAAAAAACATCCCGAATGTATCTGTCTAGTAGCCTAGCCTCTCTCCTGCTGAGATGTTTGATGTATTTTTCTGAAAAAATATCAACATTTTCAGCTACGACTCCAACGATGTGCGAACGTACATGTTGTTTTCTCTCGGTTACACCCTTTAAAATTGACCTGAGTTCAACTTTTACTGTCTGGTGCAGTCGTGACCTACCTAAGCTAGTGGACCAGAGGCTAATGTGAAAATGCTAACACAATGTTTTGGGGTTTTTCTTGGCGAAAGTCAAAAATTGTTTGATTTAGTTTAACTTTTGAGAAAGAAACATTTATAAGCCACAAGCCACAATGTTTCTGTTCTGATTCTGGGCATTTTTGTTTCATGTCATACCCCCTTCCTGACCCGATATCCTGTCTGCCTCAAGATATTAGGCCAGACAGACCCTCAAGACCGAAATGCCAAAAAAATAATCCAAAAAACAAACAGTTACTGTAATAAGTTAGGCTACTGGACCAAAGGCTAACGTAGCTACAAGCTCTTTGCTGTAGGCTGACGTAGACACAGAGCAACATTGTCATCCCAGTAGAGTTGTGTGTGTGTTTGTGTCCTCTCAGTGATGTGAAGTTTAAAATGGTCTTTAATGGGGAGATCTTCCATTTTCCTCACCATCTACCTGCTAACTTTGTCTGCTGTTTGACGGTGGACAGGTTGTGTACGGTGGGTTTAACGGGAATGGACATTTTGCATTTCCTGTCGGACTCTTTTGTGTTTCCGGTTGTAAACTAAGCTAAGTGCCTCCTCGTCCTTTATATTTAGCTTTCAGACACGATATTGATATCGATCTTCGAAGTCTACGCAAGAAACTAATGATGTGTAAAGCTAAGAAAGTGCCAAACTATTCTTTTACCAGAGCTGGAAATAGTTGTGAGAGGTGAAAGATCCACAAGGACTCAACCATTCTGTCTTCAAGCTGCAGCTGTGTCCACTATCTCTGCAGGATTTCAGTTTCCCTTTTCCTGACTCAACTCTCGTCTCTTCCAGGTGTTTTGAAGGCAGTGGGGCACATCAACGATACTCTGGGACCGGCCCTCATAGCCTCTGTAAGTCACTGAAATGTTCATACTGTATATTTGTCAGATATATCTAAATATACAATGCCTGACTGGTGTTCTGCATGGATTTTAGCAGACCTGATACTCTTGTTTTTGTCAAAGGCAGAACTTTTGGGAATTTGCTGGTTTTTCAGGTTGTAGCTGATATGAGTTTTGTAGAGAGTGAAACTGGATAAAACCTTTGTATTTTTCTGGCTCCGGTAACGTAGAACTCAAGGTTACAAACTCACTTTAGAAAAATGCCATGTGTCTCCACGGTCTGTGGTCAGATTGAATCGGTTGTTGAGGCTGAAAGGTCCATTTTGTGACTTTAAATGTGAAAAAAAAACGACCTTGAACAGCAGGTAAAAACTCACCCGATCGATCGATGTGCAGATGACTATCACATCTGGACGGGCCGACAGGAAGCTGTGAGAATAAGATAAAGACTTCAGTTATCAGCAACGCTGGAGAAAAGTGTGTGTGTGGTGCAGAGATACTGTGAATGAAAGATGACAATAATGTATTTGTGTGAGATAAAGTGTGAGTGAGTACGAGGCAGACAGTATGATTCAGATATCTGCAGCAGTGCAGTATGGGTAATCTCATCCAGCAGCAGATGTTTTGCCGGGAAATGAATTTCGGTGATCAGTCAGGCGGGAAAACAAAAAAAAAAAAACAGACGAATGGCTCCCAGGACCTGAACGTGACATCAGAGACGGATCGGTCTGAGCTCACACTTCAACAAAACTCAGTCAGAATGATTAAAAGAGATTTCTGGAGATACATAAATTAATTAAAGATGATACAGCTCCCTCTGTGTCTCTGTTTTTGTGTGTCTGCAGGGCATCAGCGTGGTGGAGCAGGAGCAGTTGGACAACATGATGATCGAGATGGACGGAACAGAAAACAAATGTGAGTCCAAAACAAAAAATCTCGTCCTCAGAGTCTTTTTTCAGCCAGCAGGAAAAAAAACCCCTCCTCGTTCCAGCAGCTCAGACTCTCATGTGAAGTCAAAATGTTTTTCACCAAAAGGCACGTTAGTCACAACCAGAGGCCTAAAAAACAAGACGGAGCGAACGGATCAGAACACAAACTCACATCCTCGATGAATAAAACGCTCGGTTTGTTTATTTTAATCTACGATCAGGCAGAGAGAGTAATGAAATGAATCAGCCACACAGAAAAACCTGATCGTGTCGTGAACAGATTTTAATTTACTTTCCGTCCACGCAGCGACACATGCAGGTTATCTCATCGCACGGAGAGTTCATCCTCTTTGCTGCCTGCTAACCGACGAGACTTTCATGTCGATAACTGATTTTAACTCATTATGTTGTGTAAGAATGGGAAAATAGAGAAGATAAGTTAAAGCTCCTATTTGTAAGATTACTGACGCTTGCAGGTGGCGTCTTGCAAATCCTGGAACCGGACAAGTATTCAACGACACTCAAAAATCAACATCAACTCTTACAAATAAAAGCTTTAAGATAAGTTACCAACAAAATACAGCTACGATTTAGTCAGTAAGTTCTTTGAATACTTATTTACTAACTATTTAATTATTAAAAAAAGGACCGCAGCCACAGCTAGAAAGTCTTTTACACATTGCATTAGTTAAATTTTAATTAGATGTAACAATGCTTACGTATATCATCTCCGTTAAACTGATAAATAAATTAACAAACTACCTGAAGAACAAACGCATAAATGAACTGAACCTGACATTAAAGGAAATCTGCATTATAATAAAGTTTAAATTAATCTTGTGCAGGATGTGTTTTTTAACTGACAGGAAATGAGTTTGTTATTTTTTACCTTTCTCGTCCAAACAGCTCAGTTCGGGGCGAACGCCATCCTGGGCGTGTCTCTAGCCATCTGTAAGGCCGGTGCAGCAGAGAAAGAAGTCCCCCTGTACCGCCACATAGCCGACCTGGCCGGAAACACAGAGCTGGTGCTGCCGGTTCCTGTAAGACTCAAACTCACACTGCACAACATCTGCACACCTCACAGTGAAAGTGTTTATACGCTGATGAATACGCTGCCGGACAGTTTCCTGTGAGGCTGACACTGTGTTGTCTGACAAACAGGAAGGTAACGAGACTACTGAGGGAATATTTCTGGAAGTTAAAACGTAAAAATACAAACTTTGTTACATCAGGACGAGCTGCTAAACTGACAAATAACAACATCTGCACAGTGACTGTGATTAATAATTAGTTTAAGATTGAAAATATTAATTTATCATGTTTGAACTGTAACAAAGTCTAAAGAATAATGACGTTCACACTCAGATGTTTAAGATGTGAACTGAAGATTTTTAAGCTGCTAAAACATTAAACTCTCCTTCACTGCTCTTTATTTCCTCTCCTTGTTTCCTCTCCTCTTCTTCTATCCTCTTCCTTGTCTCCTTTTCTCCTGTCCTCTCGTCTCCTCTCCTCTTCAGGCCTTTAATGTGATAAACGGAGGTTCCCATGCAGGTAACAAACTTGCCATGCAGGAGTTCATGGTCCTTCCTGTTGGCGCCGAGTCTTTCAAGTAAGAATTCATCTCCAAAACTAGTTAACATTTCTGTCTCTCCTGCTGATGTTGGCCCTGCTACCTTGTCTCTTCTGTCTCTCTGATGACGTCTTCCTGCCTCCGTCTGTCCCTCAGGGAGGCGTTGAGGATAGGAGCGGAGCTGTACCACACACTGAAGGGGGTGATCCAGGAGAAATACGGCCAGGACGCCACCAACGTGGGAGACGAGGGAGGATTTGCTCCCAACATCCTGGAGAACAGTGAGGGTGAGGAAGAGGAGGAACATCACAACATACGTTTTCTGTCTCGCCTGAGGAAGTTTAGAGTTAATGTGGTCAGTGGGCGACGGAAACACTTCCTGAAGAAGAGGTAGCAAATATTTAGACTACATGACTGAACAGGTGTTTCATTGGTCTTAGATGGAAACTTCTTCTTCTAATGCTTCTTCTTCTTCTTCTACTTCTTCTGCTTCTTCTTCTTGTATTAAACTTTATTAAAGTTAATAAATCTATATTGTCAACTTTTGGTCAAAATATTTATTAGATTATTTTTGCCTGTGAACGTCTGGAGGAGGCTGCATCAGTTTTCAGCCCTCAGTAGTGTCTGCAGAAGGCTGTTTATAGCCAGAGAGACAAAGCCCAGGGCACAAGAGTAAATAACCACATCATTATTTCTATCTTCTGCTTCTTACCTCTCGTCTCCATCTCCTCTGGCTCCTCTCCGCCTCCTCCCCATCCCCCTCTCTCTCACTCGTCAGCTCTGGACCTGCTGCAGACGGCCATCGAGAAGGCCGGCTTCACGGACAAGGTGGTGGTCGGGATGGACGTGGCCGCCTCAGAGTTTTACCGCGACGGGAAATACGACCTGGACTTCAAATCCCCACCGGATCCAGAGAGACACATCTCTGGAGAGGAGCTGGCTGACATCTACCAGGGCTTCGTCAACAACTACCCAGGTGGACTGTATCTGCTGTTTTCTTTCATCTTTCATCCAGAGACAAATTATCCTTCATTAACTTTTCACCTCTCCTCTCTCCGTGGCAGTGGTGTCCATCGAGGACCCGTTCGACCAGGACGACTGGGAGGCCTGGTCCCGTCTGACAGCTCAGGTGGGGATCCAGGTCGTCGGAGACGACCTGACGGTGACCAACCCGAAGAGGATAGAGAAAGCTGCCGAGGAGCGAGCCTGCAACTGCCTGCTGCTCAAAGTCAACCAGATCGGCTCCGTCACCGAGGCCATACAGGCGTACGTCTGCTTTATTTCAATAAACATGATTGAAGGTGGATGAACGTTCAGTCAGCGGCTGCTCTTCAGTATACGTTACATAGTCTGAAGAAAAAGAAACTAATATGGCCGCCTCGGGCAGGGCGGTGAACTTGGACTGGCCACAGAAGGTCATCCATCTCAGCTGAGACGACAGAGACGCCTATAGGGAGACACAGCTGCCCCGCTCACACACACACACACACACACACACACGCGCAGTCAGCATGTTGTCAGTCACATCACTCATTACCTGTCAGCCATGTTGACCTTGTGCCAGAGAAGAGCAGCAGCAGACAGACCTTTACAGAAGATTAATGGGGGACAGGAAGTGACAGGAGGTTTTTAGTATGAAGATTAGCTGTCAATCAAATATACTGATGCAGCCTCCTGGGACTGTTGTGTACATGTACTGTATGTCATAGCTGTTGACACCTTTATCCTCTTTTATGAAGCCTGTTCAAGGCCGTCGCTGTTGTGTTACACACCTAGCCTTTTTTTTTTGTCTTCCGGACCTATGGCATGCTATCCAGAATCACAAGCTGGGGGCATGTTATACTGTGACTGTGTGGTTCACTGTAAGAAGCTTTTGTGGAGAGTGGTGTGCCATCTATGTCAGACTTAAGAAAACTGTTGCTGTTGTGTAATACACTGCGCCATCTGTTTTGCTCCGGTGGCATGCTATCCAAAATCACACACTGTGGTGGCATTATACATTTCATTGTATGAGTCAGGGTAAAAAGTCAACGAAGGCGTCTTTTTTCATGGCAGACTTAAAAAAACATGTAGAAAAAACACAAAAAACACAAGATGCTGACGTTGTGTCACACGCCGCACCTTTTTTGCTTCTGCAACGGTGGCATGCTATCCAAAATCTCACACAACATAATACCAGCTTTGTGTAGACTCAACAAAATGTGTAAAAACAGAGGATGCCGAAGTTGTCGTGTTAAAAGCCACGCCTTTTTTTAATCCTTCTGCAACGGTGGCATGCTATCCAGAATCTCCCTTGGGGCGGCGTTATACAGGCGTTGTTTGGTTCAGTGTAAAACAGCATTGAAGGCGTAACGACGGGTCTTTTTTCACAGCAGGATTTCAGGATGTTTTGTGGAGAGAGTGTGTTCTCCAGTCTTGAATGTGTGTCATTCATCTCAGACTTAACAAAACGTCACTCAGGATTATGAAGCCATCAGTCATGACAGTGTGACTGGATTACAGCAGGAGGAGGAGAGAAAGATAAAATGATAGAAACGGAGCCGATGACAGTAAAGATGATGTATCGTGCCCGTCACATGAAAAAACCTTCCTGCGTCGTTAATCTGATACATTCCTCTAACAGCTCAGCCGGCCGAGCGGAGGAACCGAACGAAGGCTCGATCATTTTTTACAACCTCAAATTTGACCCCGAGGCAACGACGGCGTCTTAATTGTCATGTCGTTAGCTGGTTAACAAGACAGATGAGTTGCAGTTACGAATAAATCACATTTAGATTAATTAACTTTCAGAGTGATCTCGTTAAGGAGACACACACAGTGTTTGTACTCACACACACAGTCTGCACGCTGAGATGTGGCTGCAGGAAGTCGTTTCTCTTCAGTGGTGGTCGCCCCGGATACAAAGGTGCAGGTTTTTCAGGTCTTCAGGGAAATTTCAAGCATCAGACACTTGATTTCCTGCATTCTGTTGATTTTCTTATGTCAAGTTTGTGCATTTTACTGCAGCAATTTTAAGTGGAATCGTCTTAATTTATGTAGGTAAACGAAAACATAAATCAGGGGCCGTGATGTGATTGTAATTACAAGCAAAACGCCTCTCAGGTTCTGCCAGATAACATGCAGGATCTCTCTCACTGCTTTTACGTGGTTTATTTAAAGTTAATAAATTTGCTATTTTATGTCTTAAGTTTTAGCTGCAGGATGCTGAGGTTGAAGCTATGGATATATATCCATCCTTCAAATGTACAATATGTTTTATAGTTGAACTTTCCACAAGGAAACTTTTTCTTTTCGTCAGAGATTATTTAAAAAGCTTCAGTGTGTCTGCGTCCCCTCTTCTTGTGTTTGCTGCAGTTTGGGTTTGGAAATTCAGTAATTCTGGAAATGGGACACAAAACAAACAAGCCATTGAACAGTAGCCTCCTGACGGGGAGCTGAAGGCCCGCGGGTTTTGTTACGTGACCTATAAAATCAAAGGAGCGCTCTGAGGGTTACGGTCACATGTTCACTGTGTTTTGCTCGCTGCTTGAAATAGTTTCTATCTTTGCAGCTTTACACTCACAACAACAGGAGGTGATATGTGTTGTGTGATCGTCTATAATTAAACAGTCTCTCTCTCTCTCTCTGTCTGTCTCTCAGGTGTAAACTGGCTCAGGCGAACGGTTGGGGTGTGATGGTCAGCCATCGCTCAGGAGAGACGGAGGACACCTTCATCGCTGACCTGGTGGTTGGACTCTGCACTGGACAGGTGCACACACATCATCAGACGTTTTCATAATTTAACATTTCACAGTTCTGTATTTTCTTTGAATATTTAATTATCTTGTTAGTTATAATTTTCACTGTCTCTCGGTTGCAGATTAAGACCGGCGCCCCCTGCAGATCTGAGCGGCTGGCCAAGTACAACCAGCTCATGAGGTCAGTGGTGCTGCTTACATAATGTGTCAGCCTCTCTCCTGCAACACACACACACACCGAACACACACACACACACACAAACTTCGTCAATTCATTTCACCACAGTTCCTCAGTTTAATGAAGCTGAGGGTCGGCTGACCTCCAGGTGATGTGATAAACACCGGATATGCAGTCAAGCACAATGAAACACTCGGAGGAGGATCCACTTCGGCTGAGGTTTATCGTAGACTGAAGCAGGTTGAAGGAGAAAACTGACAAAGCTGTTTTATATATTTTCACTCAGACAAACAGCAGCTGCCTGTAGAGAGCTCAGGTTTCTGCTGCGGTGCAGTGAAGTCCGCCCAAGTGTCATTTGATGGTCTTCACATGCAGAATTGGTCAAAGAGGCTGGAAGGAATGAACTCTCGTTCAAGAATCGTTGCCCGTTTTATGTGATCGCACAGCAAAATAAAATGTTAATGAAAAAGTAGCAGAGAGGGAGAGAGGACGGGACGACACACCAGCTTTCAAACCCTGGTTTTTCACCTTCGGGAAATGATGTGGAAGCTGAAAAAAATGAGGGCAGCAGACCTTTTCTACTCGTGGCCACGCCCACCTCTCAGGTGCAACCAGTTTCCTTGACAACACACCTAAAAACAGCACCTGTCGACTGAAGGGTCAGCTGTCATAAGTCTCATAATCTGTTTCTTCAGTGAGAGTTTGAATCATTTCTTCTCCCAGAGGAAAAGTGCAGACTGGATTCATGTGGAGCTCAATAACTGGACACATTTATGACATCATCTCTGTCTTTATGTGAACTTTAAGTCCAGGTTGTAAACTTTGTCTTTACATGATCTCGACTCATTAAAACCAGTCATAAAGTTTAGTTCATACACATAATGACAACTGGAAACCTGCTGCTGCTGAAGCTGAAGTCAGTTCCTGCGTAATTAAATGTAATTCCCACTTTTTTCCCCCTCTGTATCTTCTTTAGCTCAGGATCCGGCAGCACCTCTCCTGCAACACGACTCCTTAGGTGCCCCGCTCTGTTAGCGCTTAGCATCACAGGGCTAATTGACGTGACAGGCGGCAGCAGTGCCGGTGTCACCCCATGTGTCCGAGCCAGTCAGCAGCAGGAGCGGGAGCAGGGGGGAGGAAGGAGGGAGGAAGCAGGGGGGGAGGAAGTGGGATCGGCTCAGCGTTGTAATCCCATCGGACTGCTGAGGAGCCGAGGAGAGGTGGAGGGTGGAGAGACTTACAGCGGCATTAACCAGCGATAAACGCTAATCAGTGCAGCCGAGCGTGCACACGTGCAGACACAGCAGAGAGAAATTAGTTATTTATACTGCAGAGCGCTGACACGCGGCGGCAGCTAGTTTTTTAAAGGAGTATTCCAGAGATTCAGCATCACATTTTCATAAACTTTAAGGACTTTGAAGAGACAAGTCACAAGTCAAAACTGAAGCATACCTGGACTTTTAGTTCCTTTTAGTTTCAGTTCCTTTCTTTTCTTTTAAAATAATAACGTGTGTTGTATTCCTGTGTTTGATTTTTGTTGTCACTTAGGCATTGAAAATCTGAAAACAATTGCATTTCCTCCTGATGGTTTGCTGAACGCTACAGTGAGCAGCTTTTTCCTGAAACTTCTGAGCCCCTTTTTAAAAAATAAAACCAGGACTTAAAACTATCACTCAGAAAATCACAAACTGAACCTAGCACTGACTACGGCGTCTATTCTCTCTTGGCACAACGCTGTGCTGATGCTCTGGTTAGGTTGAGGCACAGAAACCACTTGGTTAGGGTTCGGAGAACACCGCGGTTTGGCTTTAAATACCTGTTTTGGTTTCCACGATCACTGACGGAGGTGATCCGACTTCCCGTGGGGAAACAGCCGATTTTGGACGCCATTAAACATCTGTAAATGTCTCCGAGTCTCCTTAAAGAACACCCATGTTGACATGTTTTCATACACAATGTATTTTGATGTCCTCCTCGTCTTCTCGTCTTTTCTTTCTCTGCAGGATCGAGGAGGAGTTGGGCGACCAGGCTCGCTTTGCAGGCCATAACTTCAGGAACCCCAGCGCCCTGTGAATCTGACACAGACGAATGACTCACACACACACTGACACTAACACACACACACACACACACTGACACACACACGTAAACTGACAGACACGACAAACATGGAGCGAGCCATGTCGAATGAAAGATCACGCAGATTAATGAAGAAACACACGAGCAAAAGAGCAAAAAAAAAGATTTAAATTAATTAAATTATGCACTTACAGGTAGGGAGGTGATGCTGTATGCACACACACACACACACACACACACACACACATAGAGTTACGCAGATGCAAAATGCGCTCACGCACATGCAGGGGAATATTATTAAAAATATCTAATTTCTAAGCCAGACATGCACTGTTACTGTAGTTTTAAAGGAATAGTTCATGTACAGCCAGAGGACAGACCTGCAAAAATAAAGATTATCGTTGTAAAAACCAGAGAGATAAATACGTAGAGATATAATAGATTAACGTAGACTGACGCACGCAACTGAAAGAGATAAGACAAATACAACTTTTAACACCAAAAGAGGACGATGCACTCGCAGACAGAAACACAAAAACAGCAGTTTCAGGGACTGAGTGAAAAAAAAAACCCGACAAAACTACACAAGCACCTGAACACACTCTCACCTGGACACTGAAGCACCTGCACTCCACCACTTCTGTCCTCCTCCCCGAACTCTTTTCGTCCCACCTTTTTTCTTCTTCTTCTTCTTCGTCGTGTCTGTTTCTCGGTTTGCAGACCCTCTTTTTCTTCCCCTGCCCTCGACGTGATTCTGATTCTTTGTCTTTTATGCTTGAAGTCTTAAAGAAAAAGAGAAAAAACACAAAAAACTGAACCCCTCCGACTCCCTTCGTTCCTTCTGTTCCTCCTGAATGTCGATAGAGTAGCCGTGTCGAAAAAGACGAAAGAGAATTTAAAAAAAGAAGAAAAAAAGAAGAGAACGCTTGTCATTGAAAATAATGTGAAAATATGTGAAATAAAAAGATGTTAATTTACAATTTCAATCACAGCTGACTGCTTTGTCTGTGTTTCTTGTTGTTGTTTCAATTCGCAGCTTCTTTTGCGTTTTTCTGCAATAAACTTAGTTTCAGTGAGAGAAATGTGTGTCTAAGAGTCTCAAAAGCTAATTTCAACCACTAAATCTACAATAATACATCATTTATTAGCTTATTTATATTTTGTATTAATAATCTACATCTGCATCTACAAAGTACCTGAAGCTAACACATAAATGTGGAGTAAAAAGAACAATATCTGCCTCTGAGATGTAATTAACTAGAAGTATAGAGTTAAATGAAGTACAAGTACCTTGAATGTGTACTTTAAGGGTACCTCCATTAATTTTACACATTAAAGTGTGTTTATAGGGCTGCACATGTTAAAACAAGTAGTATAAAGTCCTGTGTGGCTCCAGAGGAAGCTGGAGCCCCCAGTGATGTCACTCAGTTGCATCGTGGGTAATGTAGGCACCAGGTTTGTAATAAAAAAAAAGGTGATATCCATTTTAATTTCATGTATTTATTCATTCAGTTGTTACATTGTTCACATCCTTTGTATCAGTGTGACAAACACTTGTAACCCAGTGTTGGACGTACAGCGGTAAAGTGCAGTGTAACTACGTAAAGCTTTATAGTGCCTACTGGGGAATACTTCACAATAAAAGTCTCGATTCATATATTTTATTATTATTTTAGTACATTCTGTCCAGAGCTTTTATTGTGAAGGGGCCCTGAAGTAACAGTTAGTGCAGCTGAGTGAGAGAAGGTGCATCATTAATACAACGTTACAACACACACACGAAACACGCCGGGCCGACCGATCCTCTGCTGGTACCAACGCTTCCTGTCGTTCACGTACTCGAACGTTGTCACAGTTTGATGAAGAGCAAATCAAAGAAACAGTGAAACGTTTGCATCAAACTCTCTCGTTCCACCTCTGGAGTAACAAAATGAAAAATAAATGAAAAACAGACGTGTGTTTACCCCGAAGCTGAAATGATTTCCTGTGAGAAACATGAAATCATCTGAAACGTGAGGACTGATTGTAAAGTTTTCAAGATGTAAGATATTAGAAACAGAGTTAATGGTAAAAAGAAAAACACAGTCAGTAGTTTGATTGTTTTTGCTCTAATAAAGACACAAAACTACCTCATCCAACGTATATTTTCAAAATAAAACTCTCTGTGGATCAGTCGGCCCGGTCTGCAGACACAAGGTGATGATCTAAAGGGCCGGGTGCTCCTCATTGGTTCCCGATGGAGCCGTTTTATTTGTTCTCGTTACGCTCGCGCGTTGATGATGTCGACGAATTCGGGTTTCAGTGAGGCTCCGCCCACCAGGAAGCCGTCCACGTCGTCCTGAGACGCCAGCTCTCTGCAGTTCACTCCCGTCACTGAGCCTGGAGGACGGAGAGAGAGAGGGGAGAAAGTGATGATGTGGGGAAATCAGAGCGAACAAAACAACAGAAAAGTCCCCAACAAGGTGACAGGAGACATTTATCTGCTCTGTAACGGTGAGCGTGGACCTCTTTCGCTCCAGGCTGTGAAAAAAACATTCAATTCATATTTGATTTATAGTTGAAAGCATCGTACAGAAGTAACTCCTGACAAACATCCATCAAGATAAGTCAGCAACACAGGAGGATACACCGGCACACGGAGGCTTTAAAGTTAAAACTGCCGCGACTCAAAGGTCGTCACTGACCTCCGTAGATGATTCTCAGAGAGTCGGCCACGTCGTCCGACACGTTGGCTCTGATCCACGCCCTCAGCTTCTCGTGGACCTCCTGAGCCTGGACACACAAATAAAAGTGTTAACTTCCTGTATGACCAAAACTAAAGGTGTTGCAATGTTGTGATAACCGTGATATTAAAAAAAACACATTCGATAACACTGTCTGAGAACTGAATACTGAAAATATATGTCAAGAAAAATGTCCCTGTTGTTTAAATGATCTCCGCCCAGGCTGTCTGCAGGTATCAGACACGTATAAGGCTTGTTTTTCTTATTCAAGCATGCAGGTAAGTGTAGATGCAGGTTTTATGTAGGAATATGGTCATTAGAGCGAGTTAATCTACATTTTGCCGACAGATAAATACAAATATCAAGTAAAAAGACAGTCAGTGGTAGGTTTCAAGATATGTACAATCAGAAACTTTGACGCAGAAGAACTTGACAAAAAGAAATCAGAAGAGGAGTAAATGTAATTAGATAAAATGTTTACGACATTTAAAACCTCACTAATTAAAATATTATTTTATTTAAAGGCATTTAAAGAACTTGCAGACGCCCTGAAGGAGCACAATAACCAGTGTCACCAGCTGAATGTGCAGCCTCGGGCGAGTTCATACTGGACGAACTGGATCTGCAGGAGTCCAAGTTTACTGGTAACATGACGGCAGAAACGCTGAACACACCCACTGTGACAGTAAACACACCGGGCTGTTACTATAAACACAGCGTGAGTCATCGTCCTCTGATTTACACAGTGAGTCAGCGGTACCTGTTCAGGCGAGGCCGTCTTGCCGGTGCCGATGGCCCAGACGGGTTCGTACGCCAGCACCACCTTCGCCCAGTCCTTCACGTTGTCTGGAACACAACAACATCCCTCCGTCAGACAACGAAAATGTACAAACCAGTAACTCATTCTGAGGTAAAATACACAAAAACACTGAGAAACTCGAACTAATCGGGTTAAGAATGCTTAAAGGAGACTTATTGTGTTTTTTCATTTCCTTTCCTTCCGTGTTATAAATGTTCTTGCTCATGTTAAAGATCTTGAAAGTTAAAAAAGTCGAAGAAACTCCTCTCTCCCACAGAAAACACTGCTCCTGAACGCCTCGTCAGTAGCCCCGCCTTTAAAACTGTGACGTTGTGACATCACATCGCGTCTGGTTCGTCAGATAAGACTTGATTCAACACAGCTGCTCTGTTGTTGTCGGCGTCGCTGGCTCAGGCGTGTGTGAGCTGACCAAGCAGAGGACACCAGGTGTTCAGGAGGGAGGGGCCTTAAAGATTTTTTATTTTTGAGCATTAAAGCACGTAAACCTGTTCTGGTAGCAACAAAATAAAACAATACGCCTGATAATGAGCAGAACATGTCTCCTCTAAAGGCAGAGCAGAGATTCAGAGAACATCCTGCTTCAACAGACGAACGGGACGACGGCGTCTGAAGAAAAGCCTCCATCAGCAGAGTCCACTGACCTATTTACATTTTAAATCAGCGTGTAGCCTCGTTTGAGTACAGAAGTGGGCTGACCAGGGAGAAGACCATCAACAACATCCTGTGACTGCAGACTGGTGGTTGTTCTGCTGGCTGATCGTCGTCCTTTGGGCAATTAAAATGTTTACTCTCATCTTATTTCACCTCGAGCTGCTTTATTTATTCCTAAGCTTTTACTGTTTTATCTGCCTTTTTATTATTTTGACTTTTTAAAAAATGTTTGTACTTAAAGCTTCCTGTTTGTGTTTCTCGCTGTTTCTTTCCACGCTACGCACTCGGTTATATTGTAACTGAGGAGTCCGCCTCAACACGTTTCTGTTAAAAATATACAGTATTTTAGGAAAAAAGACTGTTGAGGTAAGTTTCAATCAAAGAAAGGAGAAAAATATTCATGTGTTTTGGTGTGAAACCGACTGAAAGTGCTGTAACGTGTCTAAAATAAAAGATAATGAAAATAAACAGAGTTATTAAAAAAGATGGTAAAAATGTGTATTTCCTGTGTTTACCTGCGATGACCTGCGTCTGAGCGTAGACGACTTCTTCTGTGGTGCCGCCCTCGCGCTCCTCCAGCTTCTCCCCGATGCAGGCGATCACACCCAGATCGCTCTCCAGAGCATGAGCCACCTGAGACCAACAGAACCAGAACTTTACCTGACGCGTGTCCACAACATGTTAACAGGTACAACAACTCTGCTGTTGTGTCTGGAAAGGGTTCGACTTTTTAGCTGCTGCTGTACGAACACATCCAAATCCGTTTCCTGGTTCCAGCTTCTTAGATCTGAAGGTTTTTCTTGTGTCTCACCTTCTGTCCAATCAGCTCGTCGCTCTCCCCGAAGACGTGACGGCGCTCGGAGTGTCCCAGGATCACCCAGTCCACCCCGCAGTCCTTTATCATGGCCGGACTGGAGGGACAGGAAACAACGTTAGAGAGCTGAGGCAGAGGATTAAATTATTTTAACATTCATCAGCCTCCGGTCTGTTTTTAAACAATTCATGAGGGCATTCGCTCAGCTGATACCTGATCTCCCCTGTAAACGCTCCCTTGGCCACCTTGTAGCAGTTCTGGGCTGCGACGCCGATCTTGGGGTCCAGACTGGAGCGAGCGAAGTCCAGGTAGATGGAGGGAGCGCCACACACCACCTCTGAAACACACAGGCTAGACTTTCAGTTTATATTCATCTACTTCTGTTTGCACTTGTGTGGTTTCCCTCCACTGCTCCCATCATCACCATCGACCCACACATCGACTCTTCTCTTGCTTTACGTCCTTAGGTTCAACATTTATTTACATGTAATCCATCTTAACTCTTCACTTCTGTCCTGAGAAATAAAACACTATCTGAAGTTTGCAGGACGCTGTCAGGAGGAGAAAGTGAAGTTGTGCCTAAATGTGCCTTTCAGCCCTCGACTCGACTGAAATGGTTAATTTAATTAAATTTAATTGGGTTACATTTATCTTTAGTTCCTTCACTAATAGAGTGGCTGCGCAGCCGTCGTCACGTTGAAGCACTAAAACAGCATGTTTAGGTTCATTTGTTCGTTTTGAACACGCTGCACGTCGTCTTGTATCAGAGCTCCAGACGAACCTTCATGCTGTAACTTTCATTAAGGTTTAATGTTATTTCTAACACATCATGTAAATGATTGTAAACGGGAGGAAAGGTGCAGATAAATGTTGCTGTGTTAATCCGTCTTACTGAGGCTCTGGCTGCATGTGTAGTACTACTGCAGTATTTGTGTATTTTCTTTATATTTTGTTTGTTAAAAATATTTTTTAAATCTTTTAATTATCCGCTTGTTTGATGTTTCATTGACTAAAGAATTTGTTGTTCAATTAGTTTTTCAGTTGTGGAAATACGACCTCACAACTGTACTTAAGTACTTGAGTAAATGTACTTAGTTACATTCCACCACTGATCAGCTAAAAGTAGAAATACTCCTTTTGCAGAAATACTGACATATTATTTATTATTTACACACGAGTTGCAGCTGTTACGAAGACAGTCGCAGCCCGGAGCCTTGTTATGAACCTGATTACTGAATCTTTACTAATTGATTGATGGGTGAAGTCATTGATCGAGCAAACACACGAACACTCTCCGGCTGCAGCTTCTCAGATGAGACGATTAACTTATTTTATACGAGTAATCGATTATCTTTCTGTTTTGAGACGTCTCTCAGATGTTGTGACAGGATGTTGATTTCGTAGACGTTAGAATTAATTGTTTACTAAAAATATAAATGACAGATTAATCGATATCAGCTGCCACCGGTGGAATGTAACTAATACCTCAAAACTGTGTTTAAGTACTTGAGTAAATGTACTTTCTTTACATTCCACCACTGATCAGCTAAAAGTATCAGAGTAGAAGTACTCTTTTTGCAGAAATACTGATATATCATATATCAGATTACATTTCCTCATTAGAGCCAGCAGTAAACTCTAAAGTAACTAAAACTGGATCCACCTGTATCAGCTGCAACATTAAAGTAATCGGATACTAATGATTCTGCTGAGTGAGTACTTTTACTTTTTATAAGTATATTTTGATGTTAATACTCTTGTACTTTTACTCCTGCAGGACAGAGTACAAGTACTCTTTAAATTACACAGTACTTGAGTAAAAGTACTCAGTTACTCTGCAGCTCTGAGCAGAGGACAGTGACGTCAGAGGCCTGTCTGCAGCTCATCCTCGTCACATGACTCCAGGTCATTATGTGATCAGAGCAGCAGCAGTGTTTCCTCCCTGAGTCTGATTACTGATCGATTATTTGATTGATCGGTGGATCGGAACCACACACACACTGTGATGATGATGGTGATGATGATGATGGTGATGATGATGATGGGTTACCGGTCTGGTCGTGCAGGCTGGCGGTGTTCAGGGTGCTGATGAGCTCCTCCAGACTCTCCTTGTTCCCGTTCATCTTCCAGTTTCCTCCCACGAAGAACCTCCGGAGCGCCATGGCCGCTGAGGGTGTCTGGTAGCCGGTGAGGAGGGCCGCTGACGGGGGCTGGTAGCCGGTGAGGGGCCGGTGAGGAGCAGGCGGAGGTCCGGAGGGTCGGTCTGCTGCAGGGGAGGACGGGTCCGGCTGTGCGTGCTTCAGGTGCTGTCGGAAATATCAGCACCAACACTGGCGAACACTTCTTCTTCTTCTTTGGGTTTATACAGAAATTTAAACATTTTTTGGGTCATTACCGCCACCTGCTGGTGACATATTGTCCTCCTCCTCTGTACTGATGTCGTTTCCTTTTCTGTTTTATGCTTCATCACCATGTTTCTGAGGGAAAAAAAACACTTTTGCCTGCTTACTGTGTTCACATGACGTAGTTACTCCACTGCTCTTCCCCCATTTTGTGACATTTTACAGACAAAACAACTAATCGAGTAATTAATAGATTAATTCTGAGTGCTGTATCGGAGAAACTGGACAGTTTGTGTGCAGGAGTGTCCTCACAGAGTCGTTAAGGACACGTGTGGGTCGTTTACTTAACCGGCCTTCACGTGCTAATATAAAAATATGAGTACTTTTACTTTTATAACTTAAAGTATATTTTGATGCCAATACTTAAGTACTTTTACTTAAGTAGGACAGAGTACAAGTACTCTTTAATACATTTTTTAATAGTTACTTTCAAAATACAATATATCACATATGACTAGTTACCTTTATTTTATAGCAGGACTGTAGATATCATGGGGGGCACTGAGGTCATGTCCTCGCTATGTTTTTCTGGGTCTTTGATATCTTAATGTATATGTTTGGTAAAAGTTATATAATGTTATATCTGTCATATCATTAAAATGAACAATTATATATGATAAAATATGCACATTTATAGTTGATTAAACTTCAGTTAATAGTTGTGGCAACAGTACTGATGCTTCATGCCACGTATCATCGTACTTATTCACTTACAATAATCCTTAAAGGAATATAAACATTTACTATTTTTTTATTTACTATGATTTCACAAAAATATCACGTACTGTGAGAAAAAACACTTCATTTCCCGTAGGCTACCATGGTAAACCTTGAAACCAGTGTATACCGCTGCGAAAAGTTTGAGCAGACACCAAAAATAAAACAACTAAAAGAGTTTTTATATTTAATTCATTCAGTTAAATGTTTTATAATTCTGCCTGTAAAATGTTGCAACATAAAATCTCTCTTCAGGAATAAATGAGTGAGAAACACACTTGATTAATGTATATATATATTATATATCTAGGTAAAAAAACTGAAATCAGCCAAGAAATATAAATAAATAATAATAAATAATAAAATATCCACCAATTGCAAGACTTAAAAAACCCTCCACATCCGAGGATGATGGGAAACTTTCTGCATCCATGCTGCAGATGAATCTTAAGGATAAACCATGTTAGTTTCCATCCTAAGATTAAAGAAAGTTAATTAAAAAGCCTCAGTGTTACACCAACATGTGTCCGTCCGCCCTGCTGATGTGTGGTGAAGTTTCCCATTTGTCCTCCAGAGAGCTCAAGAGCTGCAACTGCAACATGTAAAAGTAAATTTCTTTATTCACGATCGTCTGTGAGGCATTAAGACACACAAACACAGAGACCGTGACGTTGTGTTAATGCAGAATTCTATGTTTATTAGAAAGATTTTCAACAAACATTTCGTCTTTTTACAGAGGAACTGCACGAGTGTAAAAGTACTACAAAATGCAGCTGAATCCAGGGGGAGTAAAATAAAGTTTACAGGTCTTTACAGAGCGTCTTCACAGGTCACACCGCCCAACAGCCGGCAGCCAGTCCTCACGGCAGCCTGGCTCCACCTTCCAACCCTCCATCCTTCTTCAGATTTTCACGGTGAGACGGGGGAAAAAACAGCAGCCGCCATCTTGGATCAACACAGAGTCTGCTGGTTGTTAGCAGAGGACCCAAGATGGCGGCTCTACCACACACACACACGCGCACACACGTACTCTGGATACGTGCAGCCCCGAAAACAAAAAGAAAAAGAAAAGAAAAGAAAAATAAAAGACACTGTACATCAACTCTCCGTCCTAACGTGTTAAACTATAAAATACAAATAAATGTACATATCGATCTTTCGTCTAAATAAGTGCAGGGCTCTTCAAATACGATAAAAATAAATCTGTACGCCTACAGTCTTATTTTCAATATTCACGTGTTCTTTCTCTTTTTTTTTTATTGTCAAAAATCTAAAATGAGTTTTAATTGACGTTCTCAGTAAGAGCTTATCTTCATCACTGTGAATAATGTGCTATGTTTTTTACATTTTTTTCAGTGTTTAAATCGTCTCGACAACAACAAAACTGTGGTGAACGTACGGCGGGATGCATCGCGCTCCGGCTACCTGATGCCATTTATACAAGTCGACTCACTCGCAACCTCTCGTCAGTTTTGCATACGTGAATGAGGAGGAAGCAGAGAGGGAGGGAGAAAGAGAGGAAGACCTCTGAACCAAAACGCTCCACCCTCCTCCTTTATTTTCCTCTCCTCCTTATCTTCACCCTCTTCCTCCCCCTCTCCTCCTCCTCCTCCTCCTCCCGGTGTTTCTCCTCCGCCGGGACGCCTCAGTTCCACAGTTTGAGGAAGCTGTCCCAGGATCCTGTGCAGACGCCCATACCGTCCTCAGGGACACCGGTGCAGCTCACCCTGTTGTCGTGGCCGGACAGCACACCTGGAGGAAAGAGGAAGGAAGGAAGGAAGGAAAGAAAGATGAGAACAGGGCATGGTTAACAAAGTAAGAAGAGGAGATGAGAAAAGGGAAGTGAAGAGGAAAGGGCATGCAGAAAAAGGAAAGGAAAGAAAGGAAGATGAGACAGTTTGCAAAAGGAAGGAATGAAAGTAAAGGAAACACAAAAAGAAGCATAAAAAGAAGAAAGGAAAGCAAAGAAAGGAGAAAAAAGGGAATGAAAAGATTGAAAGAGAAGAGGAGGAAAGGAAAGGAAGAAGGATTGAAAGATCAGGGATGAGAGGACAGGAAAGAAAACAAGGTACAAGGAGAGAGCATTGAATTGGAGAGCAAAGGAAAGGAAAGAGGGAAGAGGAGAAAGTTTGCAAAAGAAAAGCAAAGAAAGAAGAAATGGGGGAATGAAAAAAAGATTGAAAGGAAAGGAAAGGAAAGGAAAGGAAAGGGTTAAGGTTACCAGAAAAGCTGAATGTAAACTGATCTGACAGAACGAACCAGCTGTTGCCTGTTCGTCGTCTCTTTTAAACTTTCATCACAACATGCGATGAAAACGTAACTTATTAAGTGTTTCATGACGCAGATTTAAATGTTCTGCACCCTCAGCTCAGCCTCCAGGATGTTACGTGAGCAGTTAATGTTTCTGTAAACCACAGACACGCCGAGGTCGACGTTCGTATCAGACGTTCACAGTGAATCCTCCTCCCCACTCACCGACTTTCTCTCCCTTCAGTGAGTCCCAGATGTGGCAGTTGAAGTCGTCGTAGCCAGCGAAGATAAGGCGACCTGAGTTGGACAGAGCCAGAGACGTGACGCCGGCGTTCAGGCTGCTGTCCTGGTAGTTGACCACCTCCTGGTCGGAGCGCAGGTCGTACATCTTGCAGCTGCAGTCGTCGGAGCCTGTGACGATGGCGTTTCCGCTGGGGAAGTACTGAGGCGGGCAGAAGAAGGAGAAACAGAAATGTTTTTGTGGAGGAAACATCCATCAGAGAAATGGAAACTCATAGAAACAGGTGTAACATTCCAGGTGTGTGTGTGTGTGTGTGTGTGTGCGGCTCCTCACAGAGATGGCGTTGATGTCGCTGGTGTGTCCGGAGAAGGTCTGCTTGCAGGCGCCTTCCCTCAGGTCCCACAGCTTGGCCAGAGAGTCGCAGGCTCCAGAGATGAAGGTGTTCATGTCGGCGGAGAGAGCCAGCGACATGCAGTCTCCAATGTGGTTGGTGAAGATGATCTTCTGCTTGCCGGTCTCCAGGTCCCACAGACAGCTGAGAGGAGAGAGGAGAGAGGCACGAGTCCGTTTGGGTCGGGTCGCTTACATTTGTCAGAAATGATTCATAAATGTCATTTGTGGACGAATCACGGCGCAGAGCTGCCATAATTAGCTGAATAATCGATAAGGAATATTAGATGCCAACTTCTTTGATAATCATTTTATCTTTTCAATCATTCTTCAAGCAGAAATGTGAATCTTAAACGTGAGGATTTGCTGCTTGTCTTTGTCGTTTATGTCGGTAAATGAAGAGTTTTGGACTGTTGGTTGGAGAAAAGAAGAAATGTGAAGACGTCACTTCGGCCTCTGGGAAACTGTGATGAGCATTATTTATTTTACATTTTATAGACTTAATGATTGGTCAGTTTATAGTAAAATAAAAGATAATCATTAGTTACAGCCCTGTCATGGCCTATATAATATAAAAAAGTACATTTAAGACATGAGAACGGACTGAAAGTGAAAAAACTCACATCACCTGGTTGAGTTTGAGCTTTATGCATCTTAAAAGTTCACTAAAAACATTTAAAATTCAACTTTCAATGAACAAAACACTGAGAGAAAACTGATTTTTATCATCTAACAACTTTTAAGACAACAATTAGATTATCGACCAAAATGTTATAGTTGTTATAGTGATTATAAATGTTTTAGCTCGAACAACTTAAATTTAATGGTCTCCTCTACTTAGTAACTCAGAGCTAATCGGTTAAAATAAAGTAAATCTTTTGAAATGATAATAATAATATTGTCTCTTTTTAGTATTTTAGTTGCGTTGTCTGAAAAATATGAAATAGATTTATTTCTGTAGGTTTCTGATTTATCCTCAAAGCAGAGCACAGAGCAGCTGATTTACAGAGCAGATGTGTTGCTGCAACAGGCAAAAAAATGTGTTAAGTTAATTTAAAATGTGTTTAATTTGGGCTGAAGTGTTGGAAAAATGCATCCTCCTCCTCTTAAAACACATTTTTCAGTTGTTTCCAGCAGCATCGAACGGACGATATTAAACTCACCAGGTGGTGTCGCCAGAGGCTGTCAGGATCTCAGTGTCGCTAAGGAAACGGCAGCAGGACAGGTAACCTGAGAGGAAAACGAGTCAACACATCAGTTCTGTGTGAGTCTGTGTGAGTTCACTCAGGGAGACGAGACGGCGTCCTCCTCACCTGTGTGTGCGTCCAGCTCCCTGAGGGTCTTGGGGCTGGCGGCCTTGATGTTGTACACCGTGCACATGTTGTCCAGACCGCCGCTGGCCACCAGGTTACCAGAGGGGGCGAAGGCGACGCTCATCACCCAGGCCGACTTTAGCGGGACAGCAACCAACTGGGAGGGAGAAAGCCAAAATGTAAACTCTGTCACCATGATTTCACTCCTGACACGATGGAAACAGAAGTTAAACCATCACTTAACACTTAACTCACCACTGAAATCCAGACTCATCTAATTATTTGAGGATTAGAAGCTCCTGCAGGAAGGTTAAACTACACCAACCAATCACAGTTCACCTCCTTTAACTTAAATAAACATGATAAAAGACTTAACTGAGCAAAATTGGTTAAAAAAGGTCAAATTTCTTGCATATTATCGTGTTTCTTAGCTGCATCACGCTCAGAGTAAACTAGCCTCTCCAGTATCCAACAGACGATAAATAAAATATGAATTATTGCATCACACTACAAACACTTCAAGTATGAAAATAATATTTTAACAGCTGATCACTGATGATAACGGGCTCCATGAAGGCACAACGATCATAAGTGCCCCGAAAACATTCAACACTTTGGCTGACGTGCTTCTGACGGTACTTTAACTGAAGTTATTTGAAATTAAATAACTGAACAAATCTGCAATCATGGTGGACTGAGTAAAACTCTTTAATGCTCATTTTAAAAAAGCATAGCACAGTTTGTCTGGACCGGTTCAGTGAGGAACGGGCCAGAATAAGATCCGGCTGTAGTCACACAGCTGGTGAAAGCGAGGCCTGTGTTCTGGATTCCAGATCTGGACCAAACAAACCCACAATATAACAAAAAACACGTCTCTGCATCAACCTGAAGCTCCTTCATGAGACCTTTATAACACAGACTCGATGTCAGGTTGTGATGAGCTCACCTTGTTTCCTGTGAAACAGTCCCAGACGAGGAGCTTCCCGTCCTGTGATGCGCTGACCATTGACCTGTGAGAGAGACGAGCGTGTGAACAAGACTCACATCATTATACTGAAAAACACTGAAGACAAACTGTTGATATTAACACACAACACTGAGAACTGCGTCAGCATTAATGATTCAGTCAGTGCAGCTCATCATCGTCACACTGCTCATCATCCATTGATGAAGTCTCAACAATAATCAATATGTTGTCTTCGTGCCTTTATGTTCTGTTCTAGCGACTGGTTATAATAAATATATTCGTTTTGGAGGCACGTGACGGAGAGACTGCAGGATGGATCGCGATGATGTCTCTATGTGATCGGACCCGAGCAGAGCCCTTAATGATACCTGTATAAAAACAGCAGCCTGTTCCTCGTAGTCACTTCAAGAAACAAAGCGTGAGACTGGCTGCTAAAGTTTAAGCTTCATTTTGATGAAATGTCAGATTTATAAGCTGCAAAGATGTTTGTTTTCTTTAGACAAAAATAATCTGATAAGCCAAGAAGGATGACCTCGGCCAGGGGTGTCTTCCTTGGAGAGACCAAAACTAAAACTTAACGGTGGACCACGGACCAAAAACAAGCACCTATTAGATCCTTTATTGACTGACTCTCTGTCATAAAATATAATTAATAGTGATGGATCCTGGTGTTTAAAGAGCATTCTGATCTCACACAGCATTACCTGATTGTTATTATAATACAATATTGTTTTTATTTTAAACTGAACCTTTCTAAAGGCTTTAGCTACAGCTTGACCTTCCCACAACCACAATGCCAAAGTTAATTTGTTACGTTAATGGTAAATATCTGCGAGCTAACAGATAAGCTGACCTTTATTTATTTATTTATTTATTTATTTATTTATTTCGGCATGTTATTAGACAGTCATCATCACACATCATCTTAGTTAAAAATCAGGTAGTACACATGGCCGAAAGGGAAAGCGGGAGAAGCAGATGCTTATCTAGTCCCGCCCCCGTTGCCCACAGAATACATTATTTCCACAAGTTATATTTCTTTTGTATTTTGACGTACATGTTACAGCAGCATGCAGTGAACAGAGCTGCAGTCCAGCTCTAGACAGTCAACAGAGTCAGTTGAGTTCTTCACAAAAGTGGATATTTGTACTTTTCAGTGTCAGCTATTGTTTGGGTACAGTTGGTACTTGTTTAGTCTTCCCTGTAGTCTCAACATAGCGTTTGCTGATTCCTGCCTCTGACCTTTACCAGACTCTCTTGTTGGTTCAGTTTATAACGATCAATAATCATATTTACATACTTTTTTTTGAAAACACTCAGATTTGCAGATTTTTTGAGTTCCTCATCAAGATTATTCCATTGTCTGACACCCATGACCGACATGGTAAAAGACTTTAATGTAGTTCGTACCTTTCTCTTTCTGAAAACAAAGTTCCCTCTCAGATTGTGTCCCTCCTGTCTATGTAGGAATAGTGTTTGTAAGTTGTGAGGGAGGCTTTTGTTGGCAGCCTTGTACATCATTTGTACTGTGCGGTAGTTTATTAAATCAGGTAATTTGAGTAATTTTGATTTGATATATAATTCACCTTAACTGTGAATCTGTGAATCCAAACATGGGACTGACGTCTACTGATGCACTGAGGCTACAGACTGTTTGACGGGCCACAGCAGGAAAATCTGCTGCAGTCGGACACTCGTCTACTAAAATGTGAATAAAATCGTCTTTTAGCTCCCGCCTCCACCTGGTCGTCCTCACCTGGAGTCAGCTGACCAGTGCATGGCATAGATTTTAGCCAGGTGACCCTTCAGTGTCTTCCTGAGCTTCAGCTGGACCCGGCCCACTGAGGCCACGCCCCCTGCTGCTGCAGACATGCTGCTGTCATTCACAGCCTTGCGGGCCGCCTGGTGGCCACACGGGGGAATGACGCGATGGAGGGAAGAGAAGAAGAAAAGAGTTGAAGAGGATGATGTCATTCAGGGTCAATTTCAAGTGTTTTTTATCGTATGAACATTTAAAAAACTAAATTAAATTCTTCCTTTTTTCGAGGTGTGAATAAAAATATATATTTAAAAGAAATAATAACAACTACAATCGATTTGTTGGAGCTTTTCTAAATAATGTAAAAGGCAGGAGGATAAGGATAGCAGCAGGGCTAGTACGAGCAATATCAGCTGATCAATCAAAACTTTATTTATATAGCACCGTTCAAACATATAAAACTATATATTATCCGATCGATGGACAATAACACGGTCTACCGCGGTTTGAATGAGTCCTGTGTGTTTCTCCTGCAGGCGGTGCTGCTCACCTCAATCTGTGCACGGAGGCCATCGCACTCCTTTTTCAGTGCATCCATTTCAGCTTTCTCAGCTGCCATGGCGACGGTTGCTCGGGGATGTTACTGACGGGAAACGAAACTCTGAAACGAGAAAAAAGAGAGAGAGAGAGAGAGGAAACAATCAGTTCGCTGTTGATCTTTGGGAACAAAGCCTGGATGAATAATTCAAACCCGGGATGGTTCAGAGTTATTTACACGATGAGAACATCTGTCTTCTTACATCGTGTCAATTATTTAAAGTTTCAACAAGTCAGAACATCTCCTGCAGGAATGTTACTGCCTTCAGTGTCTCCACACGACTGCTGTCAGGATCCTCCTGCTGCCGGCCTTCAGTACCGTCCAGGTACGCACGGGTCCAGTGACCAGGCTGCTCATCACTCAGTGACCCTGATACGTTGATCTGGATCAACTTGGGTTGCTGTTACACCATCGAGTCTAGAGCGAAGATTAGACGCATACCTGACAGGTTTAATCCCCGGTCAAACACCGGTTCAGATATGATGTTCAGGGTGTGAAGAGACGGGAGAGGTGAGGAGGACGAAGGAAAGAGAAGAGAAAAGAAAAGGAAGGAGTAGGAATGTGTGAGACAGAAGAAAAGATCAACTTAATATGGACAGAAAGAAGGAAAGGAGGGACAGAGGTATGAAGGTATGAAGGTCCATGGTTGATGTTTAAGTCTCATCACCAACTCATCAAATACTGACGCTGTGGGATGACGACCGCCCCGACCTATGACCCCAAAGAGTCGGGATTGAGACCCAGAACTCTCCTTCCTCACAAAGTGAGCAAATATACCTGGAGCCTGAACTATATCTGTATATTTCTGAGTTTTAATGTTAAATATCCAATAACAGTTCCCCAGAAAATGTCTTCCTGTTTAAGTTTCATCAACTGACTCAATTTAAGTTCTTTAATTCGAGCTGTTGCATCAGAATTTTACTTTATTTAGCCGTCAACAGGTACGGTGCATTCGTTTCTCACTTTGAGAGGAACAGCAGCTCTCTGAAGCATTTTTTCAGATGAAATCCAACATTTATGATCAGTCTTTGGATACTTACTCATTAACTACCATCAGCTTTGTGAGGTCACCTCTTTGAGTTAGCTCGTTAGCATGAACTCAAAACACACAGACCCAATAAAATAATCTTTATGTTTTCAGTCACAAGGAGAGAGTGACGGGTGTTTAACATGGGATCTAAAACCTTTTGCTCCCTCGTTGTCTTTTCTGACTGACTCGTAGCTGAAACGTTATTTAAGTAGTGAACTTAATGTTTCCTCTGATGGACTGTGACTCTGACTGTTGACTTGACTCGTACTTCGACATTAATGTTGATGTCCTGAAAGCCCTGCGTGCAGTAGCTCACTGTACATGGCTAATACTCTGTAATAGGATGCTGACGTCTGACTAATTGAACACCAACTTCCTCCGAGCATGATTCTGCTAATTGACAAGAAAACTCTTCTCTCATCTTGTTTTTAAAACCTGCTCCTCAGAGTCTTAGAAAGTATTTTCACCTGGTATTTAGACACATAAAGACACTGAAAGGTTGTTAATGAGACAAAATGAACGAAGAAAGAACTTCAACCTCTTTTTATTTAAATGCTCTATGCAACAGTTTCAACACGTTATCTGATCATCGTGTTTAGTCGTCTTCTTCGTCCTCTATTGTTTTATTGTTTTATTTATTTCTATTTGTGCATTTTTTACAATTATTCACTTATCTTTTTCTTCCCTCTCTTCTCTTTTTTTTGTCTGTAATCACTTTTATTCCCTTTACTTGTAATGATTAATATCGACTTCTTGTGTTTTCTACATTTTCTGTTCTGCCTTCTCGTTTTAACTTCACCTCAGACGAGACTTATTCTGTGATATTGTCGTCCTGAGTTTCCTGCTTTTGCTTTACTGCCAACGCACTTTGTAAACTCTGTTTTTAAAGGTGCTCTATAAATAAAGTTGTATTTATCATTTATTTAGTGATCTAGCAGTTTGCAGTAGTACATTTGTGGTGCTACGCTGCAGTTTGTGAGTGGAGTTGATGAGTTTGTAGATGATTGCTGTATAATGCAAATTGCAAATACGTTTTTAAGTGTTCAGCGGATGAAATAAGCCAGTTTAAGATTCAAAATTTTGAACAGAAAAAAGCATCTGCACATTCAGTTTCTGCAAAAAAATCTGTTTTATGCACTTTGAGTCTAAAACTGCCTGTCCTCTGCAAATTGTGATGAGAATTTTTCCATTCATTTCAGTTTTTTCGGAGCCTTTACCTTCAATCGTTTAAAGGAAAAATGACTCAAAAGAGTAATCGAGTATTTAGTCCATGTCCCTGCATGTATGTCAAAGGTCGGCAGATCCGTCAGCGGTGGAGGTGAAGGCCTACGTGCTGTGCAGGTATAGCAGCTTGAACCTGTGACAGGATGCAGGACGGAGGCTGGAGGGAGGAGGGTGGAGGATATGGGAGGAGCAGCAGCAGCAGCGGCGGCGGTTGCTACAGGGCTTTTAAATCCCGGGCAGGAGATCTTAAGGGAAGCTTTACCGGTCAAATCTCCTGTCATCCGATTACTGACTGCTCTTTACCTCGGGATCAGAGAGAGGAAGGAGGGAGGGCGATGTGCACGGTGGGAGATGTGGAGGGTTTGTTTCAGTCAAACATCAGCAGCTCCTCCTCGACTGTCCTGTCCTGACACATAAATGCAGCTGCTCTCAAACAAGTCGAAAGAGGTGTTCGAATAAGTTAGAAACAAAGCCTCGTTTCCAATAGCAGCCGAACCTGCAGCGTAGGTAGGAGTGTGCAGACAAAGAGGGCCAGATGAGGTTTTGGCCTCGTGTGATAGACGAGGCTGCAGCTTACTGCTGCCACACCTGAGGCACCAATCCTCTTTGGCAGCTTCCCTACAATCCAAAGATCACCTTCAAAGGGTTTAAGAAACCGTTACATCGGACGATAAATCGTTCACGAGAGAAATCAATGCTTCAAGATGCTGTTAAAAAACAGCATGGGGTAGCCTTCTGCGTGAGAAATGGCAGCGTTTTCTAAAACAAGAGAGTGAACACTGAAGGAAAGCTCATGCTTCTCCAAAAAAAAAGCACAAGCTTCAGCTGCAGCTACATTTCATGGGCTACAGGTGGCCATGTGTGGAAAATCTCCATTAATAAACACGTTTCCCATCAATCTCCGTGTTGCAAACTGAAGGAAATATCCACTTCCTGTTTCTCAAAAGCTCACAAAAAAAACAAAAATCCTTTCTCCGTACTTCTTGTCTTTAAAATCTCACAAAAGTAAGACGACGCTCCAAACCTTCTCCAGCAGCAGAAGAAGCACCTGAAGCAACTTCAGGAGCAAAAAAGAGGGAAACTCACCTTCTCTTCTCTTCTTCTGCACCGGCTGCAGCTCCTGGTCCTTCTGGCTCTGTGTCTTTAGATTCCCACAATCCCAGGGTGCACCACCTGTGAGCTGGCTCCTCCGACGCTCTCCCCCGGCAGACTGCTAGCAGCTTACTTGTGAAAAACTCTCTCTTTCTCTGTCCCTTCCACCACAGTGAAGAACAGATGAGGATTGGAGGGGATGAAGGAGATAAGGGATGAAGGGATAAAGCTCAAAGATGGAAATAGAGAGGCAAGGAGAGAGAGAGAGAGACGGGGAGAGGGAATATGGCGAGAGGAGGCAGGTAAACCGATTGGAGGGAGAAAATCAGGTTATGAGGTCAAAAGACAAGAGCAGGTGAAGAAATGAAAGAACAAGGACGGGAGGAGAAAGGGAACAGGTGGCGATGAAATGTGAGAATATGACAGAGGAGAGGGAAGATTGTGGAGGTTTTTTTTTACACCTGTTGCACAAAAATAAGCCGCCAAAGGAAGCAAAAAGTAACATCAATCATGCATCATGCAAACAATTAAAGCATATTCTGGTGTTTTATGACTCAGCTGACCAATTGAGTTGCTGATGCATGACAGCAAATTAAAAGCCAAAACAAACGAAAAAGGTGCTGCTGTTTGAGAAGGCAGCTTTTGTTGAGAATAGAGCGATATTTAAATTCCTGGTTTGATTGTCTGGATGTATGACCGTTGCCCTGAGATAATAGAGAGGTGACTTTGTCCTCTGGTGCATGTTTTTTGTCAGGGGTGGGATGCATGGATGGATGGATGGATGGATAGTCTGGGGCGGAGGTTGACAGGGGTGAATTGGTTTGTCAGAGCTAATGAGCTGAGCCCGGTTAATCAGGGTCTAATGGGATATCCGGGAACGTGCAATCTCGTTAGGGAATTAGAGCAGGTCAGGCGAAACATGCGTCACACCTGACACACAGCGGAGGCAGAGAGGAGAAGTGGATCAAGAGTCAAACGCCCAGAGACAGTCACGCCTCTTTTTCAAACTTTAGACCAAACTATCCGTCTTTTGGAAATCTTTTCTTCTCCACATGAAGCGGTCAAATCGAACGAGAGAGAGGTAGAAACGCGGGAGGTCAGATATATTTGGATGCCGACGGTGAGACAGGACAGGAGGGAGGTTTTTGGGGTTGAGCCCTGACAGGAAAGGAGAGCAGTGATTGGTCGTCACTGAGAGATGATCTCGCTTGGTCCGCCCTCTTTGACAACCTGTAATCTGATTTGTGGTTTGAGGAAGAGGTGGGTGATCAGGAGCTCTACATGAGTTATAATCTGGTGTAATGTGATATTAGTTACACCTCCCAAGAGTTGGTTGGGTTTTTGTCTTGCTTCCATCCAGTCGGGACGGCGTGTAAAACATCAGTAATACAGAATGTGATCGTTTGTGGATCCTTTTTGACATAAACTCAGGGTTTATTTAATGTTTCACTTCATAAACTTTATTGATTTTTTATGTATTTTTAAATTTAATGCCAGTAAAATGATTCACACAAGTCGGGACAGGAGCAACAAGTTCATGGGTAACAGGTGATAGTATCATGATCGGGTATGAAAGGAGCATCCTCGAAAGGCTCAGTGGTTCACAAGCAAGGATGGGGCGAGGTTCAATACTTTGTCAAACACGTGATCATATAAAGGATTTTACTACATGAGCCCAGGAACACTTTGTAAAACTATTGTCTGTTTGTTTGCAGATGATTCAGTTCTGTTTATTTACATTTTATACAGCGTCACAACTTCTTCACAGCGGTGAAGTCCGGACAGTCTTTCCTCCAGTGGAAGTTAAGATACTTGTGTGAAAACAGACTCTGGTAAAAGTCAAGGTACTGATTCAACTTCTTTACTCCAGTAAAAGTAATAGAGTACAGGCTCTGAGTATCAGAGTAAAAAGTCTCCCTCTGAAGGACATTTGTGGTAAAAGCTAACTGAAGCTCACGTCATATTAATATAGTTCAAAGACTATTGAAGTTAAAGGTAGAGTCAGAAGGATTTGTCCCAGCTGTTCCTGAACGCACCACAAAGATAGTTGATAGTTGAGTCTCATTCCCAGGACGTCAAATAGCCACATGTTGGGTTGGTAAAGCGTCCCGAGCAGCAACAAAGAGAGAAAATAAGAAACTCTCTGCAGATACGAGACACTAATACGCCTTTTCTCCCCATTCCAGCCTCCCTCTCTGTCTGTTTACGTCTTCTTACGTCTGCTGTGCGTGATGTGCTCTGATAGGTTGAAATCAGTCTTGTGATGTTGTGAAGGCGGCGCCAAATAAAAATAATCCATTATTCCCCTCAAACGCATCAAGAAAAGAAAGAAAGTTCAGATATTTGTGTTCAGATATCGGGAGGGAAAGTCAAAGAAATACTCAAGTAAAGTACAGATACCTGATGTATTGTATTTCTTTTTCGTTGTTTGTACTTTGTTACTTCCCACCTTTTTTTTGCAGCAGACTTCCCAGCATGGCCTTCAGAGAGCTCACTTGATGGAAACTTTGTGGATGTCTTTCACTAATCTGAAGAAAAGTTGTTTCTTCTCACGATATGAAAACGCTGCCATTGATGATGAAGTTTTACATCGAGTATGAGTCCAAACCCCCAATTATGTTTTAAGGGAGTCACTGGGAGCAGCTCTTCAGGAGCCTATAGAAGATGCTCATGTACAAGGTCCAGATCTTTGTCTTTGCACGAACTCTGGTGCAAAGTATTTGTAATTTCTTCGAGTCAAATGAAGAGCTGATTTCTTAAAAACAGAAAGCCAATCTTTTGTAGCCAATCTCGGCTTTAATAAAGTAAGCTGCAACTGATAAAGTACAAACTAAAGACACACTGGGAACACAGGTGAGCAGGGAAAGGAGGAACAAACACAGGAGGATAATCAAGGACAGGTGAAACTAATCAGGACAAAACCATGACATCGTTCTGTGAAATCAGCTCAGTATCAAAGACAAAAAACAAC
Organism: Pagrus pagrus; assembly: GCF_965226575.1. Lineage (NCBI taxonomy): Eukaryota > Metazoa > Chordata > Actinopteri > Spariformes > Sparidae > Pagrus > Pagrus pagrus. The sequence continues at coordinate 2,842,998 of NC_140201.1, read as the reverse complement.
CGATTCACCAGAATAAATGTTCGCTAAGTGCGTTTCTGCAAAACCACAGGAGAGTTTAAACTGAACATGTCTTTATGTTGCAGCTTCAACAAAAACCATGTGGTCACTGTTCGGAAAACATCACAGTTTGGATTTAAAATACTCTGCAACTCAAACCAAAGCAGCACAACAGGCGAGAGGAAAAATATCTATTTTTGATCTTGGCGTGAACTGTCCCTTTATGTCCTGACTTCAGGATGTAGAAAAAGTGCAATGAGTTTCAAACACATCTCAAGGTCAAGTGACACAAAGATTGACTTCTGCAGTTTTTGTCAGGAGACTAAAACCCTCCGACTTGTTCTTCAGCCAACATCAAAACTGAGATCATCAGATGATCTTCATGTCTAGTTGCCAGTTGGCTGATTAAAACGCTGCAGGGAAATGTTTCCCTCTCCTCTCAGGCTCAGGTAATGTGGCCTAGTTACTCCAGCGCCGCTTTAAGCCACAGGTCTCGTCCCTCATTGGTTCAGTGTCCCCGCTAATCCTCCGTTTGTCTTCATGTGACGCTTGCTGAGATCATCAGTGATGTTTGATCACGTCCTCCTGTAGATTAACCTCACCTCGGCCAGGACTTTTTTTTAGTCATTGATGCAACAGGTTTTGGCTCAGGCCTGGTGACATCATACGGCGACATCACCTTTACGCAGCCCGGGTTGGCTTTCTGGTTCAGTTAGAAGTCAAACACACTCAGGAAGCAAGGCACTAAAGTCCTACATGCTGCAAGTTTTTATATTTTATGTATTTTAGCTTTATAGCTTTTTTAAATCTCTTTATGTATGCAGGGTTAGCATACTCGAAGACTGTTTTTAGGTCATTTTTACTAACTTCTTGAAATGTCATGTACAGCTACTCGACCTTGAAAAACGACACAAACCCTGAAACTTTTGTGCATTCACTAATAGTTTCTGCACAAAGTGTTTGAACTGTGACTTCTAAGTCCTTAAAAACTCACAACACGATCTTCTTCTCACATGAAATGTCATCTATAACATACACAACGAGATGATTGGTAGTTCATTTTTCTTATTTTACTCCACAGCTCCCCTGAGATTTAAACACACATCTCCACATCCCTGCATTACTTTATTTTTATCATTTAAAATCACAAATCATATGAATATCATGCAAAACATTCTCTTTGTGTTCCCACAGTGCTGAGCTGCAGCACAGGGATAATAATCAACCCAGTCACCAGGATATAATGTGAGCAGGTAACGTTTCTGCAAACCACAGATACGTGGAAGGTTGTCATGCAAATCACGTTCACATTATATGTTTATTAGCTGACTTTCACATCATAAGGTGAAGGTGATGGTGGTGATGACTGCCAAGCAAACTGTCTGGAGCTCGAGTCCCCTCTGGATATTTTTAAGGACGCCTGGAGGTATTTCAAACCAAATCATGATGTTTTTCTAACCCTGACCAAGTGGTTTTTGTACCTAAACCTAACCAGAGCATGAGCACAACGTTATGACAAGAGAGAAATAGAAAATTCAACCTAAACAGACGTAAAGTTGCAACATAAAGAAACGTTCAGTTTGAATTTATTTGTGGTTTTGCAGAAACGTACTTTTTTGGGGGGTTTTCCAGTCGGCAGAGTTAATGTTGCTAACAGACGTTTCTGCAAAGTATGGATGTGTTTGAATACGTTTGCTTGTGCTTTGCGTTGCTCTGCCTGAATTTAGGCACCATGTTTTACTTGTTCTGTCGTAACAAACATGGCTGGAAAATTACCACGTGTTGTTAAATATATCCAGCGGTGTGACACTAAATGTTGAAACGTCACCTAAAAACATGTAAATCTGGAAGATGCACTCTTGATTTCTCAAATTCAGACTCTTAACCTCAAGTTAAGATAATTTACATGATTGAATTAATTTTTTACACCGAGTTAAAGACGTATTTTTACACATCGCTTTCTCTAAAGTGGCTTCAGGAGGGGATTGTTAACAGCCAGTATTAAGAGGAGGAACAATTACAGTTGCAGGTTTCAGGGTACATGTGGGCACTCAACTATTGTTTAAAGACTTTTGTGAACCCGTCCTTTAAAGGAAAAAAATATCAATAATACATTAATCTTACAAACAGGACCTTTAAGTGGTTGTTGTTTCTTTTATTACATTCAGATTTGGACTGTTTCTGAATGCAACTCTTGAACAAACCCCTTCAAGTCTTTGGAAAATAAAGAGTTGCATGAACATTAAAAAACTGTTCATCTAATTTCAGAGAAGGGAAACGTACTGCAGACGGTTTGGGTCTAGCGGGTCCGGCTCAGTGTCAGGTGCTGACGTTTTCTCTGCACGCTGCATTTGGTTGGTTTGTTTGATTTGTTGGTGGGAGACATTATTCTGTGGCTTTGGTAACGAGCCCGTGTGTTTCTCTCTCTCTCTCTCAGTAAGTGTCGGCCTGTAATCCTAATGAAGTGTGACAGAAGAAGGCTAGCTGACTTCCTGATAACTCCCTGTGGTAACGAGCTCAGGAGGGAAGCATGCGTACAAACCGTGCACTCAGCAAACTCCCCCCCGTCCACCTCCACCTCCACCTCCACCTTTTGCTCCTGCATGCAGGCCAACTCTTAGCCCACTTTGACGAGACAGGAAGTGGTCGAACCTTCAGAGCAGCTACATTATCTGAGAATGAAAGCAGAAATCTGCATCGACAAAGATTTGATTTCATCTGATATTAACGATAAAACGCTCTGTTGTTATTTCTTTGTGTGCTTCTTTAATACTTCTGTGTGTTTTGCTTTTATAATTTCCTGAATCATAAAGTTAAATTTGTTTGATCGGCTCAGTGAGAAGTTAATTAAAATTGTAGACTTAAAATTCTACTTTTGTGACCAAAAACTGAAACTTTCATATGAAAAAAAAGTGCAGCAGAAGGAAATTCTTCACGAGCATATGAACATTTTCCAAGTCTACTCCTCTGTTATCATTAAAAGTGTCCTGCAGGCTCCCATACACTCTACACGTTGACTTCAGGTTGCTTGTGTTAGGAGTGCCACCTGCTGGGCGACGACAACAACAACAAGGACGAGAGGAGACGATGGACCACCATGGTGTTCATTCATCTCTTTCTGTATTCATCTCATGATTTTTGAACATTTTGAGTTTCTTATGAAACAAACTGAGAACATTTAACTGATTGCTGGCATGTTGATCAGCTGTCTGTGACCTACAAACTCAGTACAAACCAGGAATCACTCAGAGGTAATTTAATTTTAAACAAACGTGTGTGTAACCTTGTGTTTTTGTGTGAGGGCTGGAGTGTGCAACAACCTGCTGGACAAAATGTATACAAGTGTGTTAAATATCTACAAGTTAAAACTCCAACAAGAGTTTCAGAGTCCAGTTTGCTGCTCCTGATCTACATGGTGTTCAATAATGTCTGGATCATTTTTCTTTTTTGCAGAACTTTAAGAAGTCACAGGGGAAATTCTGTCTCACAGCACCGCAACAGTCAGACAGACAGTGTATACAACAACACACCATAAAAAACACACAGTGAACAGCAACTACAAAACCACACTCGGGTTTGTTCAGCGAGGATTTGTGTAAAATGTTATGAATATGAATAAATGCTAGCCAAGTACGTTTCTGCAAAACCACAGGTAAGTTGAAACTCAACATTTCTTCATGTTGTAACTTAGTCCGAGTTTTCTATTCCTCTCTCGTCACACAGACACTTTGTTTACACTCTGCTTAGGTTCAGGCACAAAAACCACCTGGTTAAGTTTAGGGAGACATCAAGGTTTGACTTAAAAAGCCTGTTTTGGTCGCCACGATCACGGATGGAGATGGTCTGACTTCCCGTGAAAACATAAAAGCTTCTGCAAATGTCTCCAGGCGTCAGTAAAAATATCCTGCGGTGTGACTTGAACTGCGGTCGGCTGTTTGGCAGCCTTGATGGCTTGTAAGAATGAAAGACAAATCAACTTTAAGTAAAAAATATTTCACGAAGTGTAAAGAAAAGTACAGTGAGACGCTGAGATACAAAACAATTATCTTGATTTATTTACAAGATTCACAGGACATCAAGTATTTGATTTATGTTGCTCGATCAAAAGTGCATCAAACTCAAAGTGATCACACGTTACAATAATCACACGCACACATCATGACACTCCCATTATGTATAATTAATAATGATCCAACACCATTCATTGATTGGTTCCACACGTTAAAAAAATAAATCAAAACATTAATAGTTATCTTGAATGTAAAAAACATGATATTATTCATTCGTGGTCTGACAGTCAAACACCACAGTCGTCCTCTCAGGCTTCAGAAAGCGACTCAACCGAGGTCATCCACACTTGAAACATTTATGAATGGATGAATGAAACTCATTTCTATTTGAGGAAGAGAGGATCGAGTTGCACCAGCTGTTAGTTCCTCCTCAGCTTCACTGTTGATACTCAAGTCGTGTCTTAGACTCACTGACGTTAAATCAGTTGCAAAGAAATTATCTGTAGTGCAAACGAATGTGTCGCTAAACAGAATATGAATGCAGAATTACAAGCTGTATAATGCAGGGGTCGTACATGAACCTGAAAGTCTTTTTAAGACCTGAAAACTAAGTAAGTTGGTCCCATAATAACCCTTATACAGGTTTCTTTAAATGCTGATATTTATTATTCTATTAGAGGGAAATTAAGGATGTGTTAAAGTTTAAGTTGTATGACGAACTGATAAAGATAAAAGTACGGTAACTGCTGCAGTGTTCAGCTGTTCATACTACTTTAAACCCATTTTAATACACTTTTAAGCATCCATGTGATATTTAGTGTCCATGCATCAACACACCAGATATTCATTTCAGGGGAAATATATCCAATGTTCAACCTGAGAAAGATGAACCTCAATATCTGACTTTTACAAGAATGAGGTGGAGACAAACATCTGCCTCAGTTTGTTAATTCTGCTTCACTTCTCTCCTCGTTTCCCCCGGTGTCTCAGTGTGGTATGGCGGTGCTGGCGCCGGGGCCCACCTCTTTCTCGCAGATGTAGCGCCAGTACATGCTGCAGGGGGCGTCGTACCAACTCCGGACGGCCACTCGCTCCATCACGCGTGTTTTCACGATGTAGCCGCAGTCCTCGTCGATGTGGTTGTTGGGCTCGCCCACCTCCCAAAAACTACAGTCAGAAGAGAGAAGAAGCTTGTCAGTGTACCCGGTCGTTGCAATGTTGTTCGGTGAACGTGGGGTTTTTGTGATCGTCTACATAATTACCAAGCTTCCTCCACACATGGGCGACTTTATAAAAACTTAGCGCTGTCAGACAGCTTAGTTTTTTGGTGATTATATGAATAATGAAAACATAAATATGAATATTTCTGCTAAGAGATCCTTTTCAATCCTGCACACTGGACCATTAAGTTATTCATATTTCCTCATTAAAAAGAGGCATTTAAAAACACAGGTCAACCTCTGAACACTTTAAAGGGTTGATATGTAACGTTTTTAGTTCAAAACATTCAAAAAATCAACTAACATGTCGATGTCAAAGTCATTTATGTGTTGTGCTGGCGATCACAAACACTCCCCTCATAGTCCGACTAGCTGCACGGCTAACTGAGCTAACAAGCTAACAGTGGCTACAGTCACGGATGTATGAAAAGAATACAGTTAGCAGCAGTTAGTGGTTATTCTGGTGTTATATTGCCCCTGTTTGTCGGGAGTATGAATTCAAGGTGCTCAATTCTTACATACTGCACCTTTAATCAGGCAGTGACCTCAACAACAAAAACACGCCTCTAATTTCAACATTTATCTGTCCAGAAAAAAAAAGTTTGGCGATGAACATGAAAGTTACAGATGGTGTAAGAAGCTGTTTGAATCACCAAGCGTCAGCTGAGCAGAGCCGGGCCGGGCCGGGCCGGGTCGGGACATTAAGAAACATGCCAGCAGGAAAAGAGGAAGGGGGAGGAATGCGGGCGCCGAAAGAGGAATGGCCATCAGCACATATTCTCAAATTGAGGAAGAGAAATCAGATGGTTATTGGAAAATCTGTTGAGCTGGCAAAAAGATGGAAAATACACTCTGGAAAACAAGACGAGGACGAATGACTGTACGCTGATACACTGTGACATGTGACTGTAGTCGTCCCAGTTACTGTTTGTGAGCAGCCAAAGACAACATGGAAGATAAAGAAGACCAGACTTTGCGTTTTAAAGCTTCGCACAGTTTCCTTTTTGGATCTGACATGTTTGTTTTTCACCAGAGGTCAGAGGTCAGAGCTCGGGCTCACCTGCAGAGCGGCGCCCTGCAGCAGTTTAACAGCGCTTACATAACGCTGCCCAGAGCTGCTGTTTGCAGGCAGACATGAGCCTGGCCTCCCGCCAGCTGTTAGCTCACATCTGGAACATCTAGAGCCTTTAACTCTTAAGTGACTTTCCTGTTCATTGTTTCTGTGCTGAAAGGGACAAGATTCAGTCGTTGTCTCCTCCTCCCCGACGCTGATGGAAAGTCACGTGAAGTTTCATAGTCCACAAAACATTTCTGCAGCTTCACAACAAAACGGTGTTACAGCAAAACAGCTGGACAACTGAAGTAGCTGAGCTCCCAACAGCTCGTCTGATGTAATCCAAGTCTCCAGGAGCTCCAAACTGATTTGAAAAGATGTTTTTTACACCCTTTTAAAACCGCTGAGCTAAACGCTAAAAGTGTGAATCTGAAGTGGAGAACAAGGCTGTGAGTTGAGGATGTAAATAACGTCTTTTAAAATCAGTTTGGTATCTCAGGGCTTCCAGAGGCTACTTCAGTTGAAGCTCCAGAAATGTTTTATGGACTGCAAAACTTTCCATTAACATAGTGGTGGTAGATAAACACATTTCTTAGTTCCTTTTTCGGTGTGTGCAGCCTAAAAATACAGATGACTTTCCAGTCATTTGCCTCGTCTCCTTCCCCCTCTGTCCACCTGACTCGCTTCATTTGGTCCCAACGGCCGTCACTGTGCAGCAGGCAGGCCAGCACACGAGCCAAAGTCTGCAGGTATGCAAGAGGTCAATGTTCAACTGAGGTAAAGTGGTCAGTCAGTCTGTGTGTGTGTGTTTGTTTGTCCAAGTGTGTGTGTGTGTGTGTCACAGACAGTCTGGAGCCGGAGGAGTCACAGTTCAGGCACAAATCATAACTCGACATCCTCGACCCGCCTGTTTCAACCTTCTACGTCAACATGGTCAAGTGTTTCATATCGAACACTGACTCGTGTGGTACATTTTTGCAGAGGTGTGATGCAATACTTTGTGACTGTAGAATAGATTTTTCAGGTCCGGTACTCTACTAAATACACACATTTACTTTAGTTTGATGCATTTGAGGGGAATTATGGATTATTTTTATTTCCCAACATCAGAAGACTGATTTCAGCCTATCAGAGCACATCACGCACGGCAGACATAAGAAGACGTGAACAGACAGAGAGGGAGGCTGGAACGGGGAGAAAAGGCGTGTTAGTGTCTCGTATCTGCAGAGAGTTTCTTATTTTCTCTCTTTGTTGCTGCTCGGGACGCTTTACCAACCCAACATGTGGCTATTTGACGTCCTGGGAATGAGACTCAACAATCAACTATCTTTGTGGTGCGTTCAGGAACAGCTGGGACAAATCCTACTGACTCTACCTTTAACTTTAATAGTCTTTGAATTATATTAATATGACGTGAGCTTCAGTTAGCTTTGACCACAAATCTCCTTCAGAGGGAGACTTTTTACTCTGATACTGTGAGTACATGTCAGAGCCTGTACTCTATTACTTTTACTGGAGTAAAGAAGTTGAATCAGTACTTCTACTTTTACCAGAGTCTGTTTTTACACAAGTATCTGAACTTCTACTGGATGCAGCTAAGATGTGACGTCAGGACTCTGCGTCAGGAGGTGGATGTGTCGACAAAGAAGTGAACCTACCCTCCGACCAGCTGGGTGCCATCCACCCATTTCCAGTGATCCTCTGTGTGCTCGTCAGAGATCCCAATCCAGAAGGCGTTCCAGTGGCCTCTGGGAAGGAGATTCCACACAAACGTCTGAGAGGAAACACACACAAGTTAAATGTTTTAATATATCAAATGAGAGACATGTCAATGCCTGACATCCCGAACCTTTTTAAATGCTTTTAATGTAATTTTTGTGCGCCTGTAAAGCACTTTGAGTTGCCTTGTGTCTGAATTGTGCTATACAAATAAACTTGCCTTGCCTTGCCTTATCAGCAGGCAGCATGATGATAGCAAGCCATATAGCTTAGAAAACTATATTATTAGTATTATTATTTTATTGTCATCAAATCCTGTTGGTGCTTCAAAAACTATTAAAAACACACAAATGAGCCACACTATTTCTTCATGTTTGAGTAATGTTTCATAAAAACTACAGTGACCTAGTGTGAGGAAAATCCTGCAAAACAATTAAACTATATATTTTTAAGTTGCTTTTCAAGATTTATGTCATCAATAGGAACCAATGGGTATATATGTATTTAAAAAGAATAAGTACATCAGTGTATAAATCTAATTTTATAAAATAAATAAATGAGTATAAACCTGCTTTGCTTTGATTGTCTTTTGTTGATTAATTATATGAAACAATATTTATTTACATATGTATTTAGGTTGTATACGTTTAAAAAATGACAGAAATGTACTAAACTGAAACTGAACACTTCCTGAACATCCTGAAGCGACTAACATATCATTATGACATGTTTTTGAAAATAATTAAGTGGCTCTACTTTCTTCTGTAGGAGACTCAATCAATTAAACTTCAACTGACACAAAATCTGTTGAGCAGCCCGTCGACTGTACCTGCTCCTCGGCCGTGTGGATGATGGCCAGGTGACCTCCCTGGCTCTCGCAGTACGACTTGCTCTCCGCCCAATCCCTTGTGACTCTGGAGACTGAGTAGCAGCTGTTGTTGAAGAGATGCCAGTCCACGGGGCAGGTGATGGGGGGCGTCGCCTTCGTCGTCGGCTTGATCACCTCAGGAGCTGATGACCCGGAGAGACATTTGAATACAGAAGCAAACAGTACAGTCTCGTCTGCATAGACAATTATTTGTCTATATTTACATCTCTCATTCAAATGCATGACAGTAAGTGCTGCAAGTTGTACCTGTAGTGGCCATCTTGGCAGCCAGTTTCTCCTGCAGCTCGTCTTTCTCTTTCTGCAGCTGCTTTTTCTCCTCCTGCAGTTTGCTGATGGAGGCGACCAGAGCCGAGACGTTTTTGTCCCGCGTCTGCTTCTGTATCTCTGAGGTCTCTTCACCACCGCCCTGGGGTTTGTTCTTATCTGCAAAACAAATGAAGGATGGATAATTTCGTTTCTGACCAAAAAGGGACAGATAGTATTTTAGTCAGTGATGTCGCTCAGTTGTTAAGCTGCATTGTGGGTAATGTAGGTGCCAGGTATTCAAAAAGGGAGGAAAAATATGCGGAATTAAAAGGTGATATCTCTGGTTCTGCTGTATTGATTTTGATCATTTGTTTTTAAACTGGAGCCTACATTACCCACAATGCAACATACTATATTTTTCCACACATGCATTGGGCCCTTCAGGACCTGTAAACACACTTCAACGTGTAAAACTGGTGGAGTTACTGAGCAAGAGGACCACACAGCCCAGAAACATGTATTTTCTCTGTGTTTAGTTGTTTTCAAGAAGGTGCGACGAAACACCACACAGAATAAAACTTTGACAAGTCTTGTTTAAAATGCACTCTGTAATAATGCACATATTAACTCATCTTCACCACAAACTCACTCACACACCTGACCAACACAATCCTATTACACTTTTCCCTGAAAATAGTTTGAACTCTTAAGGGGTGATAATTATCTATTAGGCGTCACAAAGCTGAGAATGTTATTATCACATTTAAAGACACTGATCATCTTCACTGCACACTTTCACTACTTTGGCTAACAACCCTGTCAAAAAGCAGAAGCAGCCTCCTGACTCTGCGGCTGTTTCAACATAATGAGTGCACACAAACACACACACACACACGCGCTAAATGTGTTTAAGAACGTGGCGCTCTATTGGCAAACAATCCTTAAATGTCAGTGTTGCAAAGGTCAAATCCCTGCATCCTCTTTTATTCTGCTCAATCAGCAATTTTAAATTCACTGCTTCTGCCTTAATATGATGAGCACCAGTCACATGTATTTTAGTGTACCTGATGTACTATATATTATTCAATATACTTATCGTTACGGACTCTTCCGTGTAATTTTTTAGGCGCGTAACTCGTCCCGCAGCTTTTTCGACACATACACAAAAAATATATCAAAACGTGCAGAATCATGAGGACAAGTGTGGAATGACTTTTGGTAGCGATCTGCCAAACTGGTTTTGCAAAAGTCGCAGAAAAATGGGGAAAAATGTACCATAAGAAACAATGGGAAGTTGTCGTGAAATGAGCTCAAACCCAGCTCTCTTTGGAGCCTTGTCGTTTCGCCATGCAGTAACATAGAAAAGTGATTCAAAGTTTCAATGAGTCAGCAGAGTCAGGACTTTACTGGCCCAAATGCACATTTTGATAGCTTGAACAGTTTATGAGCACTCGCAGTTTAAGTAATTTTCACTAGAGAGGAGAGGAGTGGGAAAAACTTTCTCTTTTTCTTGATTAAGATCCCACAATTTTCACTCCACACACATAATTTATACATCAAATCATTAGAAAAATGTTGTTTGTATTTTGTATTGAAGCAGTCTTACACTTTTGGCTGTATGGGCTTTCAAAAGACAAGAGCACCACCAACTTCACCATAAGGTCTAATGTTAATTTGGAGCCAAAATATCTCGACAAAAGTGAATGCACAAATTATACTTTATACATTTTTACACTCGACAATTAGAACAGAGCTCTTTTTATTGGGATTTAATGTTTCTTCTATTCTTTATTTAAGATTTTTTATGAAGAAAATCATCATTTGTTTTTAATAGCTTGGAGGCCAAAATTTCTTCCAGTACTGGTTGAACGAGACACACCTCTTTTTACTGGATTATAGTGATTCTTCTAGTTTTTATTAATATTTTTAATGACGGTTCGTCAAATTTTTTATCAGCTTACAGGTCATGTGACCCATTGACTCAAAATCTAAGAAATCGTACAATTTCACACTTTTTCAAGCATTTTCAACTCTTAACTTCTAATCAAACTTCAAACAAGTGACAAGACTTGAAACTATGAGACTTGTGTTCAGCTTTTAAAATCCTTTATAGATATATATATATATATATATATATATATATATATATATATATATATATATATTACAAATAAATACATCAATATTGTGATTATGGAGAGAACGTAAAGATTAAACATACTTGTTAGACTTTAACTTGAACAAATTATTTTGAAATCCAAAGAAAACTATTTATGTGTCAGACATCTTCTGCGTTCTTTGGACCAGCTTTCAGTCCGTGTACTCACTTTGCGCAGCGACGGCGATGATGGAGATCAGCAGGACGGCGCACAGTGTAGCCAGGCAGATGGTGGCGAGGCGGTAGGGCCCGGGGCCGCTCGGCCGGGGCATCACTCTGATCGGGGAGACTGGGTGAGCTGGAGGTGGCGAAGAAGAAACTGTGTTTAGTAATAAATCTTGTTTACTAGATTTGTCATTACTTGGTGGCTACGTTGCATTGTGGGTAATGTAGACGTCAGGCTTTGAAAAGCAGTCTACTGATCTGATTCATACCTGTTGGACTCATGGACAGTTTAAGACCAAATGATCAAAATCGATGCAGCAGAACCAGAGATATTACCTTTCTTATTCCACATGTTCTAAAAGTTGGCGCCTACATTACCCACAATGCAACTGGGGGTAGTTTATCAGTTTACATACAGCCACAAAAGACACATATGCAGTAGGACTTCCCAAGACATGTAAACACACTTTAAATAGGACTAAACTACAAATAAAATATTAATAATATGATTGAAAAACATAAAAAACGCTCTATTATTTCCCCTTCACAGCTTTAACAGGTGAAAAACAATCATGCCGATGAATCACGTGTTTGTCAAACAGAAGCTTTCACCTGTAGAGGAGTCTCGTCTGCTCTGTTCAGACTTGTCAAACATGTGGATGTCAAACATGTCGGAGCAGTTATAGGATGTGGGAAATGTGGCCGCACTACAATTATCAAACTAAACATGCAGCAGTGAAGAAAATTACTTTAATTTGTCTGAAGCCGTCACTGAGATTTGTTCCCACACTGATTCAAGCGGCTGTTGTCGGTCCGTCCGGTTCAGGATTAACTGACTCCCAGGAGGTTTAGTGGCAGACTGACTCAGTTTTGGTTACGATGAATGGTTTGACTTCCTGCCGTCAGCCAATTGTCAGATTTTATCAACACAACAAACATTTTAAAGACAAAACAGACACTCTTAATGAACATATGAAGAGTTGACACTGTCCTGTTGGCCTTTCACCCACTGCAAAACTCCTGAAAGTCTTCTACTGCTTTTGTTTTAGAGATTTTACAAATTCATGCTGAAAAAACGTCTCATCTGCCTAATGATTTATATGTTATATATATATAATATATAATATATATATAATTAAGTATACAATAAAAGATATTCATTACTGCTGCCATGGTTACATCATGTGTTTTATCAGTAAGTGTTCAAGTTTAACTCAATAAGAGAGAAAAGACCTGAAGATGCTCCTCCAATCTCATCCTGGGAGGAAATCAGCGACACAGCTGTTAACGAGGACTGTAATCATTTCTGTGCTGAGTTCTTACCGCCTGGTCCAACATCTGGCCTGTGGTTGAGATCATCATATGGAGTCTCGTCTATCAGTTTGGAGTACATCCCCTCACAGGCCGCGTTGGTGGTCGACATCTGAGCGGTGGGATCACAAAAAAAGTTTTAAAAGTTTCAGTGAAAGTGAGAAGCAACTTCTACGACCACTTCTGCTCTCTGCCTGTTTATAAAGTCTGAAGTCTAAACTGGAGTCAAGTAGCTCGCAGTAAGGACGGGGCTTCCTGTTACTGCTTTCAAAATAAAGTCCACACACATTTAGAAGGCAAGGCAAGTCAAAGTGCTTCACAGGGGCATAAAAATAACGTTAAAAGAAACAAAAAAAAATTGCATTTAAAAACACATTAAAACAAGTTGGAAGACATCATGAAACAAAACATTAAAACAAGTTAAGAAATAGGAAAGTAAGCTGAAATAGAAGATGTTTAAAAGAGACAAGGCTAAAGAATAAAAGTCAGAGTGCAGCTCAAAGCCTCGACAGCAAACAGAAAGGGCTTCAGCCTCGAGGTGAGAGTTGGAGCCGACCTGCAGTTTTCTGTCTATTCTTTCAAATTTCAAATGTATTTTTCTAAATTTCTTCTGTTCAAATATAAATAACATTAAAACCAGAGCACTTAAACCCTAAATTAATAACTGAACAACTTAAAAACTGTCTGATTGTTAATAACCATCATAAGGCCAGTGATCATCAACAAATATAGCATTGATTATGAGGCAGCAGCAGTGCACATCGCCTTAAAGAGATTAGAAAGTGCTGTACACACAGAAAACATAGCAAAACAATGAGGAGTCACAAGGAAATTACAAGTTAAAAGTATTATTGGAGCAATCACAAGTATAAAGACAGAATTAATAAAACGGGGAGGCAAAAATAAATAAAATCAGATTAAAACAAAGATAAAAGCTTTACAATCACAGGTTAGAAGCAGCTTTCTACAAGTGAAAAATAAATAAAAATGTACTCATTGCACAGACAAAATGTAACAAATCGTTATATTGGATATTATGGGAAGGTTATCACAGATTCATTAATGCAGTGTTTGGATGTGATGATAGTGATATAAGTTAGAAGTAAATCTAGCTCTTAAATAAATGTATTGCAGTAAGAGGACAATATTATCCTCTGAAATGTTATTAAGTAAATGTGAGTTCAGGTCCCTCAAAATTATATTCAAATGCAGAATTGCTGATTTATTGATTTTATAATATAAAACACAACATGTTGGATTAGATGTTGAGATTTAATGGGCTTTTACTGTCAAACCTGTGTAATCTGAATACCTAATGCTTGAACAAGACTAGTTTTATTCTTCTTATACTCCTATTAGGATAGTTTTTCTTGTGTACTGTGTGTAGCAAAAGGTCAATGCAGGAGACATTTTTCCTTCTTTTTTTAAAAATGTAATATTGAATTTTCTAACTAGTTTATTTGTGCTGGAAGTGTTTGGACATACAGTCACACAACGTGTTTTAACCAGTGGTATGAAAGCAGTTACTTTAATTCATTAGATCAATTTAGGGCTCTTATTTTGAAGGCATGATTGCACTGTTTCCGGTCCCGTTGTGTTGACTTGACGCAGCTCTCTGACGTCTATCACCTCAGTGTTTATGGTGAGGCCCCAAACCTCTGACATTTAGAGGGATTTACGGGAACATGTGTAACAGGCCCATCTGTGCGTCAGACTCATTTTGTTTCTTTCAGGTTTTGTCCGGACGAGTCCACTGATGATCAATTCATCAGATCCATCTCAGTAAAGTGACAGTTTGGGTGAAGATGAGGGGAAAAAACATAGATAATCATAGAGAATAGATTGGAAAAAAATTTGAGGATAATAGTTATTGCAATGTTTGAGTCAACTTTTCTAACGGGTTGTAAGTTAGTTTTTTACAGAACTGCTCTCGGTCTGTCGGTCAGCCTAGTTTCCTCCAGAGTGAGACCTCTGCACAACTACTGGATTGCTTTCCATGAAGTTTTGTGCAGACACTCAAGTTCCCAAGAGGATGAATCCTTCTGACAGTGCTGACTTTGTCTGTAGCAGCTTGACATCTTTGGCTTTTTATGAAATGTCTTGACAAATATCAAATGGATTACCCGAATCATGGTACAAACACTGATACCAACGTCAGGATGAATTGTAATAACTCGATCCAATTGCCATAAAGTTGAAACTGGGTGTTTCTTTATGTTGTTTAGGTTGTATTTTAGATTGAACGCTGTGCTCATGCTCTGTTTAGGCACAAAAACCACTTGGTCAGGGTTAGGAAACCATCATTAATCACAGCTGGAGATGGCCTTACTCCCCCTAAAAAATATCTGGTTTTAGTCACAGAAACACAGCTGGAATTGTCCTAATGTCTTCTAGGAAACACCCAGTTTTGTTCCCATAAACATGGCTGGACATGGCCCGACTTCCTGTGGAAAATATCTGTTTTTGGATGCCACAAACACGGCTGAAGATGTCTCGATGTCTCCTTTAAAAGATCTGGTCTTCCTAAACATTTGGCAGCCTTGTCGCCTGTAACTCCACCACCATCTGCTCCACCTCCATACAGTACATCCTTTCCTCCAGGTTCAGATACTTGTGTAAAAACAGACTCTGGTAAAAGTAGAAGTACTGATTCAACTGTTTACTCCAGTAAAAGTAATAGAGTACAGGTACTCAGAGTATCAGAGTAAAAAGTCTCCCTCTGAAGGACATTTGTGGTCAAAGCTAACTGAAGCTCATGTCATATTAATATAATTCAAAGACTATTAAAGTTAAAGGTAGAGTCAGTAGGATTTGTCCCAGCTGTTCCTGAACGCACCACAAAGATAGTTGATTGTTGAGTCTCATTCCCAGGACGTCAAATAGCCACATGTTGGGTTGGTAAAGTGTCCCGATCACCACATGTAGGTGAAAAAAAAGAGATGGGTGGAAAATAACAACTACTTGCGAAGTGTAAAAAGTATTTTAAGCTCTTCTCTGTTCACCACTCATGGCTTGTTGTGTCTTGTCATTGCATACATAAAGCAGCGTTGGTTCTCACAAGGGTGTGTCCTGTCCCTTTTGTTACTTTAATAGCTACTGTTGCTCAACAGTAGGCATTTTATTACATATATTGAAGATGCAACACAGAGTGCCATTATGTCCTGAACATCGACTGATAGTTGGGAGAGATTCTAGTGTCTGTGCAAATAGATATGTGGGAGTCGGACCATTAACCTTGGCGCATCACCATTCAAATGACTGTTTCATACCTGCAGAGCCGGTCTTGAATGTGACCATCAGGGCCAACGTGTCTGAGACTGTTGAGCTTAACAGCACCGTGGTTCTCACCTGCTCTGCCAAGGGCTCCCTCCTCAAATTCACTTGGACCAGCGGCACCACACCCATCATGGCTGACAACACACGACTCATTCATGACTGTTCATCAGGTTTAAATTTGCTCAGATCTTTGCACTGAAGGTGTGCTTTGAGCTGATCACATCGAAAGGCCACTTGAAAATGTTATCACACAACACCATGCTAAAGATGATGCATGTTTTGAGCGTGTGGCATGTTGGCTGCAGGAATGTCCACCAGAGCTGTTGCCTCTGAACTGAATGTGACAACCATCTGCCCCATATATTGCAATTGGCTGCAAGGTGGTCGTTTCTTGCAGCCAGTATGCCACTTGCTCAAAACTTTGCATCATTTGTGGTGTTGTGTGATAAAACTGCATGTTTCAGAGTGGCCTTTTATTGTGAGTCCAAAGAACACCTGTGCACCAATCATGTTATTTAATGAGCATCTTGATATGCTACACCTGTATCGAAAGCGTTTATATTTCTGTTGGGTGTAAAACACCTTAAAGTTTTTATACTGTAATGGAACATTAAAGTTGAAAGTCCTTACAACATAATTTAGATCTAAATCTACAAAAAATATCATAATTAAAGACAATAACGAGCAACCTAACACTAGCTTCTCTTTACTGACTTGCAGCCGTTAACTTCTCACATTGTGGCAGTGATGTAGAACAGTACAGAACAGTTTAGTGTCTTCAGATTTCTGCACTTACAACCTTGGAGATGTACAGTATGAACAGAAATGTGGGTTTCTTTATTCAAAGGATTATTCAAAGGATTTTTTGTTGTGATGCTTCCTGTCCCAGCATGGGGTCGATACACAACTGAGATTTTTGAGGAATTAAAATCCTGAGTAGAGGTCACACATACAGTATGTGAAGGCAGAGCTGCTGTCATCATCAGTGCGCCCCTACAAATGTGCAATGTCACTTTTGGACCAGAAGATGTCACCATTCAATTATTTTTTCAACACTGAAACCTCAGCGACAGCTTGCTTCAAATGGGATTCACAAGAGCTCTACAAAAAAGTCAAACTACCACAGACAGTAGTGTTACTGTAACAGTACAATCATGTTTTTGTCCCCTTTTCAGTTCCTTCACCTCCGCCTGTACTGACTCCTGCAACCTGCTAGGTTGAAAACCACGTTTCACTAAAGGCTGCATCTAATGATTATTTTCAATTTTGATTAATCTGACAATTATTTTCTTAATTAATCAATTAGTTGTTTGGTTTAGAAAATGTTGATCAAGCTCAGGATGACGTCCACAATCCAAATATATATAGTTTGCTGTAGAGGAAAAAAAGTCCCAAAAATGTGCCTTTTTTCTCTTAAAAAAAAAAAAAAGATGTTCCTGTGTGAGTGTACTAATGAGAACATGATGCGTTATAACAAGCTTTTACTCGCAACTACTATTGTACCATCGCTGATACTTTACAATACACTTAAAAATGCTAAATTAATCTAAGCAAATACGTCAAGTATTTTTAAGGTCAAATTGACAAAAGCTCATAGTGTTGTACTGTATGTGCAATAATCGAAGCAAAAATCAGAAATAGGTTGCATTTATCAATTTAAAAACATTTTAAAATAACAATGGAAATCATCTTTATGACACTGAAATTGTTAAAGTTGACAATTTTACATTATGGGGATAAAACAGTGGTCCACAGGCGAGCCAATGCCGTATGACACTGCTCCACTAAGTGTAGTAATTAACTAGTTTCTTTGCATTTCCTCGATACCAGTTTTTGACTTGCAGATTTAAATTTGTGTCTGACCAAACAGGATCATACACCTGGTACAGGAAGACTGCCTCCAGCTCCCTACTCAGGGTGACCTCAGGGCAGGTCCTGTCTTTACCCTCTCTAGGAAAGTCCAACGCTGGACTTTACATGTGTCAGGCCTGGAACCATGTGGGAGAAAATAACTCTACTGAAGTGCTGCTGGAGGACGAGATTCAGAGAGTGAGTACCCAATCTATGAGAAGGAGAAAGGAGTAATAACATGATGTCGGCCAGGTGGAGACACAGAGAAGGGAGATAACAGTTTCTAAATGGAATTTCCCTAAAATGTTTTTTTTCACAATTTTATATTAATAATATCGGACAACATGTTGACCAAATGTTCTCGTCTGCTTCACTGGCAGCTTCAGGACCACCAGCAGAGGAAGAGGAAGGTGGTGAACAGAAAGCAACGTCCTCAAATGCTTCCATGTCCCAATGTACCGCCTGGTCCTCACAAACCACCATGTCCCCATATACCAGCATGTCCCCATATGCCACCATGTCCCCAAATACCAGCATGTCCTCATATACCAGCATGTCCTCATATACCACCTTGTCCTCACAAACCACCATGTCCCCATATACCAGCATGTCCCCATATACCAGCATGTCCTCACAAACCACCACTTCCTCACATGCCACCACACCACAAAAGAAATGGGGTACAAGGTTGGATAATCGGGACTTCTTGGACATTCAGCGTGCCTGGTTTGACAGACTGCAGGGGGAACTGGCTGAGATGCGGTTGAGCTTTGAGAGGAGCCTCCGTCAGACGGAAAGCTGCACACATTCCCTGCTGTGGTCCATGAGCAGGAGGCAGGAGCGAAAGACAGAGGCCAAGGACCGCAACTCAGCCTCCTCTCACCAGACTGAAACCTTTCGACCAAATCTCCGAGCACCCAAAGGTCAACGGAGACGAGGAGGTTTTGAAAGATGAAAAATTAAAATGAAGATCCTTTTGAAGTTCTGTTGGTTTTTTGTTTCTTCTGTGAAATGTAAATGGGCATGACATGTTTATTTATATACAGAATAATCTAAAATTGACACATTTGTGTTAGTTTTAACTTTCTGCAGTACCGAACATGTATCAGTTATTTCTTTCCTGTTCCAAAGTTTAACTTACAAGCACAGTTGATGGTGATGGAGCATCCCAGAGCAGAGCTCACTGCTCCAGGCTGAGTCGCTGGGTACTGAATGGTTTTCAGACTGTTGATGTCATCCGGCAGTCTTTTCTGTTTTATATAGTCTTATTAATTTGGGTTTTTGTTGTTGTGGTGAATCAAAAAGTCACCTGGTGTTACTATCATCTTGCCATCTTAATTTCCGACTTAAAAAATCTAAATACAATATAATAATTCAGCATTAGAAATAAAAATCAGTGTATCATCTGCATGAAGTGATATCTCTTTCCCTCTCTCCAGATTCATCACAGTTTGGAAGTGTAATTTGTGTAGCTTGCAGTAAAGCTGATATTCTCTGAATGTTAAAACAATAAAGACCTTTCCTGTAAACAACTGAATTTATCATAAAAGGTTTGGATAGGAACATTCTAGACATTAATGTTTCAGTCTGAAAAGAGTTTAAAGAGTTCAGCACAGTTTTCTCACTAAATGAGTTTCGAGACAGGTCAGAAACTGTCTACAATGAAACTAATGATGAAATGTGTTGTTTTTGTGTCTGTTAAAGACCTATTTTTATGATCTAATGATGTCCAACAACTCTTGACTGCATTTATATGAATGTGAAATGGTTATTGTGTGTGTGTGTGTGTGTGTGTGTGTGTGTGTGTGTGTCCTCAGTGAAGTGTATCAGTCTCTGCAGTAGCTTCCAGCTGCAGCAGTCAGTTCAGTTTCTGTTCAGTCTGACTGAGGGAGGTTTTTGTACGACGGTTTTTCACTGTGTGAACACATAGTGACTGTCGATGTAATGTTCACTCAGACAGTAGTAAACTGCTGCATCTTCAGCCTGAACTCCACTGATGGTCAGAGTGAAGGCAGAGTTTGATCCACTACCTGTAAAACGACCTGGAATCCCTGAAGCTCTTCTGCTAGTATAGTAAATGAGAAATTTAGGAGTTTCTCCATCTCTCTGTTGGTACCAGGCTAAATAGTATCCATAAACATCCTGACTGGTCCTACAGCTGATGGTGACGGAGCCTCCCAGAGCAGAGCTCACTGCTCCAGGCTGAGTCACTGTGACCTGACCTCTGGACTCTGAGGACACAGAGACAAAAACATAAAGCAGCGTCATGGTTTTGTCGGCTTCATTTCAGAGGGACGGATGTTCATAGAGGAGAGGAGTTTGATTCTCTGTACTTTACCTGTGAAGCAGCAGCAGAGGAGAGTCCAGATGAGGACGCAGGTCAAAGTCATGTTTTTGATGAGGAGGATTTCTGTGTCTTCTGTTGTCATGAAGGACAGCTGTCAGTCATCCAGTGTTCAACTCTCAGGACTATAAACTCTCCCAGAGCACTGGAGCATGGTGCTGCTGATGCAAAGTGGCTCTCTATGGAAATGCTCTGACTGACTCCAACAGGGACTTGGATTACTCTCATCATGCTGTTTATCAATGATCAATCACTGTATCAGAGTATTGATTAGGAATGTGTCAGAGCTCATCTGTGTGTCTTTGGTTTGAGGTTGATCAACTTTTCTTCAGAGTATTTTGTGGAATCCTCGTAATTAACTGCCTCACAACTCAACATCACTGTTGACAGAATTGTTGGAATTTTTTTTTTTTTTAAATCATAATCTACAATAAACACGTGTTTCTGATAATGAGTTACAATTAGCAGGAGTTATTAAAAAGCTTTTATTTGGAAATGTTTTAATTCAATTAGTTTGAATGACAAATGAATTTTGCTTGTAGAAATTTGACATTCCAAAATAAAAATGTTAAATACATATTCATACATTTAGAGTCTGTGTTTAACACTTAAACCATTATAATCAGCCACTAAAACATAAACTGGGTAAACTGGGAACGTGTTTGTTGAGTTTGTTTGTGTCAAAGTCAGAGAGCCGTGTCTCTCTACAGTCAGAGGTTTTTGTACGGCGGCTCAATGAGTTTGTATCACTGTGGTACACGTTCGGTGGAGGAACCAGACTGAATGTTGGAAGTAAGTCAAATGTTTCAATGTTTTTATTATTTCAGGAGCTATTTTGTCTTTTTTTCTTCATATTACTTTGAAAATAGTCAGTTTTTCATACTAATGTTTAATTTTTGCACAAGTATTTGTCAGTAAGAGACAAAGTTTGCTTCAGAAATATGAAGTCAAAAACTTATTGCAGTAGATATAAGATAGCAAGACAGTAGATAAATCATTATTTCCAACTTGAATAGTAAAGTTGCATCTTGAGGGCTTGTAGGTTTAGTTCAGTGTGTCAAAGTCAGAGAGCCGTGTCTCTCTACAGTCAGAGGTTTTTGTACGGCGGCTCAATGAGTTTGTATCACTGTGGTGGACTTTTGGTGGAGGAACCAGACTGAATGTTGGAAGTAAGTTTCTGCACAAATATTAAATAATATACTGTGAAGTCATTTTTAATGTCATGTTTTGGATGTTTGAGGCAGATAAATATATCTTGTTTTAGTTCCAACACTTTTAGTATTCATGTTTTAATTCTCCTCCTTTATCATGGAGGCTAACTCAGAGCAGCTTTACTAAACATTTCTTTACACATTCCTGTCAAAGTGACATTTAAACAGCCTGAAGTGTAGAAAAGATAAAACTGTAAACCTGTTTTACAAATGTTTTGCGAGAGGAGATATCATTTTTCAGCTCAATGATAGCAGTGTTCAAAACGCTCCTCTTGTCCAACATCTGATTGCAGTCGGTTGATTTTCTGTATTTGTGTATGTGTCCACTAAATATTTTAAAGTCACAAATAGTTCAGGTTTTGGCTGATTGTGATGAGAAAGTTTGATCTCTTTTATTTCCAGTGTAGTTTGATATATTTCAGCTCATTCTGTTTGATGATTGTCTCTGTGCTGATATGCATGAGAGGCTTCTTAAAGGGAAGTGAAACACTGTGTGAGTGAGTGACTGGTGGAGCAGAAAAACCATCTGACAGAAACTCCTTAAAGGACTAAATCAACTCTCACACAGTGAAGCTGTCCCAGTGTCTGCTGGGTGATTGACAGCTGTGTGGTCCCTGTCCTCTAAGCTGATTGGTGTCTCCTACTGTAGGTGATGTCCATCCCACCCTGACGGTGCTGCCCCCCTCCAGTGAGGAGCTGCAGCAGGGGAAGGCCACGCTCATGTGTCTGGCCAACAAGGGCTTCCCCTCAGACTGGAGTCTGTCCTGGAAGGTGGACGGCAACAGCAGAAGCAGCAGCTGGGAGGAGAGCAGGAGCCCCGGGGTGCTGGAGAAGGACGGCCGCTACAGCTGGAGCAGCACCCTGAGGCTCCCTGCAGACCAGTGGAGGAAGGTGGGCTCTGTGACCTGTGAGGCCACCCAGGGCTCCCAGACTCCAGTCTCAGAGACACTGAGGAGAGACCAGTGTTCCCAGTCCTGACCTGACTCACTGGGACTCTGCTGCTGGTTTTACTCTCATACTGCTCTCAGCTCTCTCTCTGTTCTCTCTTTCTCTCAACATGTTTCAACATTAATGTGTTCTTGCTTCTGTTTCAACATTTTACAACAATAAAGATTTCATTCCCTTTATTATAAATGTGACATGTCTTTGACCTTCTTTTTCCACACACATGATACATGAGGAACATTTGTCAGATTAATGCACAGTCACATCAGAACCAAATCCATTTTTCCCAGATTGCTTTTTAATGGTTTTCATCAAAAAGTCATTTGTTATTACTATCATCTTGCCTTTAAGAAGATGAATTTGTTCCTAGAAATTATTCTGAGTATCTGAAATAAAAAGTCTAAAGAAAATAATAATTCAGCATTAGAAATAAAAATCAGTGTATCATCTGCATAAAGTGATAACTCCTTCACTTTTTCCAGATTCATCACAGTTTGAAAGTGTAATTTGTGTAGCTTGCAGTAAAGCTGATATTCTCTGAATGTTAAACCAATAAAGACCAATTGATCAACTCAGTGATGTTCATGAATATTATGACAAGAATAACTCCTGTCATGTGGTGATGTCTTCATTTAAAACAGTAGATCATTTATATCTTCACAATTCTTCTGAGCAGCATTTTGTAATGTTAGATAATCATGAAAAATTATGAGAATATGTAATGCAGGTGAAATCTGATAGTTGTGTCAGTGCAGCCTGACAGTGTTTAGCTGTGGTATCCTGAAGCAGGTTAATACATTTGTTTAATAAAGTAAATGTCAGAGAAAGTTTTCACAGCTGCTTTGTGTCTTTTTCATCTGACGATAATAGACACTACTGTCATTCAAATGTTGTGCAGGTTACAAAGAACTGTCAGTCACCTGTTGTGCTGCAGAAGTGTATTTCAAGCTTTACATGATCTGATGTTGTCAATGTGTAACTTCAAATCTGGTTTATGATGCTTTGAGCCATTGCTTTCCTGTAAACAACTGAATTTATCATAAAAAAGGTTTGGATAGAAACATTCTTGACATTAATGTTTCAGTCTGAAAAGAGTTTGAAGAGTTCAGCACAGTTTTCTCACTAAATGAGTTTCAAGACAGGTCAGAAACTGCGTCTACAATGAAACTAATGATGAAATGTGTTGTTTTTGTGTCTGTGATAGACCCTATTTTTATGATCTAATACTTGTCCAACAACTCTTGGCTGTATTACTATGAATGTGAATTGGTTATCGTGTGTGTGTGTGTGTGTGTGTGTGTGTGTGTGTGTGTGTGTGCGTGTGTGTGTGTGCGTGTGTGTGTCCTCAGTGAAGTGTATCAGTCTCTGCAGTAGCTTCCAGCTGCAGCAGTCAGTTCAGTTTCTGTTCAGTCTGACTGAGGGAGGTTTTTGTACAACGGTTTTTCACTGTGTGAACGAACTCTGACTGTTGATGCTGTGATAACTCTGACAGTAGTAAACTGCTGCATCTTCAGCCTGAACTCCACTGATGGTCAGAGTGAAGGCAGAGTTTGATCCACTGCCTGTAAAACGACCTGGAATCCCTGATACTCGATTGCTAGCAGTGTAAATGAGCAGTTTAGGAGTTTCTCCATCTCTCTGCTGGTACCAGGCTAAGGCGTGGTTGCTGCTCCAAGTATAAACGTTCTGACTGGTCCTACAGTTGATGGTGACGGAGCCTCCCAGAGCAGAGCTCACTGCTCCAGGCTGAGTCACTGTGTACTGACCTCTGGACTCTGAGGACACAGAGACAAAAACATAAAGCAGCGTCATGGTTTCGTCGGCTTCATTTCAGAGGGACGGATGTTCATAGAGGAGAGGAGTTTGATTCTCTGGACTTTACCTGTGAAGCAGCAGCAGAGGAGAGTCCAGATGAGGACGCAGATCAAAGTCATGTTTTTGATGAGGAGGATTTCTGTGTCTTCTGTTGCCATGAAGGACAGCTGTCAGTCATCCAGTGTTCAACTCTCAGGACTATAAACTCTCCCAGAGCACTGGAGCATGGTGCTGCTGATGCAAAGTGGCTCTCTATGGAAATGCTCTGACTGACTCCAACAGGGACTTGGATTACTCTCATCATGCTGTTTATCAATGGATCAATCACTTAAAGTATTGATTAGGATATTTTCAATGTCCATTTTATTTGAGTTTGGCTTCATGTTTCCTGAAAAATGTGTTTCACAATGTCGTCTGTCTTGTTTAAATTAAATGAAGAGTAAATGAAGTTTCATTAAAAATGAACATATATCAAATAAAAACATACATTGTGTAAATCTGTGGCTCTGTGTTATCGTCACTTTTCATATCAGCTGATAATATTTTACAATCAGAGACTAATTTTGTTGAGTTTGTTTGTGTCAAAGTCAGAGAGCCGTGTCTCTCTACAGCCAGAGGTTTTTGTACGGCGGCTCAATGAGTTTGTATCACTGTGGTACACGTTCGGTGGAGGAACCAGACTGAATGTTGGAAGTAAGTCAAATGTTTCAATGTTTTTATTGTTTCTGGAGCTATTTTTTGCTTTTTGTACAAGGAAAATAGTCAGTTTTTCATATTAATGTTTAATTTTTGCACAAATATTTGTCAGTAAGAGACAAAGTTTGCTTCAGAAATATGAATTCAGAAACTTATTGCAGTAGATATAAAATATTAAGACAGTAGATAAATCGTTATTTCCAACTTTAATAGTAAAGTTGCATCTTTAGGGCTTGTAGGTTGAGTTCAGTGTGTCAAAGTCAGAGAGCCGTGTCTCTCTACAGTCAGAGGTTTTTGTACGGCGGCTCAATGAGTTTGTATCACTGTGGTGGACTTTTGGTGGAGGAACCAGACTGAATGTTGGAAGTAAGTTTCTTCACAAATATTTAATAATATACTGTGAAGTCATTTTTAATGTCATGTTTTGGATGTTTGAGGCAGATAAATATATCTTGTTTTAATTCCAACACTTTTAGTATTCATCTTGTAATTCTCCTCCTTTATCATGGAGGCTAACTCAGAGCAGCTTTACTAAACATTTCTTTACACATTCCTGTCAAAGTGACATTTAAACAGCCTGAAGTGTAGAAAAGATAAAAACTGTGAACCTGTTTTACAAATGTTTTGCAAGAGGAGATATCATTTTTCAGCTCAATGATAGCAGTGTTCAAAACGCTCCTCTTGTCCAACATTTGATTGCAGTCGGTTGATTTTCTGTATTTGTGTATGTGTCCACTAAATATTTTAAGGTCACATATAGTTCAGGTTTTGGCTGATTGTGATGAGAAAGTTTGATCTCTTTTATTTCCAGTGTAGTTTGATATATTTCAGCTCATTCTGTTTGATGAGTGTCTCTGTGCTGATATGCATGAGAGGCTTCTTAAAGGGAAGTGAAACAATGTGTGAGTGAGTGACTGGTGGAGCAGAAAAACCATCTGACAGAAACTCCTTAAAGGACTAAATCAACTCTCACACAGTGAAGCTGTCCCAGTGTCTGCTGGGTGATTGACAGCTGTGTGGTCCCTGTCCTCTAAGCTGATTGGTGTCTCCTAGGTGATGTCCATCCCACCCTGACGGTGCTGCCCCCCTCCAGTGAGGAGCTGCAACAGGGGAAGGCCACGCTCATGTGTCTGGCCAACAAGGGCTTCCCCTCAGACTGGAGTCTGTCCTGGAAGGTGGACGGCAGCAGCAGCAGCAGCAGCAGCAGCTGGGAGGAGAGCAGGAGCCCCGGGGTGCTGGAGAAGGACGGCCGCTACATCTGGAGCAGCACCCTGAGGCTCCCTGCAGACCAGTGGAGGAAGGTGGGCTCTGTGACCTGTGAGGCCACCCAGGGCTCCCAGACTCCAGTCTCAGAGACACTGAGGAGAGACCAGTGTTCCCAGTCCTGACCTGACTCACTGGGACTCTGCTGCTGGTTTTACTCTCATACTGCTCTCAGCTCTCTCTCTGTTCTCTCTTTCTCTCAACATGTTTCAACATTAATGTGTTCTTGCTTCTGTTTCAACATTTTACAACAATAAAGATTTCATTACCTTTATTATAAATGTGACGTGTCTTAGACCTTCTTTTTACACACATATGATATATGAGGAACATTTGTCAGATTAATGCAGTCACATCAGAACCAAATAAATTTTTCCCAGATTACTTTTTAATGGTTTCCGTCAAAAAGTCATTTGTTATTACTATCATCTTGCCTTTAAGAAGATTAATTTGTTCCTGGAAATTATTCTTAGTTTCTGAAACAAAAAGTCTAAATAAAAGAATAATAATTCAGCGTTAGAAATTCACATCAGAGTATCATCTGCATAAAGTGATATCTCCTCTCTCTCCAGATTCATCACAGTTTGAAAGTGTAATTTGTGTAGCTTGCAGTAAAGCTGATATTCTCTGAATGTTAAAACAATAAAGACCAACTGATCAACTCTGTGATGTTCACACATATTTTCACAAGAATAACTCCTGTCATGTGTTGATGTCTTCATTTAAAACAGTAGATCATTTATATCCTCACAGTTCTTCTGAGCAGCATTTCGTAATGTTAGATAATCATGAAAAATGATGAGAATATGTAATGCAGGTGAGATCTGATAGTTGTGTCAGTGCAGCCTGACAGTGTTTAGCTGTGGTATCCTGAAGCAGGTTAATACATTTGTTTAATAAAGTAAATGTCAGAGACAGTTATCACAGCTGCTTTGTGTCTTTTTCATCTGACGATAAAAGACACCACTGTCATTCAAATGTTGTGCAGGTTACAAAGATCTGTCAGTCACCTGCTGTGCTGCAGAAGTGTATTTCAAGCTTTACACGATCTGATGTTTTCAACGTGTAACTTCAAATCAGGTTTATGATGCTTTGAGCTATTGCTTTCCTGTAAACAACTGAATTTATCATAAAAGGTTTGGATAGGAACATTCTTGACATTAATGCTTCAGTCTGAAAAAAGTTTTCTCACTAAATGAGTTTCGAGACAGGTCAGAAACTGCGTCTACAATGAAACTAATGATGAAATGTGTTGTTTTTGTGTCTGTTAAAGACCTATTTTTATGATCTAATACTTGTCCAACAACTCTTGGCTGTATTAATATGAATGTGAACTGGTTATCGTGGGTGTGTGTGTGTGTGTGTGTGTATGTCCTCAGTGAAGTGTATCAGAGGGAGGTTTTTGTACGACTGTTTTACACTGTGTGTACAGAAACTGACTATTGATTTCATGTTCACTCTGACAGTAGTAAACTGCTGCATCTTCAGCCTGAACTCCACTGATGGTCAGAGTGAAGGCAGAGTTTGATCCACTGCCTGTAAAGCGACCTGGAATCCCTGATTGCCGACTGCTAGCCCAGTAAATGAGATGTTTAGGAGTTTCTCCATCTCTCTGTTGGTACCAGGCTAAATTGTGGTAGCTGTTCCAAACATAAACATTCTGACTGGTCCGACAGCTGATGGTGACGGAGCCTCCCAGAGCAGAGCTCACTGCTCCAGGCTGAGTCACTGTGACCTGACCTCTGGACTCTGAGGACACAGAGACAAAAACATAAAGCAGCGTCATGGTTTTGTTGGCTTCATTTCAGAGGGACGGATGTTCATAGAGGAGAGGAGTTTAATTCTCTGGACTTTACCTGTGAAGCAGCAGCAGAGGAGAGTCCAGATGAGGACGCAGATCAAAGTCATGTTTTTGATGAGGAGGATTTCTGTGTCTTCTGTTGTCATGAAGGACAGCTGTCAGTCATCCAGTGTTCAACTCTCAGGACTATAAACTCTCCCAGAGCACTGGAGCATGGTGCTGCTGATGCAAAGTGGCTCTCTATGGAAATGCTTCAGTTATGTCAACCTGGACCCTCCCCATGAGTTTTGTGTGATGCATCCAGGAAGAAATTTACAGATGGGTGGTATTCAGAGAAAAAAATTCAAAGAGGTCAGGAACATCTTAATTACTAATTTGTGTTAGGATTCAGTGCCATATAAAATATCTTATTTCCTGTGCTCTTATTTTGGACGACTAATCCCGACCCACAATATGTTGATTAGAATGTATCATATTGTGAAATTTATTGCTATTCAAGTCATTGCTGACCATTTGCCATTGCTGTCTGAGGCCTTTAAATGTCAAGCAGGGAATTTTTGTTCTCAAGCTATTGTTGGCTAAGATATTTAGGTCACAGCTGACCATATTGTATTAATAGTTAAAGTCTTTAAATCTGAAGCAGGTCATTTCTCCCCACTAGCCATTGATGGTGAAGTTATTCAGGTCACTCCTGACCATTCATTATTGCTGGCTAGAACATATATTATATATTTATATTTACTTAATTCACCAGTCTCTTCTGATTGAAAGTATCTGAAATGTGATTTGAGGTATGCACACATTAGATTGTTAATGAGTGTAAGTGATTTGGGACTCATACAAATATCTGGATGTGGTGCTCGACAATAAACTGGAGTGGTCTAAAAACACGGAGGCAGTCTATAAAAAGGGCCTGAGCTGGCTTTACTTCCTGAGGAGGCTCAGGTAATTATTACTAACTATAATTACTAACTTGCTCTTAGTTTGGTCTGAGTTGAATTTTTAACTGTAGCTGTCCACATCATATCATGTTGTTGCTGTTGCTAAACCATTTCCTGCACTATTGCTCAAATATGGGGTTCACAGACTCTTGATTTTCCTGATCTAGCATACTTGCAACAAGGAACTACTTGTGGAAAGTTTGTTATTCTGACCTCAACTCAAGGGATGAGGAACATTACTGTAATTCTATAATAGCAGTTGGGTCTTGATTTACCTCAGCTAGACAGGTAACAGGCTTTTAAAAATGGGCCAGTATTTCTAAATCTCTCTGTACAATAAGAGTATTTGGTCGTATGTAACATGAAACCTATTGTTTTCAATCTACTACTCTTTGCTTGGTAAATTCTCGTACATCATGATTCATATAAAAATCTGCACTTCTATAATCAGTTATACTACATGAAATAGGCCTAAAATTGGACGGCTAATCCCGACCCACAATATTTTCATTAGAGTGTATCATATTGTTCAATGTATTGCTATTCAAATTATTGCTGACCATTTGCAATTGCTGTCTGAGCCCTTTAAATGTCAAGCAGGGCATTGTTGTCCTCAAGCTATTGTTGGCTAAGATAATCAGGTCACAGCTGACCATTATATATTAATATTAAAGTATTTAAATCTCAAGCAGGGCATTTCTCTCCACTAGCCATTGATGGTGAAGTTATTCAGGTCACTCCTGACCATTCACTATTGCTGGCTAAAACCATTGGTTAAGCATGTTAAAGTTTTTGGTGTCATGCTTTCTACTATATTTCATCTCATAGCAGATTATGGCATTTCTGTTCAAATATTCACGGCTTGTTTCATTCCTGCTTGGGTGAAATAGTCTCTGTGTTTTTTGCGATGCCTGGCCCTCTCGTTTTGGGGAGGAATTATCTGCTGCTGCTCAGGGCAGATGTCGCATTAAATACAAAATCTCCCTGCAGAGTTGATGCACCAAAGACTTTTTGTCAAGACTTCATCGGCACATATCATCTGTTAATCTGTTCAATCTTCAGTCTGTAATAAGCTATTATCTTTACTTAATTCACCTGTCTCTACTGATTGAAAGTATCTGAAATGTGATTTAAGGTATGCACACATTTGGTTGATGATAATGTAAGTGATAATAGTGTGTGTGTGTGTGTGTGTGTGTGTGTGTGTGTGTGTCCTCAGTGAAGTGTATCAGTCTCTGCAGTAGCTTCCAGCTGCAGCAGTCAATTCAGTTTCTGTTCAGTCTGACTGAGAGAGGTTTTTGTACGACGGTTTTTCACTGTGTGAACACAAACTGACTGCTGACATGAAAACTCTGACAGAAGTAAACTGCTGCATCTTCAGCCTGAACTCCACTGATGGTCAGAGTGAAGGCAGAGTTTGATCCACTGCCTGTAAAACGACCTGGAATCCCTGCTGCTCGAGTGCTAGCAGCATAAATGAGAAGTTTAGGAGATTCTCCATCTCTCTGTTGGTACCAGGCTAAACAATGGGAGCTGCCAGAAACATAAACGTTCTGACTGGTCCTACAGTTGATGGTGACGGAGCCTCCCAGAGCAGAGCTCACTGCTCCAGGCTGAGTCACTGTGTACTGACCTCTGGACTCTGAGGACACAGAGACAAAAACATGAAGCAGCGTCATGGTTTTGTCGGCTTCATTTCAGAGGGACGGATGTTCATAGAGGAGAGGAGTTTGATTCTCTGGACTTTACCTGTGAAGCAGCAGCAGAGGAGAGTCCAGATGAGGACGCAGATCAAAGTCATGTTTTTGATGAGGAGGATTTCTGTGTCTTCTGTTGTCATGAAGGACAGCTGTCAGTCATCCAGTGTTCAACTCTCAGGACTATAAACTCTCCCAGAGCACTGGAGCATGGTGCTGCTGATGCAAAGTGGCTCTCTATGGAAATGCTCTGACTGACTCCAACAGGGACTTGGATTACTCTCATCATGCTGTTTATCATGGATCAATCACTGTATCAGAGTATTGATTAGGAATGTGTCAGAGCTCATCTGTGTGTCTTTGGTTTGAGGTTGATCAACTTTTCTTCAGAGTATTTTGTGAAATCCTCGTAATTAACTGCCTCACAACTCAACATCACTGTTGACAGAATTGTTGGAAAAAATTTTTTTTTAAATCATAATCTACAATAAACACGTGTTTCTGATAATTAGTTACAATTAGCAGGAGTTATTAAAAAGCTTTTATTTTGAAATGTTTTATTTCAATTAGTTTGAAAGACAAATGAATTTTGCTTGTAGAAGTTTGACATTCCACAATAAAAAGGTTAAATACATATTCATACATTTAGAGTCTGTGTTTAACACTTAAACCATTATAATCAGCCACTATAACATGAACTGGGTAAACTGGGAACGTGTTTGTTGAGTTTGTTTCTGTCAAAGTCAGAGAGCCGTGTCTCTCTACAGTCAGAGGTTTTTGTACGGCGGCTCAATGAGTTTGTATCACTGTGGTTGACTTTTGGTGGAGGAACCAGACTGAATGTTGACTGTAAGTACATTTGGCTCCTTTAATAACACAGATTTTGTATATTTTCTATGTGAACTTCATGGCTGTAGACCCTATAGCAATACTTGACCTGATATTTGAAATGTGATATATTCAGAATAATTCTTGAAGGCTTCACAGTGTCATTAACTAGACTGAAATCCACTCCTCTCAAACTTTGTCTTTAATTTTCAACATTCTGATCAATTTTTAGTAGAAAACGACTCAACATTACTCTGTATGAAGAAAATACTTTGAAAAGGTTCAGTTTAAATATTCTGATCAATAATTCTGTCAATAACATTTGGTTCAGTGTTTAATGTGCATATGTATTACACCATGTTTCTCCCAGACAAACTGTTTTAAAGTTAGTCCATCATTTTATCTTTGGCAAGTAGTTGAGTTGTTAACAGAATGAATATGAATGTTTCAGTAATGAAGCCTGACTGTTCAGTGATGATTTCTGCTTACATGAAGAGAACAAACACATTTGATCATTTATGAGTTTTGGCTCGAGACAAGAAATATTTCAGAGAGTTAAAACACTAAAAGTCTCACAATCTTCATCGTGTGTTTCACCATGAACCTCTGAATTTTAACTTTATTAATTATAAAGTATGCACTAGATTTACAGGCTGCCAGTTTTAACTTTTTATCTTTAGCACTGAAACCTGTCTGTCGTCATGGTTCAGCAGCGATGCCTGTCTGTTGCCATGGTTACTGAGCTCAGAGAGGGAAGTGAAACATTTAAGATCAGTTTCATCCAATCTGAGGAAGACCAACAGAACTAGAAGCTCCTCTGCTGCAGCCAACAGGATGGAGTTTAGTTGAGCTCATATAAACTTTATTAATCTCTCTCTCTCTGCAGTGGGTCGAGTCGTCCCCACCCTGACGGTGCTGCCCCCCTCCAGTGAGGAGCTGCAGCAGGGGAAGGCCACGCTCATGTGTCTGGCCAACAAGGGCTTCCCCTCAGACTGGAGTCTGTCCTGGAAGGTGGACGGCAGCAGCAGCAGCAGCAGCAGCAGCTGGGAGGAGAGCAGGAGCCCCGGGGTGCTGGAGAAGGACGGCCGCTACAGCTGGAGCAGCACCCTGAGGCTCCCTGCAGACCAGTGGAGGAAGGTGGGCTCTGTGACCTGTGAGGCCACCCAGGGCTCCCAGACTCCAGTCTCAGAGACACTGAGGAGAGACCAGTGTTCCCAGTCCTGACCTGACTCACTGGGACTCTGCTGCTGGTTTTACTCTCATACTGCTCTCAGCTCTCTCTCTGTTCTCTCTTTCTCTCAACATGTTTCAACATTAATGTGTTCTTGCTTCTGTTTCACCATTTTACAACAATAAAGATTTCATTACCTTTATTATAAATGTGACGTGTCTTTGACCTTCTTCTTCCACACACATGATACATGAGGAACATTTGTCAGATTAATGCACAGTCACTAAAATAACAACTCCATTATTTCCTCATTACTTTCTCATTGTTTTCAGACTGTGGATATTCTTCTATAGTCTTTCTAGTTTGATCTATATGAATTTATTTGTACATTTTAAGCACCAATTTAATGATCTTTGGTTCATGGCTCTTGAAAAATGATTAAAAGTGTCTGACATTTAAATTTTCTTCAATGAGCATCAATTTATTTATTTAAGATAATATCAGTTATGATTTGAGGATAACAGCTTTTTTTGGGCCAACCATGATCAGGATTGTTTCTGATGCTGCTCTGTGTCTTCATGTTGTCTTACATGAACAAATGTTCTTATCTAATGTGAAACAGTATCAAGCTGAGGTCAAAGGTCACAAGTGTTTTCATTAACTGTCCTCGTTTGGCTCCTCCTGATTATATGGCAAATCAAATAAGAGCATGGGATTATAATTGGATATAAAAGGAAGGTGAGACACTGTGATGGAAAATATGTAGTGTGTGTGTGAGTGTGTGTGTGTGTCCTCAGTGAAGTGTATCAGTCTCTGCAGTAGCTTCCAGCTGCAGCAGTCAGCTCAGTTTCTGTTCAGTCTGACTGAGGGAGGTTTTTGTACGACGGTTTTTCACTGTGTGAACACATACTGACTGTTGATTTCATGAACACTCTGACAGTAGTAAACTGCTGCATCTTCAGCCTGAACTCCACTGATGGTCAGAGTGAAGTCAGAGTTTGATCCACTGCCTGTAAAACGATCTGGAATCCCTGATTCTTGCTCAGTAGCCAAGTAAATGAGAAGTTTAGGAGTTTCTCCATCTCTCTGTTGGTACCAGGCTAAATAGTCATCATTATAAACATCCTGACTGATCCGACAGTTGATGGTGACGGAGCCTCCCAGAGCAGAGCTCACTGCTCCAGGCTGAGTCACTGTGACCTGACCTCTGGACTCTGAGGACACAGAGACAAAAACATAAAGCAGCGTCATGGTTTTGTCGGCTTCATTTCAGAGGGACGGATGTTCATAGAGGAGAGGAGTTTGATTCTCTGGACTTTACCTGTGAAGCAGCAGCAGAGGAGAGTCCAGATGAGGACGCAGGTCAAAGTCATGTTTTTGATGAGGAGGATTTCTGTGTCTTCTGTTGTCATGAAGGACAGCTGTCAGTCATCCAGTGTTCAACTCTCAGGACTATAAACTCTCCCAGAGCACTGGAGCATGGTGCTGCTGATGCAAAGTGGCTCTCTATGGAAATGCTTCAGTTATGTCAACCTGGACCCTCCCATGAGTTTTGTCTGATACATCCAAGAATAAACTTACAGATGGATGGTATTCAGAGAAACAAATTAAAATTAGAAGAGGTCAGGAACATCTTAATCACTAACAAGTGTTAGGATTCAGTGCCATATAAAATATCTTATCTCCTGTGCTCTTAGTTTGGACTGAGCTGAAGTTTGAACTGTAGCTGTCCACATCATATCATGTTGTTGCTGTTGCCAAACCATTTCCTGCACTACTGCTCAAATATCAGGTTCACAGTCTCCATCCTAGTCCCTTCATGTTCACATCAATCTGTCATTTCTCCAAACTGAAACATTGTCTTTATTGTACCAGTGTCTACCTGTGCCAGGAGAACTCTTCCTGTAAATTTTTAAATAGCGTCCGGTCTTGATTTTCCTCATCTAGCATACTTGCAACAAGGAACTATTTGTGGAAAATTTGTTATTCTTGACCTCAACTCAAGGGATGAGGAACATTGCTGTAATTCTATAATAGCAGCTGGGTCTTGATTTACCTCAGCTAGACAGGTAACAGGCTTTTAGAGATGGGCCAGTATTTCTAAATTCATCTGTACAATAAGGGTATTTTGTCACATGTAACATGAAACCTATTGTTTTCAATCTACTCCCCTTTGCTTGGTAAGTTCTCGTACATCATGATGCATGTAAAATCTGCACCTCTATAATCAGTTATACAACATGAAATAGGTCTAAAATTGGACGACTAATCCCGACCCACAATAGGTTGATTAGAATGTATCATATTCTGAAATTTCTTGCTATTCAAGTCATTGCTGACCATTTGCCATTGCTGTCTGAGGCCTTCAAATGTCAAGCAGGGAATTGTTGATCTCAAGCTATTGTTGGCTAAGATATTCAGGTCACAGCTGACCATATTGTGTTAATAGCCAAAGTCGTTAAATCTGAAGCAGGTCATTTCTCTCTACGAGCCATTGATGGTGAAGTTATTCAGTTCACTCCTGACCATTCATTATTGCTGGTTAAAACATATATTGTTATCTGTCTCTTCTGATTGAAAGTATCTGAAATGTGATTTGAGGTATGCACACATTAGATTGTTAATGAGTGCAAGTGATATGGGACTCATACAAATATCTGGATGTGGTGCTGGACAATAAACTGGAGTGGTCTACAAACACGGAGGCAGTCTACAAAAAGGGCCTGAGCTGGCTTTACTTCCTGAGGAGGCTCAGGTCCTTTAATGTCTGCAACCGGATGCTCCAGATATTTTATCAGTCTGTTGTTGGGAGCACCATCTTCTTCGCTGTGGTGTCCTGGGGTGCAGGCATCAAAACGAAGAATGCCAACAGACTGAACAAGCTCTTAAAGAAGGCATGGTCTGTTGTTGGCTCTAAGCTTGTCACCCTGGAGGAGGTGGTGGAGGAAAGGATGCTTGCAAAACTGCTGGCTATCAGGGACAATGCCTCTCACCCCCTCCACAAAACTCTGGACAAGCTTAAGAGCAGCTTCAGCAACAGACTCCTTCAACCCCGCTGCTTAAAGGAACGGCAGGAAGTCATTCCTACCTGGTGCCATCAGACTTTACAACACTCACTCCAAAACACACAAATACTCTTAAATTATTATTACTGCAGTTAAATTATTATTACTGTAAATAAAACTGCACATTATTCTCTTGCACCTTATATTCCACTTTACTCCTCAATACCAAGGTATTCCCGAAGCGCCGGCCTATGATTGGCCTGCTGGCCTGCGTCTCTCTCTCTCTTTCTCTCTCTCTTTTTTTTAAACAGGCTGCCAGTCAGCCGGCGTCGCGGCTATCTGACTTTTTTTTCTAAGTCAGAGAGGCAGGCCAGACCAATCAGAGGCCACTCAGGCCAGTAGCACGTGAGGAGGACAAGACGATTGGTTTGTTTCGATTAACACCCGCCCCAATAGTCCGTATCAACCACACAGACAGCGTGTGGAGGAAGGGGTGTGTGACGTGTGTCTGGGATTGCATTGTGTGTGTGTAGCGAGCGGACCGGGAGAGGAGACGAGGCTTCGTCAATGATGGACCCCTACCCGGGTAAAAAACAAGAGGAAAGGCGGTGCCGAGAGGGAGAGAGAGAAAAAAAGAAAGGCGCTGGAGGATGACTCGGCCAAATGCCTAAAATTAACAAATTTATTCAGTATGAGGTCTAGCATTGACCCCCAAGTGTCCTTGAGGCTGTACACTTTTACACAGTGTAAATATGTAGCCTACTAGGCCCTGGCCTTGAAATTAAAATAAGGATTGCGATTTTAAAATCACTGATTTACAAGCCACTTTTTTTTAATTTACTGCTTTTGAAATTATTTATTTGTGCAACAAATGGGATATCATTCCATTATTATGTATATGAATACAAGGGCAAATCAAGTGAGACATAGGCTACACTATCTTACTGTATGAACTATAGTGTATGGAAAAACACTGTAAGCATATGTTTGCTATTCAAAGGTGGTGATGGTGATGACATCAATCCTGCTGGTGCTTCAGGAGAAGCCAGTGAGGAGCAGTTGGCAGAAGGTACAGGATCATTTCTACAGTAGAGCAACAACATGCAACAAGTTGCAGACATATGAACACCACCAGGCACTGCCATTTGACATAAATGTCTCTCATTTGCAATAATAGCTGTCTTGGCACTACAGCATTATTCTATTAAGTGCTAGTGTTGTTGAATTTTGCTGTCTGTTGCTGACTTGCTGTTATGTATCCCAGCCCAAACATGAAAGCTATGTATTCCAACGTTAGATTTAGGTTGGGGTTCATTAGTATTCCCCGGTATGATAATTAGAGCCTATATAAAATATTAGTCAATATTATGTGATTGCTTATTAGGAACTATGCTCTCGGACTGTATTATACATTGCATATATGTGTCTGTCAGTGCGTGCTACATGTGTTCTGTGAACATGTGTTCGAAGGCTGTCCCCTCATAGCTGATTAATTGTTTGATTTGGACATAGTTGTCTTTGTTTATTAGGTTATATTGTAGGCTACACAAAAAATATGTGCCAATGAGGCAGTTGATATTCTACATGACATGACTTTTTATGTTTAGCTGTAACCTTGGCACTTCTTATTATGTAAAACCTTTATTCTCTTCTATTAAGTGTGTTAGTGGATTTTGCTGAGGATTGTTGTGTTACTGTATTTACCAGCCCAAACATAAAAGTTACTGTATATTCCAACCTTAGATTGTACAATAGGTCCCATATGTGGACTTCTATTTGGAATGCACTATGTGTGTGTGTGTGTGTGTGTGTGTGTGTGTGCGTGTGTGCGCCCACGCATGAGTGCCAGTTTGCATGTATTGTGTGCATATGTGCCATGTGAAATACGGCTGTCCCTCTGTGGATTATTTGTTAGGTTTGGTCCTAGTTGGCTTTGCTAGTTGAAGAGTCATTTGTTATGCTTTCTTCCATGCACATTCTTGTAAACATTGCAAGTGACCATTGCAAAATCAATATTAAAATATATTTCTATGTTTCCTATGCAAAGGTGGAGATATTACCAGTTCTGGTGCTTCAGACGTTGAGCCCAGTACTAGCTCAGAGCAACTGGCAGGTAAAGAACAGACAGTCGTCTACCAGTACATGTGTCAGTGGTTTAAGATTGAATAGGCTATGACTATGAAACATTTGAACAAAAAACATATATTTGACAATGTCATTATTTTATGAAATGGTATTGATAAAATTGGTTATTGTCAATAATATAAGGATTATGCTGGTTGTTCTTACAGTCCCAGCAGATGCTGAGTATACTGACAAGACAATTACATGTCCAGGGAGCAGTGCCAGGGAAAGGCCAACTGAGGATACAGACAGACACTCTGACTCGGACTCAGAGAGACCGTTTGATTATTTTGCTCGCCCTCACTCTGGAGATTTTGATTTATTTTTCCAGTACCACCCACAACAAAATCCCAAGAAAGCCATTCCCAAAGTGTTTTACACTAAGGATGGGATACATAGACAATGGCTAACTTACTGTGAGGCATCTCATTCACTGTATTGTTCAGTGTGTCTTATGTTTGCCAAGCCTTCTGATAACCCTTTTGTGAAAGGAGGCATGCAGGCATGGAAGCATGTCCACCAAAGAATTGAGGAGCACGAAAAAAGCAAGTTGCACAGAGAGAGTGCAGAGGTGTATTTCCTGAGGGCTGACATCCGTAGCCTAGTGAGTGAGAAGCAGATGTCAGTACACCGAGAGCAAGTGAGGAAGAAAAGGCAAGTCATGGAACGTGTGGTCAACATAATCAAAGTGCTTGGTAAGCGTGGCCTCTGCTACAGAGGGGATAAACACAGAGCCGCTTACAGCCTGGAAAACCTGGCCTTGGACCATGGAAATTTTTTAGAGATGATATTGCTGCTG
Organism: Pagrus pagrus; assembly: GCF_965226575.1. NCBI lineage: Eukaryota > Metazoa > Chordata > Actinopteri > Spariformes > Sparidae > Pagrus > Pagrus pagrus. The sequence continues at coordinate 2,804,462 of NC_140201.1, read as the reverse complement.
AGCAGATATGATGTCTGCCTACAAGAGCATGTCAATGACTGCATTGAGCAGAGCAAGTTGGCACATGAGACTGTCAAAGTCCGGTCAAAGCCAGAGGATATGTGGAGGCACTTGTGAGATATGAAACCATACTCACACCACACATATTCCTCAGGATATTTGAAGTGACATCCCCCGTCTCCAAATATCTTCAGACCAGTGGCATGGATATACTAACTGCCCAGCGCTTAATAACGGGATCAGAAGACAGCCTGAGAAAGTGTTCCAGGGACTTCGATGGTGTCAAGGAAGCAGCAGATATGTTTGTGCAGTGGACAAACAGCACTCTCCAGGAGCAGGATAACTGTGATGTTGAAGTCCAGACTGCCCTCCCAGAGAAACGCACACGGAAAAAGAAAATCATGCCAGGTGAACTGTCACAAGATGAACCTGTTTTGGATGTTGAGAGGAACTACAACATCAAAGTGCATAATGTAATCCTCGACACCATCACAGACATCCACTGTCGTTATGCAGCTAGTGCAATTTGATGAGCGTGCCACAATTCCAACCTTGCAGGCAGAACTGACTAGCCTTGCTAATCAGTGGGAGACACTGAAGATGGCACCTTTATCTGGCTATAAAGTCAGGACAGTCACTGAACTGTCAGAAGAGGGTGTGCACACTGAGGATCCTGAGGAGGGCCTGGAGTTGGAGAACAGACGCTGCTCCTCTTGTAAGAACTGTCCCATATGCAGCTATCACATCCTGTCTCATTTCAACTTGCTCACAGATGCCTACCATGTCATTGGAACAGACTTCGGACCTCCATGAGCCAGGACCGCCTAGAGACATTTCTGTTGATGTCAACAGAGAAGGAAATATTGACGGAACTTGACAGCGATGGCATTATTGACAAGGTGGCAGAATCCAGTGCTTTGATGCGCCGCATGACCTTCTAAGGCAGCATTTATAAACTGTGGGGTCCAGACCTATAAGTGGGTCACAGCAGGGGGCTAGGTCATATATTTACAGCACTTTATTTTGACTATTATAATTTGCATGTAGAAAGAAGTTGAAGTTGTGTGTAAAGATGTTTTTAATCTCACTAAAGTATGTGTGATCTTCACCTGTCTTGTCTACAGTATTATTTCATTTGATCATCAGTATGTTTGAAGACTGAAAACAGGAATATACTGTATTGACCATTTGCCATAGTGTTAATAATATACCTTTTTTTTTACATGGTAATGACAGTCTATTTCATATTTTGCTTCAAAATATTTGGTGGGTCAATACCTCCACAGATGGGTCAAGGCCTGAAAATGTCCATGTGACATTAGCGTGAGTGTTGTAGTGACTATTATGCCTATATTAGAGTGCATATTTGTTTTGAATCAGCCAAAAACATACGTGTGTGTGTGTGTGTGTGTGTGTGTGTGTGTCCTCAGTGAAGTGTATCAGTCTCTGCAGTAGCTTCCAGCTGCAGCAGTCAGTTCAGTTTCTGTTCAGTCTGACTGAGGGAGGTTTTTGTACGACGCTTTTTCACTGTGTGAACACCCACTGACTGTTGGGATAGTGAAGACTCTGACAGTAGTAAACTGCTGCATCTTCAGCCTGAACTCCACTGATGGTCAGAGTGAAGTCAGAGTTTGATCCACTGCCTGTAAAACGACCTGGAATCCCTGATTCTCTTCTGTTAGCCCAGTAAATGAGAAGTTTAGGACTTTCTCCATCTCTCTGTTGGTACCAAGCTAAAATATGGTCTGAGCCATCATAATAAACATCCTGACTGGTCCGACAGTTGATGGTGACGGAGCCTCCCAGAGCAGAGCTCACTGCTCCAGGCTGAGTCACTGTGTACTGACCTCTGGACTCTGAGGACACAGAGACAAAAACATAAAGCAGCGTCATGGTTTTGTCGGCTTCATTTCAGAGGGACGGATGTTCATGAGGAGAGGAGTTTGATTCTCTGGACTTTACCTGTGAAGCAGCAGCAGAGGAGAGTCCAGATGAGGACGCAGGTCAAAGTCATGTTTTTGATGAGGAGGATTTCTGTGTCTTCTGTTGTCATGAAGGACAGCTGTCAGTCATCCAGTGTTCAACTCTCAGGACTATAAACTCTCCCAGAGCACTGGAGCATGGTGCTGCTGATGCAAAGTGGCTCTCTATGGAAATGCTTCAGTTACTGTATGTCAACCTAGACCCTCCCCATGAGTTTTGTCTGATACATCCAGTAATAAACTTACAGATGGGTGGTATTCAGAGAAACAAATTCAAATTCAAAGAGGTCAGGAACATCTTAATCACTAACTTGCGTTAGGATTCAGTGCCATATAAAATATCTTATTTCCTGTGCTCTTAGTTTGGACTGAGCTGAAGTTTGAACTGTAGCTGTCCACATCATATCATGTTGTTGCTGTTGCCAAATAATTTCCTGCAGTACTGCTCAAAAATCAGGTTCACAGTCTCCATCCTAATCCCTTCATGTTCACATCAATCCGTCATTTCGCTTTTCCAAACTGAAACATTGTCTTTATTGTACCAGTGTCTACCTGTGCCAGGAGAACTCTTTTCCTGAAAATTCTAAAATATCGTCCGGTCTTGATTTTCCTCAGCTAGCATACTTGCAAAAATTTACCATTTGTGGAAAGTTTGTTATTCTTTACCTCAACTCAAGAGATGAGGAACATTGCTGTAAGTCTATAATTTCAGCTGGGTCTTGATTTACCTCAGCTAGACAGGTAACAGGCTTTTAAAGATGTGCCAGTATTTCTAAATTCCTCTGTACAATAAGGGTATTCAGTCATATATAAACCTATTTTATTCAATCTGCTCCCCTTTGCTTGGTAAGTTCTCGTACAACATGATGCATGTAAAAATCTGCACGTCTATAATCAGTTGTACTACATAAAAGAGGTCTAAACTTGGACATCTAATCAAGACCTACAATATGTTAATATGAATGTATCATATTCTTCAATTTATTGCTATTCGAGTCATTGCTGACCATTTGCCATTGGTGGCTGAGGCCTTTAAATCTCAAGCAGGGCATTTCTCTAATCCAGCCATTGATGGTGAAATTATTCAGGTCACTCCTGACCATTTATTATTGCTGGTTAAAACCTATTAGTTAAGCATTTCAAAGTTTTTGGTGACATGATTTCTACTATGTTTCATCTCATAGCAGATTATGGCATTTCTGTTCAAATATTCATGGCTTGTTTCATTCCTACTTGGTTAGTGAGCCGCTTGGGTGAAATAGTTCCTGTGTTTTTCGGGATGCCTGGCCCTCTTATTTTGGGGATGAATGATCTGCTGCTGCTCAGGGCAGATGTCCCTTTATTACAAAATCTCCCTGCACAGTTGATGCACCAAAGACTTTTTGTCAAGACTTCATCAGCACATATCATCTGTTAATCTGTTCAGTCTTTAGTCTGTAATAACTTATTGTCTTTACTTAATTCACCTGTCACTACTGATTGAAAGTATCTGAAATGTGATTTGAGGTATGCACACATTTGGTTGATGATGATGTAAGCGATGCATGTGTGTGTGAGAGAGTGTGTGTGTGTGTGTCCTCAGTGAAGTGTATCAGTCTCTGCAGTAGCTTCCAGCTGCAGCAGTCAGTTCACTTTCTGTTCAGTCTGACTGAGGGAGGTTTTTGTATGACAGCTTTTCACTGTGTAAACGAGCTCTGACTATTGATGTGGTGAAAACTCTGACAGTAGTAAACTGCTGCATCTTCAGCCTGAACTCCACTGATGGTCATAGTGAAGGCAGAGTTTGATCCACTGCCTGTAAAACGATCTGGAATCCCTGATGCTCGAGTGCTAGCAGCGTAAATGAGAAGTTTAGGAGTTTCTCCATCTCTCTGTTGATACCAGCCTAAATAGTGGTATGGGCTACTATAATAAACATCCCGACTGGTCCTACAGTTGATGGTGACGGAGCCTCCCAGAGCAGAGCTCACTGCTCCAGGCTGAGTCACTGTGACCTGACCTCTGGACTCTGAGGACACAGAGACAAAAACATAAAGCAGCGTCATGGTTTTGTCGGCTTCATTTCAGAGGGACGGATGTTCATAGAGGAGAGGAGTTTGATTCTCTGGACTTTACCTGTGAAGCAGCAGCAGAGGAGAGTCCAGATGAGGACGCAGATCAAAGTCATGTTTTTGATGAGGAGGATTTCTGTGTCTTCTGTTGTCATGAAGGACAGCTGTCAGTCATCCAGTGTTCAACTCTCAGGACTATAAACTCTCCCAGAGCACTGGAGCATGGTGCTGCTGATGCAAAGTGGCTCTCTATGGAAATGCTCCGACTGACTCCAACAGGGACTTGGATTACTCTCATCATGCTGTTTATCAATGGATCAATCACTTAAAGTATTGATTAGGATATTTTTAATGTCAATTTTATTCGAGTTTGGCTTCACATTTCTTGAAAATTGTGTTTCACAATGTCGTCTGTCTTGCTTAAATTAAATGAAGAGTAAATTAAATTTCATTAAAAATGAACATATATCAAATAAAAACATACATTGTGTAAATCTGTGGCTCTGTGTTATCGTCACTTTTCATATCAGCTGATAATATTTTACAATCAGAGACTAATTTTGTTGAGTTTGTTTGTGTCAAAGTCAGAGAGCCGTGTCTCTCTACAGTCAGAGGTTTTTGTACGGCGGCTCAATGAGTTTGTATCACTGTGGTACACGTTCGGTGGAGGAACCAGACTGAATGTTGGAAGTAAGTCAAATGTTTCATTGTTTTATTATTTCATGAACTATTTTTTCTTTTTTTCTTCATATTACAAGGAAAATAGTCATTTTTTCATATTAATGTTTGATTTTTGCAAAAATATGTTGCAGAAAGAAAAAAGTTTGCTTCAGAAATATGAATTCAAAAATGTATTGTAATAAGTATAAAATATTAAGACAGTAGATAAATCATCATTTCCAGCTTTAATAGTAAAGTTTCATCTTGAGGGCTTGTAGGTTTAGTTCAGTGTGTCAAAGTCAGAGAGCCGTGTCTCTCTACAGTCAGAGGTTTTTGTACGGCGGCTCAATGAGTTTGTATCACTGTGGTGGACTTTTGGTGGAGGAACCAGACTGAATGTTGGAAGTAAGTTTCTGCACAAATATGAAATAATATACTGTGAAGTCATTTTTAATGTCATGTTTTGGATGTTTGAGGCAGATAAATATATCTTGTTTTAATTCCAACACTTTTAGTATTCATGTTTTAATCCTCCTCCTTTATCATGGAGGCTAACTCAGAGCAGCTTTACTAAACATTTCTTTACACATTCCTGTCAAAGTGACATTTAAACAGCCTGAAGTGTAGAAAAGATAAAACTGTAAACCTGTTTTACAAATGTTTTGCAAGAGGAGATATCATGTTTCACCTCAATGATAGCAGTGTTCAAAACGCTCCTCTTGTCCAACATTTGATTGCAGTCGGTTGATTTTCTGTATTTGTATATGTGTCCACTAAATATTTTAAAGTCACATATAGTTCAGGTTTTGGCTGATTGTGATGAGAAAGTTTGATCTCTTTTATTTCCAGTGTAGTTTGATATATTTCAGCTCGTTCTGTTTGATGAGTCTCTCTGTGCTGATATGCATGAGAGGCTTCTTAAAGGGAAGTGAAACAATGTGTGAGTGAGTGACTGGTGGAGCAGAAAAACCATCTGACAGAAACTCCTTAAAGGACTAAATCAACTCTCACACAGTGAAGCTGTCCCAGTGTCTGCTGGTTGATTGACAGCTGTGTGGTCCCTCTCCTCTAAGCTGATTGTTGTCTCCTAGGTGATGTCCATCCCACCCTGACGGTGCTGCCCCCCTCCAGTGAGGAGCTGCAGCAGGGGAAGGCCACGCTCATGTGTCTGGCCAACAAGGGCTTCCCCTCAGACTGGAGTCTGTCCTGGAAGGTGGACGGCAGCAGCAGCAGCAGCAGCAGCAGCTGGGAGGAGAGCAGGAGCCCCGGGGTGCTGGAGAAGGACGGCCGCTACAGCTGGAGCAGCACCCTGAGGCTCCCTGCAGACCAGTGGAGGAAGGTGGGCTCTGTGACCTGTGAGGCCACCCAGGGCTCCCAGACTCCAGTCTCAGAGACACTGAGGAGAGACCAGTGTTCCCAGTCCTGACCTGACTCACTGGGACTCTGCTGCTGGTTTTACTCTCATACTGCTCTCAGCTCTCTCTCTGTTCTCTCTTTCTCTCAACATGTTTCAACATTAATGTGTTCTTGCTTCTGTTTCAACATTTTACAACAATAAAGATTTCATTCCCTTTATTATAAATGTGACATGTCTTTGACCTTCTTTTTACACACATATGATATATCAGGAACATTTGTCAGATTAATGCACACAGTCACATCAGAACCAAATCTATTTTTCCCAGATTGCTTTTTAATGGTTTTCATCAAAAAGTCATTTGTTGTCACTATCATCTTGCCTTTAAGAAGATTAATTTGTTCCTGGAAATTATTCTGATTTTCTGAAACAAAAATTCTAAATAAAAGAATAATAATTCAGCATTAGAAATAAAAATCAGAGTATCATCTGCATAAAGTGATATCTCCTTCTCTCTCTCCAGATTCATCACAGTTTGAAAGTGTAATTTGTGTAGCTTGCAGTAAAGCTGATATTATCTGAATGTTAAAACAATAAAGACCAATTGATCAACTCAGTGATGTTCACACATATTATTACAAGAATAACTCCTGTCATGTGTTGATGTCTTCATTTAAAACAGCAGATCATTTATATCTTCACAGTTCCTCTGAGCAGCATTTTGTAATGTTAGATAATCATGAAAAATGATGAGAATATGTAATGCAGGTGAAATCTGATAGTTGTGTCAGTGCAGCCTGACAGTGTTTAGCTGTGGTATCCTGAAGCAGGTAGATGAATAACAGAAAGTGTTGATGGATAAAACTCTCTCTCTCTCTTCAGCTTCACTTTTTACTGATTTGTTTAATAAAGTAAATGTCATTGTTGTCACTATTATTATGACCTTATACTTTTCCAACAACTCTTGGTTGTATGAATGTGAACTGGTTATCGTGTGTGTGTGTTTGTGTGTGTGTGTGTGTGTGTGTGTGTGTGTGTGTGTGTGTGTGTCCTCAGTGAAGTGTATCAGTCTCTGCAGTAGCTTCCAGCTGCAGCAGTCAGTTCAGTTTCTGTTCAGTCTGACTGAGGGAGGTTTTTGTACGACGGTTTTTCACTGTGTGAACACAAACTGACTGCTGACATGAAGACTCTGACAGTAGTAAACTGCTGCATCTTCAGCCTGAACTCCACTGATGGTCAGAGTGAAGGCAGAGTTTGATCCACTGCCTGTAAAACGACCTGGAATCCCTGATGCTCGACTGCTAGCCCAGTAAATGAGAAGTTTAGGAGATTCTGCATCTCTCTGTTGGTACCAGGCTAAATAGTGGTTTGGGCTAATATAAAAAACATCCTGACTGGTCCGACAGTTGATGGTGACGGAGCCTCCCAGAGCAGAGCTCACTGCTCCAGGCTGAGTCACTGTGTACTGACCTCTGGACTCTGAGGACACAAAGACAAAAACATAAAGCAGCGTCATGGTTTTGTCGGCTTCATTTCAGAGGGACGGATGTTCATAGAGGAGAGGAGTTTGATTCTCTGGACTTTACCTGTGAAGCAGCAGCAGAGGAGAGTCCAGATGAGGACGCAGATCAAAGTCATGTTTTTGATGAGGAGGATTTCTGTGTCTTCTGTTGTCATGAAGGACAGCTGTCAGTCATCCAGTGTTCAACTCTCAGGACTATAAACTCTCCCAGAGCACTGGAGCATGGTGCTGCTGATGCAAAGTGGCTCTCTATGGAAATGCTCTGACTGACTCCAACAGGGACTTGGATTACTCTCATCATGCTGTTTATCAATGGATCAATCACCTTATCAAAGTTTTGATAAGGACACTATATACCAATTTTAAATGATTCTCACTTCATGCTTTTTAAAAACGTGTTTCAAAATGTCCTCTGTCTTGGATTAGTCTCGTAATGCTGTTTATCAATGTATCAGTTACTTTATCAGAGTATTGATCAGGAACATGTCATCGTTGATTTATTTGTGAATTCGTTTTTTTAACATAAATACGTCAAAGGAACAAAATGCAACCTTTAACTTTTTATCTTTAGTGCTGAAACCTGTCTGTCGTCATGGTTCGGCAGTGATGCCTGTCTGTTGCCATGGTTACTGAGCTCAGAGAGGGAAGTGAAACATTGAAGATCAGTTTCATCCAATCTGAGGAAGACCAACAGAACTAGAAGCTCCTCTGCTGCAGCCAACAGGATGGAGTTTAGTTGAGCTCATATAAACTTTATTAATCTCTCTCTCTCTCTGCAGTCGGTTGAGTTGTTTTACTGGTTACTTTTACTGGTTTTACTCTCTCTATCTGCAACTCTGTGTCTTTCTGTCAAATCAAATCAAATCAAATCAAATTTTATTTGTATAGCCCAAATTCACAAATCACAGTTTGCCTCAGAGGGCTTTACAATCTGTACAGAGACGACACCCTCTGTCCTTCGACCCTCGATTCGAGTGAGGAAAAACTTGCCCCAAAAAAAAAAAGGCCCTTTTAACAGGGAAAAAAAATGCGGAAGAAACCTCAGGGAGAGCCACAGAGGAGGGATCCCTCTCCCAGGACGGACAGACGTGCAATAGATGTCGCATGTACAGAGCAGATCAACGAGATCACAATGTATTCAATTATAAGCGATGGTTGACAGGAGTGAAAGTACACAAAGATGTATTACAGCAATAATGATGAAATGCACATGAAAATGTGATTACTAGTGATAACAGTAGTAGTGATCAATGGTAAGGATGGTATGTAGCAATGCAGTACGATAATAGTAGTGGAACGTATGTAACAGAGATGTGACTAATATTAGCGACAGTAGTGGTGGGTGTCAGGCAGGGTCATGGCAGTAGGTGCATCCACGATCAGGCAGGGCCATAGCAGTAGGCGCATCCACGATCAGGCAGGGCCATAGCAGTGGGCGCATCCACGATCAGGCAGGGCCATAGCAGTGGGCGCATCCACGATCCACGACCCGGGTGCGGCCAGGATCCAAGGGAGCCTGTAGGACTAGAAAGCACAAGGACTCCGGGGAAGAAGTAAGTCAGTGACATGCAGAGATGGGGCATGTATACAGGCATAATGTATACAGATGGAGAGGAGAGGAGAGGGGAGGAGAGAGAAGCTCAGTGTGTCATTGTCCCCCGGACTAGGCCTATAGCAGCATAACTAAGAGCTCGTCCAGGACAGGCCTGGGCCTGTCCTGGACCAGCCCTAACTATAAGCTCTATCGAAGAGGAAGGTCTTAAGTCTACTCTTAAAGGTAGAGAGGGTGTCCGCCTCCCGGACCAAAACAGGAAGATGGTTCCACAGAAGAGGAGCTTGATAACTGAAGGCTCTGGCTCCCATTCTACTTTTGGAGACTTTAGGAACTACAAGTAATCCTGCGTTCTGGGAGCGTAATGCTCTAGTTGGGTGATAGGGTAATATGAGCTCCTGGAGATATGATGGTGCCTGACCATTGACAGCTTTGTAAGTGAGGAGAAGGATTTTAAACTCTATTCTTGATTTTACAGGGAGCCAGTGCAGAGAGGCCAGTACAGGAGTAATATGATCTCTTTTCTTAGTTCCTGTCAGTACACGTGCTGCAGCATTCTGGACCAGCTGGAGACTCTTTAGAGACTTGTTAGGGCAGCCTGATAATAGAGAATTACAATAGTCCAGTCTGGAAGTAACAAATGCATGGACTAGCTTTTCTGCGTCTTTTTGAGACAGGATGGGCCTGATTTTTGCAATGTTACGTAGATGAAAAAAATGCAGACCTTGAAATTTGTTTTATGTGGGAGTTGAAGGACATATCTTGATCTGTCTCACTCTCTTTTTCTGTCATCACACCAACTTAACATCATTCAACTCCAGATATTGAAATTCTCATCGTTGCAGTAATCAGATGCTTTTAATGCTGTGAGACAATAAATAATTTTTTTTTGTTTGGATAAATAAAAATGTATGGATGTGCTTTTACCAACAAAACACTCTTTTTTATATTTTCACATGTTCAGGATTATAACTCATATCAGGGTAATATTTTCTTGTCACTGGTGATAGGTACATTACAGTTTTTTTCAAATGCTTAAGCACGATTTCGAATAGAGGGCCCGGTTTTTCAAAACACTACACACAATTAGCAGAACACTACACACAATTAGCAGAACACCTCACATCCTTTGCAAAATGAAACACTCTTGTAAAAACTATACACTACTTCATAAAAATGATATTTTGTTACCATATGAAAACACACACGTTTCATATGACTTAATTCTGTCTGAACCAGTTACACACTGCTGCGCTTAACCTAAAACACTTTTAGCAATTCTACTCCTCAGTTATTTGAGTAATGTAAGTGAAGTACACAGAGAAAGTGCAAATATACAATACTAAAAATTCACCAAATACAAGACAAGACCAATGCTGAAGAGTAATGAAAATATAATTTATTTATTTAAATCAGTCAAAATTTCAACAAAAGATGTCCATGCTACAACAGTACTGTGCATAACACCACAAAAAAAAAAAAAGATACTATAAAAAATACGGGGGGGGGGGACTGACAAAAAAAGAAAAGAAAATCCAGCAGGGAAAATATTAGGAATTATCTCTTCGCCGAGCTGGATCAGGCCAGAGAATTTCGTCGACATCACAGGCGATATCTTTATTCGCAAGACAACGAGGGAAGAACCGCCGTGCATGTCGAATCCATCCTTGAATGGCTATGGTGTCAATTTGGTCACAGGCCTCCTCCATGGCCTCAATGAGCGGCACTTGAGCCTGGGGCTGCAGATCATACACCTTCCACCGCCACGTTGAGAAGAACTCCTCGATTGGATTGAGAAATGGAGAGTGTGGTGGAAGGTATAGCACAGAAAATTGAGGATTGTGCTGAAACCAGTTGTGGACCTGTGCAGAGCGGTGGAATGATACATTGTCCCAGATGACAATGTATTGCACCTGTTGTATTTGGTTCACTGTGAGGATGTTGTGCAGTTGGTCCAGAAATGTCAGAATGTGAGCTGTGTTATAAGGGCCCATATTGGCATGATGGAGGAGGACCCCATTCTGTGTAATGGCAGCGCAGAGGGTGATGTTACCCCCCCGCTGTCCTGGGACGTTGATTATAGCCCTGTGGCCAATGATGTTTCTGCCTCTCCTTCTTGATTTTGTGAGTTTAAACCCTGCCTCATCGATGTAGATAAACTCGTGTGGGATTTCTTCAGCATCCATCTGTAAAACTCTCTGTAATACAGTGAAAGACAAGATTGTGTAGTTTAGCATGGATCTAATACACAATAAATTTAGCTTGCAGTGTGTAACATCACAGTGCTAAAGTGAACAATACATACCTCCACATATGCATGCCGCAGTTGTTTGACCCTCTCCGAATTCCGCTCAAAAGGCACTCGATACAGTTGTTTCATTTGAAGTTGATTTTTTTTCAGGATGCGTGCCAGTGTTTAGAGAGAGAGACCTGATGAACATTATTGAAAATGCCATCGTCGCCAATGATGTTGACTTGAATTTGAAGTTATTGCATTATTGGCCAGAACCATGTTTATGATTGCTTTTTCTTGTTCTTGTGTGAAAATAGGCCCCCTCCCTCCTTGTCGCTCTCGCCCCTGAATCCTATGTGGAAAGAAATACATAGGATCTCACAGGAACCAGTATGAACAGTGCTGATATGGTACATACTAAGCAGTTGATTACTTTTGTAGAAAGATTTGTTTTTACCTGTTTTCTTGTCAAAATGTCCTGATCACAGATGCCACTGTATATCTGCTAAGATTTGGCTGAACTCTCAGTCCAGCCTCCCTCAGCGTCAGTCCGTGGTTCACCACATGGTCAACTAATGTTGCCCGAATTTCATTTGATAAATTTGGTCCTCTCCTTCTTAGGGCATGTATTCCTGCTTCCGTTCTTCCTCTGCCTCTGCCTCTGCCTCGTCCTCTTCCTCTTCCTCAACCTCCACCTCGGCCTTGACCTCTGGCATGGCCTCTGCCCTCACCTCCTTCTCCTTCTCTTTGAATTCCTCCTCTCATTCTTACTCTTCCTCGTCTTACTCGTTCCATTGTGGTAGAAGACAGGTGAACTCACCTGCTGCCTTTTTGTAGTGCTTGAACCTGATTGGTGTGTCTACAATTAAGCAATCATGTGTTGGTGCACCTGAGTGTTGTGTTTAACCAATTAGATAATGAGTGTGGTCATTTGAAAGTCAGAGCTTTGGAATTTGCAAGGAAGTCACATCATGATATGCATCTGTGTCTAATGTATACAAGTGTGTTTAGTGTTTTGCAATTTACTGTGTGCAGTCATTTGCAAAAAGTGTGAAGCTGACATTGTGCTTATAGTTGTGCTAATCTGGTCCGGAGTTTTGCTCCTTGAGTGTAAGGTTTTTATAATTATGTACGACTTTTGATTTTAGTGTTTATGCAATCCAAAAAAACTGTAATAAAGTATTCTGATGATTCTGATTCTGAAATATACATGACACCTCTCGGATTACTCCTGAGTGAGTTTAAATGAATCAGAATCATCAGAATCAGAATACTTTATTCTGATTCTGATGATTTAGATGTGATAGAACAAAATGTATGCTACACAGAATCAACAATAGGTTGCAACAATGTGAAAACTAATGGAGATATTACTTTTTTTGAAAACCAGTCAGGTAAAAAATTACGTACTGTTGATTACTTGATTAATGTAAAACATTCTGCAACAATTATTTTTAATAAATATCCAACCCAATCCAGTACGAAAAATAATAAGATAGAACAATAAAGTGATTGGTGAGGCTTAGAATACACAGAACTGCAAAAATTATGAAATTCAGCTCTTAGACAAATAAAAAAAAGGAGTCAGTGCGGAGCCATCCTGTGTTTCTGGATGTTCTGTGTGAGTGTACTAATGAGAACATTGTGTGTTATAACAAGCTTTTACTCTTAAATTTTAGGAGGTTTGGTGTACATGACTATTGTACCATCGCTGATACTTTCCAATACACTTAAAAATGCTAAATTAATCTAAGCAAATACGTCAAGTATTCTTAAGGTAAAATTGATTGTCTAGAATCCATTGTTGAGATTTTACTTTCTTGATTGACAAGTTAAAAGTCAGAGGATGGATGTCTGTTTCAAACTGATTAGAAATTGTGCAACAGCTTGATGAACTTGCCTAACAAAGGCTCATTGTGTTGTACTGTATGTGCAATTATCGTAGCAAAAATCACAAATATGTTGCATTAATCAATTTAAAAACATGTATTTTTAAATGACAATGGACATCATCTTTATGACAATGAAATTGTTAAAGTTGACAATTTTACATTATGGGGATAAAACAGTGGTCCACAGGCGAGCCAATGCCGTATGACACTGCTCCACTAAGTGTAGTAATTAGCTACTTTCCTTGCATTTCCTCTATACCAGTTTTAGATGTGCAGATTTAAATTTGTGTCCGACCAAACAGGATCATAATCCAGAAATAATGTGAACATGTTCGTATTTTTAATTTGTATTGTAATCCAGACATGACTATATGGTGACAGCAGCTTCTCAGATTTTTGCACAGATGCTCCAGGGAACATGTTAATTGATGTCAGTCACAATGGCAGCCGGGCAGAGGGCAGCAGTGTTAACCTGACCTGCAGCAGTATTGCCAACCCAGCTGCAGGCAGATACACCTGGTGCAGGAGGACTGCCTCCAGCTCCCTACTCAGGGTGACCTCAGGGCAGGTCCTGTCTTTACCCTCTCTGGAGCAGTCCAACGCTGGACTTTACATGTGTCAGGCCTGGAACCATGTGGGAGAAAATAACTCTACTAAAGAGCTGCTGGAGGTGGAGATTCAGAGTGAGAAAGAGAAAGGGGGAATAACATGATGTCAGCCAGGTGGAGACACAGAGAAGGGAGATAACAGTTTCTAAATGGAATTTCCCTAAAATGTTTTATTTCACAATTTTATATTGATAATATCATACAACACGGTGACCAAATGTTCTTGTCCGCTTCACTGGCAACTTCAGGACCACCAGCAGAGGAAGAGGAAGGTGGTGAACAGAAAGCAACGTCCTCAAATGCTTCCATGTCCCAATGTACCACCTGGTCCTCACAAACCAGCATGTCCCCATAAACCACCATGTCCCCATATACCACATGGTCCTCACAAACCACCATGTCCCCATATACTAGCATGTCTTCATATACCAGCATGTCCTCATATACCACAGTCCTCACAAACCACCAGTTCCTCACATGCCACCACACCACAAAAGGAATGGGGTACAAGGTTGGATAATCAGGACTTCTTGGACATTCAGCATGCCTGGTTTGACAGGCTGCAGGGGGAACTGGCTGAGATGCGGTTGAGCTTTGAGAGGAGCCTCCATCAGACGGAAAGTCACACACATTCCCTGCTGTGGTCCATGAGCAGGAGGCAGGAGAGAAAGACAGAGGCCAAGGACCGCAACTCAGCCTCCTCTCACCAGACTGAAACTTACTTATCTCCTAGCCATTTGCTTTCCGAGGGTGTTCCAGCAGGAACCCCTTTGACCAAATCTCCGAGCACCCAAAGGTCAACGGAGACAAGGAGGTTTTGGAGGATGAAAAATTAAAATCCCTTTGAAGTTCTGTTGGTTGTTTTGTTTCTTCTGAGAAATGAACATGAACATGAGCATGACATGTTTATTTTTATTCAGAAAATCATTCATCTAAAATCAGCACATTTGGGTTAGTTTTACCTTTCCGCAGTATCAAACATCTATCAGTTATTTCTTATCTGTTCCAAGTTTTGACTTTAAAACCACAACCTTAAAATAGACTTAAATTTTATTAACAAACCTGTGTGTCGAAGACTAACTCTTGTTTTTGTTCTTGTTTTGGTGAATAATGAAAAATTAAAATAAATGAGGCAGTCTTTTGCCATATGCAAATCTTAGACTGAATTATCCACCAAGGGAGGTAAGCCAACATACTTTATAAAAGCTGATCCTTTGTGAGTTGCCCCCCGCCCCCCCAAATTTGCTGTTTAGGAGGTTTCATATTTCTGTCTGGACCAGGCAAAATTATGGCAAAGCCAGCATTACCTCTTTAGTTATTCCTACTATGATTCAGTTTGGAGAAATGTCGGATAATTAAACGGTGGAAGATATTTGTTGGTCATATAC
The DNA here is from genome assembly GCF_965226575.1 of Pagrus pagrus. NCBI lineage: Eukaryota > Metazoa > Chordata > Actinopteri > Spariformes > Sparidae > Pagrus > Pagrus pagrus. The sequence goes on along the minus strand of NC_140201.1, from coordinate 2,789,217 downwards.
AATGGCAGCGATGGTACCAAGAAAACCGTCTATAACCATCTGATCTAAAACTGAAATAGGGAGGAGGAGGGTTTTGGAACATAAAGCAGTATGTCATTTTTAATGGTTTGATTCTCAATTAAAAAAAGATACAGCAATTTATCTTTGTGGCTTTTTAGCCAACTATTGGTGTGTGTTTGTGTGTGTGTGTGTGTGTGTGTGTGTGTGTGTGTGTGTGTGTGTGTGTGTGTGTGTGTGTCCTCAGTGAAGTGTATCAGTCTCTGCAGTAGCTTCCAGCTGCAGCAGTCAGTTCAGTTTCTGTTCAGTCTGACTGAGGGAGGTTTTTGTACGACGGTTTTTCACTGTGTGAACACATCCTGACTGTTGATGCTGTGAAAACTCTGACAGTAGTAAACTGCTGCATCTTCAACCTGAACTCCACTGATGGTCAGAGTGAAGGCAGAGTTTGATCCACTGCCTGTAAAACGATCTGGAATCCCTGATTCTTGCTCAGTAGCCAAGTAAATGAGAAGTTTAGGAGTTTCTCCATCTCTCTGTTGGTACCAGGCTAAAAAGTGGTATGGGCTACTATAATAAACATCCTGACTGGTCCTACAGTTGATGGTGACGGAGCCTCCCAGAGCAGAGCTCACTGCTCCAGGCTGAGTCACTGTGACCTGACCTCTGGACTCTGAGGACACAGAGACAAAAACATAAAGCAGCGTCATGGTTCTGTCGGCTTCATTTCAGAGGGACGGATGTTCATAGAGGAGAGGAGTTTGATTCTCTGGACTTTACCTGTGAAGCAGCAGCAGAGGAGAGTCCAGATGAGGACGCAGGTCAAAGTCATGTTTTTGATGAGCAGGATTTCTGTGTCTTCTGTTGTCATGAAGGACAGCTGTCAGTCATCCAGTGTTCAACTCTCAGGACTATAAACTCTCCCAGAGCACTGGAGCATGGTGCTGCTGATGCAAAGTGGCTCTCTATGGAAATGCTTCAGTTATGACAACCTGGACCCTCCCCATGAGTTTTGTCTGATGCATCCAAGAATAAACTTACAGATGGGTGGTATTCAGAGAAACAAATTAAAATTCAAAGAGGTCAGGAACATCTTAATCACTAACTTGTGTTAGGATTCAGTGCCATATAAAATATCTTATCTCCTGTGCTCTTAGTTTGGACTGAGCTGAAGTTTGAACTGTAGCTGTCCACATCATATCATGTTGTTGCTGTTGCCAAACCATTTCCTGCACTACTGCTCAAATATCAGGTTCACATTCTCCATCCTAATCCCTTCATGTTCACATCAATCTGTCATTTCTTCTGGGTTCAGAGTTTCCAAGGCGCTTTTCCAAACTGACACATTGTCTTTATTGTCCCAGTGTCTACCTGTGCCAGGAGAACTCTTTTCATGTAAATTCCAAAATAGCGTCTGGTCTTGATTTTCCTCATCTAGCATACTTGTAACAAGGAACTGTTTGTGGAGAGCTTGTTATTCTTTACCTTAACTCAAAGGATGAGGAACATTGCTGTAATTCTATAACAGCAGCTGGGTCTTGATTTACCTCAGCTAAACAGGCTTTTTAAAGATGGTGTAGTTGGTTGGAAATGCCACATGCTACAGTAAGTTTTTTTAGTTTTTAAGTGTCAAGCTTCGTATCGCGACGGGCGTCGCCATGTTGGATATGTACTGTGTGAATTTCAGATGTCTATAATAGTTTTTGTAGTAACAGACTACAAGTAGCAAGTATCAGGTAATGTAATGTTCAAGAGTGTTAAGCGTTTGAGCCAGCCAGTTGTAAGTAAACAGTGAAGAAGGATGCTATTTTCAAATGAGCCCGCTTTTGAGTTGCTAGCTAACATGTTTGGGGTCACGCCACACAAGCTAACCGCGGAAGTTAAGTGCAAGTGTAAGAGAGCAGTGTGTATGTGGAAGGAAGGTCTTATTAATGTGTATATCAGGCAAATGTGGAATGAGTGTGACTAAAATGTATGTGTTAAATATGAATGAATGTGAGCATGAGAGTGAAGTTAATGTGTATTTTGAGTTATATTATTTTGTACATCTTAATATTTTTAAGTTAAGCCAATTCTTGTTGTGTGGAAAATAAGTCATTTTATTTTGAGTTCATGTGTACTTTTGTGTCCTTATAATTTCTTTAGGTAGAATGTTTATGGTGTTTGTTGTCAGTCTGGTGTCAATATTTGTTGTTCTATTTGTTATGTGTTTTAGTGTTGGTATGAATGTAATATGAATTTAAATCAGAAAGCCAGAGTAGCTGATGTGAGAGTTTTGTTGAAATGTCAGAAATAAATGAGCACTGGCGTAAGCAAGAGAGTAACTTTTGTCTTCTCCACATCACTCCACAGAAATATAGATTATTGGCTACACAGTGCTTTCTAGCCTGTGTAGCCATTGCTACTGGCTCAGATTTCCCCTAGACCTGGAGCCGGTAACAATGGGTCAGTGTTTCTAAATTCCTCTGTACAATAAGGGTGTTTTGTCATATGTAACATGAAACCTATTGTTTTCAATCTACTCCCCTTTGCTTGGTAAGCATGATGCATGCAAAAATCTGCACTTCCATAATCAGTTATGCTACATAAAATACTGTAGGTCTAAAATTGGACGACTAATCCAGACCCGCAACATGTTGATTAGAACTTATCATATTGTACAAATTATTGCTATTCAAGTCATTGCTGACCATTAGCCATTGATGGCTTAAACATAATAGTTAAGCATTGTAATGTTTGGGGACATGCCTTCTACTATGTTTCATCTCATAGCAGATTGTGGCATTTCTGTTCATTTGTTCATGGCTTGTTTCATTCCTGCTTGGTTAGTGAGCCGATTGGGTGAAATAGTGTCTGTGTTTTTTGGGATGCCTGGCCCTCTTATTTTGGGGGAAAATGATCTGCTGCTGCTCAGGGCAGATGTCCCTTTATTACAAAATCTCCCTGCAGAGTTGATGCACCAAAGACTTTTTGTCAAGACTTAATCAGCACATATCATCTGTTAATCTGTTCAATCTTCAGTCTGTAATAACCTATTACCTTTACTTAATTCACCTGTCTCTACTGATTGAAAGTATCTGAAATGTGATTTGATGTATGCACACATTTAGTTGATAATTATGTAAGTGATAATAGTGTGTGTGTGTGTGTGTGTGTGTGTGTGTGTCCTCAGTGAAGTGTATCAGTCTCTGCAGTAGCTTCCAGCTGCAGCAGTCAGTTTAGTTTCTGTTCAGTCTGACTGAGGGAGGTTTTTGTACGACGGTTTTTCCCTGTGTGAACACCCCCTTACTGTTGATTTCATGATAACTCTGACAGTAGTAAACTGCTGCATCTTCAGCCTGAACTCCACTGATGGTCAGAGTGAAGTCAGAGTTTGATCCACTGCCTGTAAAACGACCTGGAGTCCCTGATTCTCTTCTGTTAGCATAGTAAATGAGAAGTTTAGGAGTTTCTCCATCTCTCTGCTGGTACCAGGCTAAAAGGTGGAAGCCGTAATAAGTATGATAAAAAACATCCTGACTGGTCCTACAATTGATGGTGACGGAGCCTCCCAGAGCAGAGCTCACTGCTCCAGGCTGAGTCACTGTGTACTGACCTCTGGACTCTGAGGACACAGAGACAAAAACATAAAGCAGCGTCATGGTTTTGTCGGCTTCATTTCAGAGGGACGGATGTTCATAGAGGAGAGGAGTTTGATTCTCTGGACTTTACCTGTGAAGCAGCAGCAGAGGAGAGTCCAGATGAGGACGCAGATCAAAGTCATGTTTTTGATGAGGAGGATTTCTGTGTCTTCTGTTGTCATGAAGGACAGCTGTCAGTCATCCAGTGTTCAACTCTCAGGACTATAAACTCTCCCAGAGCACTGGAGCATGGTGCTGCTGATGCAAAGTGGCTTTCTATGGAAATGCTTCAGTTATGTCAACCTGGACCCTCCCCATGAGTTTTGTCTGATACATCCAAGAATAAAGGATGGGTTAGGGTTAGTACCACAGTATCCATCATAATCCCTTCATGTTCACATCAATCTGTCATTTCTTTTGGGTTTCTAAGACACTTTTCCAGATTGAAACATTGTCTTTATTGTACCAGTGTCTACCTGTGCCAGGAGAACTCTTTTCATGTAAATTCTAAAAAGGCGGCTGGTCTTGATTTACCTCAGCTAGACAGGTAACAGGCTTTCAAAGATTGGCCAGTATTACTAAATTCCTCTGTACAATAAGGAATTTTGGTAATTTGTATAATGAAACCTATTGTTTTCAATGTACTCCCTTTTGCGTTGTAAGTTCTTGTACATTGTGATGCATGTAAAAATCTGCACTTCTATAATCAGTTATACTACATAAAATAGGTCTAAACTTTGACGACTAATCCAGACCTACAATATGTTGATTAGAATGGATCATATTGTTCAATGTATTGCTAATCAAATCATTGCTGACCATTTGCCATTGCTGTCTGAGGCCTTTAAATGACAAGCAGGGCATTGTTGTCCTCAAGCTAGTGCTGGCTAAGATTTTCTGGTCACAGCTGAACGTTATATATTTCTAGTTAAAGTCTTAAAATCTCTAGCAGGGATTTTGTCTCCTCTAGCCATTGATGTTGAAGTTATTCAGGTCACTCCTGACCATTCATTATTGCTGGCGTAAACCTATTAGTTAAGCTTTTTCAAGTTTTTGGTGACATGCTTTCTACTATGTTTCATCTCATAGCAGATTATGGCATTTCTGTTCAAATATTCATGGCTTGTTTCATTCCTGCTTGGTTAGTGAGCCTGCTTGGGTGAAATAGTTCCTGTGTTTTTCGGGATGCCCGGCCCTCTTATTTTGGGGAGGAATGATCTGCTGCTGCTCAGGGCAGATGTCCCTTTATTACAAAATCTCCCTGCAGAGTTGATGCACCAAAGACTTTCTGTCAAGACTTAATCAGCACATATCATCTGTTAATCTGTTCAGTCTTCAGTCTGTAATAACCTATTATCTTCACTTAATTCACCTGTCTCTACTGATTGAAAGTATCTGAAATGTGATTTGAGGTATGCACACATTTGGTTGATAATGAGTGTAAAGTGTGTATGTGTATGTGTGTGTGTCCTCAGTGAAGTGTATCAGTCTCTGCAGTAGCTTCCAGCTGCAGCAGTCAGTTCAGTTTCTGTTCAGTCTGACTGAGGGAGGTTTTTGTACGATGGTTTTTCACTGTGTGAACACATACTGACTGCCGGGATAGTGAAAACTCTGACAGTAGTAAACTGCTGCATCTTCAGCCTGAACTCCACTGATGGTCAGAGTGAAGTCAGAGTTTGATCCACTGCCTGTAAAACGACCTGGAATCCCTGATGCTCGAGTGCTAGCATAGTAAATGAGAAGTTTAGGAGTTTCTCCATCTCTCTGTTGGTACCAGGCTAAAATATGGTCAGAGCCATCATAATGAACATCCTGACTGGTCCGACAGTTGATGGTGACGGAGCCTCCCAGAGCAGAGCTCACTGCTCCAGGCTGAGTCACTGTGTACTGACCTCTGGACTCTGAGGACACAGAGACAAAAACATAAAGCAGCGTCATGGTTTCGTCGGCTTCATTTCAGAGGGACGGATGTTCATAGAGGAGAGGAGTTTGATTCTCTGGACTTTACCTGTGAAGCAGCAGCAGAGGAGAGTCCAGATGAGGACGCAGGTCAAAGTCATGTTTTTGATGAGGAGGATTTCTGTGTCTTCTGTTGTCATGAAGGACAGCTGTCAGTCATCCAGTGTTCAACTCTCAGGACTATAAACTCTCCCAGAGCACTGGAGCATGGTGCTGCTGATGCAAAGTGGCTCTCTATGGAAATGCTTCAGTTATGTCAACCTGGACCCTCCCCATGAGTTTTGTCTCATGCATCCAAGAATAAACTTACAGATGGGTGGCATTCAGAGAAACAAATTCAAATTCAAAGAGTTCAGGAACATCTTAATCACTAACTTGTGTTAGGATTCAGTGCCATATAAAATATCTTATCTCCTGTGCTCTCAGTTTGGACTGAGCTGAAGTTTGAACTGTAGCTGTCCACATCATATCATGTTGTTGCTGTTGCCAAACAATTTCCTGCACTACTATTCAAATATCAGGTTCACAGTCTCCATCCTAATCCCGTCATGTTCACATCAATCCGTCATTTCGCTTTTCCAAACCGAAACATTGTCTTTATTGTACCAGTGTCTACCTGTGCCAGGAGAACTCTTTTCCTGTCAATTCTAAAATAGCGTCCGGTCTGGATTTTCCTCATCTAGCATACTTGCAACAAGGAACTATTTGTGGAAATTTTGTTATTCTTGACCTCAACTCAAGGGATGAGGAACATTGCTGTAATTCTCTAATAGCAGCTGGGTCTTGATTTACCTCAGCTAGACAGGTAACAGGCTTTTAGGGATGGGCCAGTATTTCTAAATTCCTCTGTACATTAAGGATATTTGGTCATATGTAACATGAAACCTGTTGTCTAATCTTCTCCTCTTAGCTTGGTAAGTTTTTGTACACCATGATGGAAGTAAAAATCAGTTACACTAAATGAAGTAGGTCTAAAATTGGATGACTAATCCCAACCCACAATATGTTGATTAGAATGTATCATATTGTTCAGTCTATTGCTATTCAAGTCATTGCTGACCATTTGCCATTGCTGTCTGAGGCCTTTAAATGTCAAGCAGGACATTGTTGTCCTCAAGCTATTGTTGGTTAAGATATTCAGGTCACAACTGACCATTATATAATAATTGTTAAAGTCTTTAAATCAGAAGCAGGTCATTTCTCCCCACTAGCCACTGATGGTAAAGTTAGTCAGGTCACTCCTGACCATTCACTGTTGCTGGCTAAAACATATATTATGTATTTATATTTACTAAATTCACCTGTCTCTTCTGATTGAAAGTATCTGAAATGTGATTTGAGGTACGCACACATTAGATTGTTAATGAGTGTAAGTGATAATTGTGCATGTGTGTGTGTGTGTGTGTGTGTGTGTGTGCCCTCAGTGAAGTGTATCAGTCTCTGCAGTAGCTTCCAGCTGCAGCAGTCAGTTCAGTTTCTGTTCAGTCTGACTGAGGGAGGTTTTTGTAGGACGGTTTTTCACTGTGTGAACACATCATGACTGTTGATGCTGTGATAACTCTGACAGTAGTAAACTGCTGCATCTTCAGCCTGAACTCCACTGATGGTCAGAGTGAAGGCAGAGTTTGATCCACTGCCTGTAAAACGACCTGGAATCCCTGAAAACCGAGTGCTGGCATCATAAATGAGAAGTTTAGGAGTTTCTCCATCTCTCTGTTGGTACCAGGCTAAATAGTGCTTGCTGTTCCAAACAAAAACATCCTGACTGGTCCTACAGTTGATGGTGGCGGAGCCTCCCAGAGCAGAGCTCACTGCTCCAGGCTGAGTCACTGTGACCTGACCTCTGGACTCTGAGGACACAGAGACAAAAACATAAAGCAGCGTCATGGTTTTGTCGGGTTCATAGAGGAGAGGAGTTTGATTCTCTGGACTTTACCTGTGAAGCAGCAGCAGAGGAGAGTCCAGATGAGGACGAAGGTCAAAGTCATGTTTTTGATGAGGAGGATTTCTGTGTCTTCTGTTGTCATGAAGGACAGCTGTCAGTCATCCAGTGTTCAACTCTCAGGACTATAAACTCTCCCAGAGCACTGGAGCATGGTGCTGCTGATGCAAAGTGGCTCTCTATGGAAATGCTTCAGTTATGCCAACCTGGACCCTCCCCATGAGTTTTGTCTGATGCATTCAAGAATAAACATAAAGATGGGTGGTATTCACAGAAACAAACTATAATTCAAAGTGTTCAGGAACATCTTGATCACTAACTTGTGTTAGGATTCAGTGCCATATAAAATGTTGTGTTTCCTGTGCTCTTAGTTTGGACTGAGCTGAAGTTTGAACTGTAGCTGTCCACATCATATCATGTTGTTGCTGTTGCCAAACCATTTCTTGCACTACTGCTCAAATATCAGGTTCAGAGTCTCCATCCTAATCCCTTCATGTTCACATCAATCCATCATTTCTTCTGGGTTCAGAGTTTCCAAGGCGCTTTTCCAAACTGAAACATTGTCTTTATTGTACCAGTGTCTACCTGTGCCAGGAGAAGTCTTTTCATGTAAATTCTAAAAAGGCGGCCGGTCTTGATTTTTCTCATCTAGCATACTTGTAACAAGGAACTATTTGTGGAAAGTTTCTTATTCTTGACCTCAACTCAAGGGATGAGGAACAGTACTGTAATTATATAATAGCAGCTGGGTCTTGATTTACCTCAGCTAGACAGGTAATAGGCTTTTTTAGAGATGGGCCAGTGTTTCTAAATTCCTCTGTACAATAAGGGTATTTGGTCATATGTAACATGAAACCTATTGTTTTCAATCTCCCCTTCTTTGCTGGGTCAGTTCTTGTACTTCATGATGCATGTAAAAATCTGCACGTCTATAATCAGTTATACTACATGAAATAGGCCTAAACTTGGATGACTAATCCAGACCCACAATATGTCTATTAGGATTCATCATATTGTTCAATTCATTGCTGTTCAAGTCATTGCTGACCATTAGCTATTGGTGGCTTAAACCTATTACTTAAGCATTTTAATGTTTGGGGACATGCTTTCTACTATGTTTCATCTCATAGCAGATTCTGGCATTTCTGTTCAAATATTCATGGCTTGTTTCATTCCTGCTTGGTTAGTGAGCCGCTTGGGTGAAATAGTGCCTGTGTTTTTTGGGATGCCTGGCCCTCTTATTTTGGGGGAAAATGATCTGCTGCTGCTCAGGGCAGATATCACTTTATTACAAAATCTCCCTGCAGAGTTGATGCACCAAAGACTTTTTGTCAAGACTTCATCAGCACATATCATCTGTAAATCTGTTCAATCTTCAGTCTGTAATAACCTATTATCTTTACTTAATTCACCTGTCTCTACTGATTGAAAGTATCTGAAATGTGATTTAAGGTATGCACACATTTGGTTGATGATGATGTAAGTGATAATAGTGTGTGTGTGTGTGTGTGTGTGTGTGTGTGTGTGTGTGTGTGTGTGTGTGTGTGCGTGCGTGCGTGCGTGCGTGCGTGCGTGCGTGCGTGTGTGTGTGTGTCCTCAGTGGATTGTATCAGTCTCTGCAGTAGCTTCCAGCTGCAGCAGTCAGTTCAGTTTCTGTTCAGTCTGACTGAGGGAGGTTTTTGTACGACGGTTTTTCACTGTGTGAACACATACTGACTGTTGATGTAGTGTGCACTCTGACAGTAGTAAACTGCTGCATCTTCAGCCTGAACTCCACTGATGGTCAGAGTGTAGTCAGTTCCAGAGCCTGATCCACTGAAACGATTTGAAACTCCAGAATGTCGAGTTGAGCCACATCTAATGAGGAGTGTAGGAGCTTCTCCAGTTTTCTGAAGGTACCATTGGAAGCAGTAACCTGTACTCTGGCTGACTTTACATCTGATGGAGACAGTCTGTCCTGGAGCAACAGACTGAGCTCCAGGAGTCTGAGTCACGATGACTTGTCCTGATGAATCTGGAAAACATGAAAAAGAGGAGAAAGGTTATTGAGACAAATCCAGTTTGGAGAAAGATGATCAACATCCAAACAGAAGAGGATCATTTCTTTAACATGGAGAATAAATGGAAGAAGGTCAATGCTGCTTGTTTCAGTGTTTCTCCATCACAGTAGAACATTACTGTGGTGAACCTGGTCGCATCCTGAAGCAGAGTTTTCAGAGGACAGTCTCACCCTGAACCAGGATCCCCAGGGTGGCCAGCAGTAGAATCAGTGACATCATCATTGTGCTGCCGGCGTGTCAGTGGCTCTGAAAGGCCTGGACAGCCACTGATCAACACTGGCCTCTTAACGGCTGCGAGCAGAGAGGCAGGACACATATGCAAACACACAGAGTCAGTGAACTGTAGCTGTCCTCAGCATATACTGCTGTTTCCCCCTCACTGCTGACAGCACTGACCTACACATTTACATATTTACAAGCAGAGGATGTTGAAAAGTCTAGTATTAAACTGATGTGTTTTTGACAGTGATTAATTTAATTTATATTACTGTTGGTTTGACATATTTAGGTATTTAATATGTGCATATTTCACCATGTAAAGCAGTGATAATGGGTGAGGAGATGCTGAGCCAGAGGATCTCAAATCTCTTGCTCATGAAACTCCTACCAGAAGTTTTGGACATGTGGGCAGATCCAGAAAACATACAAGTCTTTATCAGTTACAGTTGGACAGATTTCTTTGTATCAAGTCCATGTAGTAACATTTTGGCCACTGGGCAACTAACTCAGCTGAAGAGTATCATGTCCTATTTAAAAGCTCTGCAACGGTTTAATTCCTTACAGTTTATTTTCTCATGAGTCTTTTCTTCTGGGTTCTGTGATTACACTCACATGTCTCACACATATTGGGCTAGGCTGCATATTTATCAGTTCTCCGAGGCACTTTTCCAAATTAGAACATTGACTTCACAGTACCAGAGTCTACCTGTGCCAGGAGGAAACGTTTCCTGTAAATTCTGGACTTGCAGACAGCATTGACTTTCCTCAACTAGCATACTTGCAACAAGGAACTATTTGTAGTCATAGTCTGTCATTATGGCCCAGCCATTCTTTACCTCAACTCAAGGGATGAGGAAGATTGCTTTAATTCTACAGATAGCGACTAGGTCTTGATTTACCTTGGCTCCACTGGTAACAGGCTTTTAGAGATGGGCCCATTTTTCTAAATTCCTCTTACCAAGCAGGGTATATTCTGCAATCTTGCAGACTGTTTTCAATCTACTCCCCTTTGCTTGTACATCATGATGCATGTAAAAATCTGCACTTCCATCCTAGATATAGCTATAAGTAGGACTTAAGTTCGATGAGTAATCCAGACCTAGAATGTGTTGATTGGAATTCATCATATTGTTAAATTTTTTGCTATTTAGGTCATTGCTGACCATTCACCATTGCTGGCTAAAGCCTATTCAGGTGAAATAAAGCATTTATGGTACACTGCTGATTATATTTTTTTTATCTGTGTCATTCTCTTATTTTATGTCCATCTCTAAAAAGATTTCAGACACCTTTCTTATATTGAGGCCTTTTACATTTCCCTTGATAGTTAAGTATTCAATTTATGCAATGTCAGGCTTTGTTGCTATGTTTCGTCTCATAACAGATTATGGCATTTAAATAACCATTGGTTGTTTCATTCCTGCTTGGTCAGTGAGCTTCCTTGGGGGAAATATTTGGCTGTTTTCTTTGGACAGCTTGCCCCGTTCATTTTAGGGAGGAATTATCTTGTTTCTGCTCAGGGCGGACGATCCTCAATGACAAAATTTCCCTGCAGAGAAGCTGCACCAAATACTTTGCATCAAGAATTCATCATCACATATAATTTGTGAATATGTTTAACCTTGAATTTGTAATAACATATTATCTTAACTTAATGCACCTGTCTTAATGTGATGTGAGTTTAGGTATGCACATGTTTAACTGGGTCCATGGTTGATAATGAAGGTTTCTAAAGCAGATCTGTGTCTCAATTTTTTTTTCTTTTTTTTTAAATAGTTCAAATAAATGTGTTCCAGTATGAAGCTGAGGTCAAAGGTCATGACCAAGACATCTGTCATTCACTATCCCCAGTTGGGTACTATTGAGGACTAGGCAGAAAGTATTTTGATTTCTATTAAGACATTTTTTTTGGGATTGTACTTGTTTTGATACGTGTTCAGTAGTGGTTAGAGTAAAGATAGTGTAATGTGTGTGTGTGTGTGTGTGTGTGTGTGTGTGTGTGTGTGTGTGTGTGTGTGTGTGTGTGTGTGTCCTCAGTGAAGTGTATCAGTCTCTGCAGTAGCTTCCAGCTGCAGCAGTCAGTTCAGTTTCTGTTCAGTCTGACTGAGGGAGGTTTTTGTACGACGGTTTTTCACTGTGTGAACACATCCTGACTGTTGGGATAGTGAAAACTCTGACAGTAGTAAACTGCTGCATCTTCAGCCTGAACTCCACTGATGGTCAGAGTGAAGGCAGAGTTTGATCCACTGCCTGTAAAGCGATCTGGAATCCCTGATGCTCGAGTGCTAGCCCAGTAAATGAGAAGTTTAGGAGTTTCTCCATCTCTCTGCTGGTACCAGGCTAAACGGTCATTACCATAAACATCCTGACTGGTCCTACAGTTGATGGAGACGGAGCCTCCCAGAGCAGAGCTCACTGCTCCAGGCTGAGTCACTGTGTACTGACCTCTGGACTCTGAGGACACAGAGACAAAAACATAAAGCAGCGTCATGGTTTTGTCGGCTTCATTTCAGAGGGACGGATGTTCATAGAGGAGAGGAGTTTGATTCTCTGGACTTTACCTGTGAAGCAGCAGCAGAGGAGAGTCCAGATGAGGACGCAGATCAAAGTCATGTTTTTGATGAGGAGGATTTCTGTGTCTTCTGTTGTCATGAAGGACAGCTGTCAGTCATCCAGTGTTCAACTCTCAGGACTATAAACTCTCCCAGAGCACTGGAGCATGGTGCTGCTGATGCAAAGTGGCTGTCTATGGAAATGCTCTGACTGACTCCAACAGGGACTTGGATTACTCTCATCATGCTGTTTATCAATGGATCAATCACTTAAAGTATTGATTAGGATATTTTCAATGTCAGTTTTATTCGAGTTTGGCTTCATGTTTCTTGAAAATTGTGTTTCACAATGTCGTCTGTCTTGTTTAAATTAAATGAACAGTAAATTGAGTTTTATTAAAAATGAACATATATCAAATAAAAACAAACATTGTGTAAATCTGTGGCTCTGTGTTATCGTCACTTTTCATATCAGCTGATAATATTTTACAATCAGAGACTAATTTTGTTGAGTTTGTTTGTGTCAAAATCAGAGAGCCGTGTCTCTCTACAGTCAGAGGTTTTTGTACGGCGGCTCAATGAGTTTGTATCACTGTGGTACACGTTCGGTCGAGGAACCAGACTGAATGTTGGAAGTAAGTCAAATGTTTCATTGTTTTTATTATTTCAGGAGCTATTTTTTCTTTTTTCTTCATATTACAAGTAAAATGGTCAGTTTTTCATATTAATGTTTGATTTTTGCAAAAATATTTTGCAGAAAGAAAAAAGTTTGCTTCAGAAATATGAATTCAAAAACGTATTGTAATAAGTATAAAATACTAAGAGAGTAGATAAATCATTATTTCCAACTTTAATAGTAAAGTTGCGTCTTGAGGGCTTGTAGGTTTAGTTCAGTGTGTCAAAGTCAGAGAGCCGTGTCTCTCTACAGTCAGAGGTTTTTGTACGGCGGCTCAATGACTTTGTATCACTGTGGTGGACTTTTGGTGGAGGAACCAGACTGAATGTTGGAAGTAAGTTTCTGCACAAATATTAAATAATATACTGTGAAGTCATTTTTAATGTCATGTTTTGGATGTTTGAGGCAGATAAATATATCTTGTTTTAATTCCAACACTTTTAGTATTCATGTTGTAATTCTCCTCCTTTATCATGGAGGCTAACTCAGAGCAGCTTTACTAAACATTTCTTTACACATTCCTGTCAAAGTGACATTTAAACAGCCTGAAGTGTAGAAAAGATAAAACTGTAAACCTGTTTTACAAATGTTTTGCAAGAGGAGATATCATTTTTCAGCTCAATGATAGCAGTGTTCAAAACGCTCCTCTTGTCCAACATTTGATTGCAGTCGGTTGATTTTCTGTATTTGTGTATGTGTCCACTAAATATTTTAAAGTCACATATAGTTCAGGTTTTGGCTGATTGTGATGAGAAAGTTTGATCTCTTTTATTTCCAGTGTAGTTTGATATATTTCAGCTCGTTCTGTTTGATGAGTGTCTCTGTGCTGATATGCATGAGAGGCTTCTTAAAGGGAAGTGAAACAATGTGTGAGTGAGTGACTGGTGGAGCAGAAAAACCATCTGACAGAAACTCCTTAAAGGACTAAATCAACTCTCACACAGTGAAGCTGTCCCAGTGTCTGCTGGTTGATTGACAGCTGTGTAGTCCCTGTCCTCTAAGCTGATTGGTGTCTCCTAGGTGATGTCCATCCCACCCTGACGGTGCTGCCCCCCTCCAGTGAGGAGCTGCAGCAGGGGAAGGCCACGCTCATGTGTCTGGCCAACAAGGGCTTCCCCTCAGACTGGAGTCTGTCCTGGAAGGTGGACGGCAGCAGCAGCAGCAGCAGCAGCAGCAGCTGGGAGGAGAGCAGGAGCCCCGGGGTGCTGGAGAAGGACGGCCGCTACAGCTGGAGCAGCACCCTGAGGCTCCCTGCAGACCAGTGGAGGAAGGTGGGCTCTGTGACCTGTGAGGCCACCCAGGGCTCCCAGACTCCAGTCTCAGAGACACTGAGGAGAGACCAGTGTTCCCAGTCCTGACCTGACTCACTGGGACTCTGCTGCTGGTTTTACTCTCATACTGCTCTCAGTCTGCAACACTGTCTCTCTCTCTGTCTTTTTTCTTTCTTCTACCTCTTTAGTTCCCTCACTCACTCTCTAATCACATGTTTCATTCACAAAGTTTTGTTGCTTGTTGTCATTCAGATCATTTCAACACAATAAAGACTAATTCATCAAATCACTTGTTGTCATGTTGTGTGTTTGACAGATAAACTGTGTGTGTCTCATGTATGAAGTGTCCCATTGGTTGAAACACTCACGTGGTTTTACAAGTGTCCAGAAAGTCAAATGAATCCTATAAACTATAAAGTCTGAAGAGAATTTATTGCATTTGAAGGATATTATCAGCATATTATATCATCATTGTATCATTATCAGCAGTGTCATTTTAACATACATTAACACCTGAACTGCCTTTTCAGTGGCTGGCAGCAGAGAGGCAGGACATGTATGAAAAAGCAGAGTCAGTGAACTGTAGTTGTCCTCAACATATGATACTGACCTACAGATGAACATATTTACATGGAGAGGATGTTAAAGTCTGGTAGTAAACTGATACATCTGCTGACAGTGATTAGTGATATTAATATTACTGATGGTTTTATATATAAAGGTATTTAATATGTGCAGATTTCACCAAGTAAAGCAGTGATGATGGATGAGTGGATGCTGAGCCAGAAGATCTCAGATCTCTTGCTCATGAAACTCCTCCCAGAAGTTTTGGACATGTGTACAGATCCAGAAAACATAGAAGCCTTTATCAGTTACAGTTGTACAGATTTCTTTGTCTCAAGTCCATGTAGTAACATTTCAGTGACAACTGGGAAACTCCATCTGCAGAAGAGGATCATGTGATATGATTGAAAGCATTGCAACAATTTATCCCCTCACCACTAAATGTTCAAATCAATCTTCTCTTCTGGGTTCAGTGTTTGTGGAGTAATTTCTCTTGCATATCTCAACAGGCTGCATATTTATCAGTTTTCCGAGGTGCTTTTCCAAACTGAAACAATGTTTTCATTCCCAGTGTCTACCTGTGCCAGGAGGAAACTTTCCCTGTAAACTCTAGAATAGCGGCCGGCCTTGATTTTCCTCATCAAGCATATTTGGGACAAGAAACTATTTGAGGAAATTGTGTCATAGTGGCCCAGCTGCTCTTTAGCTCAACTCAAGGGATGAGGAACATCACTGTAATTCAATAACAGCAGCTGGGTCTTGATTTGCCTCAACTACACAGGTAACAGGCTTTTAGAGATGGGCTGGTATTTCCGGATTCTTCTGTCCAATGAGGGTATTTGCTGGTATCTAGCATTAATCATCTTGTTTTTAAACTACTCCTCTTTGCTTGGTAAGTTCTTTTACATCATGATACGTGTAGAAGAATCTACACTTCTTTATACTAAATGAAATAGGTCTATGAAATTGAGATGAGTAATCCAAACCTACAAAGTGTTGATTAGCATTCATCATAAGGTTGAATTTATTGCTATTCAGGTCACAGCTGACCATTAGCCGTTGCTGGCTAAGCCGATATATCACGAGCACGAGGACACTACTGTCCAAACGTTATTCAGGATACTGCTGACCATTAGTGATGTGTGGAAAAAGCCTTTGCATCAGAAGCAGGGCAAAGAATCATCAATGGTAGACTGTTAGTTATCTTTGTTAGCCATGCTTCATAATGAATTCTGTCTCTAACTTTATGCTTCTGTCTTTGTTTGTTTAACTGGGTCTTGTTTCATTTGTTTCACAGTGAGAAGCTGTGATGGAGGAATTAACTTGTTTTCTACCAAAACAAGTTTGTCATTGAACTTGTTCTGAGTTTATTGGTGGTTAAAGCATCAATGGAGGAAATGATTAATATACTTGATGAAAAAGTGTGTGTGTGTGTGTGTGTGTGTGTGTGTGTGTGTGTGTGTGTGTGTGTGTCCAGTGAAGTGTATCAGTCTCTGCAGTAGCTTCCAGCTGCAGCAGTCAGTTCAGTTTCTGTTCAGTCTGACTGAGGGAGGTTTTTGTACGACGGTTTTTCACTGTGTGAACACATACTGACTGTTGGGATAGTGAAGACTCTGACAGTAGTAAACTGCTGCATCTTCAGCCTGAACTCCACTGATGGTCAGAGTGAAGTCAGAGTTTGATCCACTGCCTGTAAAACGACCTGGAATCCCTGACGCTCGAGTGCTAGCAGCGTAAATGAGAAGTTTAGGAGTTTCTCCATCTCTCTGTTGGTACCAGGCTAACCAGCTCCCAGCATGAACATCCTGACTGGTCCGACAGTTGATGGTGACGGAGCCTCCCAGAGCAGAGCTCACTGCTCCAGGCTGAGTCACTGTGTACTGACCTCTGGACTCTGAGGACACAGAGACAAAAACATAAAGCAGCGTCATGGTTTTGTCGGCTTCATTTCAGAGGGACGGATGTTCATAGAGGAGAGGAGTTTGATTCTCTGGACTTTACCTGTGAAGCAGCAGCAGAGGAGAGTCCAGATGAGGACGCAGATCAAAGTCATGTTTTTGATGAGGAGGATTTCTGTGTCTTCTGTTGTCATGAAGGACAGCTGTCAGTCATCCAGTGTTCAACTCTCAGGACTATAAACTCTCCCAGAGCACTGGAGCATGGTGCTGCTGATGCAAAGTGGCTCTCTATGGAAATGCTCTGACTGACTCCAACAGGGACTTGGATTACTCTCATCATGCTGTTCATCAATGGATCAATCACTTAAAGTATTGATTAGGATATTTTTAATGTCAATTTTATTCCAGTTTGGCTTCATGTTTCTTGATTAATGTGTTTCACAATGTCGTCTGTCTTGTTTAAATGAAATGAAGAGTAAATGAAGTTTCATTAAAAATGAACATATATCAAATAAAAACATACATTGTGTGAATCTGTGGCTCTGTGTTATCGTCACTTTTCATATCAGCTGATAATATTTTACAATCAGAGACTAATTTTGTTGAGTTTGTTTGTGTCAAAGTCAGAGAGCCGTGTCTCTCTACAGTCAGAGGTTTTTGTACGGCGGCTCAATGAGTTTGTATCACTGTGGTACACGTTCGGTGGAGGAACCAGACTGAATGTTGGAAGTAAGTCAAATGTTTCAATGTTTTTATTATTTCAGGAGCGATTTTTTCTTTATTTCTTATTATTACAAGGAAAATAGTCAGTTTTTCATTTTAATGTTTAATTTTTGCACAAATATTTGTCAGTAAGAGACAAAGTTTGCTTCAGAAATATGAATTCAGAAACTTATTGCAGTAGATATAAAATATTAAGACAGTAGATAAATCATTATTTCCAACTTTAATAGTAAAGTTGCATCTTGAGGGATTGTAGGTTTAGTTCAGTGTGTCAAAGTCAGAGAGCCGTGTCTCTCTACAGTCAGAGGTTTTTGTACGGCGGCTCAATGACTTTGTATCACTGTGGTGGACTTTTGGTGGAGGAACCAGACTGAATGTTGGAAGTAAGTTTCTGCAAAAATATTAAATAATATACTGTGAAGTCATTTTTAATGTCATGTTTTGGATGTTTGAGGCAGATAAATATATCTAGTTTTAATTCCAACACTTTTAGTATTCATGTTTTAATCCTCCTCCTTTATCATGGAGGCTAACTCAGAGCAGCTTTACTAAACATTTCTTTACACATTCCTGTCAAAGTGACATTTAAACAGCCTGAAGTGTAGAAAAGATAAAACTGTGAACCTGTTTTACAAATGTTTTGCAAGAGGAGATATCATTTTTCACCTCAATGATAGCAGTGTTCAAAACGCTCCTCTTGTCCAACATTTGATTGCAGTCGGTTGATTTTCTGTATTTGTGTATGTGTCCACTAAATATTTTAAAGTCACATATAGTTCAGGTTTTGGCTGATTGTGATGAGAAAGTTTGATCTCTTTTATTTCCAGTGTAGTTTGATATATTTCAGCTCATTCTGTTTGATGAGTCTCTCTGTGCTGATATGCATGAGAGGCTTCTTAAAGGGAAGTGAAACAATGTGTGAGTGAGTGACTGGTGGAGCAGAAAAAACATCTGACAGAAACTCCTTAAAGGACTAAATCAACTCTCACACAGTGAAGCTGTCCCAGTGTCTGCTGGGTGATTGACAGCTGTGTGGTCCCTGTCCTCTAAGCTGATTGGTGTCTCCTACAATAGGTGATGTCCGTCCCGCCCTGACGGTGCTGCCCCCCTCCAGTGAGGAGCTGCAGCAGGGGAAGGCCACGCTCATGTGTCTGGCCAACAAGGGCTTCCCCTCAGACTGGAGTCTGTCCTGGAAGGTGGACGGCAGCAGCAGCAGCAGCAGCAGCAGCTGGGAGGAGAGCAGGAGCCCCGGGGTGCTGGAGAAGGACGGCCGCTACATCTGGAGCAGCACCCTGAGGCTCCCTGCAGACCAGTGGAGGAAGGTGGGCTCTGTGACCTGTGAGGCCACCCAGGGCTCCCAGACTCCAGTCTCAGAGACACTGAGGAGAGACCAGTGTTCCCAGTCCTGACCTGACTCACTGGGACTCTGCTGCTGGTTTTACTCTCATACTGCTCTCAGTCTGCAACACTGTCTCTCTCTCTGTCTTTTTTCTTTCTTCTACCTCTTTAGTTCCCTCACTCACTCTCTAATCACATGTTTCATTCACAACGTTTTGTTGCTTGTTGTCATTCAGATTATTTCAACACAATAAAGACTAATTCATCAAATCACTTGTTGTCATGTTGTGTGTTTGACAGATAAACTGTGTGTGTCTTATGTATGAAGTGTCCCATTGGTTGAAACACTCACATGGTTTTACAAGTGTCCAGAAAGTCAAATGAATCCTATAAACTATAAAGTCTGAAGAGAATTTATTGCATTTGAAGGATATTATCAGCATATTATATCATCATTGTATCATTATCAGCAGTGTCATTTTAACATACATTACAAGTGATGAGCTTTTCTATGAACACAAGCCCATTAAAAACATAGTGTGTTGAGGTTTGTTGAACATTAAACGTGTGACTAAAATGTAAATTGTCTGTATTTCAGATGTGATTAGAAATGCTTTATAAATACTGTTTAAAGACAGGGTGCAGCAGTCCCAGTGTGTAGGACTTGCTATGTGTTTTATTTTGGCTGAATTTCAAACCTCCTCTCGACGGACTGCAGTGGATTCAGATCACCTGTGTACAGGCTGTGGAGACTGGCTCCTGATTAATGAGTGAAAGCAGCTTGGGGCATTCCCCTCTCAGCCAATCAGGGTGTGAAGACGGCCTTTTGTGACGGCTAAAGAGAGGTGGAGAGTGGCATCCAGGTCAGTGTGATTCTGTCATCATGTCTTAAACCTCTGAAGTGTCTCTGTTTCTGTGCAGATGTTGATTCAGATCAGTGTCTCTTGAGCTGAGGGAGGATTTTGTATGGCGTTGCAGGGGCGGACTCACCATTAGGCAAAACTAGGCGGTTGCCTAGGGCCCCAAGTTCCTGAGGGCCCCATAAAAATCCTCATACACTTATGGTTAATACAGTTATTACTTATTTGCGCACATTAGTTATGTTTTTGATTAAAATCCTCTGCCAGCAGAATGCTAATCGTATTATGTGTGTGTAGAAACACGGGACATGTTTATGTTATAATAAAATCATTGTAGCCATACTAGTGTTGCATCATGTTATTCCACTGGCTGCATGAGATAAACCTCTTGTTTTTACATTTTACTTCTGTTCATAATTTTTATTCATTTTTATTAATTTTATATGCAAATATTAGCATTTTAGCTCAATAGTCATGTGATCAATTGACTCAAAATCATGTCGGGATCATGTAACTACACTGGCTGCATGAGATACGCCTCTTGTTTTTACATTTTACATCTGTTCATATTTTTTATAAATTTGTATTAATTTTTATATGTAAATATTAGCATGTTAGCTCAATAGCTCCCAGGTCATGTGATCAATTGACTCAAAATCATGTCGGGATCATGTAACTACACTGGCTGCATGAGATACGCCTCTTGTTTTTACATTTTACATCTGTTCATATTTTTTATAAATTTGTATTAATTTTTATATGTAAATATTAGCATGTTAGCTCAATAGCTTCCAGGTCATGTGATCAATTGACTCAAAATCAGTCTGTGATCATGTAACTACACTGGCTGCATGAGATACGCCTCTTGTTTTTACATTTTACAACTTTAAATATTTTTTATTAATTTTTATTAATTTTTGTTAATTTTTATATGTAAATATTAGCATGTTAGCTCAATAGCTTCCAGGTCATGTGATCAATTGACTCATAATCATGTCAGGATCATGTAACTACACTGGCTGCATGAGATACGCCTCTTGTTTTTACATTTTACATCTGTTCATATTTTTTATTAATTTTTATTAATTTTTATATGTAAATATTAGCATGTTAGCTCAATAGCTTCCAGGTCATGTGATCAATTGACTCAAAATCAGTCTGTGATCATGTAACTACATTGGCTGCATGAGATACGCCTCCTGTTTTTACATTTTACAACTTTAAATATTTTTTATTAATTTTTATTAATTTTTCCATGTAAATATTAGCATGTTAGCTCAATAGCTTCCAGGTCATGTGATCAATTGACTCAAAATCATGTCGGGATCATGCAACTACACTGGCTGCATGAGATACGCCTCCTGTTTTTACGTTTTACATCTCTAAATATTTTTTATTGAAGGTATAGTTGGTAATCCTGTTCAGAAACACTTTTTGTTATACTGGGTGAAATGGTCTTCCCACCCTGAGAGTAGTCCATACATAATGTGTTCAGAAGAAGGACTGAAATAAATCAGACCTCTGTGGCAGCTGCAGGCCTGTAAAAACTCTGCCTCTCGGTCCGAGTTGAAATTAATATTGTATTATAAGATATATATGTGTGAGTGTATGTATGTACACAGATGTGTGCGCATGTAGGTATGTATATATACACATGTGTTCAGTACATATGTTTATATGCATATATGGGTGTGTATGTAAATATATTTACATATATTATGTGGTTTATTAATTGTACGTATAGTATATTGAATTGTATATAGTTACATGGGAGTGCACGTGTGGCATGTTTTGTTTTGTTTTCACATGTCTGAAATACATTTGCATTAATTCTCTTCTGGGTTCAGTGTTTGTGGACACATTTCTCTTGCATATCTCAACAGGCTGCATATTTATCAGTTTTCCGAGGAGCTTTTCCAAACTGAAACATTGTTTTCATTCCCAGGAAACTTTCCCTGTAAACTCTAGAATAGCGGCCGGCCTTGATTTTCCTCATCTAGCGTTTTTGGGACAAGAAACTATTTGAGGAAATTGTGTCATAGTGGCCCAGCTGCTCTTTAGCTCAACTCAAGGGATGAGGAACATCGCTGTAATTCTATAACAGCAGCTGGGCTAGCCTTTTAGAGATGGGCTGGTATTTCCGTATTCTTCTGTCCAATGAGGGTATTTGCTGGTGTCTAGCATGAATCATCTTGTTTTTAAACTACTCCTCTTTGCTTGGTAAGTTCTTTTACATCATGATACGTGTAGAAGAATCTACACTTCTTTATACTAAATGAAATAGGTCTATGAAATTGAGATGAGTAATCCAAACCTACAAAGTGTGATTAGCATTCATCATAAGGTTGAATTTATTGCTATTCAGGTCACAGCTGACCATTAGCCAGTAATTGCTAAACCGATATATCATGAGCAGGACACTGCTGTCCAAACGTTATTTAGGATACTGCTGACCATTAGCCATGTGTGGAAAAAACCTATACATCAGAAGCAGGGCAAAGAATCATTAATGGCAGACTGTTAGTTTTCTTTGTGAGCCATGCTTCATAATAAATTCTGTCTCTAACTTTATGGTTCTATCTTTGTTTGTTTAACTGGATCCTGTTTCATTTGTTTCATGGTGAGAAGCTGTGATGGAGGAATTAACTTGTTTTCTACTTGATCAAACTGTGTGTGTGTGTGTGTGTGTGTGTGTGTGTGTGTGTGTGCGTGTGTGTGTCCTCAGTGAAGTGTATCAGTCTCTGCAGTAGCTTCCAGCTGCAGCAGTCAGTTCAGTTTCTGTTCAGTCTGACTGAGGGAGGTTTTTGTACGACAGTTTTTCACTGTGTGCACACCCACTGACTGTTGGGATAGTGCCAACTCTGACAGTAGTAAACTGCTGCATCTTCAGCCTGAAGTCCACTGATGGTCAGAGTGAAGTCAGAGTTTGATCCACTGCCTGTAAAACGACCTGGAATCCCTGATGCTCGAGTGCTAGCAGAGTAAATGAGAAGTTTAGGAGTTCCTCCATCTCTCTGTTGGTACCAGGCTAACTGGTTATTACTATAAACATCCTGACTGGTCCTACAGTTGATGGTGACGGAGCCTCCCAGAGCAGAGCTCACTGCTCCAGGCTGAGTCACTGTGACCTGACCTCTGGACTCTGAGGACACAGAGACAAAAACATAAAGCAGCGTCATGGTTTTGTCGGCTTCATTTCAGAGGGACGGATGTTCATAGAGGAGAGGAGTTTGATTCTCTGGACTTTACCTGTGAAGCAGCAGCAGAGGAGAGTCCAGATGAGGACGCAGGTCAAAGTCATGTTTTTGATGAGGAGGATTTCTGTGTCTTCTGTTGTCATGAAGGACAGCTGTCAGTCATCCAGTGTTCAACTCTCAGGACTATAAACTCTCCCAGAGCACTGGAGCATGGTGGTGCTGATGCAAAGTGGCTCTCTATGGAAATGCTTCAGTTATGTCAACCTGGACCCTCCCCATGAGTTTTGTCTGATACATCCAAGAATAAACTTACAGATGGGTGGTATTCAGAGAAACAAATTAAAATTCAAAGAGGTCAGAAACATCTTACTATAATTACTAACTTGCTCTTAGTTTGGACTGAGCTGAAGTTTGAACTGTAGCTGTCCACATCATATCATGTTGTTGCTGTCCTGCACTACTGCTCAAATATCAGGTTCACAGACTCTTGATTTTCCTCATCTAGCATACTTGTGAAGTGTATGGGCTGTCGTCCTCCAAAGGTGTCGGCGTGTAGTATGTTGATAAAACAAATCTGCGGAGGCAGGCTGGGTGGATAGAGCAATCTTTATTGAAACCGATCTCAAGCCAACGTCCAAACCAGAGTGTGCACTCCCTGGTATTCTCAAATCTCGGCAAAGTGATGCCCAAAATGCTTTGCCCTCTGCTCTATCAGAACTCCTCTCGGACCCTCAGTCTGAGGAGATCAACTAAAATTCACCCCCGTTCTTTGGTGTGCGGGTCCTTTTTAGAGTCTGTTTGCTCATACCCGCCTATTTTCCTCTAATTGTTCACTTTTGGGGAACTGAGGGCCCCTCTATCCTGTTGGAAAGGAATGGGTCTGCATAACACCTCTATAGAATATCTTTCAAGGGAATGTGTTGCATGACCATGTTGATGTTATCTAAAGTTGACCTGCTAGTCTCTCTATACTTAGATGGAAATGTATACGTTGAATCAAACCTGAACCTCTGAACTGGTCAGTCCTCGGTGTGGGCCTCTTCCTTTAGCTATTCTCAGACGCACACTACAGGGCTAAGGAGTTGTTATCCGGGACATATGACCTTTACGTCATCACCTTCCCACTTATACTTAAAGGGAAGCATCTGGTTCTGTCCCATTCTGTCCTGTCACTCAGAGCTCAAGAGGTATAAGAAACACACAAACACTACATTTGCAACAAGGAACTATTTGTGGAAACTTTGTTATTCTTGACCTCAACTCAAGGGATGACGAACATTGCTGTAATTGTATAACAGCAGCTGGGTCTTGATTTACCTCAGCTAGACAGGTAACAGGCTTTTGGGCTATTTTTTTAAATTCCTCTGCATAATAAGGGTATTTGTTCATATGTAACATGAAATCTGTTGTGTTCAATCTACTCCTCTTTGCTTAGTCAGTTCTTGTAAATCATGATGCATGTAAAAATCTGCACGTCTATAATCAGTTACACTACATAAAGTAGGTCTTAGATTGGACGACTAATCCCGACCCACAATATGTCTATTAGGATTCATCATATTGTTCAATTCATTGCCTTTCAAGTCATTGTTGACCATTATGGCTTAAACCTATTAGTTAAGCATTGTAATGTTTGGGGACATGCTTTCTACTATGTTTCATCTCATAGCAGATTATGGCATTTCTGTTCAAATATTCGTGGCTTGTTTCATTCCTGCTCGGTTAGTGAGCCACTCGGGTGAAATAGTTCCTGTGTTTTTTGGGATGCCTGGCCCTCTTATTTTGGGGAGGAATTATCTGCTGCTGCTCAGGGCAGATGTCCCTTTATTACAAAATCTCCCTGCAGAGTTGATGAACCTAAGACTTTTTGTCAAGACTTAGTCAGCACATATCATCTGTTAATCTGTTCAATCTTCAGTCTGTAATAACCTATTATCTTTAGTTAATTCACCTGTCACTACTGATTGAAAGTATCTGAAATGTGATTTGATGTACGGACACATTTGGTTGATAATGAGTGTAAATTGTGTGTTTGTGTGTGTGTGTGTGTGTGTGTGTGTGTGTGTGTGTGTGTGTGTGTGTGTGTGTGTATATGTGTGTGTGTGTCCTCAGTGAAGTGTATCAGTCTCTGCAGTAGCTTCCAGCTGCAGCAGTCGGTTCAGTTTCTGTTCAGTCTGACTGAGGGAGGTTTTTGTACGACGGTTTTTCACTGTGTGAACACACTCTGACTGTTGGGATAGTGCCAACTCTGACAGTAGTAAACTGCTGCATCTTCAGTCTGAACTTCACTGATGGTCAGAGTGAAGTCAGAGTTTGATCCACTGCCTGTAAAACGATCTGGAATCCCTGATTCTCGAGTGCTAGCAGCGTAAATGAGAAGTTTAGGAGTTTCTCCATCTCTCTGTTGGTACCAGGCTAAATAGTGGTAGCTGCTCCAAGTATAAACATCCTGACTGGTCCTACAGTTGATGGTGACGGAGCCTCCCAGAGCAGAGCTCACTGCTCCAGGCTGAGTCACTGTGTACTGACCTCTGGACTCTGAGGACACAGAGACAAAAACATAAAGCAGCGTCATGGTTTTGTCGGCTTCATTTCAGAGGGACGGATGTTCATAGAGGAGAGGAGTTTGATTCTCTGGACTTTACCTGTGAAGCAGCAGCAGAGGAGAGTCCAGATGAGGACGCAGATCAAAGTCATGTTTTTGATGAGGAGGATTTCTGTGTCTTCTGTTGTCATGAAGGACAGCTGTCAGTCATCCAGTGTTCAACTCTCAGGACTATAAACTCTCCCAGAGCACTGGAGCATGGTGCTGCTGATGCAAAGTGGCTCTCTATGGAAATGCTCTGACTGACTCCAACAGGGACTTGGATTACTCTCATCATGCTGTTTATCAATGGATCAATCACTTAAAGTATTGATAAGGATATTTTCAATGTCAATTTTATACGAGTTTGGCTTCATGTGTCTTGAAAAATGTGTTTCACAATGTCGTCTGTCTTGTTTAAATGAAATGAAGAGTAAATGAAGTTTCATTAAAAATGAACATATATCAAATAAAAACATACATTGTGTAAATCTGTGGCTCTGTGTTATCGTCACTTTTCATATCAGCTGATAATATTTTACAATCAGAGATTAATTTTGTTGAGTTTGTTTGTGTCAAAGTCAGAGAGCCGTGTCTCTCTACAGTCAGAGGTTTTTGTACGGCGGCTCAATGAGTTTGTATCACTGTGGTACACGTTCGGTGGAGGAACCAGACTGAATGTTGGAAGTAAGTCAAATTTTTCATTGTTTTTATTGTTTCAGGAGCTATTTTTTCTTTTTTTCTTCATATTACAAGGAAAATAGTCAGTTTTTCATATTAATGTTTAATTTTTGCACAAATATTTGACAGTAAGAGACAAAGTTTGCTTCAGAAATATGAATTAAAAAACATATTGCAGTAGATATAAAATATTAAGACAGTAGATAAATCATTATTTCCAACTTTAATAGTAAAGTTGCATCTTGAGGGCTTGTAGGTTTAGTTCAGTGTGTCAAAGTCAGAGAGCCGTGTCTCTCTACAGTCAGAGGTTTTTGTACGGCGGCTCAATGAGTTTGTATCACTGTGGTGGACTTTTGGTGGAGGAACCAGACTGAATGTTGGAAGTAAGTTTCTGCACAAATATTAAATAATATACTGTGAAGTCATTTTTAATGCCATTTTTTGGATGTTTGAGGCAGATAAATATATCTTGTTTTAATTCCAACACTTTTAGTATTCATGTTTTAATCCTCCTCCTTTATCATGGAGGCTAACTCAGAGCAGCTTTACTAAACATTTCTTTACACATTCCTGTCAAAGTGACATTTAAACAGCCCGAAGTGTAGAAAAGATAAAACTGTGAACCTGTTTTACAAATGTTTTGCAAGAGGAGATATCATTTTTCAGCTCAATGATAGCAGTGTTCAAAACGCTCCTCTTGTCCAACATTTGATTGCAGTCGGTTGATTTTCTGTATTTGTGTATGTGTCCACTAAATATGTTAAAGTCACATATAGTTCAGGTTTTGGCTGATTGTGATGAGAAAGTTTGATCTCTTTTATTTCCAGTGTAGTTTGATATATTTCAGCTCATTCTGTTTGATGAGTCTCTCTGTGCTGATATGCATGAGAGGCTTCTTAAAGGGAAGTGAAACAATGTGTGAGTGAGTGACTGGTGGAGCAGAAAAACCATCTGACAGAAACTCCTTAAAGGACTAAATCAACTCTCACACAGTGAAGCTGTCCCAGTGTCTGCTGGGTGATTGACAGCTGTGTGGTCCCTGTCCTCTAAGCTGATTGGTGTCTCCTACAGTAGGTGATGTCCGTCCCACCCTGACGGTGCTGCCCCCCTCCAGTGAGGAGCTGCAGCAGGGGAAGGCCACGCTCATGTGTCTGGCCAACAAGGGCTTCCCCTCAGACTGGAGTCTGTCCTGGAAGGTGGACGGCAGCAGCAGCAGCAGCAGCAGCAGCTGGGAGGAGAGCAGGAGCCCCGGGGTGCTGGAGAAGGACGGCCGCTACAGCTGGAGCAGCACCCTGAGGCTCCCTGCAGACCAGTGGAGGAAGGTGGGCTCTGTGACCTGTGAGGCCACCCAGGGCTCCCAGACTCCAGTCTCAGAGACACTGAGGAGAGACCAGTGTTCCCAGTCCTGACCTGACTCACTGGGACTCTGCTGCTGGTTTTACTCTCATACTGCTCTCAGTCTGCAACACTGTCTCTCTCTCTGTCTTTTTTCTTTCTTCTACCTCTTTAGTTCCCTCACTCACTCTCTAATCACATGTTTCATTCACAAAGTTTTGTTGCTTATTGTCATTCAGATTATTTCAACACAATAAAGACTAATTCATCAAATCACTTGTTGTCATGTTGTGTGTTTGACAGATAAACTGTGTGTGTCTTATGTATGAAGTGTCCCATTGGTTGAAACACTCACATGGTTTTACAAGTGTCCAGAAAGTCAAATGAATCCTATAAACTATAAAGTCTGAAGAGAGTTTATTGCATTTGAAGGATATTATCAGCATATTATATCATCATCGTACCATTATCAGCAGTGTCATTTTAACATACATTACAAGTGATGAGCTTTTCTATGAACACAAGCCCATTAAAAACGTAGTGTGTTGAGGTTTGTTGAACATTAAACGTGTGACTAAAATGTAAATTGTCTGTGTTTCAGATGTGATTAGAAATGCTTTAAAAATAATGTTTAAAGACAGGGTGCATTCAGGGTGATTCAGATCAGTGTCTCTTGAGCTGAGGGAGGTTTTTGTACAACGTTGTATCACTGTGTGAACGGGCGGCTGTAATCCTGCTGACAGTAGTAAACTCCTGCATCTTCAGTCTGAACTCCAGTGATGGTCAGAGTGAAGTTGGTCTCAGACTGACTCACACTGAAACATCTGAGACTCCTATATCACACCAATATGTGGTTGTGAATTATCTGTGTCTGCAGTAGAAGATGTGATCACGCTGTAAAAAATGCAAACTACCATCTGCGTTTCCAGTTAAAGCAACAGGAAGTTTGAGTTTTTCCTGCACTAATTCAATTTGTAAGTCAATATGAAACAATACAGCTGGAGTAACATGTCCCATCCTCCATGTGTTGGACCCTTAAAGCCTTGAACTCAGTTGCAGTTGATTATTTGTATCTGTTCATAATTTAGAGCTATGGCATCATAAAGTCAATATAACAGAGACAAGAGGAGATGAAGCGAGTGCATCTGGAATAAATGTTGAATCCTAAACTCCAGGTGTCAGAATTAAATGTATTCAGATTGTAACAACATATTTTTTGTACATTTTCTGACTGAAAGTACATCTGTCCACTCCAGAGGACCTTAAACACCAAATGTTATATGCTGCCCATTTTAAATCTGTCTCATTTTGTGTGTTTTATTCATAATGATGATGTAACTTACACTTGAGTGGTTTCATTAATTGCATATAGTTGAAATGGCTGCAATCCAGAATGAAGCTGAGGTCAAAGATCATGACCAAGACTTTTGTCATTAGGTGTCCCAGGTTGGCCCCTCTGGAGTATTTAGCAAATGAGACACGAACGTGGACTTATAATGTGACCTGGATGTGTGTGTGTGTATGTGTGTGTGTGTGTGTGTGTGTGTGTGTCCTCAGTGAAGTGTATCAGTCTCTGCAGTAGCTTCCAGCTGCAGCAGTCACTTCAGTTTCTGTTCAGTCTGACTGAGGGAGGTTTTTGTACGACGGTTTTTCACTGTGTGAACACAAACTGACTGCTCACATGAAAACTCTGACAGTAGTAAACTGCTGCATCTTCAGCCTGAACTCCACTGATGGTCAGAGTGAAGTCAGAGTTTGATCCACTGCCTGTAAAACGACCTGGAATCCCTGATGCTCGAGTGCTAGCAGCGTAAATGATAAGTTTAGGAGTTTCTCCATCTCTCTGTTGGTACCAGGCTAAGGCGTGGTTTGGGCTAACATAAAAAACATCCTGACTGGTCCTACAGCTGATGGTGACGGAGCCTCCCAGAGCAGAGCTCACTGCTCCAGGCTGAGTCACTGTGACCTGACCTCTGGACTCTGAGGACACAGAGACAAAAACATAAAGCAGCGTCATGGTTTTGTCGGCTTCATTTCAGAGGGACGGATGTTCATAGAGGAGAGGAGTTTGATTCTCTGGACTTTACCTGTGAAGCAGCAGCAGAGGAGAGTCCAGATGAGGACGCAGGTCAAAGTCATGTTTTTGATGTGGAGGATTTCTGTGTCTTCTGTTGTCACGAAGGACAGCTGTCAGTCATCCAGTGTTCAACTCTCAGGACTATAAACTCTCCCAGAGCACTGGAGCATGATGCTGCCAATGCAAAGTGGCTCTCTATGGAAATGCTTCAGTTATATCAACTTGGACCCTCCCCATGAGTTTTCTCTGATACATCCAAGAATAAACTTACAGATGGGTGGTATTCAGAGAAACAAATTATAGTTCAAAGAGGTCAAGAACATCTTACTATAATTACTGACTTGCTCTGTGTTTGGACTAACCTGAAGTTTGAACTGTAGCTGTCCACATCACATCATGTTGTTGCTGTTGCCAAACCAGTTCCTGCACTACTGCTCAAATATCAGTTTCACAGTCTATAATCAGCTATACTACATAAAGTAGGTCTAAAATTGGACGACAAATCCAGACCCACAATATGTCTATTAGGACTTATCATATCGTTCAATTTATTGCTATTCAAGTCATTGCTGACCATTAGCCATTGATGGCTTAAACCTATTAGTTAAGCATTGTAATGTTTGGGGACATGCTTTCTACTTTCTTTCATCTCATAGCAGATTCTGGCATTCCTGTTCAAATATTCATGGCTTGTTTCATTCCTGCTTGGTTAGTGAGCCGCTTGGGTGAAATAGTTCGGTTACATGCTGCCATTCCAACAGACTGCCATTACGACATGTCACCATTCCGACAAAGTTTCGTCCCGGCATTCCGACAAGGCTAACCCTACCCCTTTTAAAAGATTTGTCGGAATGGCAACACGTTTAAAAAAGAAATAAATACTACCATTCCGACCTTACGAGGCAAAAAATGTCGGAATGATGGGACGTTTAATTAAAGGTTTAAGTGTTGCCATTCCAACAATTAGGGCCTAATGTCGGAATGGCGGTATGTTGGAATGGCGGTTGCCTCCCAAATAGTTCCTATGTTTTTTGGGATGCCTGGCCCTCTTATTTTGGGGAGGAATTATCTGCTGCTGCTCAGGGCAGATGTCCCTTTATTATAAAATCTCCCTGCAGAGTTGATGCACCAAAGACTTTTTGTCAAGACTTCATCAGCACATATCATCTGTTGATCTGTTCAATCTTCAATGTGTAAGAACCTATTATCTTTATTTAAGTCACCTGTCTCTACTGATTGAAAGTATCTGAAATGTGATTTGAGGTATGCACACATTAGGTTGATAATTACTTCAAGTGATAAGTGTGTGCGTGTGTGTGTGTGTGTGTGTGTGTGTGTGTGTGTGTGTCCTCTGTGAAGTGTATCAGTCTCTGCAGTAGCTTCCAGCTGCAGCAGTCAGTTCAGTTTCTGTTCAGTCTGACTGAGGGAGGTTTTTGTACGACGGTTTTTCACTGTGTGAACACATGCTGACTGTTGATGACATGAAAACTCTGACAGTAGTAAACTGCTGCATCTTCAGCCTGAACTCCACTGATGGTCAGAGTGAAGTCAGAGTTTGATCCACTGCCTGTAAAACGACCTGGAATCCCTGATGCTCGAGTGCTAGCATAGTAAATGAGACGTTTAGGAGATTCTCCATCTCTCTGTTGGTACCAGGCTAAATAGTGGTCAGAGCCATCATTATAAACATCCTGACTGGTCCTACAGTTGATGGTGACGGAGCCTCCCAGAGCAGAGCTCACTGCTCCAGGCTGAGTCACTGTGACCTGACCTCTGGACTCTGAGGACACAGAGACAAAAACATAAAGCAGCGTCATGGTTTTGTCGGCTTCATTTCAGAGGGACGGATGTTCATAGAGGAGAGGAGTTTGATTCTCTGGACTTTACCTGTGAAGCAGCAGCAGAGGAGAGTCCAGATGAGGACGCAGGTCAAAGTCATGTTTTTGATGAGGAGGATTTCTGTGTCTTCTGTTGTCATGAAGGACAGCTGTCAGTCATCCAGTGTTCAACTCTCAGGACTATAAACTCTCCCAGAGCACTGGAGCATGGTGCTGCTGATGCAAAGTGGCTCTCTATGGAAATGCTTCAGTTATGTCAACCTGGACCCTCCCCATGTGCTCTGTCTGATACATCCAGGAAGAAATTTACAGATGGGTGGTATTCAGAGAAACAAATTCAAAGAGGTCAGGAACATCTAAATTACTAATTTGTGTTAGGATTCAATGCCATATAAATTGGACGACTAATCCCGACCCACAATAGGTTGATTAGAATGTATAATATTGTGAAATTTATTGTTATTCAAGTCATTGCTGACCATTTGCCATTGCTGTCTGAGGCCTTTAAATGTCAAGCAGGGAATTTTTGTTCGCAAGCTATTGTTGGCTAAGATATTCAGGTCACAGCTGACCATATTGTATTAATAGTTAAAGTCTTTAAATCTGAAGCAGGTCATTTCTCTCTACTAGCCATTGATGGTGAAGTTATTCAGGTCACTCCTGACCATTCACTATTGCTGGCTAAAACATATTATTATCTGTCTCTTCTGATTGAAAGTATCTGAAATGTGATTTGAGGTACGCACACATTAGATTGTAATGAGTGTAAGTGATATTGGACTCATACAAATATCTGGATGTGGTGCTGGACAATAAACTGGAGTGTTCCACAAACACGGAGGCAGTCTACAAAAAGGGCCTGAGCTGGCTTTACTTCCTGAGGAGGCTCAGGTCCTTTAATGTCTGCAACCGGGATGCTCCAGATATTTTATCAGTCCGTTGTTGCGAGCACCATCTTCTTCGCTGTGGTGTCCTGGGGTGCGAGCATCAAAACGAAGAATGCCAACAGACTGAACAAGCTCATAAAGAAGGCAGGGTCTGCTGTTGGCTCTAGGCTTGTCACCCTGGAGGAAGTGGTGGAGGAAAGGATGCAGGCAAAACTGCTGGCTATCAGGGACAATGCCTCTCACCCCCTCCACAAAACAATGGACAAGCTGAAGAGCAGCTTCAGCAACAGACTCCTTCAACCCCGCTGCTTAAAGGAAGGGCACCGGAAATCATTCCTACCTGGTGCCATGAGACTTTACAACACTCACTCCAAAACACACAAATAATCTTAAATTATTATTACTGTGGTAAAATTATTATTACTGTTAATAAAACTGCACCTTATTCTCTTGCACCTTATATTCCACTTTACTCCTCAATACCTCAGTATTTTATTTTACTATATAACTGCCTAAGCATTTTATTGTATATATAGTACTTTATTGCTTCTTCTTGTTTCTATATTGCCCGTGTATTTGGACTGTATTTGTATTTGAATGTAACAGCTGCTATGGTAACATAATTTCCCCTTCGCGATTAATAAAGTAATCTATCTATAATAGTGTGTGTGTGTGTCCTCAGTGAAGTGTATCAGTCTCTGCAGTAGCTTCCAGCTGCAGCAGTCAGTTCAGTTTCTGTTCAGTCTGACTGAGGGAGGTTTTTGTACGACGGTTTTTCACTGTGTGAACACATACTGACTGGTGATGTAGTGAAGACTCTGACAGTAGTAAACTGCTGCATCTTCAGCCTGAACTCCACTGATGGTCAGAGTGAAGGCAGAGTTTAATCCACTGCCTGTGAAATGACCTGGAATCCCTGATACTCGAGTGCTAGCAGCGTAAATGAGAAGTTTAGGAGTTTCTCCATCTCTCTGTTGGTACCAGGCTAAAATATGGTCAGAGCCATCATAATGAACATCCTGACTGGTCCGACAGTTGATGGTGACGGAGCCTCCCAGAGCAGAGCTCACTGCTCCAGGCTGAGTCACTGTGACCTGACCTCTGGACTCTGAGGACACAGAGACAAAAACATAATGCAGCGTCATGGTTTTGTCAGCTTCATTTCAGAGGGACGGATGTTCATAGAGGAGAGGAGTTTGATTCTCTGGACTTTACCTGTGAAGCAGCAGCAGAGGAGAGTCCAGATGAGGACGCAGATCAAAGTCATGTTTTTGATGAGGAGGATTTCTGTGTCTTCTGTTGTCATGAAGGACAGCTGTCAGTCATCCAGTGTTCAACTCTCAGGACTATAAACTCTCCCAGAGCACTGGAGCATGGTGCTGCTGATGCAAAGTGGCTCTCTATGGAAATGCTTCAGTTATGTCAACCTGGACCCTCCCCATGAGTTTTGTCTGATGCATTCAAGAATAAACTTACAGATGGGTGGTATTCAGAGAAAGAAATTCAAATTAGAAGAGGTCAGGAACATCTTAATTACACGCGCTAGGATTCAGTGCCATATAAAATATCTTATCTCCTGTGCTCTCAGTTTGGACTGAGCTGAAGTTTGAACTGTAGCTGTCCACATCATATCATGTTGTTGCTGTTGCCAAATCATTTCCTGCACTACTGCTCAAATATCAGGTTCACAGCCTCCATCCTAATCCCTTCATGTTCACATCAATCCGTAATTTCTCCAAACTGACACATTGTCTTTATTGTACCAGTGTCTACCTGTGCCAGGAGAACTCTTTCCCTGTAAATTCTAAAATAGCGTCCGGTCTTGATTTTCCTCATCTCGCATACTTGTAACAAGGATCTATTTGTGCAAAGTTTGTTATTCTTTACCTCAACAGGGATGAGGAACATTGCTGTAATTCTCCAGTAGCAGCTGGGTCTTGATTTACCTCAGCTAGACAGGTAACAGGCTTTTAAAAATGGGCCAGTGTTTCTAAATCCCTCTGTACAATAAGGAAATTCGGTCATTTGTAACATGAAACCTATTGTTTTCAATCTACTCCCCTTTACTTTGTATGTTCTCGTATATCGTGATGCATGTAAAAATAGACACTTCTATAATCAGCTATACTACATAAAATAGGTCTAAACTTTGATGACTAATCCAGACCCACAATATGTTGATTAGAATGGATTATATTGTTCAATGTATTGCTAATCAAGTCATTGCTGACCATTTGCCATTGCTCTCTGAGGCCTTTAAATGCCAAGCAGGGCATTGTTGTCCTCAAGCTACTGCTGGCTAAGATATTCTGGTCACAGCTGAACATTATATATTAATAGTTAAAGTCTTAAAATCTCTAGCAGGGATTTTGTCTCCTCTAGCCATTGATGCTGAAGTTATTCAGGTCACTCCTTACCATTCATTATTGCTGGCTTAAACCTATTACTTAAGCTTTTTCAAGTTTTTGGTGACATGCTTTCTACTATGTTTCATCTCATAGCAGATTATGACGTTCAGCTGTTAAATATTCATGGCTTGTTTCATTCCTGCTTGGTTAGTGAGCCTTCTTGGGTGAAATAGTCTCTGTGTTTTTTGGGATGCCTGGCCCTCTTATTTTGGGGAGGAATTATCTGCTGCTGCTCAGGGCAGATGTCCCTTTATTGCAAAATCTCCCTGCAGAGTTGATGCACCAAAACCTTTTGTCAAGACTTCATCAGCACATATCATCTGTTTATCTGTTCAGTCTTCAGTCTGTAATAACTTCTTATCTTTACTTAATTCACCTGTCTCTACTGATTGAAAGTATCTGAAATGTGATTTGATGTATGCACACATTTGTTTAATAACTTGGGTAAGTGATGACAGTGTGTGTGTGTGTGTGTGTGTGTGTCCTCAGTGAAGTGTATCAGTCTCTGCAGCAGCTTCCAGCTGCAGCAGTCAGTTCAGTTTCTGAGGGAGTTTCTGACTGAGGGAGGTTTTTGTACGGCGTTTTTTCACTGTGTGAACACATCCTGACTGTTGATGTAGTGAAAACTCTGACAGTAGTAAACTGCTGCATCTTCAGCCTGAACTCCACTGATGGTCAGAGTGAAGGCAGAGTTTGATCCACTGCCTGTGAAACGATCTGGAATCCCTGATGCTCGAGTGCTAGCCACGTAAATAAGAAGTTTAGGAGTTTCTTCATCTCTCTGCTGGTACCAGGCTAAATAGTGGTAGCTGCTCCAAACATAAACATCCTGACTGGTCCTACAGTTGATGGTGACGGAGCCTCCCAGAGCAGAGCTCACTGCTCCAGGCTGAGTCACTGTGACCTGACCTCTGGACCCTGAGGACACAGAGACAAAAACATAAGGCAGCATCATGGTTTTGTCGGCTTCATTTCAGAGGGACGGATGTTCATAGAGGAGAGGAGTTTGATTCTCTGGACTTTACCTGTGAAGCAGCAGCAGAGGAGAGTCCAGATGAGGACGCAGATCAAAGTCATGTTTTTGATGGGGAGGATTTCTGTGTCTTCTGTTGTCATGAAGGACAGCTGTCAGTCATCCAGTGTTCAACTCTCAGGACTATAAACTCTCCCAGAGCACTGGAGCATGGTGCTGCTGATGCAAAGTGGTTCTCTATGGAAATGCTTCAGTTATGTCAACCTGGACCCTCCCCATGAGTTTTGTCTGATACGTCCAAGAATAAACTTACAGATGGGTGGTATTCAGAGAAACAAATTAAAATTCAAAGAGTTCAGGAACATCTTAATTACTAATTTGTGTTAGGATTCAGTGCCATATAAATTATCTTATTTCCTGTGCTCTTAGTTTGGACTGAGCTGAAGGTTGAACTGTAGCTGTCCACATAATATCATGTTGTTGCTGTTGCCAAACCATTTCCTGCACTACTGCTCAAACATCAGGGTTCACAGTCTCCATCCTAGTCCCTTCATGTTCACATCAATCCATCATTTCTTCTGGATTCAGAGTTTCCAAGGCACTTTTCCAAACTCACACATTGTCTTTATTGTACCAGTGTCTACCTGTGCCAGGAGGACTCTTTTCCTGTCAATTCTAAAATAGCAGCCAGTCTCGATTTTCCTCATCTAGCATACTTGCAACAAGGACCTACTTGTGGGGCTCACCAGTGTCTCCAATAGTGGCCAACCTCTACATGTAAGAAATTTAGAGCAGAGAGTTGAATACCTTCACAGGAACTGCACCTAGCCAGTGGTTCAGGTACATGGACGACACCTGGGTCAAAATCAGAGCAAGGGATGTGGAAGCCTTCACAGAACATATAAATGCTGTGGACAATAACATCAAGTTCACACGGGAAGATGTCAAAGGAGACAGTCTGCCCTTCTTGGACTGTGCAGGAACATTGAAGGAGACAGAAGCCTGAACATTGAAGTGTACAGAAAACCTCACACACACAGATCAATACTCGCTGTCGTAGTAATGTAGTTTATGTTGTTCAATGCAGCCAGGACTGCACAGATTTGTACATCGGGAGAAAAAACAACATCTCCATGAACGAATGGCACAACACAGGAGGGCCAACGCCTCAGGTCAAGACTCTGCTGTCCACTCACATCTGAAGGAGGAAAATCATTCCTCTGAGGACAACAATGGAAACATCTTGACCAGAGAAGACAGATGGTTTGAAAGAGGAGTAAATGAATCCATCCATGTCAAACTGGAACGACCGTCTTTGAACAGAGGAGGTGTCCTAAGACATTACTTACCACCCACCTACAATGCTATGCTGAGTTCTCTCCCCAGACAGCTTAACAACCATTCACACCTGGGCTCACCTGGCCCTAACAACCCACATGAAGGCCAGTTGGGTCAATGACCCACAAGTGGCCTGAACAACTCTGTAAGGACACTCCCACACAGAGTTTAAAAGCCTGCAACTCTCCTCTAGTTAGTTAGAACTGAAGAAGCCTCTTGAATGAGAGGTGAAACGTCTTCAACAAACTGAAACACATCCAGTTGCCTACGATACAGCACTTAGATTTACCATGACCTGGATGACTGAGAATGTTCATCAACTATTAGTTAAGCATTTTAAAGTTTTGGTGACATGCAATCTACTATGTTTCATCTCATGACACATTATGGCATTTCTGTTCAAATATTCACGGCTTGTTTCATTCCTGCTTGGTTAGTGAGCCGCTTGGGTGACATAGTGTCTGTGTTTTTTGGGATGCCTGGCCCTCTTATTTTGGGGAGGAATGATCTGCTGCTGCTCAGGGCAGATGTGCCTTTATTACAAAATCTCCCTGCAGAGTTGATGCACCAAAGACTTTTTGTTAAGACTTCATCGGCACATATCATCCGTTAATCTGTTCAATCTTCAGTCTGTAATAACCTATTATCTTTACTTAATTCACCTGTCTCTACTGATTGAACGTATCTGAAATGTGATTTGATGTATGCACACATTAGGTTGATAATGAGTGTAGGTGATAAACGTGAATAAAAGTGTGTGTGTGTGTGTGTGTGTGTGTGTGTGTGTGTGTGTGTGTGTGTGTGTCCTCAGTGAAGTGTATCAGTCTCTGCAGTAGCTTCCAGCTGCAGCAGTCAGTTCAGTTTCTGTTCAGTCTGACTGAGGGAGGTTTTTGTACGATGGATTTTCACTGTGTGAACACCCACTGACTGTTGGGATAGTGAAGACTCTGACAGTAGTAAACTGCTGCATCTTCAGCCTGAACTCCACTGATGGTCAGAGTGAAGGCAGAGTTTGATCCACTGCCTGTAAAACGACCCGGAATCCCTGATGCTCGACTGCTAGCATAGTAAATGAGAAGTTTAGGAGTTTCTCCATCTCTCTGTTGGTACCAGGCTAAATTGCTCCCACCATGAACCCTCTGACTGGTCCGACAGTTGATGGTGACGGAGCCTCCCAGAGCAGAGCTCACTGCTCCAGGCTGAGTCACTGTGACCTGACCTCTGGACTCTGAGGACACAGAGACAAAAACATAAAGCAGCGTCATGGTTTTGTCGGCTTCATTTCAGAGGGACGGATGTTCATAGAGGAGAGGAGTTTGATTCTCTGGACTTTACCTGTGAAGCAGCAGCAGAGGAGAGTCCAGATGAGGACGCAGATCAAAGTCATGTTTTTGATGAGGAGGATTTCTGTGTCTTCTGTTGTCATGAAGGACAGCTGTCAGTCATCCAGTGTTCAACTCTCAGGACTATAAACTCTCCCAGAGCACTGGAGCATGGTGCTGCTGATGCAAAGTGGCTCTCTATGGAAATGCTCTGACTGACTCCAACAGGGACTTGGATTACTCTCATCATGCTGTTTATCAATGGATCAATCACTTAAAGTATTGATTAGGATATTTTCAACGTGAATTTTATTCGAGTTTGGCTTCATGTTTCTTGAAAAATGTGTTTCACAATGTCGTCTGTCTTGTTTAAATGAAATGAAGAGTAAATGAAGTTTCATTAAAAATGAACATATATCAAATAAAAACATACATTGTGTAAATCTGTGGCTCTGTGTTATTGTCACTTTTCATATCAGCTGATAATATTTTACAATCAGAGACTAATTTTGTTGAGTTTGTTTGTGTCAAAGTCAGAGAGCCGTGTCTCTCTACAGTCAGAGGTTTTTGTACGGCGGCTCAATGAGTTTGTATCACTGTGGTACACGTTCGGTGGAGGAACCAGACTGAATGTTGGAAGTAAGTCAAATGTTTCATTGATTTTATTATTTCAGGAGCTATTTTTTCTTTTTTTCTTCATATTACAAGGAAAATAGTCAGTTTTTCATTTTAATGTTTAATTTTTGAACAAATATTTGTCAGTAAGAGACAAAGTTTGCTTCAGAAATATGAATTAAAAAACTTATTGCAGTAGATATAAAATATTAAGACAGTAGATAAATCATTATTTCCAGCTTTAATAGTAAAGTTGCATCTTGAGGGCTTGTAGGTTTAGTTCAGTGTGTCAAAGTCAGAGAGCCGTGTCTCTCTACAGTCAGAGGTTTTTGTACGGCGGCTCAATGAGTTTGTATCACTGTGGTGGACTTTTGGTGGAGGAACCAGACTGAATGTTGGAAGTAAGTTTCTGCACAAATATTAAATAATATACTGTGAAGTCATTTTTAATGTCATGTTTTGGATGTTTGAGGCAGATAAATATATCTTGTTTTAATTCCAACACTTTTAGTATTCATGTTTTAATCCTCCTCCTTTATCATGGAGGCTAACTCAGAGCAGCTTTACTAAACATTTCTTTACACATTCCTGTCAAAGTGACATTTAAACAGCCTGAAGTGTAGAAAAGATAAAACTGTAAACCTGTTTTACAAATGTTTTGCAAGAGGAGATATCATTTTTCACCTCAATGATAGCAGTGTTCAGAACGCTCCTCTTGTCCAACATTTGATTGCAGTCGGTTGATTTTCTGTATTTGTGTATGTGTCCACTAAATATTTTAAAGTCACATATAGTTCAGGTTTTGGCTGATTGTGATGAGAAAGTTTGATCTCTTTTATTTCCAGTGTAGTTTGATATATTTCAGCTCGTTCTGTTTGATGAGTCTCTCTGTGCTGATATGCATGAGAGGCTTCTTAAAGGGAAGTGAAACAATGTGTGAGTGAGTGACTGGTGGAGCAGAAAAACCATCTGACAGAAACTCCTTAAAGGACTAAATCAACTCTCACACAGTGAAGGTGTCCCAGAGTCTGCTGGGTGATTGACAGCTGTGTGGTCCCTGTCCTCTAAGCTGATTGGTGTCTCCTAGGTGATGTCCATCCCACCCTGACGGTGCTGCCCCCCTCCAGTGAGGAGCTGCAGCAGGGGAAGGCCACGCTCATGTGTCTGGCCAACAAGGGCTTCCCCTCAGACTGGAGTCTGTCCTGGAAGGTGGACGGCAGCAGCAGCAGCAGCAGCAGCAGCTGGGAGGAGAGCAGGAGCCCCGGGGTGCTGGAGAAGGACGGCCGCTACAGCTGGAGCAGCACCCTGAGGCTCCCTGCAGACCAGTGGAGGAAGGTGGGCTCTGTGACCTGTGAGGCCACCCAGGGCTCCCAGACTCCAGTCTCAGAGACACTGAGGAGAGACCAGTGTTCCCAGTCCTGACCTGACTCACTGGGACTCTGCTGCTGGTTTTACTCTCATACTGCTCTCAGTCTGCAACACTGTCTCTCTCTCTGTCTTTTTTCTTTCTTCTACCTCTTTAGTTCTCTCACTCACTCTCTAATCACATGTTTCATTCACAAAGTTTTGTTGCTTGTTGTCATTCAGATTATTTCAACACAATAAAGACTAATTCATCAAATCACTTGTTGTCATGTTGTGTGTTTGACAGATAAACTGTGTGTGTCTTATGTATGAAGTGTCCCATTGGTTGAAACACTCACATGGTTTTACAAGTGT
Organism: Pagrus pagrus; assembly: GCF_965226575.1. Lineage (NCBI taxonomy): Eukaryota > Metazoa > Chordata > Actinopteri > Spariformes > Sparidae > Pagrus > Pagrus pagrus. The sequence continues at coordinate 2,748,564 of NC_140201.1, read as the reverse complement.
CCAGACAGTCAAATGAATCCTATAAACTATAAAGTCTGAAGAGAATTTATTGCATTTGAAGGATATTATCAGCATATTATATCATCATCGTATCATTATCAGCAGTGTCATTTTAACATACATTACAAGTGATGAGCTTTTCTATGACCACAAGCCCATTAAAAACATAGTGTGTTGAGGTTTGTTGAACACTAAACGTGTGAGTAAAATGTAAATTGTATGTATTTCAGATGAGATTAGAAATGCTTTAAAAATACTGTTTAAAGACAGGGTGCAGCAGTCCCAGTGTGTAGGACTTGCTATGTGTTTTATTTTGGCTGAATTTCAAACCTCCTCTCGACTGACTGCAGTGGATTCAGATCACCTGTGTACAGGCTGTGGAGACTGGCTCCTAATTAAGGAGTGAAAGCAGCTTGGGGCATTCCCCTCTCAGCCAATCAGGGTGTGAAGACGGCCTTTTGTGGAGGCTTAAGAGAGGTGGAGAATGGCATCCAGGCCAGTCTGATTCTGTCATCATGTCTTAAACCTCTGAAGTGTCTCTGTGTCTGTGCAGCTGTTGATTCAGATCAGTGTCTTTTGAGCTGAGTGAGGTTTCACAGTAATCAATTATCATTACATTTAAGCAAAACAAAGATCATGTTGTTTGGATCATTGTAAAGATCGATGGTGTGAATTTTGAAAGCGTGTACATAAATACATTTCTAGGTGTGATAATAGAGCACAATATCGGCTGGAAATCTCACATAAAACATGTACAATCTAAACTGTCAGGAAGCATCTCAGTCCTGTGTGAGACAAAGCTCGTACTGGATCACAAACCACTGCACATTCTCTACTGTTCACTGGTCTGACCATATTTAAATGACTGTGGAGGTCTGAGGGGTAACACCTACAAAAGCTCACTGCAACCACTGTTCACACTTCAACAAAGAACCATAAGAACAGTCAGATATTATGATCACACCAACTTATTGTTTTTAAATTTCCGTGTGATGAAGTTAATCAACCTGGTTGAATATCAAACCGCACAAATAATTTATGAAGCAAGAAACAAACTACTAGCAGGTAACATTCAGAAACTTTTCTTTGATAGAGAGGGGGGTTCTACTTTGAGGGGAGAAGTTGAATTTCAAGATGCGAGCTGTTTTCACATGTGTTCAGTACCTATGTTTATATGCATATATGGGTGCGTATGTAAATATATTTTTATATAATATGTGGTTTATTAATTGTACATAGTTACATGGGAGTGCACATGTAGCGTGTTTTGTTTTGTTTTGTTTTCACATGTCTGAAATACATTTGCATTCATTCTCTTCTGGGTTCACTGTTTGTGGACACATTTCTCTTGCATATCTCAACAGGCTGCATATTTATCAGTTTTCCGAGGTGCTTTTCCAAGCAGCTGGGCTAGGCTTTTAGAGATGGGCTGGTATTTCCGTATTCTTCTGTCCAATGAGGGTATTTGCTGGTATCTAGCATGAATCCTCTTGCTTTTAAACTACTCCACTTTGCTTGGTAAGTTCTTTTACATCATGATACGTGTAGAAGAATCTACACTTCTGTATCTGTTATACTAAATGAAATAGGTCTATGAAATTGAGATGAGTAATCCAAACCTACAAAGTGTTGATTAGCATTCCTCATATGGTGGAATTTATTGCTATTCAGGTCACTGCTGACCATTAGCCAGTAATGGCTAAACCGTTACATCATGAGCAGGACACTGCTGTCCAAACGTTATTCAGGATACTGCTGACCATTAGCCAGAGGTGGGAATTGTGGAGTCATCAAGTCATCTCCATGCCATGTATTTGTTCTGTTCATGAACTAAACCAGCTGAGTCCAATCAGCACAGCTCTTCAGCCAGGAAGGTGAGCTAATTAGTGAATGCACCTGGTTCAGTGGCTGAGCAGAACAAATACATGGCATGGAGATGACTTGATGACTCCACAATTCCCACCTCTGCCATTGTGTGTGTGTGTGTGTGTGTGTGTGTGTGTGTGTGTGTGTGTGTGTGTGTGTGTGTGTGTGTGTGTGTGTGTGTGTGTGTGTGTGTGTGTGTGTGTGTGTGTGTGTGTGTGTGTGTCCTCAGTGAAGTGTATCAGTCTCTGCAGTAGCTTCCAGCTGCAGCAGTCAGTTCAGTTTCTGTTCAGTCTGACTGAGGGAGGTTTTTGTACGACGGTTTTTCACTGTGTGAACACCCACTGACTGTTGAGATAGTGAAGACTCTGACAGTAGTAAACTGCTGCATCTTCAGCCTGAACTCCACTGATGGTCAGAGTGAAGGCAGAGTTTGATCCACTGCCTGTAAAACGACCTGGAATCCCTGAAAACCGAGTGCTGGCATCATAAATGAGAAGTTTAGGAGATTCTCCATCTCTCTGTTGGTACCAGGCTAAATAGTGCTTGCTGTTCCAAACAAAAACATCCTGACTGGTCCTACAGTTGATGGTGGCGGAGCCTCCCAGAGCAGAGCTCACTGCTCCAGGCTGAGTCACTGTGACCTGACCTCTGGACTCTGAGGACACGGAGACAAAAACATAAAGCAGCGTCATGGTTTTGTTGGCTTCATTTCAGAGGGACGGATGTTCATAGAGGAGAGGAGTTTGATTCTCTGGACTTTACCTGTGAAGCAGCAGCAGAGGAGAGTCCAGATGAGGACGCAGATTAAAGTCATATTTTTGATGAGGAGGATTTCTGTGTCTTCTGTTGTCATGAAGGACAGCTGTCAGTCATCCAGTGTTCAACTCTCAGGACTATAAACTCTCCCAGAGCACTGGAGCATGGTGCTGCTGATGCAAAGTGGCTCTCTATGGAAATGCTCTGACTGACTCCAACAGGGACTTGGATTACTCTCATCATGCTGTTTATCAATGGATCAATCACTTTATCAGGGTATTGATTAGGAATGTGTCAGAGCTAATCTATGTGTCTTTGGTTTGAGGTTGATCAACTTTTCTTCAGAGTATTTTGTGGAATCCTCGTAATTAACTGCCACACAACTCAACGTCATTGTTGATGCAATTATTGGAAATTGTTTGTTTTTTTAAATCATAATCTACAATGAACACGTGTTTCTGATAATTAGATACAATTAGCAGGAGTTTTTAAAAAGCTTTTACTTTGAAATGTTTTATTTCAATTAGTTTGAAAGACAAATTAATTTTGCTTGTAGAAGTTTGACATTCCACAATAGAAAGGTTAAATACATATTCATACATTTAGAGTCTGTGTTTAACACTTAAACCATTATAATCAGCCACTATAACATGAACTGGGTAAACTGGGAACGTGTTTGTTGAGTTTGTTGGTGTCAAAGTCAGAGAGCCGTGTCTCTCTACAGTCAGAGGTTTTTGTACGGCGGCTCAATGAGTTTGTATCACTGTGGTTGACTTTTGGTGGAGGAACCCGACTGAATGTTGACTGTAAGTACATTTGACTCCTTTAATAACACAGATTTTGTATATTTTCTATGTGAACTTCATGGCTGTAGACCCTATAGCAATACTTGACCTGATATTTGAAATGTGATATATTTAGAATAATTCTTGAAGGCTTCACAGTGTCATTAACTAGACTGAAATCCACTCCTCTCAAACTTTATCTTTAATTTTCAACATTCTGATCAATTTTTAGTAGAAAACGACTCAACATTACTCTGTATGAAGAAAATACTTTGAAAAGGTTCAGTTTAAATATCCTGATCAATAATTCTGTCAATAACATTTGGTTCAGTGTTTAATGTGCATGTGTATTACACCATGTTTCTCCCAGACAAACTGTTTTAAAGTTAGTCCATCATTTTATCTTTGGCAAGTAGTTGAGTTGTTAACAGAATGAATATGAATGTTTCAGTAATGAAGCCTGACTGTTCAGTGATGATTTCTGCTTGCATGAAGAGAACAAACACATTTGATCATTTATGAGGTTTTGGCTCGAGACAAGAAATATTTCAGAGAGTTAAAACACTAAAAGTCTCACAATCTTCATCGTGTGTTTCACCATGAACCTCTGAATTTTAACTTTATTAATTATAAAGTATGCACTAGATTTACAGTGTGCCAGTTTTAACTTTTTATCTTTAGTACTGAAACCTGTCTGTCGTCATGGTTCGGCAGCGATGCCTGTCTGTTGCCATGGTTACTGAGCTCAGAGAGGGAAGTGAAACATTTAAGATCAGTTTCATCCAATCTGAGGAAGACCAACAGAACTAGAAGCTCCTCTGCTGCAGCCAACAGGATGGAGTTAAGTTGAGCTCATATAAACTTTATTAATCTCTCTCTCTCTGCAGTGGGTCGAGTCGGCCCCACCCTGACGGTGCTGCCCCCCTCCAGTGAGGAGCTGCAGCAGGGGAAGGCCACGCTCATGTGTCTGGCCAACAAGGGCTTCCCCTCAGACTGGAGTCTGTCCTGGAAGGTGGACGGCAGCAGCAGCAGCAGCAGCAGCAGCAGCTGGGAGGAGAGCAGGAGCCCCGGGGTGCTGGAGAAGGACGGCCGCTACATCTGGAGCAGCACCCTGAGGCTCCCTGCAGACCAGTGGAGGAAGGTGGGCTCTGTGACCTGTGAGGCCACCCAGGGCTCCCAGACTCCAGTCTCAGAGACACTGAGGAGAGACCAGTGTTCCCAGTCCTGACCTGACTCACTGGGACTCTGCTGCTGGTTTTACTCTCATACTGCTCTCAGTCTGCAACACTGTCTCTCTCTCTGTCTTTTTTCTTTCTTCTACCTCTTTAGTTCCCTCACTCACTCTCTAATCACATGTTTCATTCACAAAGTTTTGTTGCTTGTTGTCATTCAGATTATTTCAACACAATAAAGACTAATTCATCAAATCACTTGTTGTCATGTTGTGTGTTTGACAGATAAACTGTGTGTCTTATGTATGAAGTGTCCCATTGGTTGAAACACTCACATGGTTTTACAAGTGTCCAGAAAGTCAAATGAATCCTATAAAGTCTGAAGAGAATTTATTGCATTTGAAGGATATTATCAGCATATTATATCATCATCGTATCATTATCAGCAGTGTCACTTTAACATACAAGTGATGAGCTTTTCTATGAACACAAGCCCATTAAAAACGTAGTGTGTTGAGGTTTGTTGAACATTAAACGTGTGACTGAAATGTAAATTGTCTGTATTTCAGATGTGATTAGAAATGCTTTAAAAATACTGTTTAAAGACAGGGTGCATTCAGGGTGATTCAGATCAGTGTCTCTTGAGCTGAGGGAGGTTTTTGTACGACGTTGTATCACTGTGTGAACGGGCGGCTGTAATCCTGCTGACAGTAGTAAACTCCTGCATCTTCAGTCTGAACTCCAGTGATGGTCAGAGTGAAGTCGGTCCCAGACTGACTCCCACTGAAACATCTGAGACTCCTATATCACACCAATATGTGGTTGTGAATTCTCTGTGTCTGCAGTAGAAGATGTGATCAAACTGTAAAAAATGCAAACTACCATCTGCGTTTCCAGTTAAAGCAACAGGAAGTTTGAGTTTTTCCTGCACTAATTCAATTTGTAAGTCAATATGAAACAATACAGCTGGAGTAACATGTCCCATCCTCCATGTGTTGGACCCTTAAAGCCCTGAACTCAGTTGCAGTTGATTATTTGTATGTGTTCATAATTTAGAGATATGGCATCATAAAGTCAATATAACAGAGACAAGAGGAGATGCACCGAGTACATCTGGAATAAATGTTGAATACTAAACTCCAGGTGTTAGAATTAAATGTATTCAGATTGTAACAACATATTTTTTGTACATTTTCTGACTGAAAGTACATCTGTCCACTCCAGAGGACCTTAAACACCAAATGTTATATGCTGCCCATTTTAAATCTGCCTCATTTTGTCTGTTTTATTCACAATGATGATGTAATTTACACTTGAGTGGTTTGATTAATTGCATATAGTTGAAATGGCTGCAATCCAGAATGAAGCTGAGGTCAAAGATCATGACCAACACTTTTGTCATTAGCTGTCCCAAGTGTGTGTGTGTGTGTGTGTGTGTGTGTGTGTGTGTGTCCTCAGTGAAGTGTATCAGTCTCTGCAGTAGCTTCCAGCTGCAGCAGTCAGTTCAGTTTCTGTTCAGTCTGACTGAGGGAGGTTTTTGTACGACGGTTTTTCACTGTGTGAACACCCACTGACTGTTGGGATAGTGAAAACTCTGACAGAAGTAAACTGCTGCATCTTCAGCCTGAACTCCACTGATGGTCAGAGTGAAGGCAGAGTTTGATCCACTGCCTGTAAAACGACCTGGAATCCCTGATGCTCGGGTGCTAGCATAGTAAATGAGAAGTTTAGGAGTTTCTCCATCTCTCTGTTGGTACCAGGCTAAACGGTGGTAGGTGCTAAACATCCTGACTGGTCCGACAGTTGATGGTGACGGAGCCTCCCAGAGCAGAGCTCACTGCTCCAGGCTGAGTCACTGTGTACTGACCTCTGGACTCTGAGGACACAGAGACAAAAACATAAAGCAGCGTCATGGTTTTGTCGGCTTCATTTCAGAGGGACGGATGTTCATAGAGGAGAGGAGTTTGATTCTCTGGACTTTACCTGTGAAGCAGCAGCAGAGGAGAGTCCAGATGAGGACGCAGGTCAAAGTCATGTTTTTGATGAGGAGGATTTCTGTGTTTTCTGTTGTCATGAAGGACAGCTGTCAGTCATCCAGTGTTCAACTCTCAGGACTATAAACTCTCCCAGAGCACTGGAGCATGGTGCTGCTGATGCAAAGTGGCTCTCTATGGAAATGCTTCAGTTATGTCAACCTGGACCCTCCCCGTGAGTTTTGTCTGATACATCCAAAAATAAACTTACAGATGGGTGGTATTCAGATAAAAGAAATTGAAATTCAAAGAGGTCAGAAACATCTTAATTACTGACTTGCGTTAGGAAGTAGTGACAGGTCAGTGAAGTTTGAACTGTAGCTGTCTGGATCATATCATTTGTTGCTGTTGCCAAAGCATTTCCTGCACTACTGCTCAAATATGGGGTTCGAATTCTCCATCCTAATCTCTTCATGTTCACATCAATCCGTCGTTTCGCTTTTCCAAACTGAAACATTGTCTTTATTGTACCAGTGTCTACTTGTGCCAGGAGAACTCTTTTCCTGAAAATTCTAAAAAGGCGGCCGGTCTTGATTTTCCTCATCTAGCATACTTGTAACAAGAAACTATTTGTGGAAAGTTTGTTATTCTTGACCCCAACTGAAGGGATGAGGAACATTACTGTAATTCTATAACAGGGTCTTGATTTACCTCAGCTAGACAGGTAACAGGCTTTTAGAGATGGGCGAGTATTTCTAAATTCCTCTGCACAATAAGGGTGTTTTGTCATATGTAACATGAAACCTATTGTTTTCAATCTCCTCCTCTTTGCTTGGTCAGTTCTTGTACATCATGATGCATGTAAAAATCTGCACCTCTATAATCAGTTATACTACATGAAATAGGCCTAAACTTGGACGACTAATCCTGACCCACAATATGTCTATTAGAACTTATCATATTGTTCAATTTATTGCTATTCAAGTCATTGCTGACCATTATGGCTTAAACCTATTAGTTAAGCATTGTAATGTTTGGTGTCATGCTTTCCACTGTGTTTCATCTCATAGCAGATTATGGCATTTCTGTTCAAATATTCATGGCTTGTTTCATTCCTGCTTGGTTAGTGAGCCGCTTGGGTGAAAACATTTGTGTGTTTTTTGGGATGCCTGGCCCTCTTATTTTGGGGAGGAATGATCTGCTGCTGCTCAGGGCAGAT